>NC_090439.1:1197960690-1198569427 GCF_031143425.1 Pleurodeles waltl
GGTGTTCTAGCAGCTTAGGCTGATAGAGGTAGCTATAGCAGAGCAGCTTAGGCTGAACTAGGAAACATGCAAGGCTCCTACTATACCACTCATATCACTTAGCACTATATCATAAGAAAACACAATGCTCAGAGTTACTAAAAATAAAGGTACTTTATTTTAGTGACAATATGGCAAAAGTATCTCAGAGGATATACTCCCTTAGGAGGTAAGTAATATACACAAAATATATAGACACAAACCAAAATCACGTAAGTAACAGTTAGAAAAGTAGCAACACAAACCATATACTCCAAAAGAGGAATGCGAACAACGAATGGACCCCAGGCCTAGTGCAGTGTGTAGAGGGTCTCTGGGAGTGTAAGAAAACACTAAGGCCCTGATTCTAAGCTTGGGGGGTGGCGGTAGCCGCCCGCCAAGCGGGAACCGCCAGAAGACCGTACCGCGGTCAAAAGACCGCAGCGGTCATTCTGGGTTTCCCACTGGGCTGGCGGGCGACCGCCGAAAGTCCGCCCGCCAGCCCAGCGGGAAACACCCTTCCCACGAGGAAGCCGGCTCAGAATGGAGCCGGCGGAGTGGGAAGGTGCGACGAGTGCACTTGCACCCGTCGCGAATTTCAGTGTCTGCAAAGCAGACACTGAAATTCTTTGTGGGGCCCTCTTACGGGGGCCCGTGCAGTGCCCATGCCATTGGCATGGGCACTGCAGGGGCCCCCAGGGGCCCCACGACACCCCATACCGCCATCCTGTTCCTGGCGGGCGAGTATTTACCGCCAGGGTCAGAATGACCCCCTAAGTGTGTCCAAGATACCGCACCCCAAGACCCTGAAAAGTAGGAGTAAAGTTACCCTACTACCCAAGAAAGACAGTAAAGTCGAGATAGGGGATTCTGCAAAGGCAACAACTGACTGCAAAGCACTGAAGATGGATTCCGGGACCTGAGGACCTGTAAAGGAACGGGACTAAGTCCAAGAGTCACACAAGTGTCCAGGGGGGGCAGGAGCCCACTAAACCCCGGATGAAGGTGCAAAAGGGCTGCCTCCGGGTGGAAGAAGCCGAAGATTCTGCAACAACAGAAGGAGCCAGGAGCTTCTCCTTTAGTCAGAAGTTGTCCCGCGGCGTGCTGGAGTAAGCAGAGTTGTTTCCACGCAGAAATACCACAAACAAGCCTTGCTAGCTGCAAGAGTCACGGTTGAGGATTTTGGGTGCTGCCAGGGCCCAGGAAGGACCAGGAGATCGCCCCTTGGAGGAGGAGACAGAGGGGGCACTCAGCAAGACAGAGAGCCCATGCAGAAGCAGGCAGCAC
Source organism: Pleurodeles waltl (assembly GCF_031143425.1). NCBI lineage: Eukaryota > Metazoa > Chordata > Amphibia > Caudata > Salamandridae > Pleurodeles > Pleurodeles waltl. Next base: position 1,197,961,996 of record NC_090439.1, read on the forward strand.
CCGCAGAAGCACCTGAACAGGTGCTTAGAAGATCTAAGGACGACGGTTAACTCAGAACAACAAAAGAGGGTCCCATAACGTTGGAGTCCAACTCAGAGAGTTGGGCAATGCAGGACGGAGTGCTGGGGACCTGGGCTAGGCTGTGCACAAAGGAAGTCTTGCAAAAGTGCACAGAAGCCCGGGCAGCTGCAGTTCACGCAGTACACCAGATTACTGTCTGGCGTGGGGAGGCAAGGACTTACCTCCACCAAATTTGGACAGAAGGACCACTGGACTGTCGACACACTTGGATCCAGATCCTGTGTTCCAGGGACTACGCTCGTCAGGATGAGAGGGGACCCAGAGTACTGGTGATGCAGTCTTTTGGTGCCTGCGTTAGCAGGGGGGAAGATTCAGTCGACCCACGGGAGATTTCCTCTTGGATTCCAGTGCAGGGTGAAGGCAGACAGCCCTCAGAGCATGCACCACCAGGAAACAGTCGAGAAAGCCGGCAGGATGAGGTGCTACAATGTTGCTGGCAGTCATCTTGCTACTTTGTTGCGGTTTTGCAGGCGTCCTAGAGCAGTCAGCAGTCAATCCTTGGCAGAAGTCAGGAAGGGAAGTGCAGAGGAACTCTGGTGAGCTCTTGCATTCGTTTTCTGAAGAATACCCCAGAGGAGAGACCCTAAATAGCCAGAAAAGGAGGTTTGGCACCCAAGAAAGGAGGATTGGCTACCAAGAAAGGTAAGAGCCTATTGGGGGGGGTCTCTGACGTCACCTGCTGCCACTGGCCACTCATACAAGTCCAGTGTGCCCCCAACACCTCTGTTTCCAAGATGGCAGAGGTCTGGGACACACTGGAGGAGCTCTGGGCAACTCCCCTGGGAGGTACTGGTCAGGGGAGTAGTCACTCCCCTTTCCTTTGTCCAGTTTCACGCCAGAACAGGGCTGGGGGATCCCTGAACTGGTGTAGACTGGCTTATGCAGAGATTGGCAGCATCTGTGCCCATCAAAGCATTTCCAGAGGCTGGGGAGGCTACTCCTCCCCAGCCCTTCACACCTATTTCCAAAAGGAGAGGGTGTAACACCCTCTCTCAGAGGAAATCCTTTGTTCTGCCTTCCTGGGCCGGGGCTGCCCAGACCCCAGGAGGGCAGAATCCTGTCTGAGGAGTTGGCAGCAGCAGCAGCTGCAGTGGAAACCCCGGAAAGGCAGTTTGGCAGTACCCGGGTTCTATGCTAGAGACCCGGGGGATTGGGGTGACAATTCTATGATCTTAGACATGTTGCATGGCCATGTTCGGAGTTACCATTGTGACGCTATACATAGGTAGTGACCTATGGATAGTGCACACGTGTAATGGTGTCCCTGCACTCACAAAGTTTGGGGAATTTGTCCTGAACGATGTGGGAGCACCTTGGCTAGTGCCAGGGTGCCCACACACTAAGTAACTTAGCACCCAACCTTTACCAGGTAAGGGTTAGATATATAGGTGACTTATAAGTTACTTAAGTGCAGTGGTAAATGGCTGTGAAATAACGTGGACGTTATTTCACTCAGGCTGTACTGGCAGGCCTGTGTAAGAATTGTCAGATCTCCCTATGGGTGGCACAAGAAATGCTGCAGCCCATAGGGATCTCCTGGAACCCCAATACCCTGGGTACCTCAGTACCATATACTAGGGAATTATAAGGGTGTTCCAGTATGCCAATGTAAATTGGTGAAATTGGTCGCTAGCCTGTTAGTGACAATTTGGAAAGAAATGAGAGAGCATAACCACTGAGGTTCTGAATAGCAGAGCCTCAGTGAGACAGTTAGTCATAACACAGGTAACACATACAGGGCACACTTATGAGCACTGGGGCCCTGGCTGACAGGGTCCCAGTGACACATACAACTAAAACAACATATATACAGTGAAATGTGGGGGTAACATGCCAGGCAAGATGGTACTTTCCTACAGTAAGCCCATGAATGACTTGGTGTAATGTTCAATCTTGCGTGCCATCACCACACACAGGATGTCAAATGTGGGACAGTGAACCATAACACTGCAACTCAGCTTTGTACTGTCCCAAATATTACAGTAGTGTGATAAGGGTTCGGCCCAAGCAGCATCCCAAAACACATACAGTATCAGCGCCTCAACCCTGGTGTGTAGTACACCAAAGGGCATATTTTGAGAGCTTTGCATCATGCTTGCACCCGGCAACATGTTACATGGCTAACACAAATCTCTAGGTCATATTTGTGAAGCTCGCAAAGCCATTTTGCATGGCTTTAAATGCCTTTAAAACTCTAGAATCACTGAGTGCAGCTCAGATTGATGTCTAGCATTACTCTGTGCAAGGGAGGAGGTCCATGGGCATTGCACAATTATTTTCTGATGCAATTCCCATAGTTTGTGATGCATTCCCAGATTTTCCAAACCTGGAAAACCTTGTAATGCAGCAAAGAGATTAACCTCCCCAGGTGAGGTGTAGCGAGAAGAAAATTGTTTAGTTCTAGTTTATTCCACTTTCTATGTCTGCCGCATTCCGTAGCACACGAAGGAAGAGTAAAAAATTCGCAGATTTTTAGAAATTTCTCTGTTACACCTCTTCTGGTGAGGCATACTATTTTGACGCATTCTCAGGTTTGCAAGTTCTCCTAAATGTGAGAATGTGTCAAAAGCCATGGATGTTGCATGGCTAGAAGTCATAAATTGCAATGTGGTTGCCAAGTTGTGTGTTCATGTAAGAGGCATGCTGTTCACATTGTTTCAGCATGCGAGCAGCACAGTGTTGTGTCCCACGAACACTCAGCATGGTCAGGCTTCCGGGACACAGCTTGGGACACTCTCCGGGCTGATTCACAAAGATAAACCACACTTTCCTGTAACTACTATTTTTCTGATATCCACAAACTACAAGTTTAATTTTACTGATGGCAATGTTATGACTGCAGGAACTCAGTACATGAAAGAAAGGTCTGTCCCTACTCACCAGAAGCATTGCCATGGATATTTCAACTCACTGAATCCTTTCCAGTACTGCAAATTGTGCATATGGCGCTGTATGACCGCCCCAATAATGAGGTCTCCAGCCTTGAACATGCCCAGCTGTTTGCTGGTTTGGAGGCTACACCGGGGTGTGTGCTCAGAAACGTCTCCGGCAGCGCATTGAAGCATCATCGTGAATAGGATGAAAAGCAGCATGATGTACCTGAAGGAGGTGAGGCTTGGGACAAGTCTTGCAAATCTATCACAGAGGCTCCAGTTGAAAGACTTCATCAGGAGCCCACATTTTATCTCCTCACTTCCATCGTCCGACCAGTCCCAAAGCTGCAAATATGAATAAATGTCACGAGGCGATGAGTGCAGCTCATTGGCACACATTGTAGCTGGTAATCTTCAGGTTCTCCTTCAAGAGTCGCAGAGGAACACATGGGGTTTCTAGCAGAAGCAGCCTCAAGTGAGAAAGTTCAATGATTTGCTGCAGGAAATATGTAATTATGAGGCAAAACATTAGAGTTCTGAGGCTCAGATTCTGGTCTTGTCTAGTCCATGAGATACCAAATAAACCAGTGTTCCTGGATGAACAAAAATAAGACATTTCAGAGTCTTTGAGATGCCTGGCCAAAGAAACCCATGTGCCTGTGCCCCACAAATAACAGATCTTAAAGTCTGTACCTGACTCTCAAATGTAGGAGATGTCAAAGTCTTAACCTGGGCCCTGAAGAAAAGAGATCTCTGAGTCTATACAAGGGCCCAAAGGTGAGAGATCCCAGCAACTGTACCTGGGCCCTGAAGGTAAGAGATCTCAGTATCCGTACCTGGGCTCCTAAGGTAAGAGATCTCTGAGTCTGTATGTGGGCCCTGAAGGGAAGAGATCTCAGAGTCTTTACCTGGGACCTGAAGGTAAGATATCTCAGAGACTGTACGTGGGCCCTGAGGGTAAGATACCCCAGAGTCTGTACCTGAGCCTTGAAGGGAAGAGATCTCAGAAACTGTACTTAGGCCCTGAAGGTAAGAGATCTCTGAGTCTGTACCTGGGCCCTGACGGTAAGATACATAAGAGTTTGTACCTGAGCCCTGAAGGGAAGAGATCTCAGACACTGTACCTGGGCCCTGAAGGTAAGAGATCTCTGAGTCTGTACCTGGGCCCTGAAGGTGAGAGATCTCAGACACTGTGCCTGGCACCGAAGGTAGGAGACCTCACAGACTATATCTGGGTCCTGAAGGTGAGAGATCTCAGTGACTCTATCTGGGCCCCTAAGGGAAGAGGTATTGGAATGACATTAGCTATTTCAGTAATGACCATGTGATAAGCAGAGCATGAGGAGTTCTTTGTTCTCCCTCTGTTTTATCACTCTTCTCGCTCTGTTCTTCCTGATCCACCTCGGTTCCATTTTCTATCAGTTCTCTCTCTGTCCTTTCATGATTCTTCTTTCTTCTCTCTCTGTTTACCTTGTGTTCTCTCTCTATTCTTTCTTAATTCTCGCTCTGCACTCTCAGTGCTCTCCCACTTGTCCCACTTGTCCCCTCTGCTCTCTCTCTCTGTTCTCTCTCTGTTCTCTGTTTGTTGTCCCTCTGTGTTCTCTAAGTTGTATTTGCATTCTTCCTGTGTTCTTCCTCTGTTGTCCATCTCCCTTCACTCTCTATTCTGTGGTACTGTGTCACCCTGGTACTCAGGTACCCTGGCACTGTGGTAAACTGGTACTCAGGTACACTGGCACTGTGGTGGTCTGGTACTCGTGTACCCTGACATTGTAGTAAACTTGTACTCAGGTACCCTGGTACTGTGGTAAACTGGTTCTCAGGCACCCTGGCACTGCAGTGGCCTGGTACTCTGGCACCCTGATACTGTCATGCCCAGGAACTCTGCTGGCCTTGTACTCTCTACACGGGCACTGGTTTAGCCCTGGAGGTCTCCAGCCTCCTTCCATAGACTACACCCTCCAGTCACCTCTCTACGGGGCCTAGCAGTGTGAAGGCTTCAGGCCTGGGAACAAATCCCAATATTTAAGTGCCATAACTATCTATAGCTGGGTCACAACGCACTAGGGGCCTCATTTACGATGCTCTAGCAGCACACTGCGCCACCGGAGCGTAATTATTTTTATGCTTCGGTGGCGCAGGGCCAACCCATATTTAGGCCACACAAAGCCAACGACCCCTTTCATGCATATATCTGCGTGAAAGGGATGCTCCGTGCGTGTTGCTTCGGGTGCTCCCATGCAACACCCATGGAACCTGAAGGAATCTGATGCATTCCCATATTTACAAATCTGGGAGTGTGTCAGATTCTCACGCCACCTCAGAGGTGCTGTAGAAGGGATGAACGGGGAGACATGGAAAGAGGGAAACACCTCCCCTTCCTGCACAAAAACAATCATCCCCACAACGCAGGCATCCTTGCACTATGGTGCAAAGGTACCTGAGCTGGCGCAGAGCAGAAATTTGTGCACCAGTGCAGGAGTAGAGGACAGAAATGCACCATATCTTAGATACACCATATTTCTCCCCTTACCCGGGGGCGCAGGGTAGCCTTCCATCACTGTCCTCGTAAATGAGGCCCTAAATCTATAAAGCATCATCCTGTGAGGCTCAGGCCCCCAACTACAAGCCCTATGGAGATTGCTTTGCTGAATTTAGAAATGAAGGTAGTGAGATCACCACCAAGCCTGTGTTACTAACAGAAGGAACCATGTCGAGAAAACATTTAGATAAATCAGATTATCAGCTTACCTTGTAGAAGTCCCAGCCTGTAATGTTACATGTTCAGTTCTCAAACATCAAAGCTTTAAGATACTAGAGAATCGTGTGTTCTGTTCCCAGATCTCGAAGATTCCTCCAGTGTCGTGTGTTCTGTCCTCAAACTTTGAAGATTTAGTTCACTCCAGTGTCGTGTGTTCTGTCCTCACACATTGAAGATTTCGGCTCCTGTATCTTCTGGTCTCAGACTTCTTTTCTTCTCCCTCCTGCCCCCTTGTGAGTGACCTTGACTGAGGGTCTTGTAGTCATCTCTGTGAATGTAAACCCAGGAGCTGCTCTTATAGAGAGTCAGTGGGAGGTGTTGATGGTTGCCCTGTGCTAAATGCAGCTCGAGGTATGTGTCTCAGGACCTCAGCTGTGGCACCTGTTATCCTGAAGCAAAAACACAAACACTGTTCTTAAAAAATGTACAGAAACACTGGGAGAAGAACCACCTCACAAACATGTTTACACTAGAAGTCTCCAAGCAGGGTTCTGACACCTGTGAGTGCTTTTCCCTCTAGATTGGTGCAGGAATAGACAGGATGATGAGAGCTTAGGTACACATGTCTCATTAAACCCTGTTTTCCTCAACTGTCTCCTGGTCCTGTGCAGAGGTCCCTTCCCAGGACAGAGCCTGAAATGGCCCTTCAGGAGGGGGCAGCAGCAAAGGGACATTCAGGTGTTTATAGCCTTAGTGGCTGGATAAAAAAACATTCTTGATTCACACAAACACCTCCTCGGTGGCCTCTAAGGCAGTGTTTGGTGCCAACAGCTTTTACCAAAGCAATGGGCACCAGTGAGGCCTCTTGGTGTGTTTCTGAACCTTCTGTGTGCAAAACAATTAAATGTTCTGAGTTCAAGGGAAAGGGAATGTCAAATCTACAGCTGTGCTCTTGTGTAGCAGTTCACATGTGTTTGTCTCAGCACCAAGGGGCCATTTTCACTGGGTAGTTTTAGGACAGACAAAATGATGAAGGGATGGGAAAGGTGTGATAGATAAAAAGACGGAAAAAAATATTCACCAGCTGCCTTTCTAAAGAGTGAACATATTTCATAATTAGGAACCACCGTCCTTGCATCTCAGACCTGGATCACCAGTGGCCTCTTGATTCCCGTTGGAGTCAGATACAAGAGTCACAGGAAGTGACATCAGAGGGAACACCTCACATCCTTTCCATTCACCCTTTCAGTGGCTGAAAACAACCAAGATATAAAAGCACAGGAAAATGAGGAATTACCAGGACACTCGGGCGTGACACTACCGGTCCCCCTCGTAACTCCTCATTCCTTAGAGAACCCTCGGGGGAGTGCCCCCTCACCTGGGATTACTGTCACCCCTTGAGTGGGGACCCCCATATTGAAGGGTTTGGGCCTAAAGTGAGATGTGACCAGAGTTAAACCAAACCCACACTAGGTCAATCACTTGTGGAGTGTACAGAATGAAAACAAGATGTAGACATGCCTGATGTTCTTTTTTAATGTTTTATTTCTGTAGGTCTAAAACGACTATTGTCCAAAGAGTTTGAATGGACAGACACTCTTTACTTCTGAAATGCATTGTTTGAATTCTTGAAGTTTCACAATGATGTTGGACAGGCATCGGAAGTGCACTTGTATGTGTTAGTGGTGGATACAGTGGCATAGGTGAGGCGCTCACACAGCTCAACCCACTTTCAATAAATTCACAAGTGACACAAAAACTGCAGCCAGTGCCATTGCTTCAGGTACCCAGAGCTCAGACCTGTCCCTGGTGTTATCGTGGGCTCTCCTGAACCTCTCTCTGGGTCTCAGAAGAACCATCCACTCATCTCTGCATCGGGCTCACAGAGGGGCACTAGTGGTCCCCACATCCTCCCCCTCGGCATTCTGCAGCACACATAGAAGTAACAAATCACCATTATTGATTGTTTATGTGCAGGAATGCAAACCTTCCTGCACATAAACAATCATTCCCTGCAACACCGATACCCTTGCACTACGGTGCAGGGATGCCTGTGTTGGCAGCTAAATTTAGCGTCAGCACTAAGACAAAAACAGGGGTTTGCCATATTTTCATAAATACGGTTCATCCCTGCATTTCTGAAGTGACACAGCGTAGTGATGCCACTTGTGGCACAGTGTGGCGCTGTGCCACTTTCTTGTAAACGTTTCCCTTCATTTGTTAATCAATCTGCTGGGTTACTTCTTGCCAGACTTAGGCCCTCATTACAACCCTGCCGGTAAATCCCACTTACTGCTGTGCAGATGACCGCCAACATACCGCTGCGGCTGTGGAATTCAGCTACAGGTATTACGACCCACAGCTCAGAATCCACCACAATACAGACACCCACACAAGTCCGCCACACCAAAGGTCAGTGATAAACTGGCAATAACAAAACCGGCACCATCCCGCCAACAAGAATACGCCCACACTATCACGACCCACGAATCAACGCAACGGTCTTTCAACCATGGTAATCCATTGGCGGTACACACCGTCATGCTCAAAATACACACACATATGCAAAACACAACCACATTGGACAATTCGAAATACACACACCTGATACACATACACACACCACACCACACACCCAATCCAATATAAAGCACACACCCACATCATCCACAAACCCTTACTACCAGAAATTGAAAGCAGGCCAGAGACATACACCACCTTAAAGAACAGCAACATCCACAGAGACACAACACCACCACTTACACAACATCCACGCACCTCAAACAACACACCTCACACATCACAACCGGCACCACCTCACACCTCACCCACACCACATCATGGCACCGCAAAGGCACCCCAGCTTATCGGAGGAGGAGCTCAGGGTCATGGTGGAGGAAATTGTCCGGGTAGAGCCACAGCTATTGGGATCACAGGTGCAGCACACCTCCATTGCAAGGAAGATGGAGCTATGGAGGGGAATTGTTGACAGGGTCAACGCAGTGGGACAGCATCCAAGAACACGGGATGACATCAGGAAGAGGTGGAACGACCTACGGGGGAAGGTGCGTTCTGTGGTCTCCAGACACCAGATTGCTGTATAGGGGACTGGTGGTGGACTCCTACCTCCTCCCCCACAACTAACAACATGGGAGGAGCAAGTCTTGGCAATACTGCATCCTGAGGGTCTCGCAGGAGTAGCAGGTGGACTGGACTCTGGTAAGTCATATCTTCACTACCATATCCCCCACCCTACCTGCATGCCATTACATACCCCACCCTTACCCTCACACCCATCACCCCAACAACCCACAGATACCCCACTAACACAACCCACACATCTCAAAAACAAGCCCTGCATGTAACACTAACTAACACTAATGCATGGACACCCATCACCAAAGCATGTCCAGTACAGAGAATTAACCAGGCCACAAAATCACCAATCACACAGGGCCAAGCCAATAATGCAAGCACAGAAGTAGAGGGTAACTCATCCATTGCACAAGATGGCACACACAGATACAATAATTATGCTTTTACACCCCTACAGGGCCCCTACCTAACGTCACCGGACAGGAGGTGCCAGACGTATCCAGTCCCCCCACAGAAGAGGCCCACAGTGATGACAGCAGCTCTGCACAACTGGATCAAGATGACCAGCCCGGCCCATCTAGGACCTCAAGACAGTCGGTCCCCTGACACTGTCACAACCCACCACAGAGCCACCCCCCTCAGGAAACATCAGCACAGCATACACCCAGCGGGCCCATCCCTCTGTCCCCAGGACACGTCAATCAGCAGTGTGTTCACCACTACACGGAACCCAGGCAACTCCACTAACACAGGACGATCAGGGACCTGGGGGCAGTGGCAGTGGGCAAACGGTTCAGGGGACAGAGGCACAGGACAACAGGGAAGCTGGGAGTTCTGCTGTGCAACAGGGGGAGGACAAGCCCAGGGAACTCACTCTCCACGAGGCACTCTCCAACATCATGGGAGCTTACCACCATTCCCAGGAAACGATGGCAACGGTACTGGACAAGTTTCAGGAGTCCCAGCGACTACCTTGGGATCAGGGAGGACTTGAAGTCCATTAACAACACCCTGGCCTTGTCAACACCAGGAGGGACACAGTGGCACAACAAGGGGCCCCTGACACTACCCTGGACGATCAACAGCCCTCGCGCTAGTGGACAGGGGGCACCGCCACAGGAACACTACACCAGCACCCCACCCCTGCATATGGAGAACCACCCCACAAACAGCCCCTGAGATCCAGGAACAAGACAGAGAACATTGCCAAGACCCCTGCCAGGAAATGAGACCCACCTGAATGTCACCCTTCTGTCCCACTCTGTTACACTGTCCATCCTTAAACTGCCATTGCTCCACTTCCTTTGCCCCTTTGGACAATGCACCTGTGAAACAAATAGACTGGACTCTACCACGGACATTCCTCCACCATCCCTCCAGCCCATTTTACGACCCCCTCCAATTATTTCCTCAGAAATTGTAGGAGGCTGGCCTGGCTTGTAGTGGGTACCAGAGGTACTTACACCTTGTGCCAGGTCCAGTTATCCCTTATTAGTGTAGAAGAGGTGTTTCTAGCAGCTTCAGCTGATAGAAAGTTGCTATGGCAAAGCAGCTTATGCTGAACTAGGAGACATGTAAAGCTCATACTATAGCACTGGCGTCATATGCACAATATCATAAGAAAACACAATACACAGATATACTAAAAATAAAGGTACTTTATTTTTATGACAATATGCCAAAAGTATCTCAGTGAGTACACTCAGTATGAGGATGAGAAATATACACAAGATATATATACCATAACCAAAATTATGCAAGTAATAGCAAAAGGAAGTAATGCAAGCAGTGTAAAGTTACAATAGATTGCAATAGGAGCACATGGGTATAGGTGCAACACAAACCATATACTCCAAAAGTGGAATGCGAACCACGAATGGACCCCAAACCTATGTGAGCTTGTAGAGGGTCACTGGGACTGTAAGAAAACAGTGAGTGCTAGAAACATAGCTCACCCCAAGACCCTGTCATGTAGGTGTAATGTCTACCTACAACCCCCAGGGAGCACATAAGTCGTGATAGGTGGATTCTGCAAGGAAAACAAACACCAGCAATGCAACAACAGTGGATTTCCAGACCTGAGTACCTGTAAGACAAGGGGACCAAGTCCAAGAGTCACGAAAGTGTCGACAGTGGGCAGGAGCCCAGGAAATGCCAGCTGAGGGTGCAAGGAAGCTGCCACTGGATGGAAGAAGCTTGGTGTTTTGCAAGAACGAAGAGGACTAGGAACTTCCCCTTTGGAGGATGGATGTCCCACGTCGTGAAGAAGCTTACATAGGTGTTACCATGCAGAAAAACCGCAAACAAGCCTTACTAGCTGCAAGGGTCACGGTTAGCGTTTTTCGGATGCTACTGTGGCCCAGGAGGGACCAGGATGTTGCCACTTGGATGAGGAGACAGAGGGGGCGACCAGCAAGTCAGGGAGCCCTCACAGAAGCAGGCAGCACCCGCAGAAGTACCGGATCAGGCACTTAGAAGAGGAGTGAACCGGAGTCCACCCGAAGTCAGAAAAGGGAGTCCCACGACGCCGGAGGACAACTCAGAAGGTTGTGCACTGCAGGTTAGAGTGTCGGGGACCCAGGCTTGGCTATGCACGAAGGAAATCCTGGAAGAGTGCACAGGAGCCGGAGCAGCTGCAAATCATGCGGTACCCAGCAATGCAGTCTAGCGTGGGGAGGCAAGGACTTACCTCGACCAAACTTGGACTGAAGAGTCACTGGTCTGTGGGAGTCGCTTGGACAGAGTTCCTGATTTCCAGGGACCACGCTCGTCATGCTCAGAGGGGATCCAGAGGACCGGTGATGCAGTCTTTCGTTGCCTGCGGTTGCAGGGGGAAGATTCCGTCGACCCATGGGAGATTTCTTCAGAGCTCCTGGTGCAGAAAGGAGGCAGGCTACCCCCAGAGCATGCACCACCTAGAAACAGTCGAGAAAGCCGGCAGGATGAGTGATACAAGGTTGCTAGTATTCGTCTTTGCTACTTTGTTGCGGTTTTGCAGGTGTCCTGAGCAGTCAGCAGTCGATCCTTTGGTAGAAAGTGAAGAGGGAGATGCAGAGGAACTCTGGTGAGCTCTTGCATTCGGTATCTGAAGAATACCCCAAAGCAGAGACCCCAAATAGCCAGAAAAGGAGGTTTGACTACCTACAAAGGAGGATTGGCTACTAAGAGAGGTAAGAGCCTATCAGAAGGAGTCTCTGACGTCACCTGCTGGCACTAGCCGCTCAGAGCAGTCCAGTGTGCCAGCAACACCTCTGTTTCCAAGATGGCAGAGGTCTGGGACACACTGGAGGAGCTCTGGGCACCTCCCCTGGGAGGTGCAGGTCAGGAGAGTGGTCACTCCCCTTTCCTTTGTCCAGTTTCATGCCAGAGCAGGGCTTGGGGATCCCTGAACCAGTGTAGACTGGCTTATGCTTTGATGGGCAGCATCTGTGCCCATCAAAGCATTTCCAGAGGCTGGGGGAGGCTACTCCTCCCCAGCCATCACACCTATTTCCAAAGGGAGAGGGTGTTACACCCTCTCTCAGAGGAAATCCTTTGTTCTGCCTTCCTGTGCCAGGGCTGCCTGGACCCCAGGAGGGCAGAAACCTGTCTGAGGGGTTGGCAGCGGCAGCAGCTGCAGTGGAGACCCCGGAAAGGCAGTTTGGCAGTACCCGGTGTTGGAAAATGGGTTATTGGTAAGGGCAGGTAGGTACCTACACTTAGCAATAGGCCACTAACCCCCACTAAGGTCCAGTTAGGTCTCAGTGAATTAAACCCAGCTCAACCCTTGGTAGCTTGGCAACGAGCGTCAAGGCTTAACTTAGGAGACAGAGTATAAAGCATTCAAATATCATAAAACAGTATTTAAATAAAACACAGGAAACAGTTTAAAAATCCGAAACCAATTAATAAAAATAGATTAACTTTTTATCTTTAAAATGACACCAAAACGAATAAAATCGGAAAAGGGGAACCGGAGATATGAATTTTTAAAGGATTATTATTTTCTTAGCGCCTAGAAACAAAAAGCACCAATCGGGTCATCTGGTTGCACCTCGACTGAGGCAAAGTTTCAGGCCGACCGCGATGGAGTCCTGCTTGGCTATAGGCCGCGGGAGGCCTCGGTTAAAAGTTTACCTTCACACTTAGGGGGTCATTCTGACCTCGGCGGTAAAAGGCCCTTACCGCCGGTCAGAAGACCGCCATAACACCGCCGCGGCCGCGGTTAACCGCCACGGTCATTCTGACCCACAACGGCCAAACCTCCAAAAATCCGTCCTCCACTGCAGCCCGCCACATCAGCGGGCAGCGAGAAACTGGAGATGACCAAACCTCCACCGTCACGGCAACAGAAATACGCCCATGCCATTACGACCCACGAATCCACACGGCGGTCATTCAAACGCGGTATTCCATTGGCGCTACACACCGCCGCGGTCAGAATACACACACAGCACCAAAACACAGCCACATTGGACAATTTGAAATACACACACCTGATACACATACACACACCACTCCCACACAATCAACCAACTATAAAACACACACCCACATCACCCACAAACCCCTGCGACCATAATTACTGAGAGAAGGAGAGAGAGACACAGCAGACAATCCATAGCAAGACACACTGAGGCACACTACACCATCACACACACCACATAGTAGCACAAAGCACCACTCACCAACATACTTATCATCACATACACCACCCCACACCTCACCCACACCACCCCATGGCACCCACGCTTTTCGGACCAAGAACTCCGGGTCATGGTGGAGGAAATCCTAAGAGTGGAACCCCAGCTCTTCGGCTCGCAGGTGCAGCACACCAGTATAGCTAGGAAGGCAGAGCTATGGCAGCGGATCGTGGACAGGGTCAACGCGGTGGGACAGCATCCCAGGAATAGGGAGGACATCCGCAAAAGATGGAACGACCTACGGGGGAAGGTCCAATCGATGGTCTCCAGGCACAACATCGCGGTCCAGAAGACTGGCGGCGGACACCCACCCACCCCTCCCGAATTCACATCGTGGGAGCAAGAGGTCTTGAACATCCTGCATCCTCAGGGCCTCGCAGGAGTAGCCGGAGGAATGGACTCTGGTAAGTCCAATCTCAACTACTATATCCCCCCCACCCCACCAGCATGCCAACCCACACCCCCACCCTCACCCCCAAACCCCCAGCACACATCCTCCCTGACAATGTCTCACCAGCACAACCCACCCATCCCAACACCAACTCCTGCATGCCAACACAAATCATGGGCACCCATCACCTAAGCATGACCACTGCACTAACCCCCCCCCCACTAACTACCCTCACAACACCTCCCTCAAGGGAATGCCTGCACTGGGGGACAAGGGCACCCATAACACGCACGCTATTGCACACACAGAAACAATAACCAAACTCTCTTACCCCATGCAGGACCCGAACGACAACACACCAGCCAGGAGGGTCCAGAAGTGTCCATCCCACCACCGGAACAGGCCCACACTGAGGATAGCAGCTCTGTCGACAGTGAACCTGATGACCAGCCCGGACCATCGGGGACCTCTGGGCAGTCGGTTCCCCTCAGGCAGCCACAGGCCACACCAGACCCGACCCCCTCTGCCAACACCAGCACAGCTCCCACCCAGCGGGCCCATGGTAGCGGGCACACCGTCCAGGGGAGAGAGGCCGGGGGAAACCGGGCAGCTCGGAGGGCTGCTGTGCGACAGGGGGGGGAGGAGAGGCCCAGGGAACCCACTCTCCAAGAGGCCCTCACCACCCTCATGGGGGCATACCACCACTCCCAAGAAACGATGGCGACGGTACTGGCCAGGTTCACTGAGATCCAGGCACAGCAGGAGGAACGCTACATGGGGTTCAGGGAGGAGCTGAGAATCATCGGGACCGCAATGGGGACCATCGTCCTGGCCCTCCACAGGATGGAGGACGCGTTGCGGGACCATGGTGCACCACACAGGGCCCCTGTCACTAGCCCGGACCAGGAACAGCCTACCACCTCCGCCGGCGCTAGTGGACAGGAGGTCCCAACACCTCGACAGCCCCCCAGAACCCCACCTCCTGCTGAAGAACAACCACCCCGTAAGAGGAGCCTGAGACCAAAAAAAAAGACAGAGTAGGATGTCAAGACCCCCGCCAGCAGGACATACCCCCTCAAGTCTTCCCACTGTCCCATATTGCCACCCTGTCCAACCATGAACTGCCTATGCTCCATCCTTCCACAGGCAAAAGGACAATGCACCTGTGAGACTGAGAACTGGACTCTGCCATGGATATTCCTCCACCCCCACCCATCACCCTTAGAATCACATGTACCGATATCTAGCACTGTAAATAAATCACATTTTGCACACAAATCTGTTTTGAGTCATGCTGTATTATTAACAAATGTATTACATATTACTGTTCAATTTCTGTTCTGTCAATTAGTCATGACAACATACCAATGTCAATACGCTGTATTTCATGGGCGAACCAAGCAGAAGTCAGGTACTGAGTCAGACAGCACTGAGAAGGGAAAGGAAAGGCAAAAATTAATGAAAAACATCTGTGGGGAACTACAGAAAGTACAGATGCAGGAGGCTATAAGCAATTGTGAAATGGCGTGGGTGATTCTTACCTGTGTGTTACTGGAAATACTGTTGTATCACTCTGTCCCTATTGTCTGTGTCGTCCTCAGAGTCTTCCTCCTCTTCACTCTCCACAGGCTCCACGGCTTCTACAACACCACCATCTGGACCATCCTCCTGCAGGAAAGGCACCTGGCGTCGCAAAGCCATGTTGCGGAGCATACAGCACGCCACGATGATATGGCACACCTTCTTTGGTGAGTACATTAGGGATCCACCTGTCATATGCAGGCACCTAAACCTGGCCTTCAGGAGCCCAAAGGTTCGCTCAATCACCCTCCTAGTACGCCCATGGGCCTCATTGTACCGTTCCTCTGCCCTGGTCCTGGGATTCCTCACTGGGGTCAATAGCCACAGCAGGTTGGGGTAACCAGAGTCACCTATTAGCCACACACGCTGTCTCTGTAGCTGTTCCATCACATAGGGAATGCTGCTATTTCGCATAACATACGCGTCATGCACTGACCCTGGGAACTTGGCATTTACATAGGAGATGTACTGGTCAGCCAAACAGACCACCTGGATATTCATTGAATGGTAATTCTTCCTGTTCCTGTACACCTGTTCATCGTCATTTGGGGGGACTAAAGCCACATGGGTCCCATCAATTGCACCAATGATGTTGGGGATGTGTCCAAGGGCATAGAAATCAGCTTTCACTGTAGGCAAATCACCCTCCTCTGGGAAAATGATGTAGCTCCGCATGAGTTTCATCAGGGCAGACAACACTCTGGATAAGATCTTGGAAAACATAGGCTGAGACATCCCAGATGACATGGCCACTGTTGTCTGGAATGAGCCAGTTGCAAAGAAATGGAGGACAGACAGAACCTGCACTAGAGGGGGCATTCCTGTGGGTTGGCGGATGGGGGACATCAGGGCTGGCTCCAGCTGGGCACACAGTTCATGGATGGAGGCTCGGTCAAGTCGGTATCGTAGTATTATGTTGCGTTCTTCCATTGTGGACAGGTCCACCAGCGGCCGGTACACGCGAGGATTCCTCCTTCTCATTGCTAGTCCCAGCGGACGGTGCCTAGGAAGGAGAATATGGAGTACAGAGTCAATCCACTCACAGGTACGTACAACACAGCTTGCACAGTACAGGTAAATGTATGGTTTGATATGTTTGTATGTGTGCCATTGCAAGGCCTAGGCCTGTGTGACGCATTAGAAATTAAGCCATGTGGGCCCTTGAAATGGCCGATGCCTGACCTGTGAAGTGGGACAATGGGATGTGAGGTCACTGCGCTGGCGGGGCACACCGTGGCGGTAGGCGGTCGAAGACCGCTGTGCGAACACGCATTGGTTAACATTGAAGCCTATGGGTTTCAGGAGCCAATGACGATGTGCGCCGACGGTCGCGGGACGCACCGCCGCGGTACGCACCGCCGCGGGCGTGACCGCCATTTTCTATCTGCTCAATCATTCGAGACCTGATCATCCACAGGAGAGGACCTATACTGCAAGTGCTGCTGTGAACTCGGTCTGGAAGTGACAATGGCTGCTGCTACTGGTGAAAGGGCCCCCGCCTTCAGTTCAGAAGAGTTGGAGAAGCTCGTGGACGGGGTCCTCCCCCAGTATGCGCTACTCTACGGTCCTCCAGACCAACAGGTGAGTACACTCAGTGCACATTGAATGGGTTATGCCTGTGTGGAGGGGGGGGGGATGTAAGTTGGTGGGGTGTGGAGGGAATGAGGAGTGCAACGCACGACAGATGAGAGAATGGGAACCATGACAAGGTTGGGGAGGGGGGGGCATGTACTCCAAACATGCAGATATGTGACGGTTTCTCTTTCCCACCCTGTACATGTCAAACAGGTGAGCGCCCACCAGAAAATCGATATTTGGCGTGCCATCGCCAAGGAAGTCCGGAACTTGGGGGTCTACAACAGACGGGGCACCCACTGCCGCAAGAGGTGGGAGGACATCCGCCGCGGAACGAGGAAGACCGCAGAAACACTGCTGGGGATGGCCTCCCGACCTAGGAGGGGTGCCAGTCGCACCATGACCCCCCTGATGTCCCGGATCCTGGCGGTGGCCTACCCTAATTTGGATGGGCGCTTGAGGACAGCACAGCAGACACAAGGGGGTGAGTATCCGCACATTCTCCTATCTGTATGCGCATTGGAGGCGTCTGGGTGGGGGAGGAGGGCTGTGGGTGACATTAGGCCAGGGCGCTCTCTGTAGTGTAGTCCGCTCCCTTAGGCATGGCCCTGTGCCCCCGCCCCCCACCTCTGTAGGGTGCCAAGTGCAGCTACCCATGCTCCAGCATCACACATGTGCGCGTGTGTTGTCCCTAGACCTGTTTGCCTAGTCAGAAGTACTGAGTAGTGTACCCCAAGTTCGCGACTTAGTGCACGAGGCACCTGTGTCTGTCCTCTCCGCAAAGGGTATTGCTAAGGCATGCACTCAACTTTGTTTCATTTCTCCCCCCACCCTAAATCTTTGTCTTCTTGTGTTTTAGCATCATCAGGCGGAGGAGATTTGGCGTCGGAGCAGGAGGGAGCTGCAGGTCACCAGGCCCCGGTGGGCACTGACACAGACACCGAGGGCACCAGTGATCCGGAGGGCGAGGGGAGCACCACAACGGGGGCCGGTGGAGACACCAGCGACACGGACACGTCCTCGTTTGGGAGCTCCCTAGCGGTGGCGGCACCATCTGTGCCCCCCGCAACAACAGGTACAGCCGCCACCCAGCGCACCAGCACCGCCCTCCCAGCAGCCCCTCAGTCTTCGCTCCGTGGCCGCTCGGCCAGGAAGGCGCGCGTCTCCTTCGCCCCAGGCACCTCAGCCCCTGCCTCTGTTACCCCTGCTGCCCTCAGTGCGGAGCTCATTGACCTGGTGAGGACGGTCATTGTTGGGCAGACTACCCTTCTGAATGCCATCCAGGGGGTGGAAAGGGAGGTGCATCGGAGCAATGCCTACCTGGAGGGCATTCATTCGGGTCAGGCTGCCCATCAACGAGCGTTCACTGCTCTGGCCTCAGCACTGACGGCAGCCATTGTCCCTGTCTCCAGTCTCCCTCTTCTATCTGCCTCCACCCTTTCTCTGTCTCCTGTACCTCAACCTATCCTATCCACACCATGAGACCAGCCTGCACACACCTCAACACCCAAGGCCAGCTCATCCAAACATAAGCACCACAGAAAACACAAGCATTCACCCAAGCAACACACAGATGCAGACATATCAACAGTCACTACCACCTCTGTGTCCCCGTCCTCCTCGTCTCCCTCCTCCCTCCCTGTGACGTCTACACTCACACCTGCATGCACCCCAACATCAGCCAGTTCTTCCACCACCAGCAAACCCTCCACTACAGTCCGCACACCTGCAGTCACCACCCCCACTGGCATTTACACGTCCCCTGTGTCCTCTCCCACTGTGTCTGTCACCCCCTCTTCCAAGACACATAAACGCTGGCAGACACCCAAACAACAGCCAACCACCTCACCACAGCCTACGTCCCAGTCACCTGCACCCAAGGACAGCACACCTGGCTCTCATACAACCACATCCTCTTCCTCCACTTCTCTCACCACTACTCCTACCCCTTACCTTGGTCCCAAGAAAAATTACCTCTCCAGTTTTGACCTCTTTCCCTCCCCCGACCCACCCCCTCCAACTGGGAAAAGTCCCAAGGGCACCTCAGCCACCACCAGCCCAACTTCTACAGTGCAAGTGGTGCATGGCATGTGGAGTCCACCCTTTGGCGGCAGTAACACTTCGGTGAGCAGCAAGGGGACAGCCAGCCCCCCCCCAGGCAAGAGGACCCGGAAATTGAAGGGCCGCCGTGAGCGGACAGAGACGGCTGCCCCCAAGGAGGTGACTCCGGCCACTTCACCGGCCACAGCAGCCAGGGGAGGCAAGGGCCCGAGAGCCCCATCTAAGGAGCGGAAGGACAGCAGGGCGGAGAGGACAACCACCAGGAGCGCGGAGCAGGAGGGCCCCACAAGCCCCATCCCGGCTGCAAGGGACGACACCAAAGGGCCCAGGACTCACTCCCCGAAGGGGCCTGACACAGCACGGTCGGAGGGCGAGTGAGCAGGGTGTCCAGGCCAGGTATGACTCCCTTGACATACTGCAAGAGCACCGCTGAACAGGGCCCCGCCGTGAAGACAGGTACCGCTGAACAGGGCCCCGCCGTGAAGACAGGTACCGCTGAACAGGGCCCCGCCGTGAAGACAGGTACCGCTGAACAGGGCCACGCCGTGAAGACAGGTACCGCTGAACAGGGCCCCGCCGTGCAGAAGAGCACCGCTGAACAGGGCCCCGCCGTGAAGACAGGTACCGCTGAACAGGGCCCCGCCGTGAAGACAGGTACCGCTGAACAGGGCCCTGCCGTGAAGACAGGTACCGCTGAACAGGGCCCCGCCGTGAAGACAGGTACCGCTGAACAGGGCCACGCCGTGCAGAAGAGCACCGCTGAACAGGGCCCCGCCGTGAAGACAGGTACCGCTGAACAGGGCCCCGCCGTGAAGACAGGTACCGCTGAACAGGGCCCCGCCGTGAAAACAGGTACCACTGAACAGGGCCCCGCCGTGAAGACAGGTACCGCTGAACAGGGCCCCGCCGTGCAGAAGAGCACCGCTGAACAGGGCCCCGCCGTGAAGACAGGTACCGCTGAACAGGGCCCCGCCGTGAAGACAGGTACCGCTGAACAGGGCCCCGCCGTGAAGACAGGTACCGCTGAACAGGGCCCCGCCGTGCAGAAGAGCACCGCTGAACAGGGCCCGCCGTGAAGACAGGTACCGCTGAACAGGGCCCCGCCGTGAAGACAGGTACCGCTGAACAGGGCCCCGCCGTGAAGACAGGTACCGCTGAACAGGGCCCCGCCGTGCAGAAGAGCACCGCTGAACAGGGCCCCGCCGTGAAGACAGGTACCGCTGAACAGGGCCCGCCGTCTCAAGCACCGCTCCGCTGGGCCCTTCCTGTCAAGCACCGCTCCGCTGGGCCCTTCCTCTCAAGCACCGCTCCGCTGGACATCGCCATGTCATGCACCGCTGCGCTGGGTCCCGCCGTCTCAGGCACTGTTTATGGTTCACTGTGCCCACCATGCCTCCTCCTTGACCAGTGGACTCTGTAATCCACCTGAGAGACTGTGGCTTTGCACTCCCCAGGATGGCACAGTGGGCAATCCACCCACTGTAGAGACTTGAGAGACTGTGGCTTTGCACTCCCCAGGATGGTCCAGTGGGCAATCCACCCACTGTAGAGACATTGAGAGACTGTGGCTTTGCACTCCCCAGGATGGTACAGTGGGCAACCCACCCACTGTAGAGACATTGAGAGACTGTGGCTTTGCACTCCCCAGGATGGTACAGTGGGCAACCCACCCACTGTAGAGACATTGAGAGACTGTGGCTTTGCACTCCCCAGGATGGTCCAGTGGGCAACTCACCCACTGCAGAGACTTGAGAGACTGTGGCTTTGCACTCCCCAGGATGGTACAGTGGGCATGGTGGCTCCTCGTGGATCTGGCGTCGTGGACTCATGTGGCTGTGGTGGCCCCCCCTTCCCTTCCCCCTGAGGTGCCTGTAGTTTTGACATCAGATGCCCCTGCAGTGTTCTCTCCAAAGGACTCAGGTCTCGTGTGTGGGCTTTGCCCTTGTTTCGCAGAACCTTGGCCCACGGACATGTTAGATTCGTAGGATGTGCAGGACTTGTTACTTCAGTGATACACTGATGTGTATATCTTTTTGGTTTTTGTAAATATTTTTCACGGTTGCTCAATTATTTCCAGGTGCTTTTTTTGTACATGAAAATTTATTCCAAATTTGGTTGTGTCATTGTATTTTTAAAGGGTCTTTGTGTGGTGTCACTGTGACTTCCTGCTCTGCATTGGTGTGTACATATTGGGGGGGTCGCATATGTGTATGCCCGTAACCTTTCTTCCTCCCCCCTCCCGTGTGTCGTAGGTGCAGTACTCACCGCTGACGTCTGCGCCGGAGTTCGTACTCGTGGTAGATGAGCAGGTAGACGAGAGCAGGTATGATGTTCAATTCGGGTTCCATGCTGTCCGGATTCCGCGTGGAGTGTCTCGAGGTGAGCGTTTTCCATTGGAAATGTCTGTTTCCGCCGTGTTTTTATCGGCGGGGCTCCCGCCCCGGAAAAGGTGGCGTATTGGTGGGTCGTGATAGGGTGGGCGGTACATTGTCTGCCGCCTGGCTGTTGGCGGTGACCGCCGCGCTGTTTGTTTGTTCCGCCGTGGCGGTCGGAGTGTTAATGCGGCGGGCTGTGTTGGCGGTTCCCGCCAGGGTCAGAATTGCATTTTTTTGTCCGCCGGCCTGTTGGCGGGTTGGCCGCCGCTTTATCACCGACCGCCAGGGTCAGAATGACCCCCTTAGTCTTTTTTTCGAAGATTTTCTTCAGCGGGACGAACCTGCCAGTCCAATCTGACCTCCTGGAGCCCTTCTCCGGATACGCGATGCGGGAATCCTCGGTGGAGATTTTTACCCTCGGACTTAGTTGTTTTTTCGAGGCGAAAATCCTTCGACCGGGGTAAACCTGGATCTTGATTCAACGTCCATGGAGCCCTCTTCGGATACACTGGCTGGGAGGTCCCGGTCAACTTTTTACCTTCGGACTTAGGGGGTCATTCTGACCTCGGCGGTAAAAGGCGCTTACCGCCGGTCAGAAGACCGCCATAACACTGCCGCGGCCGCGGTAAACCGCCACGGTCATTCTGACCCGCAACTGCCAAACCGCCAAAAACCCGACATCCACAAAAGTCCGCCATACCAAAGGTCGGCGAAAAAATGGCGATGACCAAACCTCCACCGTCACGCCAACAGAAATACGCCCACACTATCACGACACACGAATCCACGCGGTGGTCTTTCAAACGCGGTATTCCATTGGCGATACACACCGCCGCGGTCAAAATACACACACACATAGAAAACTCAGCCACATTGGTCATTTTGAAACACACACACCTGCTACACATACTAACACCACTCCCACACACCCAACACAATATAAAACACACACCCACATCACCCACAAAGCCCTACAACCCGAAATTATTGACGAAGGCTAGAGAGAGAGCACAGAATAGACAATCACACAACACAGAGGCACACAACACCATCACCCACACAGAATCCACGCACCAAACACCACACACCACCACACGCACCACACTCATCACCACAAACGCCACCCCACACCTCATCCACACCACCCCATGGCACCCCAAAGACATCCCAGGTTCAGTGACGCAGAACTCAGGGTCATGGTGGAGGAAATAGTCCGTGTAGAGCCCCAGCTCTTCGGGGCACAGGTCCAGCATACCACAATTGCCAGGAAGATGGAGCCATGGCAAAGGATAGTGGACAGGGTCAACGCGGTGGGACAGCATCCACGCAATCGGGATGACATAAGGAAGCGCTGGAACGACCTACGGGGGAAGGTGCGTTCCATGGTATCAAGGCACAATATTGCGGTGCAGAAGACTGGCACGGACACCCACCTACTCCCCCAGAATTCACAGCATGGGAGGAGGAAGTCTTGCACATCCTGCATCCTGAGGGCCTCGCAGGAGTAGGCGGAGGAATGGACTCTGGTAAGTCAAATCTTCACTACTTCATTCCCCCCACCCCACCTGCATGCCAAATCATACCCCCACCCCCATCACACCAACTCCTTGCAAATGGCTCACCATCACAACCCACCCATCCCGAAACCTAGCCCTGCATGCGTCCACAAAGCATGGACACCCATCACCAAAGCATGCCCACTGCACACACACATCACCCCCACAACCCACCCTCACAAAAGCCCCCACAAGGGAATTCCTGCACTTGGGTACACGGACACCCACCCATCACATGAAATGCCACACACAGAAGCAATAACCATACCTTCATACCCCTGCAGGACCCGAACGCCACCACACCGCCACGGAGGGTACAGAGATGTCCATCCCACCCCCAGAAGAGGCCCCCAGCGATGACAGCAGCTCTGTCGACCTGGACCCAGATGACCAGCCCGGCCCATCGGGGACCTCTGGACAGTTGGTTCCCCACAGACAGCCACAGGCAACAGCAGACCCAACCCCCTCTGGGAACACCAGCACAGCTCCCACCCAGTGGGCCCATGCCTCTGTCTCCAGGACACGTCAATCAGCGGTGTGTCCACCACTACAGGGCACCTGAGGTTGACCCACCACCCCAACAACAACAGGGACCTGGGGGCAGTGGTAGTGGGCACACCGTCCAGGGGACAGAGGCCCAGGAACACAGGGGAACTGGGAGGGCTGCTGTGTGACAGGGGGGGGGACAGGCCCAGGGAACCCACTCTCCAAGAGGCCCTCTCCTCCATCATGGGAGGTTACCACCACTCCCAGGAGACGATGGCGACGGTACTGGCCAGGTTCCAGGAGATCCAGGCACAGCAGGAGGAACGGTACATGGGGTTCAGAGAGGAACTGAGGAACATCGGTTCCGCAATGGGGACCATCGTCGTGGCCCTTAACCAGATAGTCACCACATTGCGGGACCATGTGGCACCACAAAGGGCACCTGTCACTAGCCCAGGCCAGGAACAGCCTACCACCTCCGCTGGCGCTAGTGGACAGGAGGCCCCCACACAACAACAGGCCACCATAACCCCACCTCCTGCTGAAGAAGAACCACCCCGCAAGCGGAACCTGAGATCTCACAAGCAGACAGAGTAGGATTGCAAGACACCCGCCAGCATAAGATACCCCCTGATGTCATCCCACTGTCCCACATTGTCACCCTGTCCAACCTTTAACTGCCCCTGCTCCATCCCTCCACAGGCATATGGACAATGCACCTGTGCGTCTGAGAACTGGACTCTGCCATGGACATTACTCCACCTCCACCCATCACCGTTTGACAATCATGTACCAATATGTAGCACTTAAAATAAATCACTTATTGCACTTAAATAAACAGGAGTCTGCTTGTATTCTCAACAAATGTATTACACATAACGGTGCAATAATGTCCAGTAACTTTGTGACGACAACATACCAATTCCAATAAGCTTTAGTCCATGGGCAAACAAAGCAGAAGTCACGCAGTGGGTCATACAGCTCTGAAAAGGGAAGGGAAAGTCACAAATCAGTTAACAGGAACTAGGGAGAAACACAGACAGTACAGACGCATGAGGCCTTAAGTAAATGTAATATGGCGTGGGTGATTCTTACCTGTGTGCTACTGAAAATATTGTTGTATGACTGTATCTCTATTGTACGTGTCGTCCCCGTCGTCTTCCTCCTCTTCACTCTCCACAGACTCCACAGCTGCTACAACACCACCATCTGGACCATCCTCCTGTAGGAAAGGCACCTGGCGTCGCAAAGCAAGATTGTGAAGCATACAGCAGGCCACGATGATATGGCACACCTTCTTTGGTGAGTACAAAAGGGATCCCCCTGTCATATGCAGGCACCTAAACCTGGCCTTCAGGAGCCCGAAGGTCCTTTCTATTATCCTCCGAGTTCGCCCATGGGCCTCATTGTACCGTTCCTCTGCCCTGGTCCGGGGATTCCTCACTGGGGTCAGTAGCCACGACAGGTTGGGGTAACCAGAGTCACCTATTAGCCACACACGGTGTCTCTGTAGCTGTTCCATCACATACGGGATGCTGCTATTTCGCATGACATACGCGTCATGCACTGACCCAGGGAACTTGGCATTTACATGGGAGATGTACTGGTCAGCCAAACAGACCACCTGGACATTCATCGAATGATAACTTTTTCTGTTTCTGTACACCTGCTCACTTTCACTGGGGGGAACCAAAGCCACATGGGTCCCATCAATGGCACCAATGATGTTGGGGATATGTCCAAGGGCATAGAAATCACCCTTCACTGTAGCCAAATCGCCCACCTCAGGGAAAATAATGTAGCTCCGCATGTATTTCATCAGGGCAGACAACACTCTGGACAAAACCTTTGAAAACATAGGCTGAGACATCCCTGATGATATGGCCACTGTTGTCTGAAAAGACCCACTTGCCAAAAAATGAAGTACTGACAGAATCTGCACCAGAGGGGGAATCCCTGTGGGTTGGCGGATGGGGGACATCAGGTCTGGCTCCAGCTGGGCACATAGTTCATGTATAGTTGCTCTGTCAAGCCGGTATGTAAGTATGATATGTCGTTCTTCCATTGTCGACAGGTCCACCAGCGGTCGGTACACGGGAGGATTCCTCCTTCTCCTCGCAATTCCCAGCGGACGGTGCCTAGGAAGGACAACATGGAGCACACAGTCAAGCAACCCACAGGTTCGTTCACACAGCTTGCACAGTACACGATTCGCTATGCATTGAAAGGCTTGTATGAGTGGCAATGCAAGGCCTAGGCCTGTGTGACGCAGTAGAAATCAAGCCATGTGGGCCCTTGAAATGGCGGCTGCCTGACCTGTGAAGTGTGACAGTGGGATGTGAGGTCAATGCGCTGGCGTGGCACACCGTGGCGGTAGGCGGTCGAAGACCGCGGTGCTAAGCCGCATTGGTTAACATTGAACCCTATGGGTTTCAGTAGCCAATGACGATGTGCGCCGGCGGTCGCGGTACGCACCGCGGCGGTACGCACCGCGGTGGTACGCACCGCCGCTGGCGTGACCGCCATTTTCTATCTGATTAATCACTCGAGACCTGATCATCCACAGGAGAGGACCTATACTGCAAGTGCTGATGTGACCTCGGTCTGGGAGATACAATGGCTGCTGCGACTGGGGAAAGGGCCCCTGCCTTCACTTCTGAAGAATTGGAGAAACTTGTTGATGGGGTCCTCCCCCAGTATGCGCTACTCTACGGTCCTCCAGACCAACAGGTTAGTACACAGGGTGCACATTGAATGGGCTATGCCTGTGTTGAGTGGGGTGGATGTAAGATGGTGGGGATGGGAGCGAATGAGGAGTGCAACGCACGAAAGATGAGAGCATGTGCCACATGGCAAATTTGGGGAGGGGGGGGGGCACTCACATTGACCAGGCAGAAAAGTGTTGATATTTATGTTTCAACCCTGTACATGTCACATAGGTCAGCGCCCATCAGAAGATCGACATTTGGCGTGCCATCGCCAAGGACGTCCGGGCCCTGGGGGTCCACAACAGACGGGGCACCCACTGCCGAAAGAGGTGGGAGGACATCCGCCGCAGGACCAGAAAGACCGCCGAGTCTCTGCTGGGGATGGCCTCCCAACGTAGGAGGGGTGCCAGCCGCCAATTGACCCCCCTGATGTCCCGGATCCTGGCGGTGGCCTACCCCGATTTGGATGGGCGCGTGAGGACATCACAGCAGACACAAGGGGGTGAGTATCAGCACAATCTGCTATCTTTGCGCGCAGTGAAGGTGTCTGGGTGGGGGAGGAGGGCTGGGGCTATCTCTGGGCCAGGGCGCATTCTGTAGGCTAGGCCCCTCCGTTAGGCATGGCCCTGTGCCCCGCCCCCCACCTCTGTAGGGTGCCAAGTACAGCTATCCATGGTCCGGCCTCACCCATGTGTGCATTTGTCGTCCATTGACCTGTAGGCCTAGTCATAATAACTGAGTAGTGTACCCAGATTGCGCGGCCTAGTGCAGGGGGCTTCTGTGTCTGTCCTCTCCGCCAACGGTGTTGCCAATGCATGCACTCAACCTGTCTTCATTTCTCCCCCCCCCCCCATTTTCTTTGTCTTCCTGTTCATGTGTGCATTAGCATCATCAGGCGGAGGAGAAGTGGCATCGGCGCACGAGGGAGCTGCATCTCACATGGCCCCGGAGGGCCATGCAACAGAATCCGAGTACACCAGTGAGACGGAGGGCGAGGGGAGCTCCACAATGGGGACCCGTGGAGACGTCAGCGACACCGACACGTCCTCGGAAAGGAGCTCCCTTGTGGTGGCGGCAACATCCGTGCCCACCACAACAACAGGTACAGCCGCCACCCAGCGCACAAGCCCCGCCCTCCCAGCAGCCCCTCAGTGTTCGCCCCGTGCCCGCTCGGCCAGGAAGCCGGCCATCTCCTTCGCCCCAGGCACCTCAGGCCCTGCCCCAGTTACCCCTGCTGCCCTCAGTGAGGAGGTCATTGACCTCCTCAGGACGCTCATTGTTGGGCAGTCTACCCTTTTGAATGCCATCCAGGGTGTAGAAAGGGAGGTGCATCGGAGCAATGCATACCTGGAGGGCATTCATTCGGGTCAGGCTGCCCATCAGCGATCGTTCAACGCTCTGGCCTCAGCACTGACGGCAGCCATTGTCCCTGTCTCCAGCCTCCCTCTTCTGACTCCCTCCACCCAGTCCCAGTCTCCTGTTCCTCTGCCTATCCCATCCACACCATCAGACCAGCCTGCACACACCTCAACACCCAAGGGCAGCTGATCCAGACATAAGCACCACAGATCCCACAAGCATTCACCCAAGCAACATCCAGATGCAGACATGCCAACAGTCACTTCCACCTCTGTGTCCCCCACCTCCTCATCTCCCTCCTCCCTCCCTGTGACGTCTCCACTCACACCTGCATGCACACCACCATCATCCAGTACTTCCATCACCAGCACACCCTCCATTACAGTCCGCACACGTGCAGTCACCACCCCCACTGCCATTTACACGTCCCCTGTGTCCTCTCTCAGTGTGTCTGTCACCCCCTCTTCCAAACCACACAAACGCAGGCAGCCACCCACCCAACAGCCATCCACCTCACAACAGCCTCCGTCACAAGCACCTGCACCCAAAGACAGCACACTTGACTCTCCTACAACCACATCCTCTTCCTCCACTCCCATACCCACTGCACCTACCCTTCCCATGGCTCCTAAAAAACTTTTCCTCTCCAAAATTGACCTCTTTGCCTCACCTGACCCACCCCCTCCACCTGGTAAGAGTCCAAACAGCACCTCAGCCACCACCAGCCCTGCATCTACTGTGACCATAGTGCAGGGCTATTGGAGTCCACCAGCTCCTAGGGCAGGAACATTGGCCAGCAGCAAGGGGACAGCCAGCCCACCCCCTGGGAAGAGGACAAAAAAGAATAAGGGCTGGCGCGACAAGCCTGAGACGGCTGCCACCAAGGACACTAGCCTTGCCCCGACACCTGCCACATCATCAAAGGGAGGCAAGGGCCACAGAGCTTCAGCGAAGGAGGTCAAGCGCAGCAGGGCGGAGAAGTCAGGCAGCAGCCGAGCTGCCCAGGAGGGCCCCACCAGCCCCATTCCGGGTGTGACGGACGACACCCACGGGCCCAGGACTCCATCACAGGAGGGCCCCGCGACCGCATCGTCGGATGCCGAGTGAGCGGGAAGTCTTGGCCAGGTCTGGCTCCCTAGAAACACAGGACAAGCACCGCTGAACAGGGGCCTGCCGTGAGGAGTACCGCTGAACAGGGGCCCGCCGTGGGAAGAACCGCTGAACAGGGGCCCGCCGTGAGAAGCACCGCTGAAACAGGGCCCCGCCGTGAGGAGTACCGCTGAACAGGGCCCCGCCGTGAGGAGAACCGCTGAACAGGGCCCCGCCGTGAGGAGAACCGCTGAACAGGGCCCCGCCGTGAGGAGAACCGCTGAACAGGGCCCCGCCGTGGGAAGAACCGCTGAACAGGGCCCCGCCGTGAGGAGAACCGCTGAACAGGGCCCCGCCGTGAGGAGAACCGCTGAACAGGGGCCCGCTGTGGGAAGAACCGCTGAACAGGGGCCCGCCGTGAGAAGCATCGCTGAAACAGGGCCCCGCCGTGAGGAGAACCGCTGAACAGGGCCCCGCCGTGAGGAGAACCGCTGAACAGGGGCCCGCCGTGGGAAGAACCGCTGAACAGGGGCCCGCCGTGAGAAGCACTGCTGAAACAGGGCCCCGCCGTGAGGAGAACCGCTGAACAGGGCCCCGCCGTGAGGAGAACCGCTGAACAGGGGCCCGCCGTGGGAAGAACCGCTGAACAGGGGCCCGCCGTGAGAAGCACCGCTGAAACAGGGCCCGCCGTGAGGAGAACCGCTGAACAGGGCCCCGCCGTGAGGAGAACCGCTGAACAGGGGCCCTTCATCTCAAACACCGCTCCGCTGGGCCCTTCCTGTCAAGCACCGCTCCGCTGGGCCCTTCCTGTCAAGCACCGCTCCGCTGGCCACCGCCGTCTCAAGCACCGCTCCGCTGGCCACCGCCGTCTCAAGCACCGCTCCGCTGGCCACCGCCGTCTCAAGCACCGCTCCGCTGGGCCCTTCCTGTCAAGCACCGCTCCGCTGGGCCCTTCCTGTCAAGCACCGCTCCGCTGGCCACCGCCGTCTCAAGCACCGCTCCGCTGGCCAACGCCGTCTCAAGCACCGCTCCGCTGGGCAACGCCCTCTCAAGCACCGCTGGCCCATTGACAGTGCCGGTTCTGTGTCGAGCAGGGCTTCACGTAGGCACCGTGCCTCCTCCATTGACAGTGGAGTCAATAATCCATCTGATGGACTGTGGCTTTGCACTCCCCAGGATGGCGCAGTGGGCAAGCCACCCACTGTAGAGACTTGTGAGACTGTGGCTTTACACTCCCCAGGATGGCGCAGTGGGCAATCCACCCACTGTAGAGACTTGTGAGACTGTGGCTTTGCACTCCCCAGGATGGCGCAGTGGGCAATCCACCCACTGTAGAGACTTGTGAGACTGTGGCTTTGCACTCCCCAGGATGGCGCAGTGGGCAATCCACCCACTGTAGAGACTTGTGAGACTGTGGCTTTGCACTCCCCAGGATGGTGCAGTGGGCATGGAGGCCCCTCGTGGATCTTGCGTTGTGGACTCATGTGGCTGAGGTGCCCCCCCTTCCCTTCCCCCTGAGGTGCCTGTAGTTTTGTCATCTGATGCCCCAGCAGTGTTCTCTCCAATGGATTCGGGTCTCCTGTGTGGGCTTTGCCCCTGTGTTTGTGCACATTGGCCCACGGACTATGGAACTTTGACAGAATGGGCAGGACTTATTGCATATGTATATATTTTTAACTATGTTCATTCCTTATTTTGTATCTTTCTTATTTCATATTTCACATTACTTCATTTGTGCTATTATATACTTCAATTTCAATGTTCATTTTATTTTGTCTTTGCATTATTCCGTGGGGTTTGGGGGGTGTGACTCTGACTTGTTGCTCGGCAATGGTGTGTTGGTATTTGGAGGGGGGGTGGGGGGGGGGTGTGTATCGCGTATGTGTGTGCCCGTAACCCTTCCTCCTCCCCCCTCCCCTGTGTCGTAGGTGCAGTACTCACTGTTGTCGTCTGCGCCGGCGTTCGTACTCGTGGTAGATAAGCAGGTAGACAATGGCTGGTGGGATGTTTAATTCGGGTTCCATGCTGTCCTCCTTCCTCGTGGAGTGTGTAGAGGTGAGCGTTTTCCCGTTCGTAGTCTGTTTCCGCCGTGTTTTTATCGGCGGGGCTCCTGCCCCGGAAAAGGTGGCGGATTGGTGAGTTGTGATAGGGTGGGCGGTACATTGTCTGCCGTCTGCCTGTTGGCGGTGACCGCCGCGCTGTTTGTTTGTCCCGCCGTGGCGGTCGGAGTGTTAAAGTGGCGGCCTGTGTTGGCGGTTCCCGCCAGAGTCAGAATTCCATTTTTTTGACCACCTGCCTGTTGGCGGGTTGGCCGCCGCTTTATCACCGACCGCCAGGGTTGGAATGACCCCCTTAGTCTCTTTTTTGGAGATTTTCTTTACCGGGACGAATCAGCAAATCAGGCCGGGTCACGGTTGAGGCAAGCCGGCTAGAGTTGCCGCGGCGGGTTGGTCCCTCTATGGAGCTTTTTTTCAAAAGTTCTCCAAACTTCTCCAAACTTCTGGGGCTTCTCCCAGATGTCCTTTTAAGGTTCTTTTGGGGTCCACAGCTCACCTCAAGGGTACAGAAGTTCTGAGATGGTCCTTGGGGGGGTGCAGACCACAACTCCCACGATGCACCTGGCACAAACTCCTTTTTGGCCACTGGACAGTGGTCAGCTGGTCGCTTTCTTCAGGAGTTGGTGCAGGGGACTCTGGTTAGCAATTTTTCACCTGTAGCAAACAGGGAGTCCCTCCTTGAACCAGTTGAAGCCAGGCAAAGTCTTTCTTGTGGTGAAGCCCAAGTGTGCAGCTGGTGCAGTCCTTCTGAGTGCAGGTTCCAGGTGCAGGCCACCAGGGGTCCAGCAGGGCAGTCCTTCTTCTCCTTTAGTTGTTCCTTGTTGGAATCTGATGGGGGTCTGAGGTGTGGGTGCAGGTCTGCCAGTTTTATCCTTGCTCCTAGGGGAAAAGCAGGGGGGTCCTGGTTCTCCAATCAGGTGCAGGGTCCTTCCCCCTGGGATGACCTCTTCCTGGGAAGTGTGGCAAAAATCAATCCCAGGAGGCAACATTCTCCAAAAATCCATCATGGCTGAATCAAATTTTTGGAGGTTACATCTGGCTGAGCCCACCCACTGGTGTGGTTAAAAATCATAAACACACCCCTCTCCTAATCTAATCAAGGGGGCACCTAGTTGTCTGGGGTTGCAGGATGTGGGGGTGTTGCTGGTTGGTCCAAATGTCCTTCTCTGTCTTTGAAGATCAGTTTGGCAGCCCTCCCCCTTCCTGCCTCACCATCTGCTGAGGGGAGATTCCCTCCAACAGGCACATTCCTTT
Organism: Pleurodeles waltl; assembly: GCF_031143425.1. NCBI lineage: Eukaryota > Metazoa > Chordata > Amphibia > Caudata > Salamandridae > Pleurodeles > Pleurodeles waltl. Next base: position 1,197,993,921 of record NC_090439.1, read on the forward strand.
GTGAGAAGCCAGGCCACTTCACACCTCATCAAGGCAGCCTGGCCAGGCTGCTAGAGGCTGGCCAATCAGAGCACAGCAGCAAAAACAATGCAGGGCTGAAATTGGCAACTTTTCAGGTAAAGTTTAAAACTCTTTACCTGAACAAGTTATCCTAAATCCAACAACTGGAAGTTGTGGGATTTATTACAACAATTAATTTGATACCAAATTCATATAAGGAGACTTTAAAAATTAAAATAAAGTCTCCCCATCCTATATAGGCCGTTTACTACAATGAGGGAAATTTTTTTTTAGCTGTTTTTACCTCACCGTGGCTTACAAAACTATTTTTATAAAGTCCCTGCTTATAGTTACATGGCACCCAGCGCTAGGGGCACATAGGGCACACCTTAGGGGTGACTTATATGTAAAAATAAGGTAGTTTAAGACTTTGGAAATACTTTTAATTCCAAAGTCGAATTTCCATACAACTTTAATTTAAAAGCAGCCAGCAAGGCAGGCCTGCCTTTAAAATAACACAGGGCACCTCAGCAGTGCACCTATGGGTGCACTACCTATGCTGTGGTCCCTAAACCTACATGCCCTACCATATACTAGGGATTTATAGGTAAGTTCACTTAGCCAATTATAATTAGCCTGATTTGCATATCCATTTTACACAGAGCACAGGCCCTGGGACTGGTTATCAGTGCCCAGGGCACCATCAGAGCCAGGAAAACACCAGCAAAAAGTGGAAAATGGGGGCAAAAAGTTAGGAGGCCTCTGCAATCAGCCCTGTTTTCTCACACCCCGGTTCTGTGCTAGAGACCAGGGGGATCATGGAATTGTCTCCCCAAAGCCAGAATGGCATTGGGGTGACAATTCCATGATCTTAGACATGTTACATGGCCATGTTCGAAGTTACCATTGTGACGCTATACATAGGTAGTGACCTATATATAGTGCACACGTGTTTAATGGTGTCCCCGCACTCACAAAGTCCGGGGAATTTGCCCTGAACGATGTGGGGGCACCTTGGCTAGTGCCAGGGTGCCCACACACTAAGTAACTTTGCACCCCACCTTCACCAGGTGAAGGTTAGACATACAGGTGACTTATAAGTTACTTAAGAGCAGTGGTAAATGGCTGTGAAATAACGTGGACGTTATTTCACTCAGGCTGCACTGGCAGGCCTGTGTAAGAATTGTCAGATCTCCCTATTGGTGGCAAAAGAAATGCTGCAGCCCATAGGGATCTCCTGGAACCCCAATACCCTGGGTACCTCAGTACCATATACTAGGGAATTATAAGGGTGTTCCAGTATGCCAATGTGAATTGGTGAAATTGGTCACTAGCCTGTTAGTGAAAATTTGGAAAGAAATGAGAGAGCATAACCACTGAGGTTCTGAATAGCAGAGCCTCAGTGAGACAGTTAGTCATGACACAGGTAACACATACAGGGCACACTTATGAGCACTGGGGCCCTGGCTGGCAGGGTCCCAGTGACACATACAACTAAAACAACATATATACAGTGAAATATGGGGGTAACATGCCAGGCAAGATGGTACTTTCCTACACAAGTGATTGGAAGTTGAGCAGGGAAGTGACCCGGCAGGGAGAGGAGAGATGGGGTTTATTGGAAATGGATCTGTTTGTCTAAAGACTGAACACTCAGATCTATTGTTTTTCATTTGGGGACCTGACTCAAAAGCATATGGCATAGATGTTCAGGCTTGAAGAAGAAGTCCCCCTCATTCATTTCACCCATGTGCAGTGATCCTACAGGAATTGTTGAAAGTGGGGAAAGAGGAAGTGGTCCTAGTACATGTGGCCTTCTCAGGGATGGTTTCAAAGTGTGATAGAAATGTTAATAGACCATCCTGTAATGTTACGAAGCTTTCCAGAACTGTTGACAAATGCAGCAGAAGATCTTCCCAAGCTGATTTTAGGGGGACGGTTGCTGTTGAGCGCTTGTTGGGTTTCTGGGGAGTCTAGCAGATGCTGAGATTACCTGCTGAGGCTACAGATCTCATTAAGTGGTACTAGCTGCTGAGAACAGCAATGATATACCAGTTGGCATGGAGACGTGATGATCCAGAAGGGGCCTGGATCCCATTTCAGTGGCTCTAATTCATGTCACGAATGTCTTGACATATATCTTTTGCAGGGGAATTACTCAAACTTCAGTAGCTTTGTACAGTTCAGACGTTTTGGCTAGGCATAACCCTGAGGATGGATCACCTGCTTGTTAGAATGCATTGAGATATAGACTGATAAAACGTGTGTTGTTAGGGGCCCAACCTTCTGTGAGATATCAGTCTTTATGGGGTTCAAACAAAGGACTGAGGACAGAATGAAATTTTAGGGTTGCAAACTTTATCTGAATTCTTCTAGGCGAGTGCCTGGAGTCTGACCATCAGACGTTTCATCAAGGCGTTACCAACTGCAAGGGATCTACTTTTATATTAGAAAGAGAACCGAGACAACTTATAGAACTAGTTTCTAAGCCAAAATTAGATAAACATTAAAACCTGTAATTTGTGAGATGTTAGAAAGATTTGGAGGCCAGGATTGAGAATCAAAGGCAAGTGGGAGAAAAACTGAGGTTACTTTCCTTTACATCACCTCATCACTCAGTTTCTTCACCAACTTTGAGTAGGTGGTACGGAGGGGATGAAGGAAGTAGGGGCCAGATGTAGAAACATTCCGAATTGCGACACGCAAATTGCGAGTCGCAATTCGGAATGTTGGACGGTGTCCCTGACACCATCTGCGACTCGCAAGGGGGTCGCAAAGGCCCACCTCATGAATAATCATGAGGTGGGTCGCAATTTGCGACCCCCTTGCGAATGGCGGCCCTCACAGGGATGGTGGCCTTCTGCGGACAGCAGACCACCATGTCTGTGACTGCTTTTTAATAAAGCAGTGTTTTTTTTTGTAATGCAGCCCATTTTCCTTAAAGGAAAACGAGATGCATTGCAAAAACGAAAAATGAAACGAGGTTACAGAATTGCAAAACGAAGTTTGTGCATTGGAATGTGCTTTTTGCACGTTGCAAACAGCGAAATTCGCTGTTTGCAACGTGCAAACTGCTTTATATATCTGGCCCTAGGTGTGATTGTGGAGAAGTTTGGAGAGCATTCTGTGTGTGGAGCAAGGTCGAGCAAGGCATTGATTGCGAGAGGTGATTTAAGTTACATTTTAAAATCAGTTTATTGGTGAGGGCAACTCTACTTTCGAAAGATATGACTTTGAGCCTACAGAAAACACTGTGGAAAATGTTATTGCAAAGTTCTGAACATGCATTGGCCTTTCTGCCTTGCTATAAAATGCAGATTTTGCACACCCTCTTTAGATAAAGAAATTCATTTCTTTATTAAAGGTGAGGCTAATATTCTACATTCTCCATGATTCTCATCTTATTGGTGGAATATCTTTATGTTTCTCTGCAGGTAGGGAATAAGAGAGAACAAATTAGATTTGAGAATTCATTCTGGGGATCAGATGGAGATGTGTTACACCACGAACTATATAAAAAAGTGACGGATGCCATGCTGGAATTAATCTCAGCCCCGTTAATTTATCGGGCTGCATCCGAGATTGGCGCCGTGCACACTGTACTGCTGGAACCAAGCTACACCTGTCTGATGAGCTAAGAGTGAGACTTCCGGCCAGACGTACGAAGCATTATTCCAGACTCAAATGGTGCACTGGGTGGTTTGTGACCAAAAAATGCTAATTGGAATCTACTAAAGGCAAAACATGACTCAGTAACTTATTACTGTATCACATTTTAGTTCTGTGATTCAATATTGGGGAGTGGTGTAAACATCAGGGCAGTGGGCGCTCTACGGGCAACTAGAATGCAAAAACCTAACAATTTCAAGCTAACATCATTTATGCATTGTGCTGATATGCTGTTGTTTAACCTTTTGCATTGCAGAGTTTAATCCTGAAGACTTATGTTCAGCGTGCATATAAATACTGTTCACATGCAATGTACTGCAGCAGGCTTTCAGAGTGTGTCAGGGTGTGGTCCCTTTCCAGGGCCTTCTAGAAGCTTTCCCTGCAGCATGCCTGGGTGTGGTTGGTGGGCTGGGCTAAGACTCTATAAAAGGGAGCCAGCCCAGCTCCACGTGCTCACTATTCAGAGGTCCCGGTGCAGAGCAGCTGCAACTTCCTGAGCTCCCGTTCCGGAGGCCTACTTTGATCTTCCAGGGCTTTGCCCTTCATTTACATTGGTGATCCTTGATCAGGGCGGTAAGATGGAGGTCGGGCTGGGTCCCCGTTCCCGTTTTCAAAGGCACCCGAGTTCTAGGGCCTAATTTTCATGTTGAGAGATTTTACCTTGTGTGTGTGAATGTGCTCTGGGTTTTTCTGGCATTTACATGTTAATATTCGAAATGGCAAGACGCGCGATTCGCTCCTTGTGCTTTAACTCTTGATATTGATTGTGCGCTACCATTTCTTGGCAGTTACATGGTGGCATTCGAATCGGCAAGACGCGCAATTCGTTTCTCGTGCTTTAACCCTTGATATTCATTGTGCGCTCCCAGTTCTTGGCAGTTATATGGTGGCATTTGAATTGGCAAGACGCGCGATTCATTTCTTGTGTGTAATTCATGTTATTCATTGTACGCTACCATTTCCTGACATTCATATGGTGACATTCGAATTGGTAAGAGGCGCGATTCTTTTCCGGTGTCTGGATTCATGTTATTCCTTGTACACTACCATTTCTTGTCATTCATAAGGTAGTCTTCGAATTGGCAAGTCGCGCAATTCCCTTTCTTGTGTTTAATTCATGATATTCAGTGTGCGCCACCATTCCTTGGCATGCACATGGTGGTCTTCGAATCAGCAAGACGCGCGATTCATTTCTTGTGTCTAATTCATGATATTCATTGTGTGTTACCATTTCATGACATTTATTGGCTGACATTCGAATCGGCAGAACGCGCAATTCATTGCTTGTGTTGAACTCATGATATTCAGCGAGCGTTACCATTTCATGGCATTTACTTCGGGGTGCTCGAATCGGTAATACGCACGATTCATTTCTTGTGTTTAAAATCACGGTGTTCATTATGTGCTACCACTTCATGCCAATTACTTGGTAGCTTTCGAGTTGGCAAGACGCGTGATTTATTTCTCGAGTCTAACTTATGTTATTCAAGGTGCACAATCATTCCATGGTATTTACAACCTTTGTGAAAATCTGCAATGTGCGCAATTCATGTTCGGGAAATTTTGAGAAAACAAAAATGCTAGAGTTCTAGATGTGTATGTACATAATAAGTTCCTCAAACACGATTCATATGATGGTTTAGAAATCATTCAGATTATTTCCTGATCCTCATGCAAAAGATAATACTTGAATTTGAAAGTTGCATTGAGTCTTTCTTGATTTCCTCACAGGTATCCAGTCATCTTGAAGCCTAGTTATTTACGTCTATGCTTAGGTTGTCCATGTTTTCAGAAGGACAATGCTTAGAGTCATAGCCTAGTACTGATTAATATGATATAATTTTAATATTGTGTCTTTTAACCTTTTTGCTTCCTATAGGTCTCCTTCCCAGCTGTTCCCTTCCTAATCCCCTTTTCCCCACTTGGACTCTCTTAGACTCTGTGACAATTCTAATCAGAGTATTGGAGCTGTCTTGTGGTGGAAGTGTTGGGAGCGTGCACAGACCCGAGGATCTGGTGACTCTGACAAGTGGCATGTTTAGGGCATCCCTTCCTAATAACAAATCACACTGGCATGTTTGACTAATTTGCAAACAGAATGCGGTTCAAAAACTTACATACTTTACCGACTCCGTGAAGGGGTAACCATTCGCAAATAGGAAGGCGTCCCCAAAGGACCCCTTCCCCGCTGTGAATGGGGGTGGTAACATTGTCCCCATCCAACGTGTTTGGTTTTTGCTCCCACATAAGTATACAAGGCCCTCATTACAACCCTGGCGGTCGGTGTTAAAGCGCCGGTAATACCGCAAACAGGCCGCCGGAAAAAAAATGGGATTACGACCATGGCGGAAACCGCCAACATAGACAGCCACTTTAACACTCCGACCGCCACGGCGGTACAAACAAACACCGAGGCGGTAACCACCAACAGACAGGCGGAAGACAATGTACCACCCACACTATTATGACACACCAATCCACCACCTTTTCCGGTCAGAACCAGCGCTATCAGGAGCACGGCGGAAACAGTACACAGAAAGGAAAACACTCACCACTCCACACCCCACGAGGAACCAGGACGTCATGGAGCCCGAATTGCAGATACTGCCGATGCTGGTCTTCCTTCTCTTCTATCAGGAGCACCAACAACGGCGGCAAAGACCATGGTGAGTACTGCACCTACAATACAGGGGGGGAGGGAAAAGAGAGTGACACACAGACGCAACACCGCCACCCCCACCCTCACCCACAACACCATACACACAAATACATGCTGCAACATTACATATACACTCCCCCCACCCCCTGGAAGAACGCAAGGACAAAAGGAAATGATTTGAACAAATGTAATCATGTGAAATATCATTATAAAAATTCAAAATCCTGTATATACAATTATGTACACCAATTACACAAGTCCGGATAGTGCACCAATCATTGTCGGTGGACCACTGGGCCCAAAATGCATGGGCGAGGCCCACACATGATACCTGACTGGAAACAGAGAGAACACTGTTGGGGCATCAGAAAATATACAGGCACCTCAGGGGGAGGGGGAGGGGGGCACCTCAGCCTGATGAACACACGATGTCACTGCTGCACGAGGGGGCTCAATGCCCATTGAGGTATCCTGGGGAGTGCAAAGCCACAGTCTCTCAAGTCGCTCAAGTGGGTGGTTTGCCCACTGCTTTATCCTGAGGAGCGCAAAGCCACAGTCTCTCAAGTCTCTCCAGTGGGTGTGTTGCCCACTGCTTTATCCTGGGGAGTGCAAAGCCACAGTCTCTCAAGTCTCTCCAGTGGGTGGGTTGCCCACTGCTTTATCCTGGGGAGTGCAAAGCCACATTCTCTCAAGTGGATGTCCATCCCCACTGGTTCTGGAGGGGGCTTTGTTCCCAGAGTGCTTCATCCTGCCAAGGACTGAGGTAGTGGATGTATCTCTCCAGTGGTTCTAGAGGGGGCTTTGTGCCCAGAGTGCTTCATCCTGCCAAGGACTGAGGTAGTGGATGTCAATCTCTACTGGTTCTGGAGGGGGCTTTGTGCCCAGAGTTTCACCACACCCTATCATCCACAAACAAATGGACTGGTTGAGAGATTTAACAAAACTCTCAAAGGTATGATCCAACCTGGACTGAAGTGCACTGGGATCCTGCTAACCAAGTTCCCAGTGCTAGTGCTTTTTCCCTAAAACATGGTAAAAGTAATTGGATACACCTTTAGCCACCACTATAAGCCCCTAGTAAAGGGTACTTAGGTACCCAGGGCATGGGGTGCTATGGGTAAGCCTCTGAGGGCAGTAGCACTGAATGTGCCACCCTCAAGAGCTATGCATCCAGATGTACACAGCACTGCCATAGCAGGCTGAGTGTCCTAGTGCAAACCTAAAATACAAACTTGACATGGCACACTCTCTGTGTGCCCTGTCCACTCAAAACCACATATGTTATGGGTAAGTCACCCCTTTAGCAGGCCTTCCAGCCCTGAGGCAGGGTGCACCATACTATGGGGGTCATTCCAACTTCGGCGGGCGGCGGAGGCTGCCCGCCAAAGTTCCCCTGCCGAATGACCGCCCCGCGGTCAAAAGACCGCGGCGGCCATTCCAACTTTCCCGCTGGGCCAGCGGGCGCCCTACAAAAGAGCGCCCGCCGGCCCAGCGGGAAAGCCCCTGCAACAATGAAGCCGGCTCCGAATGGAGCCGGCGGAGTTGCAGGGGTGCGACGGGTGCAGTGGCCCCCGTCGCGATTTTCACTGTCTGCTAAGCAGACAGTGAAAATCTTTGTGGGGCCCTGTTAGGGGGCCCCACAACACCCGTTCCCGCCAGCCTGGTTCTGGCGGTGAAAACCGCCAGAAACAGGGTGGCGGGAAGGGGGTCGGAATCCCCATGGCGGTGCTGCAAGCAGAGCCGCCATGGAGGATTCCCTGGGCCAAGGGAAAACTGGCGGGAAACCGCCGGTTCCCCTTTTCTGACCGCGGCTTTACCGCCGCGGTCAGAATAGCCCAGGAAGCACTGCCAGCCTGTTGGCGGTGCTTCCGCTGCCCTCCGCCCTGGCGGTCAGAGACCGCCAGGGTTGGAATGAGGGCCTATATGTGAGGGCATAATTGCATGAGCAATATGCACCCAGTGTGTCCTTGCCAAACCTGGACACAGTGAGTGAACAGAACAGCTGTTTTAATATATGTGCTGGACCCTGGCCAATATGAGTCTCCCAGTTACATAATGGCTATACTGAACACTGGGTTGTTTGGTATCAAACAACGCAGAATAATAAATCCAAACTGGTACTGTAGGAGGCTGCCCTGGCTTATAGTGGGTACCTTGTGGTACTTACACCCTGTGCCAGGTCCAGTTATCCCTTATTAGTAGAACAGAGGTGTTTCTAGCAGTTTAGGCTTATAGAAGGTAGCTATGGCAAAGCAGGTTAGGCTGAACTAGGAGACATGCAAAGCTCCTACTATACCACTTGTATCATATAGCACAATATCATAAGACATCACAATACTCAGAGTTACTAACAATAAAGGTACTTTATTTTTATGACAATATGCCAAAATTATCTCAGGGAGAACCCTCAGTTAGGAGGTGTTGGAGGCTGGCCTGGCTTGTAGTGGGTACCAGAGGTACTTACACCTTGTGCCAGGTCCAGTTATCCCTTATTAGTGTAGAAGAGGTGTTTCTAGCAGCTTAGGCTGATAGAAGTTAGCTATAGCAGAGCAGCTTAGGCTGAACTAGGAGACATGCAAAGCTCCTACTATACCACTGGTGTCATAGGCACAATATCATAAGAAAACACAATACACAGATATACTAAAAATAAAGGTACTTTATTTTTATGACAAAATGCCAAAAGTATCTCAGTGAGTACCCTCAGTATGAGGATGCCAAATATACACAAGATATATGTACACAATACCAAAAATATGCAGTAATAGCAAAAGGAAGTAATGCAAGCAGTGTAAAGTTACAATAGATTGCAATAGGAACACATAGGTATAGGGGCAACACAAACCATATACTCCAAAAGTGGAATGCGAACCACGAATGGACCCCAAACCTATGTGAGCTTGTAGAGGGTCGCTGTGACTGTCAGAAAACAGTGAGGGTTAGAAAAATAGCCCACCCCAAGACCCTGTAAGGTAGGTGTAAAGTTCACCTACAACCCCCAGAGAGCACAGAAGTCGTGATAGGGGGATTATGCAAGGAAAGCCAACACCAGCAATGCAACAACAGTGGATTTCAGGACCTGAGTACCTGTAAGACAATGGGGACCAAGTCCAAGAGTCACGACAGTGTCGAGAGTGGGCAGGAGCCCAGGAAATGCCAGCTGAGGGTGCAAGGAAGCTGCCTCCAGATGGAAGAATCTGTGTGTTCTGCAAGAACGAAGAGGACTAGGAACTTCCCCTTTGGAGGATGGATGTCACACGTCGTGAAGAAGCTTGCAGAGGTATTCCCACGCAGAAGGACCGCAAACAAGCCTTGCTAGCTGCAAGGTTCGTGGTTAGGGTTTTTGGATGCTGCTGTGGCCCAGGAGGGACCAGGATGTCGCTACTTGGATGAGTAGACAGAGGGGGTGCCCAACAAGTCAGTGAGCCCTCACAGAAGCAGGCAGCACCCGCAGAAATACCGGATCAGGCACTTAGAAGAGGAGTGAACTGGAGTCCACCCGAAGTCAGAAAAGGGAGTCTCACGACACCGGAGGACAACTCAGAAGGTTGTGCACTGCAGGTTAGAGTGTCGGGGATTCAGGCTTGGCTGTGCACAAAGGAAATCCTGGAAGAGTGCACAGGAGCCGGAGCAGCTGCAAATCACGCGGTATCCAGAAATGCAGTCTAGCTTGGGGAGGCAAGGACTTACCTCCACCAAACTTGAACTGAAGAGTCACTAGACTGTGGGAGTCACTTAGACAGAGTTGCTGAGTTCCAGGGACCACGCTCGTTGTGCTGAGAGGGGACCCATAGGACTGGTGATGCAGTCTTTTGTTGCCTGCGGTTGCAGGGGGAAGATTCCGTCGACCCACGGGAGATTTCTTCAGAGCTCTTGGTGCAGAAAGGAGGCAGGCTACCCCCAGAGCATGCACCACCAGGAAACAGGCGAGAAAGCCGGCAGGATGAAGCGATACAAGGTTGCAGTAGTCGTCTTTGCTACTTTGTTGCAGTTTTGTAGGCATCCTGAGCAGTCAGCAGTCGATCCTTTGGCAGAAGGTGAAGAGGGAGATGCAGAGGAACTCTGGTGAGCTCTTGCATTTGGTATCTTAAGAATTCCCCAAAGCAGAGACTCTAAATAGCCAGAAAAGGAAGTTTGGCTACCTAGGAAGGAGGATAGGCTAGTAAGAAAGGTATGAGCCTATCAGAAGGAGCCTCTGACATCACCTGATGGCACTGGCCACTCAGAGCAGTCCAGTGTGCCAGCAACACCTCTGTTTCCAAGATGGCAGAGGTCTGGGGCACACTGTAGGAGCTCTGGGCACCTCCCGTGGGAGGTGCAGGTCTGGGGAGTGGTCACTCCCCTTTTCTTTGTCCAGTTTCACGCCAGAGCAGAGCTGGGGGATCCCTAAACCGGTGTAGACTGGCTTATGCAGAGATGGGCACCATCTGTGCCCATCAAGCATTTCTAGAGGCTGGGGGGAGGCTACTCCTCCCCAGCCCTCACACCTATTTCCAAAGGGAGAGGGTGTCACACCCTCTCTGAGAGGAAATCCTTTGTTCTACCTTCCTGGGCCAGGGCTGCCTGGACCCCAGGAGGGCAGAAACCTGTCTGAGGGGTTGGCTGCAGCAGCAGCTGCAGTGGAGACCCTGGAAAGGCAGTTTGGCAGTACCCGGGTTCTGTGCCAGAGACCTGGGGGATGATAGAATTGTCTCCCCAATGCTAGAATCTTAGACATGTTACATGGCCATGTTCGGAGTTACCATTGTGACGCTATACATAGGTAGTGACCTATGTATAGTGCACGCATGACATGGTGTCCCCGCACTCACAAAGTCCGGGGAATTTGCCCTGAACGATGTGGGGGCACCTTGGCTAGTGCCTGGGTGCCCACACACTAAGTAACTTTGCACCCACCAGGTGAAGGTTTGACATATAGGTGACTTATAAGTTACATAAGTGCAGTGGTAAATGGCTGTGAAATAACGTGGACGTTATATCACTCAGGCTGCACTGGCAGGCCTGTGTAAGAATAGTGAGATCTCCCTATGGGTGGCAAAAGAAATGCTGCAGCCCATAGGGATCTCCTGGAACCCCAATACCCTGGGTACCTCAGCACCATATATAAGGGAATTATAAGGATGTTCCAGTATGCCAATGTGAATTGGTGAAATTGGTCACTAGCCTGTTAGTGACAATTTGGAAAGCAGAGAGAGCATAACCACTGAGGTTCTGGTTAGCAGAGCCTCAGTAAGACAGTTAGTCATCACCAAGGGAACACATACAGGGCACACTTATGAATACTGGGGCCCTGACAGGCAGGGTCCCAGTGACACATAGACTAAAACAACGTATATACAGTGAAATATGGGGGTAACATGCCAGGCAAGATGGTACTTTCCTACACCGGGTTCTGTGCTAGAGACCCGGGGGATCATGGAATTGTAACCCCAATACCAGAATGGTATTGGGGTGAGAATTCCATGATCTTAGACATGTTACATGGCCATGTTCAGAGTTACCATTGTGATGCCATACATAGGTAGTGACCTATGTATAGTGCACGCATGTAATGGTGTCCCCGCACTCACAAAGTTTGGGGAATTTGCCCTGAACGATGTGCGGGCACCGTTGCTAGTGCCAGGGTGCCCACACACTAAGTAACTTGCCACCCAACCTTCACCAAGTGAGGGTTAGACATAAAGGTGACTTATAAGTTACTTATGTGCAGTGCAAAATGGCTGTGAAATAACATGGACGTTATTTCACTCAGGCTGCAGTGGCAGGCCTGTGTAAGAATTGTCTGATCTCCCTATGGGTTTTAAAAAAAATGCTGCAGCCCATATGGATCTCCTAGAACCCCAATACCCTGGGTACCTAGGTACCATATACAAGGGGATTATATGGGTGTACCAGTGTGCCAATGAGAATTGGTAAATTTAGTCACTAACCTGCAGTGACAAATTTAGAAAGCAGAGAGAGCATAACCACTGAGGTTCTGGTTAGCAGAGCCTCAGTGATACAGTTAGGCACCACAAAGGGGGCACATACTATGAGCACTGGGTCCTGCCTGGCAGGATCCCAGTGACACAAGGGCTAAAACAAACATACATACAGTGAAAATGGGGGTAACATGCCAGGCAAGATGGTACTTTCCTACAGGTACCAGTACTGGATTTATTATAAAATGTACCAAGGGGTCACCTTAGAGGTGCCCACTGCAAAAACGAACATAGTTTCTGACTGGTTCCACCAAGCCTGCCACATCCAGACAGCCAATGCACAAATCCTGGGGGAGAGCCCTGTCTCTCTGGTTTGTGAAATAATCCCCTTCTTGGATGGAGGAGTGTAGGAGGCTGAACTGGCTTGTAGTGGGTACCAAGGGGTACTTGCACCTTGCACCAGGCCCAGTTATCCCTTATTAGTGTATAGGGTGTCTAGCAGCTTAGGCTGATAGATAATGGTAGCTTAGCAGAGCAGCTTAGGCTGAACTAGGAGACGTGTGAAGCTACTACAGTACCACTTAGTGTCATATGCACAATATCATAAGAAAACACAATACACAGTTATACTAAAAATAAAGGTACTTTATTTTTATGACAATATGCCAAAGTATCTTAGAGTGTACCCTCAGTGAGAGGATAGGAAATATACACAAGATATATATACACAATAGCAAAAATATGCAGTATAGTCTTAGAAAACAGTGCAAACAATGTATAGTTACAATAGGATGCAATGGGGAAACATAGGGATAGGGGCAACACAAACCATATACTCCAGAAGTGGAATGCGAACCACGAATGGACCCCAAACCTATGTGACCTTGTAGAGGGTCACTGGGACTATTAGAAAATAGTGAGAGTTAGAAAAATAACCCTCCCCAAGACCCTGAAAAGTGAGTGCAAAGTGCACCAAAGTTCCCCTAAGGACAAAAGAGTTGTGTTAGAGGAATAATGCAGGAAAGACACAAACCAGCAATGCAACAACTGTGGATTTCCAATCTAGGATACCTGTGGAACAAGGGGACCAAGTCCAAAAGTCACAAGCAAGTCGGAGATGGGCAGATGCCCAGGAAATGCCAGCTGCGGGTGCAAAGAAGCTTCGACTGGACAGAAGAAGCTGAGGTTTCTGCAGGAACGAAAAGGGATAGAGACTTCCCCTTTGGTGCACGGATCCCTCTCGCCCTGTAGAGTCGTACAAAAGTGTTTTCCCGCCGGAAGGACGTCAACAAGCCTTGCTACCTGCAAATCGTGCGTTTGGCGTTTTTGGACGCTGCTGGGGCCCAGGAGGGACCAGGAGGTCGCAAATTGGACCTGCAGAGAGAGGGGACGTCGAGCAAGACAAAGAGCTCTCACTGAAGCAGATAGCACCCGGGAAAGTGCCAGAAACAGGCACTACAAGGATGCGTGAAATGGTGCTCGCCGAAGTTGCACAAAGGAGTCCCACGTCGCCGGAGACCAACTTAGAAAGTCGTGCAATGCAGGTTAGAGTGCCGTGGACCCAGGCTTGGCTGTGCACGAAGGATTTCCGCCGGAAGTGCACAGGGGCCGGAGCAGCTGCAAAGTTGCGGTTCCCAGCAATGCAGCCCAGCGAGGTGAGGCAAGGACTTACCTCCACCAAACTTGGGCTGAAGAGTCACTGGACTGTGGGGGTCACTTGGACAGCGTCGCTGGATTCGAGGGACCTCGCTCGTCATGCTGAGAGGAGACCCAAGGGACCGGTAATGCAGCTTTTTGGTGCCTGCGGTTGCAGGGGGAAGATTCCGTCGACCCACTGGAGATTTCTTCGGAGCTTCTGGTGCAGAGAGGAGGCAGACTACCCCCACAGCATGCACAAGCAGGAAAACAGTCGAGAAGGCGGCAGGATCAGCGTTACAGAGTTGCAGTAGTCGTCTTTGCTACTATGTTGCAGGTTTGCAGGCTTCCAGCGCGGTCAGCGGTCGATTCCTTATCAGAAGGTGAAGAGGGAGATGCAGAGGAACTCGGCTGAGCTCATGCATTCGTTATCTAAAGTTTCCCCAGAGAGAGAGACCCTAAATAGCCAGAAAAGAGGGTTTGGCTACCTAGGAGAGAGGAAAGGCTACTAACACCTGAAGGAGCCTATCACAAGGAGTCTCTGACGTCACCTGGTGGCACTGGCCACTCAGAGCAGTCCAGTGTGCCAGTAGCACCTCTGTTTCCAAGATGGCAGAGGTCTGGAGCACACTGGAGGAGCTCTGGACACCTCCCAGGGGAGGTGCAGGTCAGGGGAGTGGTCACTCCCCTTTCCTTTGTCCAGTTTCGCGCCAGAGCAGGGGCTAAGGGGTCCCTGAACCGGTGTAGACTGGCTTATGCAGAATTGGGCACATCTGTGCCCAACAAAGCATTTCCAGAGGCTGGGGGAGGCTACTCCTCCCCTGCCTTCACACCATTTTCCAAAGGTAGAGGGTGTCACCCCCTCTCTCAGAGGAAGTTCTTTGTTCTGCCATCCTGGGCCAGGCCTGGCTGGACCCCAGGAGGGCAGCTGCCTGTCTGAGGGGTTGGCAGCAGCAGCAGCTGCAGTGAAACCCCAGGAAGGGCAGTTTGGCAGTACCAGGGTCTGTGCTACAGACCACTGGGATCATGGAATTGTACCAACAATGCCAGGATGGCATAGAGGGGGCAATTCCATGATCATAGACATGTTACATGGCCATATTCGGAGTTACCATGGTGAAGCTACATATAGGTAGTGACCTATATGTAGTGCACGCATGTAATGGTGTCCCCGCACTCACAAAGTTCAGGGAATTGGCTCTGAACAATGTGGGGGCACCTTGGCTAGTGCCAGGGTGCCCTCACACTAAGTAACTTTGCACCTAACCTTTACCAGGTAAAGGTTAGACATATAGGTGACTTATAAGTTACTTAAGTGCAGTGTAAAATGGCTGTGAAATAACGTGGACGTTATTTCACTCAGGCTGCAGTGGCAGCCCTGTGTAAGAATTGTCAGAGCTCCCTATGGGTGGCAAAAGAAATGCTGCAGCCCATAGGGATCTCCTGGAACCCCAATACCCTGGGTACCTCAGTACCATATACTAGGGAATTATAAGGGTGTTCCAGTAAGCCAATGTAAATTGGTAAAAATGGTCACTAGCCTGTTAGTGACAATTTGAAAGTAATGAGAGAGCATAACCACTGAGGTTCTGGTTAGCAGAGCCTCAGTGAGACAGTTAGGCACCACACAGGGAAAATATACATGCACACCTATGAGCACTGGGGCCCTGAGTGACAGGGTCCCAGTGACACCTACATATAGGCCACAAACCTATGAGCACTGGGGTCCTGACCAGCAGGATCCCAGTGACACATAACAACCATACTGAAAACATAGTGTTTTCACTATGAGCACTGAGGCCTGGCTATCAGGATCCCAGTGAGACAGTGAAAACAGTGACAAAACCCTGACATACACTCACAAACAGGCCAAAAGTGGGGGTAACAAGGCTAGAAAGAGGCTACCTTCTCACACAACCCCCCCCCAAACGAAGGACAATAAGGCTAACCTTGGCCAGTTGAGACTTTATTGTCTAAGTGGTGATAAGTAGAGAGTAGCTCTGCAATAGACTGGTTACTCCCTTTATCATCCACTATATGGTTACTTCCCTGTGGGGATGTAAACCACCCTGTTTGAAGTTTTTTAGCTAACCAACAATGTGAAGATGTATTTTCAGAGTTTCTATCAGTAAGTTTTAGTTGAGAGCAGTGGGAATTATCCACTGAACCTATTTGTAATGATGGAAATGCCAGACAGGGATGCTGTCTCAGTAAAGCCATAGCTGGGCAAAAACTTTGTCCATTTGGCTGGAAGAGAGAACAGGGATGCTGTTTCTCTTGAGTTGGAGCAGGGCAGGGATGCTGTCCTATGAGCTCCACACTAGGGCAGGGATGCTGTCCTAAGTGTTGTGAGGCAGTGCAGGGTTTCTGCACTAAAGTTTCTCTGGGAGGGTTGGAGGGATGCTCCATGTTAACTAAAATGGTGCTCTTTTCTCACCAATGTTAGTTATCCCACAGAGAGGTACTTCCACCTCAGGGAGTACAGTTTTGCCAACTGATGATTCCCTTGGAACAGGTGCCACCCCAGGAGAGGTTTCTCCCACCACAGGAATGGTATCCTGAATGGTAGGGTGGTTAGGGGATACTGTGATACCCTTTTTACCTGTTGATGGAGAGGGATCCTGAGTTTTCAGGCCTTCTCTCCTTTGCTTTTTCATTTCACTTGAAATGAGAGGGAACAATTCCTCAGGGATGCCCAGCATGGCTGCATGGGCATAAAACTCTACATCAGCCCAACCTGAGGCCTCTAGGTCATTACCTAAGAGACAGTCTACAGGTAAGCTAGGTGATACCACCACCTGCTTAGGGCCAGTAACTCCACCCCAACTAAACTGAATTATAGCTAAGGGAAGAAACTTAGTGGAGTTATGGACATCAATAATCTTATACTGTTGTCCAATGATGTGTTGTTCAGGAGGCACTAGGTTTTCAGTCACCAAAGTGAAACTGGCACCTGTGTCCCTGTAGGCCAAGGCCTCAACACCATTTATTGAAACTGTCTGCCTGTACTTATCCATTGTAAGGGGACAAGCAGCCAGTGTGGCAAGGCCAATGCCACTAGGAGTGACAGGAACTGTCTTGGGACTGATTACATCAGTTTCCACTATGGACCCATAAGTGAACCCAACTACACCCTTTGCTTGACTGTTGCCAGCAGTCCCACCACTAGTACCACTACTGCTAGGGGCACTAGAGCTTGATGTATTAGTGGTGGTAGGCTCAGGGGGTTTACCTGGACAGGACTTATCCCCTGGCCTATGGCCTCTGTTTTTACACACAAAGCACCAAGGCTTTTTAATGTGTGCAGGTTGGGAAGAAGAGGAAGAATTTGTTTTATCCCCACCCTCTGAAGATTGTTTAAGATTTGAAGTGGGATCTTTGGTTTTACCCTTATCCCCATGCTTATCTTGAGATTTTTCACCATCTTTCTTCTTATTGCCATCTTTGTCACCCCCTGTATGAACTTTTCTGTTCACCCTTGTTCTGACCCATTTGTCTGCCTTCTTTCCCAATTCTTGGGGAGAGGTCAGATCAGAGTCTACCAGGTACTGGTGCAACAAATCAGACACACAATTATTAAGTATATGCTCTCTCAGGATTGTGTTATACAGGCTTTCATAATCAGTAACTTTACTGCCATGTAACCACCCCTCCAAGGCCTTCACTGAATGGTCAATGAAATCAACCCAGTCTTGTGAAGACTCCTTTTTGGTCTCTCTGAACTTTATCCTGTACTGTTCAGTGGTTAAGCCATAACCATCCAGGAGTGCATTCTTAAGAACTGTAAAATTATTGGCATCATTTTCTTTCACAGTAAGGAGCCTATCCCTACCTTTTCCACTAAATGATAGCCATAGGATAGCAGCCCACTGCCTTTGAGGGACATCCTGTACAACACAGGCCCTCTCAAGTGCAGCAAACCAATTGTTAATGTCATCCCCCTCCTTGTAAGGGGGAACTATCTTGTGCAGATTCCTGGAATCATGCTCTTTTGCAGGATGACTATGGGGAATACTGCTGCTGCCACCATGGGTATCTAAACCCATCTTCTGTCTTTCCCTCTCTATTTCTAAAGACTGTCTATCCAAATCCAGCTGTTGCTTCTTGAGCTTCAGTCTGGATTGCTCCACTCTCAATCTATTGAGCTCCCTTTCTAACAATCTGTCATCAGGGTGGGTGGGAGGGACATTTCTAGATACAGAGGTATGATGGGAATGAACAGAAGGAGACCTGTCCCTTACAGAGGGCACCCTAACAGCTTGGTTAACATTATAATGTGAGAGCACCCCATCAGTATGGTGTGATTCAACCTCTGTACCAACTATGCTAGACTGTCTAGTAATGGGCAGGCTGAGAAGTTTCTTTCCTGAACCTTTTCCTGGGGGAGTCCCTGGATCAGATTGTGAACCATTAGCTGCTTTTTCACCAGATTGGGCACTTATGGCTTTATCCTGTACTCTAAGCATGTTAATTAACAGTTCTAAGGAAGGATTCTTCCCTACACTCAAACCTCTCTCTATGCAGAGACTCCTTGCTCCTTTCCAGCTAAGGTCATCATATGCAAGTTTGGACAGTTCAACATTTTGGCCTGTGCCAGACATTTTTAGAGAGGGTTAAAGTGATAGACAAAGAGAAAAAAGTTTTCAGAACTTTTTGGAAAGACAGAAAAAAAACTTTTTAAACTTTTAAGAACTTTCTGAAAGTTTAGAAGTACTTTTCAGCACTTAGAAAAGAGTGAAAAGAGGAAATGCAAAACTTTTTGGCTATGTGTATATACACTGACCTTGTTTTGTATATTTTTCTCTTATGAAAAGTACAATGACAAGAGTGGTAAGTAGTCTCAAGCACTTATCCCACCACTGCACAACCAATGTAGGAGGCTGGACTGGCTTGTAGTGGGTACCAAGGGGTACTTGCACCTTGCACCAGGCCCAGTTATCCCTTATTAGTGTATAGGGTGTCTAGCAGCTTAGGCTGATAGATAATGGTAGCTTAGCAGAGCAGCTTAGGCTGAACTAGGAGACGTGTGAAGCTACTACAGTACCACTTAGTGTCATATGCACAATATCATAAGAAAACACAATACACAGTTATACTAAAAATAAAGGTACTTTATTTTTATGACAATATGCCAAAGTATCTTAGAGTGTACCCTCAGTGAGAGGATAGGAAATATACACAAGATATATATACACAATAGCAAAAATATGCAGTATAGTCTTAGAAAACAGTGCAAACAATGTATAGTTACAATAGGATGCAATGGGGAAACATAGGGATAGGGGCAACACAAACCATATACTCCAGAAGTGGAATGCGAACCACGAATGGACCCCAAACCTATGTGACCTTGTAGAGGGTCGCTGGGACTATTAGAAAATAGTGAGAGTTAGAAAAATAACCTTCCCCAAGACCCTGAAAAGTGAGTGCAAAGTGCACCAAAGTTCCCCTAAGGACAAAAGAGTCTTGTTAGAGGAATAATGCAGGAAAGACACAAACCAGCAATGCAACAACTGTGGATTTCCAATCTAGGATACCTGTGGAACAAGGGGACCAAGTCCAAAAGTCACAAGCAAGTCGGAGATGGGCAGATGCCCAGGAAATGCCAGCTGCGGGTGCAAAGAAGCTTCGACTGGACAGAAGAAGCTGAGGTTTCTGCAGGAACAAAAAGGGCTAGAGACTTCCCCTTTGGTGCACGGATCCCTCTAGCCTTGTAGAGTCGTGCAGAAGTGTTTTCCCGCCGGAAGGGCGCCAACAAGCCTTGCTACCCGCAAATCGTGCGTTTGGCGTTTTTGGACGCTGCTGGGACCCAGGAGGGACCAGGAGGTCGCAAATTGGACCTGCAGAGAGAGGGGACGTCGAGCAAGACAAAGAGCCCTCACTGAAGCAGATAGCTCCCGGGGAAGTGCCAGAAACAGGCACTACGAGGATGCGTGAAACGGTGCTCGCCGAAGTTGCACAAAGGAGTCGCCGGAGACCAACTTAGAAAGTTGTGCAATGCAGGTTAGAGTGCCGTGGACCCAGGCTTGGCTGTGCACGAAGGATTTCCGCCGGAAGTGCACAGGGGCCGGAGCAGCTGCAAAGTCGCGGTTCCAAGCAATGCAGCCCAGCGAGGTGAGGCAAGGACTTACCTCCACCAAACTTGGGCTGAAGAGTCACTGGACTGTGGGGGTCACTTGGACAGCGTCGCTGGATTCGAGGGACCTCGCTCGTCGTGCTGAGAGGAGACCCAAGGGACCGGTAATGCAGCTTTTTGGTGCCTGCGGTTGCAGGGGGAAGATTCCGTCGACCCACGGGAGATTTCTTCGGAGCTTCTGGTGCAGAGAGGAGGCAGACTACCCCCACAGCATGCACAAGCAGGAAAACAGTCGAGAAGGCGGCAGGATCAGCGTTACAGAGTTGCAGTAGTCGTCTTTGCTACTATGTTGCAGGTTTGCAGGCTTCCAGCGCGGTCAGCGGTCGATTCCTTATCAGAAGGTGAAGAGGGAGATGCAGAGGAACTCGGCTGAGCTCATGCATTCGTTATCTAAAGTTTCCCCTGAGACAGAGACCCTAAATAGCCAGAAAAGAGGGTTTGGCTACCTAGGAGAGAGGAAAGGCTACTAACACCTGAAGGAGCCTATCACAAGGAGTCTCTGACGTCACCTGGTGGCACTGGCCACTCAGAGCAGTCCAGTGTGCCAGTAGCACCTCTGTTTCCAAGATGGCAGAGGTCTGGAGCACACTGGAGGAGCTCTGGACACCTCCCAGGGGAGGTGCAGGTCAGGGGAGTGGTCACTCCCCTTTCCTTTGTCCAGTTTCGCGCCAGAGCAGGGGCTAAGGGGTCCCTGAACCGGTGTAGACTGGCTTATGCAGAATTGGGCACATCTGTGCCCAACAAAGCATTTCCAGAGGCTGGGGGAGGCTACTCCTCCCCTGCCTTCACACCATTTTCCAAAGGGAGAGGGTGTCACACCCTCTCTCAGAGGAAGTTCTTTGTTCTGCCATCCTGGGCCAGGCCTGGCTGGACCCCAGGAGGGCAGCTGCCTGTCTGAGGGGTTGGCAGCAGCAGCAGCTGCAGTGAAACCCCAGGAAGGGCAGTTTGGCAGTACCAGGGTCTGTGCTACAGACCACTGGGATCATGGAATTGTACCAACAATGCCAGGATGGCATAGAGGGGGCAATTCCATGATCATAGACATGTTACATGGCCATATTCGGAGTTACCATGGTGAAGCTACATATAGGTAGTGACCTATATGTAGTGCACGCGTGTAATGGTGTCCCCGCACTCACAAAGTTCAGGGAATTGGCTCTGAACAATGTGGGGGCACCTTGGCTAGTGCCAGGGTGCCCTCACACTAAGTAACTTTGCACCTAACCTTTACCAGGTAAAGGTTAGACATATAGGTGACTTATAAGTTACTTAAGTGCAGTGTAAAATGGCTGTGAAATAACGTGGACGTTATTTCACTCAGGCTGCAGTGGCAGGCCTGTGTAAGAATTGTCAGAGCTCCCTATGGGTGGCAAAAGAAATGCTGCAGCCCATAGGGATCTCCTGGAACCCCAATACCCTGGGTACCTCAGTACCATATACTAGGGAATTATAAGGGTGTTCCAGTAAGCCAATGTAAATTGGTAAAAATGGTCACTAGCCTGTTAGTGACAATTTGAAAGTAATGAGAGAGCATAACCACTGAGGTTCTGGTTAGCAGAGCCTCAGTGAGACAGTTAGGCACCACACAGGGAACATATACATGCACACCTATGAGCACTGGGGCCCTGTGTGACAGGGTCCCAGTGACACATACATATAGGCCACAAACCTATGAGCACTGGGGTCCTGACCAGCAGGATCCCAGTGACACATAACAACCATACTGAAAACATAGTGTTTTCACTATGAGCACTGAGGCCTGGCTATCAGGATCCCAGTGAGACAGTGAAAACAGTGACAAAACCCTGACATACACTCACAAACAGGCCAAAAGTGGGGGTAACAAGGCTAGAATGAGGCTACCTTCTCACAAGGAGCTACCCCCCTTCCTCAGGAACATACACTGCCCTGGCAGTGAACTTCAAAGGGCTACCGCCATTGAAACATGACCACCAGGCCTGCTGCTAGCAGCAGATGGCCTCCCCCTGTGCAAACACCCAGTTCTGGAGGGTGCAAAGGTGGGAAACCACACAAAGGGTAGGAGGAATGGCCTCACTGAGCATGCACTGCCCCTAGGGGCTTTCAGGCAAAGTGGACGCTTAATTTCATTTTTCTCCATCTTGGAATGGAGGAAAATAGTCAATCAGGTTCAGGGAAGTGACCCTTGCCACAGGAAGTGGTCACTTTAGTGGTTGTAGCCACCCAAGGGTAAGTGTCCCATTGGCAGCTTCCAGGTGGCCCATAAAAAGCACACTAAAGTCAGTATTTAGTGGGCTCCCCTAGACCAAGAAATCCGATTTGAAAAGGATTCCAAGAAGAAAGGAGGCCAGCACCAAAAGAAGACCACAGCAAGAGAACTGAGGACCTGCTGCACAAGAACAGGCACCAAACCCTGCCTCCTGCACCAAGGACCCAAAAATCACTCTCCAGTGGGCTTTTCCTCAGATAACGACTTGCAAAAATTCACCAGAGTTCCTCTGCACCTCTCTCGTCGACTTCTGCCAAGGATAGACCACTGACTGCAAAACTGCAACAAAGTAGGAAGAAGACTACCAGCAACATTGTTTCCTGGTGGTGCATGCTTTGGGGGCTGCCTGCCTTCATCCTGCACTGGAAGCCACAAAGAAATCTCCGGTGGGTTGACAGAATCTTCCCCCTGCTCCAGCAGGAACCAAACTTCAGTGTCACCAGTACTCTGGGACCCCCCCTCGTCCAGACGAGCGTGGCCCATGAAACATAGGTGGTGGACCCAAGAGACCCAGACTGTCCAGTGGTCCAACTGTCCAAATCTGGAGGAGGTAAGTCCTTGCTTCCCCTCTCCAAACAGTAGTCCTGTGCTCCGCGTGAAGTGAAGCTACCAGGACTTCTGTGCACTTTTGCAAGGAATCCCTCATGCACAGCCTAGTCCAGGTCCCCAGCACTCTGTCCTGCATTGCTCCACTCCCTGAGTTGACCTCTGGCTTCGTGGGACCCTCTTTTGTAGTGTTGAGACGTCCACCATGCTCAGTCTTCTTGAACACTTGTTCAAGGACTTCTGGGGGTGCTGCCTTCTTGTGTGTGGGCTCTCTCTGTTGCTGAGGTCCCCTTCTGTCTCCTGTCTCAAGTGGCGACATCCTGGTCCTTCCTGGGCAGCACCCTTTTTCTTCAACCACGACCTGTGCAGCTAGCAATGCTTGTTTGCGGTCTTTGACCAAAGAAACAACTCTGCATCCTCCAGCACTCCGTGGGACATGTTCTGCACAATAGAAAAGTTCCTAGCACCTTTCGTTGTTGCAGAATCTTTACCTTCTTCCACCCGGAGGCAGCCATTTTGCACCTTCATCTGGGGTTTAGTGGGCTCCTCCCCCCCCCGGACACTTTCACGACTCTTGGACTTGGTCCCCTTCCTTTGCAGTTCCTTAGGTCCAGGAATACATCTTCAGTGCTTTGCAGTCTGTTGTGGACTTTGCAGAATCCTCTATCACAAATTTAGGGGGTCATTCTAACCCTGGCAGGGCTAAAATGACGGGGGCACCGCCAACAGGCTGGCGGTGCTCCGCAGGGCATTCTGACCGCGACGGTTCGGCCGCGGTCAGAAGTGGAAAACCGGCGGTCTCCCGCCGGTTTTCCGCAGCCCTTCTGAATCCTCCATCCTCGCTGCGCCGCCATGGGGATTCAGACACCCCATACCGCCATCCTGATGGCGGTATGGGGTGTCGTGGGGCCCCTGGGGGCCCCACAATGAATTTCACTGTCTGCATTGCAGACAGTGAAATTCGCGATGGGTGCCACTGCACCCGTCGCACCTTCCCACTCCGCCGGCTCCATTCGGAGCCGGCGTCCTCGTGGGAAGGTTGTTTTACACTGGGCTGGCGGGCGGCCTTTTGGCGGTCGCCCGCCAGCCCAGTGTAAAACCCAGAATACCCGCAGCGGTCTAATGACCGTGGTGCGGTATTCTGGAGGGGGGAACTCTGGCGGGCGGCCTCCGCCGCTCCGCCGCTCCGCCAGGGTGAGAATCACCCCCTTAGTGCGTTTCTGGGGAAGTAGTAGCACTTTACTCCTACTTTTCAGGGTCTTGGGGTGGGGTATCCTGGACACCCTTAGTGTTGTCTTACACTCCCAGCGACCCTCTACACATTACACTAGCCTAGGGGTCCCTTTGTGGTTCACATTCCACTTTCTTAGAATATAGTTTGTGTTGCCCCTAGGCCTATTGCATCCTATTGTATTCTACAGTGTTTGCACTACTTTTCTAACTGTTTACTTACCTGATTTTGGTTTGTGTGTATATTTTGTGTATTTGACTTACCTCCCAAGGGAGTATATTCTCTGAGATATGTTTAGCATATTGTCACTAAAATAAAGTACCTTTATTTTTAGTAACTCTGAGTATTGTGTTTCTTAAGATATAGGGGGTTATTCCAACTTTGGAAGAAGTGGTAATCCATCCCAAAAGTGACGGTAAAGTGCCGGATATACCACCAGCCGTATTACGATTCCATTATATCCTATGGAACTCGTAATACGGCTGGTGGTAAATCCGTCACATTTAGGACGGATTACCACCTCCTCCAAAGTTGGAATAACCCCCATAGTGCTATATGATATAAGTGGTATAGTAGGAGCTTTGCATTTCTCCTAGTTCATCCTAAGCCGCCCTGCTAAAGCTACCTCTATCAGCCTAAGGTGCTAGAACACTACTAATATACTAATAAGGGATAACTGGACCTGGCACAAGGTGTAAGTACCACAAGGTACCCACTATAAGCCAGGCCAGCCTCCTACAGTCCTTCCTTGCATTCTTGATTTTTCATCAGTGGGCGGCGGTTGCGGCTCTGAATGAGGCGAGGTCTTCGCTGGATTGACTGTTGCTCCATTTTGTCTCTAAATGTCTGTGGGTACACTTTGATTCTGGGAGTTTGGTGGTGAACCACCTGGCTTTCCTGGGTACGTGTTTTGCTGATGTCAGCCGGAAAGGGGCTGGCACATTTGGTGATCCATGCCTTTAGATTGCGTGCTGCTGTGCCGGCGTCATCAGGTGGGGTAGGGAGGCATTTGGCAGGCAATGAGGTGAGTTGCTCATTGGTGATTTCCTGTGAGGGGTCCAGGAGGTGCGGGTGCGGCTGCTGTGTGCGGTGATTGTGAAGTGTATGCAGCAGTGGTCGGTCCAGTCTGTATGGTGATCCCGTTGCTTGAGGTGAAGATGGGGTCCAGTGTGTGTCCTGCGGTGGGTGTGGAGACCAGCTGTCTGAGGCCTAGGGTGGCAAGGTTGTCGAGTAGAGAGGCGGTGTTTGGGTCGGTGCGGTCCTCGAGGTGGAAATTCAGGTCGTGAGGAGGAGGTAGTCGACTGACGCCAGAGCCTAGGGGGTAGCGAAGTTTATGACGTTATCTATGAATGCTGGGCAGGGGCTGGGTGGCCTGTACACCAGGGTTCTGCGGATGGAAGAGTTGTGGTTAGAGTGGACCATGAAGTGAAGGTGCTCTATGGTGGTGCAGTGTTCTTCCATAATGGCCCTGACACGTAATGAGGACTTGTGTACGATGGCGAGTCATGTCCCCAGACGGGAGGTCCGGTCCCTCTTTAGCATGCGTAACCATCGGGGATGGCGATGACAATCTCTGATCCCAAGGTGGGGTTGGTCCAGGTCTCGGTAAGGAAGGCGATGTCGGGTGGTGTTGATTAGGTTGGGTGGTGTTGATTAGGTCCCAGAGTTCGGTGGCATGTTTGTGGAGGGAGCGGTTGTTCAGAAGCAGGCAATTGATGGGGTTGTGGAGGTTGTTGGTATTTTTGTGTGCAGAGAGTACCTTCGGTTTGTTGAGGCTGGCGTTAAAGTTGCAGTTCCTGCAGGTTAAAGGACCGTGGGTGTCATTGGGGGAGATGGTGCAGCAGTTGTTGAGTCGTCTGGTGTTGAGGCGGAGGAGGGTTTCGGAGTCATAATGGAGGCAGTCCAGTGGGTGGTTTGCCAGAGATCCAGAATTCCTCGCGCTGGTCGCAGTCCAGGTGCGGATGTGCTTGCCTTTGACGCGCCAGGGGCGTGCCATCGGCGCACCCACTGCACGGCCGCACTGCAGCCAGCATTAAGATGGGAGGCAGACGGGGGAGCGGTCAGCTGGGAGGCGGGAGGGCAGGAAAGGTGCTTTGACGGGGAGGGGTGTCAGAGGAAAGAGGGGAGAAAGGAAAAAGGTTTACAGAAAAACAAGGGATGATAGAAGAAAAAGGGAGAAAAGGCAAGAGTGAAAGAGCAACAGAGAGAAAGAAAAGAAAAGGAGATACTTACTTGTGATGGTCAATAGACCACCAGGGATGAGGCGCACAGACGAACCTGCGGGTGGAGGAGGACCTCGAACTGAAAGTCAGGATTGTAATGGTCTGCACTGAAAACAGTAGTGTACACCAATCACTGTCTGTCAAGTACAAACACAAGTCCAATCCCAACCGCTCATCACCAATGTTAGAAATGGGGTCTCTGGTTGGCAGTCAGTTTGCACTCTGTCCAAGCAGGGACCCTCACTCTAGGCAGGGCAAGGGAGATACACACTCAAGATAACCCCTGCTCATCCCCTTGGTAGCTTGGTACAAGCAGTCAGGATTATCTCCGAGGCAATGGGTAAAGTATTTGTACCAACACACACAGTAATACAGTGAAAGCACTGCAAAATGGACACCACATCAGTTTAGAAAAATAGATAATATTTATCTAAAGCAAATAAGACCAAAACCACAAACATCCAAAATACATGCAACAAGATATGAATTTTTAAAATAATAAGTCTTATTCCATAGAAACCAATGAAAAGCTTGATGTTACACAAAGTACATGGATTTGAGTAAAAAATAAAGTTTCATAGGTGAGCGTGCATCGGAAAAGTCAGTGATACATAGATTTCTTACTAGCAAGTGAGGACATGTGTCATTTCTTCTCTGGTTGGGTCGGCGATGCGTCGTTTTTCTCTCCCGCTAGAGAGCAATGCTTCGATTTCTGGATGGGCACATCTGATCCGCACAAGCTTGTATTGATTTCAAAGAAATCTGTTCGCACTGTGTTGGAAAACCTCACTGCGTGGGGTTTGCGTTGAAAGTGGGTGTTGTGTTGTTTCTCCAGCCGCAATGCGTAGATCTCTCAGCCGCGATGCAGGTGGAGCATAGATTTTAGCTGCATAACGCGTGGCTGTTGGAGGCAGGCCCTTCATGTAGTGTGCAAAACCAAGCACACTATGCAGAGGGTTCAGGCAACCACACGCTGGTTTCCAGAGGTAAAAATTAGACCACCTAATGCTCCAATTTTTAAGTTAGCTGGTCGAGCAATTAGGCTAATCCAGGAGATGTGCTAAGTATTTGCTGTACTCACAAATCCAATCATGCACCACACACACTCATTGAATAACTCAAGACCAGAATTTATAAAAATACTTCAGACTTTTATATAAATTTTAAGACCAAAATCTTTCAAATATGTTAAGTACTTTTTCTGTTATGACTTTTGGAAGTTTTAATAAAATCAGTCTTTGTTTGTGTAATTATGCACCATAGGTTTAAATAGGCAGTCACTTTTAAAAATGCATTAAAAATAACACAGTTGAGTTTCCAGTCTCTACTTTTGCAGGATGGTCGCTGCAGTCGGTGGGCACCTCGTGCCAGCTAGATATCTTCAGGCAGCTCCCGGTTTCAGCGGGAGCAGCGTTGCAAAACCCATTGGTGCAGGCACAGGGCTACCTGGATGGGCCACTTGGAAAAGGAGCTGGTTCGCAGTTTTGAAGTCGGTGCCTGGGGGTCCCCATTCAGCTGATGAGGTCGTAAGTGGTTGGGGACCCGGGGCAAACAACAAATCCCGCGATGGGTCCAGGAGCTGTGCGCAACGGAGTCCTTTGGAGCTGGAGGTGAGTCTCTTTGAGTACTGCTTACAGGACAAAGGGGGCACTCTGGTCGGATGTTCCGGAATTTCCGTGCCTGGGGATTCCTCCTGACAATATTTCAGCTCTGAGAGAGATAATTTTCTGGTTGTCCAACATCAGCTGACCAGTACCCTGGGTAATGGCGTAACTCGGCCACTAGAGAGCACAGTGCCACCAAACTTGGCACACTTGTAGGTCATGTCCAGGCAGTTGACAGTTTGTGGTTGGGGCTGGTTACGACTTCCGGTCACGGAGATATCATCCGTTCGGTGAAGTGACCCTCACCATTTTGTTGGCTCTTGCTTGGTTTTTGAGTGGTGCCTCCACTCAGAAGGGAGATCTGGGATGATTCTTGAAGCATAGAGGTCCACTGGGTTTCTTGGGGTCAGTCCAGTGTCTGGCTCCTCCTCAGCAGCGATTTTCAGGTCCTGGGTGCAGCAGGCAGGGGTTGGCATCTTTTCTTTTACAGCAGGTCCACAGTTCTCTTGCTTTGGATCTTCTTTGGTGCTGGTCTTCTTTGTTTCTTCGAATCCTTTTCAAATCTGATTTCTTGGTCTGGGGAGCCCACTAAATACTGAATTTAGTGTGCGTTTTAGGGGGAACCTGGTAGTGTCCAATGGGACTCTTACCCTTGGGTGGCTACACTCACTAGAGTGACCACTTCCTGTGGGAATGAGTCACTTCCCTAAACGTAATTGCCAATTTTCCTGCCATCCAACATGGAGGAAAATCAAATGAAGGGTCCACTTCGCCTGCAAGCCCCTTAGGGGTGGTGCATGCTCAGTGAGACCCCTCCTCCTACCCTTTGTGTGGTTTCCCACCTTTGTTCCCTCCAAGAGTAGGGGTTATCAAAGGGGGAAGCCAAATGCTGCTAGCAGCAGGCCTGGGGGCTCATGTTTCAAGGATGGTAGCCCTATGAAGCTTACTGCCAGGCAAGTGCACATTCCTGAGGGAAGGGGTGTTATCTCCTCCACCCAGGAAGGGCATTGTTTCACAAACCAGAGAGACAGGACTCTCCCCAGGGTTAGTATATTGGTTGTCTGGATGTGGCAGGCTTGCTGGTACCAGTCAGCAGCCATGCCTGGATAGTTAGCTTTTTCAAGGGGCACCTCTAAGGTGACTCCTGGGTACTTTTTATAATAAATCCAGTAATGGTACCAGTTTGCATTTATCATTCTGAGTTGTTTGATATCAAACAACCCAGGGTTCAGAGTAGCCATTATGTAGCTGGGAAACTCGTGTTGACCAGTGTCCAGCACACATATTAAAATAGCTGCTCTGTTCACTCACTATGTCCCAGGTTTGTCAAGGACACAGTGGGTGCATATTGCTCATGTAAATATGCCCTCACATATAGTATGGTGCACTCTGCCTTAAGGCTGGAAGGCCTGCTAGAGGGGTGACTTAACCATAACATATGCAGTGTATGGTGGCCATGTGTGCCATGTCAAGTTTGTATTTTAGGTTTGCACCAGGGCACTCAGCCTGCTATGGCAGGGCTCAGTGCATCTGGATGCATGACCCTAGGGGGTGGCACAATCAGTGCTGCTGCCCTCAGGGGCTTACCAATAGTACCCCATGCCCTGGGTTCCTAAGTACCTTTTACTAGGGACTTATAGTGATAGCTAAAGGTATATCCAATTACTTTTACAATGTTTTAGGAAACGAACACTGGCACTGGGAACCTGGTTAGCAGGATCCTAGTGCACTCCAGTCCAAGTTACATTCAGAAACCAGGCAAAAGGCAGGGGGGTACTGCAACAAGGTGCTAGTCTCTCACAGTGGCGCTTTGTTTGTCAGCCGCATTGCAGATGGTCCATCGGAGTTCTACCCACACGGCATCCTGTACGTTGATTTCCATCCTTTTCTACCAGCCTAACCTTTAAAGGGCCCAGGGACTAGATGGGGCACCACTTGGCATGGCAGGAGTCTCAGCGGGGAGTCCAGGTGCTGGCAGAGGAAGTCTTTGATGGCCTTGAGTCTTCAAAACAGGAGACAAGCTCAGTCCAATCCCTTGGAGATTCTTCACAAACAGGAATACACCACACAATCCAGTCTTTGTCCTCTTTAAGGCAGAAGCAGCAACTGGAGGCCAACCCAGCAAAGCACAGTCACAGGCAAAGGGGCAGTACTCTTCCTCCAGATCTTCATCTCTTCTCCTTGGCAGAGGTTCCTCTTGAATCCAGAAATGATCTTGAATAAATCTAAAGTCTGGGGTTTTGGATCCACTACTTGTAGCCTTTTCTGCCTTTGACGTTGGCAAACTTCAAAGAAAAGTCTCTGTTGTTCACAAGATCCTGCCTTGCCCAGGCCTGGCTCCAGACACCCCAACAGTGAAAAAGAGATTTGGAAGTATTTCCCTGTTTGAGCATGTAAAACACACTAGCAAATGCCCCACCTTTAACATATACTGCACCCTACCCATGTGGCTACCCAGAGCCTGCATTAGTGGTACCTCAGATGTAAAATAAAAGGAAGGTTTGGGCCTAAACTTAGAGCAAACATGTAAACTTAGAACAAAAAGTCTAACTTTACAATGAGTTTTTCCTTTCTGAATTGGGCCCTTAGACTTTTGGTCTGAGTTTAGACTTTTGGTACACAACTGTAGGAGGCTGGCCTGGTTTGTGGTGCGTACCTATGGTACTTACACCTTATACCAGATCCAGTTATCCCTTATTAGTGAAATGTAAGCAGTGTCTAGAAGCCAGGATCTCTAGGGGTAGTGTGGATGAGCAGCCAATGCCTAACTAGGAGACAAGCAAAGCTCACGCACTACCAGTGCAGTCACACAGTACTCACACACATGAAAGAAAATACTCAGTGTTTCAAAAATAAAGGTACTTTATTTAGGTGACACAAATACCAAAAATACCATAGAGACTATACTCCCTTAGGAGGTAAGTAATACACTTATTATATACACTAGTACACAGAAATAGTCATAGAAAGGCTTAGTAAACAGTGCAATTACTGTAAAACACAATAGGTAGAAATGGGCCTAGGGGGAACACAAACCATATACTAAGAAAGTGGACTGCGAATGTAGGTTTCCCGCCTTGGCAAGTGTAGTGTGCTGAGGGGAGCTGTGAGTACTAGAAAACCCCAAAGGTATGTACTAGAACCAACTCCAGAAAAGTAGGAGTAAAGTACAGGAACTTCCCCTAAGAACACACAAAAATGACAAACAGGATTATGCAAGAACCAGAAGAGACTGCACAACACCAACAGTGGATTCCTGGACCACTCATCACTTCACCCACCCACTCCGCAGGCCACACACTCGACCCCATCTTCTCAGCCAGCAACCACGTCTCCTTCAGCCACACCACCGAACTCAGCTGGACAGACCACCACCGCACACAACTCCCCCGACGAAACTGGAGCAAAATATCAACAGATCAACTGTTTTCCACTCTCACACTGGCCCCACCCCCTGGGACCTTGGACCCCAACACAGCCACCACCAACCTACACCGCTAGATAGAAGAGTGCGCCAACACCCTCACACTGCTCAAAAAACCCCAAACACCTCTCACAGAATCAAGGCGAGCTGGTTCACACCAGAACTACAGGAATCCAAACGGCTATGTTGCAGAATGGAAAAAAAACTGGCACCTTGACCCTACCAACTCCAACCACATCGCTTTCAAGGATGCCCTACGCAAACACCACCAATTGATCCGCACCACCAAAAGGACCCAGTTCAAAAAAACACATTAACGCTCACAACAGTAAAGAACTTTTCGGCATCATCAATGAACTCTCCACCCCTAGGACCTGCTCCAACGAACCCCCGCCATCACAAGAATTCTGCAACTCACTGGCAACCCACTTCCGTCGAAAGATAGAAGAAATCCATAAATGCTTCAAACTCCAGACCCACCAGCTGACTACAAACACCCAAGAACCCAACGCTCCAAGCAACACCCACCTCCTCCACACCTGGTCCCTAGTCAACATAGAGGACACCAAGAAAGATTGAAGCACGCATAAATCAACGCCCTACTGAAGAAACCAAAGGCAGACCCAGAAGACCCCAAGAACTACGGGCCAATCTCCCTCCTCCCCTTCCCAGCCAAGGTCATCGAAAAAATCGTGAACAGCCAACTATCCCGGTTCCCGGAAGACAGCAAGGCACTCAGCACCTCCCAATCCGGATTCCGCAGAAACCACAGCACCGAGACTGCACTCATTGCTGCCACAGATGGCATTAGGACCATGCTCAATGAAGAAGAAACAGCAGCACTCATCCTCCTGGACCTCTCCGCAGCATTCGACACAGTATGTCTTCACACACTCTGCACACGCCTCCACAACGCTGGAATCCGTGACAAGGCACTTGACTGGATCTCGTCATTTCTCTCAGACAGAACCCAGAGAGTCCGCCTCCCACTGTTCCTGTCAGAAGCCTCCAGAATCATCTGCGGCGTCTCCCAAGGATCTTCGCTCAGCCCCACGCTCTTCAACGTTTACATGGCCCCCCTCGCCAACATCGGACGAACCCACCACATCAACATTGTTTCCTACGCAGATGACACTCAGCTCATCCTCTCCCTCACGAAAGACCCGACAACTGCGAAGGACAACCTCCACAACGGACTTCACGCCATCACCAGCTGGATGGAATCAAGCCATCTCAGGTTAAACACCGCTAAGACAGAAATCCTCATCTTTGGCACCAACCCCTCAGCTTGGAATGACTCCTGGTAGCCCACCTCCCTAGTATCCGCACCCTCACCCACCACCCAGGCACGCAACCTGGGCTTCATCCTGGACTCCACACTCAGCATGACACAGCAGGTCAATGCCATCTCCTCTTCCTGCTACAACATTCTCTGCATGCATCGCAAAATCTTCAAATTGATTCCTGTTGAAACCAGGAAAACTGTCACTCACACCCTGGTCAGCAGCTGTTTGGACTACTGAAACGCCCTATATGCAGGAATATCAACCAAACTCCTAACAAAGCTGCAAAGAGTCCACAACGCATCCGCCTGCCTCATTCTGGATGACCTACGCCGCAACCACATCTCCCCCCACCTCAGAGACCTACACTTGCTACCAGTATCAAAGAGGATCATCTTCAAACTCCTCATCCGCGCACACAAGGCCCTCCACGACACACGTCAACGACAGACTCAACTTCCACACCCCCAGCCGCAACCTTCGCTCCGCCAGCCTCTCCCTCGCCTCCGTCCCCCGCATTCGCCGCACCACTGCCAGAGGAAGATCCTTCTCTCACCTAGCCGCCAGGACCTGGAACTCCCTACCACTCCTACTTCACCAGACCCAAGACCTCTTGACTTTCAGGAAACGCCTCAAGACATGGCTCTACGACCAGTAGCTTCCCCCCCCCCCAGCGCCTTATAAGTCACCTATATGGCTAACCTTCACCTGGTGAAGGTTGGGTGCCAAGTTACCTAGGGCCTGATTCTAAGCTTGGCGGGCGGCGGGAGCCGCCCGCCAAGCGGGAACCGCCAGAAGACCGTCCCGTGGTCAAAAGACCGCGGCGGTCATTCTGGGTTTCCCACTGGGCTGGCGGGCGACCGCCAAAAGTCCGCCCGCCAGCCCAGTAGGAAACACCCTTCCCACGAGGAAGCCGGCTCCGAATGCAGCCGGCGGAGTGGGAAGGTGCGACGGGTGCAGTTGCACCCGTCGCGAATTTCAGTGTCTGCAAAGCAGACACTGAAATTCTTTGTGGGGCCCTCTTACAGGGGCCCCTGCAGTGCCCATGCCATTGGCATGGGCACTGCAGGGGCCCCCAGGGGCCCCACGACACCCCATACCGCCATCCTGTTCCTGGCGGGCGACCCGCCAGGAACAGGATGGCGGTATGGGGTGTCAGAATCCCCATGGCGGCGCAGCAAGCTGCGCCGCCATGGCAGATTCCCATGGGCAGCGGAAAGTCGGCGGTACACCGCCGGCTTTCCGCTTCTCGCCGCGGCTGTACCGCCGCGGTCAGAATGCCCGGCGGAGCACCGCCAGCCTGTTGGCGGTGCTACCGCCAACCCCCGCCCTGGCGGTATTTACCGCCAGGGTCAGAATGACCCCCCTAGTGTGTGTGGGCACCATGGCACTAGCCAAGGTAACCCCACATCGTTCAGGGTAAATTCCCCGGACTTTGTGAGTGTGGGGAAACCATTACACGTGTGCACTATACATAGGTCACTACCTATATATAGCGTCACAATGGTAACTCCGAACATGGCCATGTAACATGTCTAAAATCATGGAATTGTCACCCCAATACCATTCTGGTATTGGGGTGACAATTCCATGATCCCCCGGGTCTCTAGCACAGAACCCGGGTACTGCCAAACTGCCTTTCCGGGGTTTCCACTGCAGCTGCTGCTGCTGCCAACCCCTCAGACAGGTTTCTGCCCTCCTCGTGTCCAGGCAGCCCTAGCCCAGGATGGCAGAACAAAGAATTTCCTCTGAGAGAGGGTGTTACACCCTCTCCCTTTGGAAATAGGTGTGAAGGGCTGGGGAGGAGTAGCCTCCCCAGCCATTGGAAATGCTTTGATGGGCACAGATGGTTCCCATCTCTGCATACGCCAGTCTACACCGGTTCAGGGATCCCCCAGCCCTGCTCTGGCGTGGAACTGAACAAAGGAAAGGGGAGTGACCACTTCCCTGACCAGTACCTCCCAGGGGAGGTGCCCAGAGCTCCTCCAGTGTGTCCCAGACCTCTGCTATCTTGGAAACAGAGATGTTGGGGGCACACTGGACTGCTCTGAGTGGTCAGTGCCAGCAGGTGACGCCAGAGACCCCCTCTGATAGACTCTTACCTTTCTTGGTAGCCAATCCTCCTTTCTTGGTAGCCAAACCTCCTTTTCTGGCTATTTAGGGTCTCTCCTCTGCACTTCCCTCTTTGACTTCTGCCAAGGATCGACCGCTGACTGATCCAGGACGCCTGCAAAACCACAACAAAGTAGCAAGACGACTACCAGCAACATTGTAGCGCCTCATCCTGCCTGCTTTCTCGACTGTTTCCTGGTGGTGCATGCTCTGGGGGTCACCTGCCTTCACCCTGCACTGGAAGCCAAGAAGAAATCTCCTGTGGGTCGACGGAATCTTCCCCCTGCTAACACAGGCACCAAAAGACTGCATCACTGGTCCTCTGGGTCCCCTCTCATCCTGACGAGCATGGCCCCTGGAACACAGGAACTCTCTCCTAGTGACTCCCACAGTCCAGTGATCCTTGAGTCCAAGTTTGGTGGAGGTAAGACCTTGCCTCCCCATGCTAGACTGCAAACCTTTATACTGCGTGATTTGCAGCTGCTCTGGCTCCTGTGCACTCTTCCAGGATTTCCTTCATGCACAGCCTTGCCTGGGTCCCCATCCCTCTGTCCTGCAATGCTCAACCCTCTAAGTTGACCTCCGGCATTGTGGGACCCTCCTTTGTGACTCTGAGCCAGCTCTGTTTAACAAATCTTCTAAGTGCCTGTTTGGGTACTTCTGCGGGTACTGCCTCCTTCTGTGGGGGCTCTTTGAGTTGCTGAGCGCCCTCTTGGGCTCCTCCTCCAAGGGGCGACATCCTGGTCCTTCCTGGTCCCCAGCAGCACCCAAAAACCTCTACTGCGACCCTTGCAGCTAGCAAGGCTTGTTGGTAGTATTTCTGCGTGGGAACACTTCTGCAACCTTCAGCGCCATGTGGGACATCTTCCATCTAAAGGAGAAGTTCCTAGTCCCCTTCATTGTTACAGAATTCCAAGCTTCTACCATCTGGAGGCAGCTTCCTTGCACCTTCACCTGGGGTTTTCTGGGCTCCTGCCCCCCGGACACTATTGCGACTCTTGGACTTGGTCCCCTTGCCTTGCAGGTCCTCACATCCAGGAATCCGTCTTCAGTGCTTTGCTGGTGTTTGTGATTCTTGCAGAATCCCCCTAGCACGACTATTGTGTTCTTTTGGGGTAGTAGGTGTACTTTACTCCCACTTTTCAGGGTCTTGGGGTGGGGTATCTTGGACACCTTGACTGTTTTCCTACATTCCCAGTGACCCTCTACAAGCTCCCATGGGTCTGGGGTCCATTAGTGATTCGCATTCCACTTTTGGAGTATATGGGTTGTGTTGCCCCTAGACCTATGTTCACCTATTGCAATCTATTGTAATTCTACACTGTTTGCATTACTTTTCTGACTCGTACTTACCTCTTTTGGGTTTGTGTACATATAACTTGTGTATATTACTTACCTTCTTACTGAGGGTGCTCACTGAGATACTTATGGCATATTGTCATAAAAATAAAGTACCTTTATTTTTAGTAACTCTGAGTATTGTGTTTTCTTATGAAATTGTGCTATATGATATAAGTGGTATAGTAGTAGCTTTGCATGTCTCCTAGTTCAGCCTAAGCTGCTTTGCCATAGCTACCTTCTATCAGCCTAAGCTGCTAGAAACACCTCTATTCTACTAATAAGAGATAACTGGACCTTGCACAGGGTGTAAGTACCACAGGGGACCCACTATAAGCCAGGTCAGCCGCCTACATTTGTGGTGCAGCGGTGGGATATGTACTTGCAACTGCTTTACCACTTTGTCATTTTGTACTTTTCATAATAGAATCATAAACCAAACAGTTCCGTATATGTACACTTAACCAAAAAAGTTTACTTTTCTATTCTAAAACTTTTTTTCAAAGTTCTGAAAAGTTTCTTAAAACTTCTAAAAGTTTTCTCAAAGTTAGAAAAAGGTTTTTTTCTGTGCTTTCAAAAGTTCTAAAACTTTTTCTTTTTCTCACTATCCTTAAACCTTTACTATCCTGTCTGTTGTAGAGTCCATTCTCAAGACTGTTAATGCAAGATATGAGAGTTTGAACTATAAAAGTTTGAGGGGTCTCTGCCTGGATAGAGGTTTGAGTATAGGAAAGAACCCTACAAAAGAGGTTCTCTTTAATATGCTTGTTGTAGATGACCAGAACGATTCTGGACCATCAAATGAGAGGTTAGAAAAGGGAGAAGCTTCCCAGTCTGATTCAGAGGAGTTCCCTGGAGAAGCTGGGGAGGGGTCTTACAAGGGTCTTCCTCCTGAAGGGCACCTAGTGATGCTGGCAGTGATAGAGGTTCCCATAACAGTAGGGCATCCTTTATCCCTAGAGGCCAGGTTACCAGGGTCCAGACAGTTAGGGACAGGTTCCCCTCTGAAACTTCCCATATTTAATCTCTGTCAAAGCATTCCCAACCCACCAACCCTGAGGAAAACTTGTTAGAAAGGGAACTCAAAAAGTTGAGGGTTGAAGAGACCAGACTGAAGCTTAATCCCTAGACATTGAGAAGGAAAGACAGAGGTTGGGGTTAGTTCCCCATGGTGGCAGCAGCAGTATTTCTGATAGCAATTCTGTTAGAGAGTAGGATTCCAGGAATCTGCACAAGATAGTCCCCCCTTACAAGGAGGGGGATGATATTAATAAGTGGTTTGATACACTTGAGAAGGCCTGCATGGTACAGTTGGTCCCTCAAAGGCAGTGGGCTGCTATTTTGTGGCTATCTTTCACTGAAAAGGGTAGGGATAGGCTCCTTACTGTTAGAGAAAGTGAAGCCAACACCTACAAAGTTTTGAAAGATGCACTCTTGGATGGATTTGGCTTAACCACTGAACAATAAAGGATTAAGTTCAGAGACACCAGAAAAGAGTCTTCGCAAGACTGGACAGATTTTGTGGACTGTTCAGTGAAGGCCTTGGAAGGGTGGTTACATGGCAGTAAGGTATCTGACTATGAAAGCCTCTACAATCTTATTCTGAAAGAGCATATTCTGAACAACTGTGTGTCTGACTTGTTGCACCAATACCTAGTGGACTCAGATCTGACCTCTCCCCAAGAATTGGGAAAGAAGGCAGACAAGTGGGTCAGAACAAGGGGGAACAGAAAAGTTCATACAGGGGGTGACAAGGATGGCAAGAAGAAGGATGGTAAGTCTTCTGAGAAGGGTGGGGACAAAAGTCAACATTCTGAGCCTTCACATCAGGCCCACAAAAATCCTCTGGGGTGGTGGGTCCAAATCCTCTTCTAATAATAAATCTAAATAGCATTGGTGCTATTTGTGTAAAGTCAAAGGCCATTGGTCAACTGATTCCAGTTGTCCAAAGAAAAACACCAAACCTCCCACCACTACAACCCCTGCTACAAATTCTAGTTCCCCTAGTAATAGCAGTGGTGGTGGGAAATCGACTACTAATAGCCAATCCAAGGGTGTAGCTGGGCTCACTATTGGCAATGTAGTTGGGTTTGGTCTTGTTAGGGAGACCACAGAGGCTGTTTTAGTCTCTGATGGTGGCATTGATTTTGCCACCTTGGTTGCTTGTCCCCTTAATATGGATAAGTACAAGCAACTTCCACTAATAAATGGTGTTGAGCTTCATGCCTACAGGAACACTGGAGCCAGTGTAACTATGGTGATAGAAAAACTGGTCCACCCTGAACAACACCTACTTGGTCAGCAGTACCAAGTGACAGACGCTCATAGCAACCCTCTTAGCCACCCCATGCCTGTTGTGAATCTCAACTTGGGGGCGGGGGGTTACTAGCCCAAAGAAAGTTGTGGTTGCCTCAGATTTACCTGCAGACTGTTTACTAGGGAATGATTTAGAGACATCAGCTTGGGCAGAAGTAGAGTTGGAGGCCCATGCAGCAATGCTGGGCATTCCTGGGCATATTTTTGCTTTAACCAGGGCACTGGCAAAAAAGCAAAAAGGACAGGGTGACTTGGATCCTTGAACAATGGACCAAGTGCTCCCTAAAGCTAAGGGTAAAAAGGTTACATCCCTACCCATTATCCCTCCCTCTACAGATGATTCCCCTTCTGAGGAAGAGGAATTCGATCCTTGTGCAGAACCTATACCAGAGGAGCTGGCAGCATACACTGCTGAGCTTTTGGGTGGAGGGGGGCCTGCCAGGGAAGAGCTGAGTGGGGCACAGCAAACATGTCCCACATTAGAGAGTCTCAGAGAGCAAGCTGTCAAACAGAAAATTGGGGATGTCGGTGACAGTCATAGAGTAACAAACAGTTAGGAGCGCACCTGCCTGACATCCCAGCAATTAATCTGCCCCATTGCATCATGGTAGATGTAGTATCTTCAAAAAACGAACTCCATTAATTTTTAAATATTTCACCTTTAAGTAGGTACAGCCTTTACTGTGCATCTCTGGACACATGTGTTTCTGGGTTAGTCCCTTCTTCAGCAGAGAACATATTTGCGGGGTGCTGGGAATGCTGCCATAAATCCCCCGGTTTCAGTACCTCTTCCCTGGCATGCTGGTGCCTGCTCCAGAGCTCGTCAGCCCAGTAGCTCAAGGGAGCCTTTAAAGTCACAAACAGTTAGGAGCGCACCTGCCTGACATCCCAGCAATTAATCTGCCCCATTGCATCATGGTAGATGTAGTATCTTCAAAAAACGAACTCCATTAATTTTTAAATATTTCACCTTTAAGTAGGTACAGCCTTTACTGTGCATCTCTGGACACATGTGTTTCTGGGTTAGTCCCTTCTTCAGCAGAGAACATATTTGCGGGGTGCTGGGAATGCTGCCATAAATTCCCCGGTTTCAGTACCTCTTCCCTGGCATGCTGGTGCCTGCTCCAGAGCTCGTCAGCCCAGTAGCTCAAGGGAGCCTTTAAAGTCACAAACAGTTAGGAGCGCACCTGCCTGACATCCCAGCAATTAATCTGCCCCATTGCATCATGGTAGATGTAGTATCTTCAAAAAACGAACTCCATTAATTTTTAAATATTTCACCTTTAAGTAGGTACAGCCTTTACTGTGCATCTCTGGACACATGTGTTTCTGGGTTAGTCCCTTCTTCAGCAGAGAACATATTTGCGGGGTGCTGGGAATGCTGCCATAAATCCCCCGGTTTCAGTACCTCTTCCCTGGCATGCTGGTGCCTGCTCCAGAGCTCGTCAGCCCAGTAGCTCAAGGGAGCCTTTAAAGTCACAAACAGTTAGGAGCGCACCTGCCTAACATCCCAGCAATTAATCTGCCCCATTGCATCATGGTAGATGTAGTATCTTCAAAAAACGAACTCCATTAATTTTTAAATATTTCACCTTTAAGTAGGTACAGCCTTTACTGTGCATCTCTGGACACATGTGTTTCTGGGTTAGTCCCTTCTTCAGCAGAGAACATATTTGCGGGGTGCTGGGAATGCTGCCATAAATCCCCCGGTTTCAGTACCTCTTCCCTGGCATGCTGGTGCCTGCTCCAGAGCTCGTCAGCCCAGTAGCTCAAGGGAGCCTTTAAAGTCACAAACAGTTAGGAGCGCACCTGCCTGACATCCCAGCAATTAATCTGCCCCATTGCATCATGGTAGATGTAGTATCTTCAAAAAACGAACTCCATTAATTTTTAAATATTTCACCTTTAAGTAGGTACAGCCTTTACTGTGCATCTCTGGACACATGTGTTTCTGGGTTAGTTCCTTCTTCAGCAGAGAACATATTTGCGGGGTGCTGGGAATGCTGCCATAAATCCCCCGGTTTCAGTACCTCTTCCCTGGCATGCTGGTGCCTGCTCCAGAGCTCGTCAGCCCAGTAGCTCAAGGGAGCCTTTAAAGTCACAAACAGTTAGGAGCGCACCTGCCTGACATCCCAGCAATTAATCTGCCCCATTGCATCATGGTAGATGTAGTATCTTCAAAAAACGAACTCCATTAATTTTTAAATATTTCACCTTTAAGTAGGTACAGCCTTTACTGTGCATCTCTGGACACATGTGTTTCTGGGTTAGTCCCTTCTTCAGCAGAGAACATATTTGCGGGGTGCTGGGAATGCTGCCATAAATCCCCCGGTTTCAGTACCTCTTCCCTGGCATGCTGGTGCCTGCTCCAGAGCTCGTCAGCCCAGTAGCTCAAGGGAGCCTTTAAAGTCACAAACAGTTAGGAGCGCACCTGCCTGACATCCCAGCAATTAATCTGCCCCATTGCATCATGGTAGATGTAGTATCTTCAAAAAACGAACTCCATTAATTTTTAAATATTTCACCTTTAAGTAGGTACAGCCTTTACTGTGCATCTCTGGACACATGTGTTTCTGGGTTAGTCCCTTCTTCAGCAGAGAACATATTTGCGGGGTGCTGGGAATGCTGCCATAAATCCCCCGGTTTCAGTACCTCTTCCCTGGCATGCTGGTGCCTGCTCCAGAGCTCGTCAGCCCAGTAGCTCAAGGGAGCCTTTAAAGTCACAAACAGTTAGGAGCGCACCTGCCTGACATCCCAGCAATTAATCTGCCCCATTGCATCATGGTAGATGTAGTATCTTCAAAAAACGAACTCCATTAATTTTTAAATATTTCACCTTTAAGTAGGTACAGCCTTTACTGTGCATCTCTGGACACATGTGTTTCTGGGTTAGTCCCTTCTTCAGCAGAGAACATATTTGCGGGGTGCTGGGAATGCTGCCATAAATCCCCCGGTTTCAGTACCTCTTCCCTGGCATGCTGGTGCCTGCTCCAGAGCTCGTCAGCCCAGTAGCTCAAGGGAGCAGTCATAGAGTATACTGGGAAGATAACCTCTTGTACACAGAGTCAAGGGACACAAAACCTGGAGCAGCCAGGAGATTGGTCATTCCCCTGCAGTACAGAGAGTTTCTGCTCACTCTAGAACATGACATTCCTTTGGCTGGGCATTTGGGCCAGATGAAAACTTGGGAAAGACTTGTCCCCTTGTTTCAATGGCCTCATATGTCAGAGGACACCAAAGACTTTTGTAAGTCCTGTGTGACCTGCCAAGCCAGTGGCAAGACTGGTGGCACTCCAAAGGCCCCTCTAATTCCACCTCCAGTGGCTGGGGTGACCTTTGAAAGGGTAGGGGTTGACATAGGTGGCCCCCTTGACCCTCCTACTGCTTCAGGAATAGATTTCTCTTGGTGGTAGTGGACCATGCCACAAGATATCCTGAAGCAATACCTTTAAGGACCACTACATCCCCTGCAGTGGCAAAGGCAAAGGCCCTCCTGGGAATATTTTCCAGGATGGGTTTTCCAAAAGAGGTAGTATCAGACAGAGGTAGCAACTTCATATCTGCATACTTAAAAGCAATGTGGAAGGAGTGTGGTGTTACCTACAAGTTCACACCCCGTACCATCCACAAACAAATGGTCTGGTTCAGAGGTTTAATAAAACTCTCAAAGGAATGATAATGAGACTCCCTGAACAACTCAGGAGGAAATGGGATGTCCTGTTACCTTGCCTCCTTTTTGCTTACAGGGAGGTACCCCAAAAAGGAGTGGGCTTCAGCCCCTTTGAACTCCTATTTGGGCAACCTGTAAGAGGTCAACTTACTCTTGTAAAGGAGGGTTGGGAACAACCTTTAAAATCTCCCAAACAGGACATAGTGGATTATGTACTTGGCCTAATATCCAGAATGGCAGAGTACATGAAAAAAAGGCCAGCAAAAACCTTCAGGCCAGCCAGGAGCTGCAAAAGCAATGGTATGACCTGAAGGCTGTTCTGATCCAGTACCAACCAGGACAGAAGGTGTCGGTATTGGAGCCTGTGGCCCCAAGAGCACTCCAAGACAAATGGAGTGGACCCCATCTAATTGTTGAGAAAAAGGGTGAGGTTACCTATTTGGTAGACCCGGGCACTGCCAGGAGTCCCCTTATGGTGATTCATGTCAACCGCCTGAAACCCTACTATGACTGGGCTGATCTCACCCTGCTCAAGGCAACAGATGAGGGACAGGAAGAAGAGAGTGACCCTCTCCCTGATCTCTTCTCCACCACTAAAGCAGATGCCTTAGTAGAGGGAGTAGTTTTAGCAGATTGTCTGACTGCAGACCAGAAAGACAACTGCATCAATCTCCTAAGCCAATTTTCAGACCTCTTTTCATTTGTACCAGGAGACAGCCTGCATGTCAAAAGTACAATTTATAGGCAGCCTGACCATGTCAGAGACTTCATTAAACAAGAGGTGCAGAAAACGTTGGATTTGGGGGTGACTGAACCTTCTGAAAGCCCATGGGATAGCCCAGTGGTGCTTGTACCAACACCT
Source organism: Pleurodeles waltl (assembly GCF_031143425.1). NCBI lineage: Eukaryota > Metazoa > Chordata > Amphibia > Caudata > Salamandridae > Pleurodeles > Pleurodeles waltl. Next base: position 1,198,036,797 of record NC_090439.1, read on the forward strand.
CACACCAAAGATGGAAAGAGGGAGATGAGGTTTTGTGTAGATTACAGAAGGCTCAATCAGGTAACAAAAGCTGATGCTCACCTTATACCCAGGGCAGATGAGCTCATTGATACACTGGCTTCTGCCAAGTATCTTAGCACTTTTGATCTGACTGCAGGGTATTGGCAGATCAGATTGGCAGAAGATGCTAAACCAAAGACTGCATTTTCTACCATAGGAGGGCACTAACAATTCACAGTAATGCCCTTTGGTTTTTAAAAATGCACCTGCCACTTTTCAGAGGTTGGTGAACACAGTCCTGCAAGAGTTGGAAGCATTCAGTGCAGCATATCTTGGTGATATTGCTGTCTTTATCTCAACCTGGGATGAACACCTCGTCCACCTTTGGAAAGTTTTGGAGGCCCTACAAAAGGCAGGCCTCACTATCAAGGCCTCAAAGTTCCAGATAGGGCAAGGGAACGTGATTTATCTAGGCCATTTAGTAGGTGGAGAACAGATTGCACCACTACAGGGGAAAATCCAGACAATCATGGATTGGGTTCCCCCTACAACTCAGACCCAGGTGAGATCCTTTTTAGGCCTCACAGGGTACTACAGGAGATTCATTAAGAATTATGGCTCCATAATAATCCCTAATAATCTCACAAGCAAGAAAATGCCTAAGAAGGTGTTATGGACAGCTAGCTGCCAGAAAGCTTTTAAGGAGCTCAAACAGGCCATGTGCTCTGCACCTGTCCTAAAAAGCCCATGTTACTCCAAGAAATTCATTGTTCAAACTGAAGCATCTGAATTAGGGGTAGGGGCAGTCTTATCACAACTGAATTCTGAGGGCCAGGATCAACCAGTTGCCTCTATCAGAAAAGGTTGACCCCTAGAGAAAAGCGTTATTCTGCCATAGAGAGGGAGGCCTTTGCTGTGGTCTGGGCACTGAAAAAGTTGTGGCCATATCTGTTTGGCACTCACTTTATTGTTCAGACAGACCACAAACCTCTACTTGGCTAAAACAAATGAAAGGTAAAAATCCTAAATTGTTGAGGTGGTCCATATATCTACAGGGAATGGACTATATAGTGGAACATAGACCTGGGAGTACCCAATCCAATGCAGATGGACTCTCCAGATATTTCCACTGAGACAATGAAGACTCATCTGGGCAAGGTTAGCCTTCTTGTCCTTCGTTTGGGGAGGAGTTGTATAGGAAAGTACCATCTTACCTGGCATGTTACACCCATTTTCACTGTATGTATGTTTGTTTTTGCCCATGTGTCACTGGGATCCTGCCAGTCTCTTAATGTATGCCCTGTGTGCGTTCCCTGTGTGGAGCCCAACTGTATCAGTGAGGCTCTGCTAACCAGAACCTCTGTGTCTATGCTCTCTCTGCTTTCTAAATTTGTCACTGCAGGTTAGTGACTAAATTTACCAATTCTCCTTGGCACACTGGTACACCCATTTAATTCCCTTGTATATGGTACTTAGGTACCCAGGGTATTGGGGTTCCAGGAGTTCCCTGTGGGCTGCAGCATTTCTTTTGCCACCCATAGGGAGCTCAGACAATTCTTACACAGGCCTGCCACTGCAACCTGAGTGAAATAACGTCCACGTTATTTCACAGCCATTTTTCACTGCACATAAGCAACTTAGAAGTCACCTATATGTCTAACCTTCACCTGGTGAAGGTTGGGTGCTAAGTTACTCTGTTTGTGGGCACCCTGGCACTAGCCAAGGTACCCCACATCGTTCATGGTAAATTTCCTCGACTTTGTGAGTGCGGGTACACCATTACACGTGTGCACTATTCATAGGTCACTACCTATGTATAGCGTCACAATGGTAACTCCGAACATGGCCATGTAACATGTCTAAGATCTTGGAATTGTCACCCCAATACCATTCTAGCACAGAACCCGGCTACTGCCAAACTGCCTTTCTGGGGTTTCCACTGCAGCTGCTGCTGCTGCCGACCCCTCAGACAGGATTCTGCCCTCCTGGGGTCTAGGCAGCCCTCGCCCAGGAAGGCAGAACAAAGGATTTCCTCTGAGAGAGGGTGTTACACCCTCTCCCTTTGGAAATAGGTGTGAAGGGCTGGGGAGGAGTAGCCTCCCCAGCCTCTGGAAATGCTTTGATGGGCACAGATGGTGCCCATCTCTGCATAAGCCAGACTACACTGGTTCAGGGATCCCGCAGCCCCTGCTCTGGTGCGAAACTGGACAAAGGAAAGGGGAATGACCACTCCCCTGTCCATCACCACCCCAGGAGTGGTTCCCAGAGCTCCTCCAGTGTGTCCCAGACCTCTGCCATCTTGAATGCAGAGGTTTGAGGGCACAGTGGAGGCCTCTGAGTGGCCAGTGCCAGAAGGCGACGTCAGAGACCCCTCCTGATAGGTATGTGCCTGGTTAGGTGGCCAATCGTCCTCTGAGGGCTATTTAGGGTCTCTCCTGTGGGTTTCTCGTCAGATAGCGAATGCAAGAGCTCAACAGAGTTCCTCTGCATCTCTCTCGTCAACGTCTGACAAGGATTGACCCCTGACTGCTCCAGGACGCCTGCAAAACCGCAACAGAGTAGCAAGACGACTGCCAGCAACTTTGTAGTGCCTAATCCTGCCGGCTCTTTCGACTGTTTCCTGGTGGTGCATGTTCTGCTGGCTGTCTGCCTTCACCCTGCACTTGAAGCCAAGAGAAAATCTCCCCTGGGTCGATGAAATCTTCCCCCTGCTAATGCAGGCACCAAACTTCTGCATCACCGGTCCTCTGGGTCCCCTCTCATATTGACAAGCGTGGTCCCTGAAACACAGGACCTGGATCCAAGTGACCCCGACAGTCCAGTGGTCCTCCTGTCCAAATTTGGTGGAGGTAAGTCCTTGCCTCCCCACGCCAGACAGTAATCCTGTGCACTGCATGAACTGCAGCTGCTAGGGCTTTTGTGTACTTTTGCAAGCAATCCTTCGGGCACAGCACAGCCCACATCCCCAGCACTCTGTCCTGCGTTGCTCAACTCACTGAGTTGACCACCGGCTTCGTGGGACCCCCTTTTGTAGTGTTGAGACAACTGCTGTGCTCAAATTTCTTGAATTGCTGTTCAAGTGCTTCTGCAGGTGCTGCCTGCTTCTGCATGGGCTCTCTGTGTTGCTGAGCGCCCCCTCTGTGTCCTCCTCCAAGGAGCGACCTCCTTGTCTGTCCTGGGCCTGGGCAGCACCCATTTTCCTTAACCGCAACTCTTGCAGTTAGCAAGGCTTGTTTGCGGTCTTTCTGCGTGGTAACAACTATGCATCCTCCAGCATGCCGTGGGACATCTTCTGTGCAAAGGAAAAGTTCCTGGCATCTTCCGTTGTCGCAGAATCTTCTTCCTCCCGGAGGCAGCCCTTTTGCACCTTCACCCGGGGTTTAGTGGGCTCCTACCCCCCCCGGACCCTTTCGTGATTTATAAATTCATCATTAATTAGGGTCTTGTTCTATGCATGGACTCTGGCCGCCATGTTGCACATTATATCTTTTGTCTTTATTTTTTTCCATCTTCTCTGTTTGTCACATCTTTTTTATTAGAGTATTGGTTTTGTCTTTTGTCCACTGTCGTCGTTATTCGGTGTCTGTTCAGCCATCAGACACTCTTGATTGTATTATCTCCTAGATATTAGACTGAAGGTGGATCAATATTTTCCTGGGAAAAATGTAAATAAAGTGTAATGTATGTGCCCTGAGGAAGGTGTGTGACCCATGTGAGGGTCACGTTTCACCGAAACGCGCGTCGGCATATGTTGACCCAGACCAAGACACAACTTAATTTGTACAAGTTGGCAATTAAGATATCATGGCTTTACTAGCTTATTAATCGGACACTATGAGGGTTAGATCATTATAATTAATCTAAGGAAGAAGTTAAATAATTTTTTCCAAACACCATTGAATTAATTTGGTGCCTAGAAACATTAATCTAATCTCATATATGGACACAATTTTTCAGACCCTCATTGTTGATCTGTATTGTTATAGAATGCTTACATAGTGTTTGACTTGTATTGTAGGCCATTCAGCTTTTTTATTGTCCTTTGTCCTCATTGTACCTCATATCGTCTGGGTAATATTATTGTAGTTTTTATGTGTGGTTGGTGAGTGTGAGTGATATATATTTTTATGTCTTCTTCCCAGGATTTCTATTTATTATAGTTATATCAACTTTATTTACTATATTGTATTTTGGTATATCTTTTTGGGGAATAAAAATTCATAAATGTATATATCATTTGAGGGTGTTTTAGGGTCTGGTTTGTTGGCTGGTTGTTTTTTGGTTTTGTTTGTCTTTTTTAGTGTGGTTTTGTTTGCTTGCTTTTTTGTTTGTTTGTTGGGTTTAGTGTTCTTTGTATTTTGTCACTCTTCTCTTCTTTTTCTTTTTCTTTGTCTTCTTCTTTTTCTCTTCCATATCTTATGGTTTAAGTATTCTTTGGATTCCTCGAGGTAGGAACCATTCTTTCTGGAGTAGGATTTGTTCTAGATTTATCATCCTCAACTCCTCCCTATCCATGACCCACCAGGTAAACTCATTTCCCTCCTCCTGCTGGCACACAGTCCGCAAACTTCGAAAGATCTTCAGATGGATCCCAGCGGACTGTCGAAGGACAGTCACCAATGCCTTAGTAAGCAAGCTTGACTACGGCAACACCCTCAATGCCAGCACCTCAACTAGAAACATAAAAAACCTACAACTAATCTACAACGCCACTGCCAGACTCATTCTGGACCTCCCACGCCGAGAACACATTTCCCAGCACCTGAGGACCCTCCACTGGCTACCGGTCGAAAAGCAAATCTCCTTTAAGCCACTCACCCACACTTACAAGGCCATACACAACGCAGGACCAGCCTACCTGAACCACTGCGTCTCCCTCCACACCCCCGCCAGATGGCCCTGGCCACCATCCCTCGCATCCACAAAACCACCACCGGAGGACGATCCTTCACCTACATTGCAGCAAAGAGCTGGAACAACCTTCCCCTGCACCTCACACAAAGACTGTCACTGACCATCTTCAGGAAGAACCTCAAGAGATGACTCTTCGGATGAGGCTCCTCCCCTCCCCCCCCAGCATCTTGAGACCCTCACCGGTGAGTAGCCATGCTTTACAAAAACTGGTTGATTGATTGATGTTATACTTCCCTTTCTCCTGGGAGCCTGTCGGGACATCCTGCTTGGTACTAGGATGACTAGCGTTCTTGTCCTGGACTCTGAGGCCTGCTCTGTCCTCAATGGCTGCTTCAGTTGAGTGTTCTTTCTTTGCCCAATGTGGCATTATTTCCCTTTTTTGACGCTTGTGGTGCTAAAAATGGATGCTCAGATGGCAATCAGCCCAGCATCACTTTTGCAGCACTAGTGGCAATTTTTTTTACAACTTTGCACATAGGATAGTGTAATTTTTCTGATGCTGCCAGGATCCTTATACCATGGTGTGCCATTTTTTAAATACAACACTACCATGGCGTAAGGATCTGTTGTTCCGTGGTGTTACATTTTTTGACAAATCGCTGTGCTGTGGCTGTGATGCATCATTTCTTGTAAATATGGCCCTCGGTTTGGGTGAGCCTGCACTGGGACTGATTGAAACCAAAAATCAATCCTGGGCCAAATGGTCAAAAACAGAGGAACAATCCAGTGGGCAGTAACTATAATAGGGCCACAGGGCATGGTAAGGTCATGGCAGATCAGCCTGATATTATAGCAGCTCTGGGCCAGGGAAATGCCAGCGTGGCAAAATGGCCAGTCCTGCCCTAACCCTGCTGCATAATTGTAAAGGCCCATTTGGTTGGCACTCCTCTTTGTGCCCATGGATTCATACCCTGTGATTTTATTTCTTATTAGGAACAATCCACAACTTTTCCAAAAGAAGTAAAATGGCTCCAATTATTATTTTGGTTGTGGTTTGCAGAAAAATTTTAGCCATCGTCCTACATCACTAAAGTTTGCAAGTGTGTCTCATGGTTGTCAGCCATGGTTCTGCCAGCAAGGATAACATTAAAAGAATATTAAGAGACTTGACTACTCTTTCCATAGATCACCAGGGTTGGCTTGTCTATTTCTAGATGAAGGTACGAGGTGTCACAATTCACTCATGTAGTACTGTATAAGGGACTGACAACAACCCACCCACCTCCAATTGATTCTCTGATAAGGATCATCTAAAGTCCCACTAGACCTCTTTTGAACCACATGTACCTGCATGCAAAGTGGAAATCAGATCAAAGAGGGACTATCAGATGCAAAAGATCTTGAGACACACAGGTTTATTGGTAAGAAGGTGTCCTTCTACAAAAGCCTTTAATGATGACTTTTATTTGTTTTAAATTTTCATTGCAGAATTCATGAACACAACATCAGACGGGGTAAGTGAAAGTGTAAAAAAAGAATTGATTGGGTCAAGAACATGCAGCTGTATCTAAAAGAGAGGAGGGAGAAGGGATGGTGTAAGGATGTGACAAAAAAAGTATGCAATGAAGGGTGGAGGAGAGAGCGAGAGACATGAGGGACAGTGGAAGACTTGAGCAGGATCAAGAGAGAAAGACATGTCAAGGGCCGTGTGAATCTTGTTGATGGCGGTTGGAGACTCTGGGACCTCTTCACTCTCTGTGGAATTAGAGAGCGCATGAGTAGATCTTCTGATCATTGGTGACCAGCCAAAGTCGGTCAAGATCTTCTGACACATGTCGGAACTTGTGTGATTTGTACTCCAGCTGAGCCCAGCCTGTTCCTACAGGGTTATCGTCACTTATTCCAGTCCTGAGGATAAATCAGAAGATTCTTATTGCAGAGATATGACTGCACAGAATTAGGATTTACAGTAGGTGAACCTTCAAGACATCTCAAGCCCTCATCCACCGCAGAAGAGGTTTTTCCACCCTGCTGCAGAAGGATACCATGAAATAAAGCCTCAGACTCAGCAAGGAGTAATAAACACATATTGGAATCAAGATATTGATTCAGCCTTCTCAAGCTGGCTGGATGATGTGCTTGTCCAACAGGTTCCTCTGACTAAGGCGTGAGCTAGGAAAAGGAATAATCCGGCCCCTTGGGTTTAATGTTGACACACAGGCATATTTATGAGTAGGCTTGAGTCGCGTATGCACCACACAATGTGGTAAACGTGCAACGCAAACATTACATGAGATTTATGAAGCCACGTAAGGCTGATGTGTATGTGGCCCTGAGTGGCTCAATAAATACAGAGTATGGCAACACAGCACAAATCACTGTATTGTCTTACCCTGCCTTGGAAGAGTACTCCATGGGTGTTTCATGGTGTTCCCACACAACTTCCATGGTTTTTGATGCATTCACAGATATACCAGAAGTGGTAGACCCAGGAATGCGCCAAAAAGATATGCCTTTTAAGCCTTCTCCTCTTGCTATGTGTGCTGCATTCTGCATTCTCAAGCTGGCTTAATGATGTGCTTGTCGAATAGGTGCCCTTGACTAAGACGTGGTGCAAGGGTGCTGGCATTGGAACTAGAAAGCCCATTGTGCGCCAGTGCTGGTTAAATGACAGCAATGGGCCATATTGCCCTAAATACTGTCCATTCCTGCCCTTTCCCTGGGATGCAGTGCAACTCAGCAAGATGACTTGGTGTGCTGCACTCCATCACCTCCTCATAAAAATGCACCATAGTGTGGGAGTTGAAGGAACCATTGGAAAGTTGAGTTTGAGATCTGCAGAAAAGGTCATGACTTGGTACATAAGGATGGAGCACGGTGTGAATTATGTTAGATTTAGCCTACAAGATTACCCTGATCCCAAAGTATACATCTTTACATTTACTTTTCTCAGGTTTATGCTGAAGTCAAGTATGAAGAGATATTAAGGGGTTTCTTCAGGGAAAGTTCACAAATAAGTTGCATCTTAGTGTCATTGGCCATGTGAGGTGGAAGACAGGTGGGGAGGAGTTGTAGCCACAATTTTGACTGAAAGGCCTTTCATGTTAGCATTCTTAAAGAGGTGATAGCATTGGGCTGTTGGAATATGTTTGTGGCATTCACAGCAGGAACAAGATTGATGGGGAAAGCAGGACTATGGGACAGGTTGTTTGGGCATCTGTTTGAGTGTTTGTGTGGGTGTCTGTGTGGGTGTGTGTGTATGGATGTATCTGTGGGTGTGTCTGTGTGGGTGTATCTATGCGGGCATGTGTGTGTCTGTGTGGGTGTATCTGTGTGAGCGTGTCTGCGTGGGAGTCTATCTGTCCGTGAGGGAGTGTGTATTATAAAAGCCCTTTTAATTAGAGTGATAAGACACAGGAGGTACAATGGTGAAGAGAGCAGAGTGCTTAGAATGCAGTAAGAGAGGATAGATTACCTTATGAAGAGGCTGCATGCTTGTCACATTATAGCGATTTTTAACCAATAGTTACTGAGGCTGGGAGGCACACACTCATCTGTGAATAAGACTAAAGTTTTGAAGACTCCCAAACCCCACTCTGTGTGTGACAAAGCAGGTGTAGGATACAACTTCACAAACCCATATGCCATGGCGGGGGCACTGATGATGTCCACACAAAGGCAGACCAAGAGTAAAGTGGAGCCACTAAAAGTGTGTTCAAGTGGGGACTGAAAGGGTGGACTCTGATAAAAGTATGTTTATGTAATAATCAGATTACAACCCAGACACATAGCACAACAAACTAGATGAAACCTTTCAAAGCGATAAGTGGAAGGAACCCCAAATACCTAGATGTGTCCTGGACAGAGTACCTTCCAAGGCTGACAACCCCCGGGAGAGGAGAAAGAGGGGTTGTGTGCCGACATAAAAGCAGCAATTGAAAGAAGACATTTCGTTTCTATCAGTTACCTTCAATAGGAGTTCTGTAAGGAAGCCTAAAGGTACATTGTCATGTGTGACCAGTGACCCCATAGGGACTCAATGAGGCTGAGATTTGGATAGCAAGGATGCTACAATATGTATGGGGAATCCATTTTCAATCACAAAATAATTTACATTTTATGTACGAACTTAAAATTTCAGAAACCAGCTCTACTTTTTGTTTTAAGAAAACTAGACAATCCCAAGTCCAAATGTGGGTTTAGATAATGTCCTTTGAGCATTTCTCATTGAGGGACATAATGCTACAGCTACTGAATTTAACCAGTATTCTGAGAAGAATTATTTTTTCTCTTGCAATTCCCTGATCTTTTTGTTTAAATTATACGGATATCAGCTTATTATGGTTATCTATATATATAGTGAATGTTTTTTTGAAACACATTAAGGCCCTCATTATGACAACGGTGGTAAATGCCACTTACCACCATGCCGACTGCCACCAACATACTGCTGCCACGGCAGATATCAGCTAACCATATTATGACTCACACACACCAATCCGTCACTATTTAGCCACACATACAAATCCACCACACCAAAGGTCAGTGATAAACTGGCGGTATAAGAACTCATACCGTTACGCCACTAGCCAGAGTACTGAACAGCCCTCCACCTCCACTGCCGCTAGTGGACAGGAGGCCCCGCCACAGGACCAACAGGCCACTAGCATCCTTCCTCCTGCAGAAGGAGAACCACACCGCAAACGTTCCCTATGAACCAGGCAGAAGCCAGAGACTATTGCCAAGACCCCGCCAGGAAATAAGACTCTCCTGATTGTCACCCTAGTGTCCCACTCTGTCCACCTTGAACTGCCATTTCTCCCCTTCCTATGCCCCCTTGGACACTGCACATGTGCTACAAATAGACTGGACTCTAACCTGGACTTTCCTCCATCATTGCCCCAGCCCATTGCACTACCCCCCTCTTCTTTAGAGCACTGCAATAAACACACTTTGAAAAAAGACAAGTATGGCGTATGTCAAATGTTTTCAAAATGTATTTGTTTAACAAGGTTCAATTATTGCAATTCAACTGTGCTCTAATGTACACATAGGAAAGACCTGTAGTTGGCTGCACTGAACACAGCAGGGGCAATAGTGTGGCACCAACATCTGCAAAAAGAGATGCCAAAGGGTACAGTGAGTGGGCATATAAGTAGGAATTCACAGCCTACCAGTTACAATGTTACACATCAAACAATCAATGAAATGTGAAATAACACTGTCTTACCTGTGTCTCATTGGAAGTATTGACAAATGACTGCACTTCTGCTGTCCTCATCCTCATCCTCTGCCTCCTCATCTTCACTATCCACAGGGTCCGCTGCTGCCACACGGCCATCTCCAGCCTCATCCTCCTGCACAAAAAGGCATTTGGCATCGCAAGGCAAGGTTGTGCAACATACAGCATGCCACGATGACGTGACCTGTTAGATGGAGGCAATGAAACTTGGCCTTCTGGAGGCCAAATGTTCTTTCAATTATCCTTCTTGTTCGCCCATGTGCCTTATTGTAATTTTCCTCTGCCCTTGTCCTGTGATTTCTCACAGGGGACAGTAGCCATGAGAGGTTGGGGTAACAAGAGTCACCTGCAAATATCGTGGGACAACTGTTAGGCACACACTATCCCTAATGGCCCACACCATACCCATACACCAACATCCACTGGGTGGGAACAAGGGCTAACCTGTTAGCCACACCCGGTGCCTCTGGAGTTGGGACATCACATTAGGGATGCTGTTATTCCGCAGGATAAAAGCATCATGCACTGACCCAGGATACTTAGCATTGACATGGGAGATGTACTGGCCCGCCAAACACACCATCGACACATTCATCGAGTGATAACTTTTATGGTTTCTGAAGACCTGTTCATTTTGCTGAGGGGGGACAAATGAAATATGTGTCCAATCAATTGCACTTATGATGTTGGGGATATGTCCCATTGCATAGAAGTCAGCCTTCACTGTGGCCAAATCCTCCACCTGGGGAAAACAACGTAGCTTCACATGTGTTTAATCAGAGCAGACAACACTCTGGTCAGAACTATTGAGAACATTGGCTGAGACATTCCTGCTGCCAAGCCCACTGTCACTTGTAAAGAATCAGTTGCCAAGAAATAGAGCACAGATATGACTTACACAAGAAGGGGGATCCCAGTGGGCAGACGTTTAGCAGATATTAGGTGAGGCTCCTATTGGGCACACAGCTCCGTGATTGTGGCCCTGGCCAGTCTATAGGTGAGGATAATGTGCCTGTCCTCCATTGTAGCCAAGTCTACCAGGGGTCTGTACATGGGGGGATGTCTCCATCTCCTATCCCTCCGCAGCGGTTGAAATCTATGGGGCATAAGAGTGTATCTGTACATTATAACCACTACAGTTCAATGCAAATTGCAATTCAATGCAATTCAAATTGTGATTGTTACAATATTTTGGTGTCATATGTCCAGAATGTGAAATTGTGTACTGTGATGCAGTTAGGATCCATGGCCTGCCCCCACCCCCAGAAATGGCATCCGCCTATCCAGTATGGAGGGACAGGTGGAAATTAGGTAATTCCGCTTATTTAGTGTGCCGTTGTGGGAGGCGGTCGAGAACTGCCGTGCAACTCCTCATTGGTTACCATTGGGCCCTATGGGGTACAGTGGCGAATGGTGATGTACGCCGGTGCTGACGGTACGCACTGCCACAGACTTGACCGCCATTTTCTATCTGTTCACTCACTTACTACCTGACCTTCAACTGGAGAGGACCTACACTGCATGTGCTGCTGTGACCTGTGTCTGGAACTGACCATGGCTCATGTGACTGGGGAAAGGGCCCCTGCCTTCACCTCGGCAGAGTTGGAGCGACTGGTGGATAGGGTCCTACCCCAGTACCGACTGCTGTATGGGTCTCCAGACCAATAGGTGAGTCCACTGTTAGTATGATGCATGGGGCATGAATGCATGGAGTGCTGTGTGTGAGTGCCTCATTTAGGGGGGGTTGGTGGATGGGCCCTGGGCAGCGTGGAGCATGCATGCTGGGCCATGTCTGTGCTAATGGGGATGGAAAGGGGTATGGTGGGCCATAAGTGTAATAAGCAGGACGGTTGGACTAATACCTTTCCCTGTGTGTATTTCCTCTGCTGGTCAGCGCCCATCAAAAGAAGGGTATATGGCGTGCCATCGGCAAGGATGTGCGGACCTGGGGGTCTATGGCAGGCGGAGCACCCACTGTCGGAAACGGTGGGAGGACCGGAGATGCTGGGCACTGAAGACGGCGGAAGCCCAGCTGGGGATGGCCTCCCAAAGAGGAAGGGGTGCCCTTCGAACCCTGACCCCCTGATTGCCCGCATACTGGTGGTGGCCTATCCGGAGCAAGATGGATGCTTGGGGGCATCACAGCAGCAACCAGGGGGTGAGTATAGTGCCCTTCATTACTACTTAGGCCTAGTGGGGTGGCATCCAGTTGGCGGATGAGGGCCTGTGAGTGCTCCTAGGCCAGGTCTGACTTTGCAGAGTAGGTCCTATTTTGGGCAGGGTTCTGATTTGAAATTCCTCCAACCAAGCTAGTAGGCATCCACTACTGGTCAGGGTTGTGTGGGTCTCAGGTATGCTGAAGTTGGTGGTATGTGTCCCCATCCATGGGCTGGTGACTAGCAATGTAACTGGTAGTGCATTGCCTAGTGTGTAGGACTGTTCCCTGTGTGTGAGTGTGTTGTGTATGCCACGGTGGTGTTGGTGCCACCATTGACAAAGTGTATCTTTTCTCTCTCTCCCCCCTTTTGCTTTGATACCCTGTATTTATGTACATTAGCATCATCTGGCGGAAGAGCAGAGGCACCTGAGACGGAGGGAGCTGCATAGAGCTGCATACCGGAGAACCCAGGAGGCCGAATCCACCAATGGTGAGGGCACCAGTGGGACGGAGGGCGAGGGGAGCACCACCGCAGAGACTGTAGGGGCAGTTCGGACACGGATACCTACTGTGATTGAAGCTCCCTTGTGGTGGCAGACACCTCTGTGCCCACCCCAACACTAGGTACAGCCGCCACCCACCCTACCAGCACCGCCCTCCCAGCTGCCCCTCAGCATGTTTACCGTGCCTGCTCACCCAGGATGGTGGGCATCTCCTTCGCCCCAGGCACCTCAGGCCCTGCCCCAGTCAGCCCTGCTGCCCTCAGTGAGGAGGCTATTGACCTCCTGAGATCCCTCACTGTTGAGCAGTCAACCATTCTTAATGCCATCCAGGGTGTCGAGAGGCATTTGCGACAAACAAATGCAAACCTGGAGGGCATTCACTCTGGCGTAGTGGCCCAACAGAGAGCATTTCAGGCTCAGGCCTCCGCACTCATGGCAGCATTGTCCCTGTCTCCATCATCCCCCCCTCCAACTTCCTCTACCCAGTCCCAATCCCCTCAAGCCCAACCTATCCCAAGCACACCTTCAGACCAGCATTCACCCAAATCAACACACAGAAGTGGCTCAGGCAAACACAAGCACCACACATCATCCACAGGCCCTCACACAAGCACCATCCAGAAGCAGACACTCCAACATCCACTGCCTCCACTGTGTCCCCCTCCTCCTCATCTTCCACCTCCCTCCCAGTAGCATCTCCACTCACACCTGCATGCACTACATCCTCATCCACTACCTCCATCACCAGCACGCCTATCACTACACGCCCCTCACTGGCAGTCACCACCCTCACATCTATGCACACGTCCCCTGTGTCCTCTCCCACTGTGTCAGTGACCCCTCCTCCCAAAGTACACAAACAGAAACCCCTCAACAGCCATCCACCTCACAACAGCATCCAGCTCATTCACCTGCAGCCAAACACAGCAGACTTACACTTCCTACAACTACTCCCTCTTTCTCCACTCCCAAACCTTCACCCTCTTCCTGCCCCAATGTCCCTAAGAAGCTTTTCTTCGCCAACATTAACCTATTCCCTACCCCTCCCTCTGAGGTCCTTCACCTCGGGGTAGGGTGGCCAGAACCCAGCCCAGCACCTCAGCCACCAAGTCCACGTCCGCTGTGGTTTCTGGAGCTCAGAGAGGTTCTAAGGATGCACCCGGCAGGCCAGCCAGTGTGCCACCAACACCTGCCAAGGACAAGAAGGTTCTGCCACCAGGAAAGGGCAAAAAGGGGAGAGCATCCAGCAAGGAGAAGGAGGAACAACCAGCCAGCAAGGCCAAGGCAAAAACTCCAGCTGGCAGAAGTAAGGAGACACCACCATCTGCTGAGGGCAGGAAGGGGCACGGAACACCAGACAGGGCACTTCAGCCATCCGAGGCTGCAGGAGAAGGGCTGGAGTCTCCCCCCTGCACTGCCAGCACCACCACCTGCACCGCGGACAGCAGCACCACCAGCAGCCCCAGTGGGCCGCCGTCCGAGGCAGCAGGGGAAGGGCTGGAGCCTCCCACCTCCACTGGCAGCACCGCCACCTGCATCGTGGCCACCATCGTCAGCTGCACTGCGGCCAGCACCGCCACCTGCACTGTCGCAAACACTGCCCCAAGCAGCACCAGCAGCAGAAGCCCCAGTGGGCAGCCATCCGAGGCTGCAGGGGAAGGGCTGGAGCCTTCCCCCTCCACTGGCAGCACCGCCACCTGCATTGCGGGCACCATCGTCAGCTGCACTGCGGCCAGCACCGCCACCTGCACTGTCGCAAACACTGCCGCAAGCAGCACTGCCACCACCACTAGCAGCCCCAGTGGGCCACCGTATGAGGCAGCAGGGGAAGGGCTGGAGCCTCCCCACTCCACTGGCAGCACTGTCACCTGCATCACGGCCACCATCGTCAGCTGCACTGAGGCCAGCACCGCCACCTGCACTGTCGTAAACACTGCCGCAAGCAGCACCGCCACCAGCAGCAATAAGCCCCAGTGGGAAGATGCTGAGGCTGCAGGGGAAGGGCTGGAGCCTCCCCCCTCCACTGGCAGCAACGCCACTTGCACCGGCACTGCAACCACTGTACAGCCGTCCCAGTAGGCGGATGGACAGTAGTCATGCATCCATGGTGTATCATGCATCCTGCTCACAGAAAATCGGGTGGTTCTGACACCCAGGTGAGTGACTGTGACCTTGCACACCCCATGTGCTGCATCACTGGGCACACAGCCCCCTCCAGAACCAGTGGAAGAAGACATCCACTCACCCTATCCTTAGCAGGAGGAAGCACACTGGGCACCAAGCCCCCTCCAGAACCAGTGGAAAACTGGCACACACTAAAGGGACTACGGTTCTGCACTCCCCAGGACCAAGCAGTGGGCAAACCACCCACTTGAGAGACTTTGGCCTTGCACTCCCCAGGACCAAGCAGTGGGCAAACCACCCACTTGAGAGACTGTGGCCTGGCATTCCCCAGGACATCCCTGTGGGCATGGAGCCCCTTCCAGGAGCAGTGGCGTTGCACCATTTTCCAGCTGAGGTGCCCCCCCTTTCCCGTCCCACTGAGATGCCTGTGTGTTTTCGACCTGATGCCCCTGCAGTGTTCCAATATAACACTCATTTGAGTCAATTACAATTGTCCTTGCGTTATTCCAGAGGGTTACGGGGTGTATATGTAATGTTGTTGCATGTGTTTGTGTGTATGGTGTTGGGGGTGAGGGTGGGGGTGTTGCGTGTGTGTCTCACTCTCTTTTTCAATTCCCCCTTCCCTATATGCTAGGTGCAGTACTTACCGTGGTCGTCGTCGTCGCCGTTGGTATTCTTGGTATATGAGAAGGAACAACAGCATGTGGTAGACCTGCAGCTCGGGCTTCATGGCGTCCTGGTTCTTCCTTCAGTGTTGAGAGGTGAGTAGTTTCCATTCAAAGTACTGTTTCCGCTGTGCTTTTGATAGTGTTGGTACCGCCCCGGAAAAGCTTGTGAATGGGAGGGTTGTAATGGGGTGGGTGGTACCTTGTCTTCCTCCTGGCTGTTGGCGCTTACCGCCGTGGTGTTTGTTGCTACCGCCCTGGCTGTCGGACTGCTAAGGTGGCTGTATCTGTCGGCGGTTTCTGCTGTGGTCCTGATTCCATTTTTTTTACCGCAGGCCTGTTGGCGGTATTATCCCTGCTTTAACACTGACCGCCAGGGTTGTAATGAGGGCCTATGTTTTTTGAGAGACTGGAAAGTTTGTGGGTCATAAGTAGGAAATACTTTTTGTATCTGGCCATATTTAAATAAGCTCTAATCAGTTACTGGACGTGAGTTTCCAAAACTCTATTCCATTCTGTTTTTTCTAACAATTGTACAGAATGAATGCTGTAAAATTTGTTTAAGTAATTAAGGATTTTCCATACAATTTTTCTGTAAGAATGGTGACGGGAAAAATAATTCAATATAGGTTCAGTGCATTTCTGTAGTAGAGAGGGGAGCACAGGTCCACCCTTTCAGAGGGGAATCTGGGTAAAATAATTCACTGTACCTCCTGCATATCTGCAGTAGCCAGGGGAGCGCACAGGCCCTCCATTGCAGAGGAGAGTCTGGGCAAACTAATTCAATGTACCTCCTGTACATATCTATAGTACTACAGGGGAGCATAGAACATTCTGTGAGAGGAGAGTCTGGGTAAAACACTTTAATGTACCTTCTGTGTTTATCTACAGTAGACAGGGGAGCACATGTCCACCCTCTAAGAGGGGAGAGTCAGAGTAAAATCACTTAGTGTACCTTCTGTGTATATCTACAGTTGACAGGGGAGCACACACCTACCCTTTCAGAGGAGGTATATTGAAGAATTTTACTCTGGCTGTCCTATGCATGTCTACAGTAAACAGGGGAGCACTGACCCACCCTCTCAGAAGGGAGTCAGGGTAAAAGATATCAGTGTACCTCCTGTGTGTAACTACCATAGTCCAGGGGAGCACAGACCTCAGGGCCTTGCCTCTGGTCTCTGGACAGGCTCCGCGACAACCGCCTCCAAGTACCACCCCTGCCCCTAGGAGATACTGCATGGGTCTGGATACCTTGTCACACCTTCTGCATCACCGAAGAGCGAGTCAAGAGATAGATAGGTGCAGCTTTTAACACTGACTTTACCTGTGGTACAGGTCCCCAAGGCTGGTCACACCATACACCGAACCTTCACTGCCAACCTCAATCATGGAGAGTTTTCCTTCTACCACCTGCCACTGGGTGCCGCTGCAAGCGCCTCGTCTGGTGCCAGAACGGTAGTAGATGCTGTCTGTGGCATTCACACCCCAGCAGCTCTTCGGACCACAGCTGTAGTACTTCAGCGTGCCTTCAATCCTGGCCCAGGGCAGTACTGTGTGGTACTTTGCTGCCACCGTCTCTTTGTGACGCAGACAAAATACTTCACTGTTACCACTGACAGCAGCTAGAAACCCATCTCCACCTGCATCAAGCTGCTTTATCTTTTCTGAAAAGGAGTGAAGGAGAAAGCGGGTGAGTTAAAGCTGAAGGTTGGCTGATGCATTGCATGCAATCCTTCACTAAACACCTTCCCAATGCAGAGAATAATTCACCATTGTGGACAGGAAGACATGATAACCAATTTTTCAGCGAGGGTGGCTGCAAATGCCCCCACCAATCATATGTTGCTGAACTTTCCCATTGAATATCACAATTTCTGAAGTCCAGAATATTGACCTGCACAAATATCAGATCCATAGTTATCAACCATCACCATATTGTGAAGGTAGGCATGTAAAGGGAAGTATAGATCCATTGCTCTTAACTCCATATGTACTTACTTTGAAGACCTGTTGGTATTTGGTATTGTGGAGCCAATATTCATAAAAGTAATTCATTTGGCATACACCATGTCAGTCCAGCTCTTTATTATATGAGAGCAAAGAGTGAATCAATCAAAGTGATCTGGCTTTGGCCTGCACATTCTTTTATTTACTTATCACCTTTGTAAGTCCTTTTGGAGAAAATGTCTGTACATCACAGCGCAACACACTTCCTGAAATCTTGGAACACTAGGCATACCAAGGCAGGGAAAACATGCTGCAATGACAATCATGTGATTTGTTTTACAGTCAAACTAGGGTATGACATATTATTTTTAAAACATTTAGGTGACCTATAATGATATCACCATATGAATGAATGCATTCATTATTTCAATGATTATTATATGCATAAGTATAATGACATTTTATCTTACTGTGTTATTATTAGGGGACCCATTTATATCTTAGAAAAGTGATTACATTTTTCATTTATTCTGTAGCATGCTCCTCTCCATTCCAGAATTGATTGAAACGTGCTGAACAGCATGCTTGAGAAACAACTGAACATGTCCCTTTCAATATTGCGTGAACATAAACATGGTTGTGCTCAGTTACTTTTCAGTTAAAACTGGAATTTTTCAAAAGCATAACAGAATGCCACAGTCTTTTTATATTCCATGTCATCATTTGTAACCCATAGCGGGTCATTATGAACATGGCGGTAAACACCGTCGGCCGCCGTGGCAACAGTGAACAGAAGACAGCCATTGGCGGTGAACAGAAACCCGCCATATAATGATGCCAAAAACAGAAACTGCCAAAAATTCTGCTACCTCCAGCCACTGCCAGGGCCCTTGTCAGTGAAAAGGCTGCACATTCCACCCTGCCCGGCCAAGGAGACAACTCCCCCGCCCTCCAAATAATGATGTACAAATCACAGCGGTGGATAGTGGATGTCGAACGACCATTGGGGGTACACACCGCCACAGTCAGCAATGGGACCCAACAGCAAGAAATGCACACATTGGCAAGTTTGAAACCCATACAATTGACACACATCCACAACACAATAAAACACTGACAGGCACACCCCACAATCCTTTGCAGTGCCAATAGGACAACTGAGACTGACAACACAACATGCCTACAGTAAACACAATATCACACCAGTCACACACCCAACCACACAACAGTACCCTCACCAAATCCACACAACACACCACCCACAACACACACCATGGCACCCCCTAAGCACCCATGCCACACAGATAGGGAGCTAAGAACAATGGGGGACAAAATACTCAAGGTTGAGCCACAAATCTTCGGGGCACAGGTCCAGCACACACCCATCTCCAGGAAGATGGAGTTATGGGAGACCATAGTGAACAAGGTCAACGCAGTGGGAAACCATCCACGCATGAGGGACGACATCCGCAAGAGATGGAATCACCTGCGCGGGAAGGTGAGGTCCATGGCATCGAGGCACAACATTACAGTACAAAAGACTGGGGGAGGACCCCCACCTACACCCCCGACTACACTGACTGGGAGGAAAAGGCACTGGCCATCCTGCACTCTGAGGGCCTCACTGGACTCACTGGAGGAATGGACTTGGGCAAGTCATCTACATTTACCCCATATCCACAACACCTGTAATGCATGCACCACCCCACCCCTCCAACTACCACCAGGACCACTACACCACCCATGCCTCAAACACTACATCCAGTCATCCTGCATGTCCAAAAACCCACCAGAAGGCCCACATCCATCCCCCTATGCACAGCCCCCACCCCTGCAAGGAATCACAATGGCACAACACCACTAACAAGGCACCTCCACATCCCATACAAAATGCAATGGCAACCCCACAATAGGTCCCTGCGTGGTCCAACCGGGGAATAAACTGCACAAAATAGGGCAGAGCTGCGTACCCTCATCCGATTTAGTAAATGTAACATGCATGTCCATTCCCCCAACATGTACCACCACTGTGGCACTCTGATGGAAAGGAAAAGGAGTGCCAGGGCCACACATGGAGACAGAGGCCCCACTCAGTAAACTGGAGAGGGAAGTGTGGACAGTAAAGAATACCCTGTCCCGTCACACAGTCCTGGACTTTCACCCTCCAAGAGCCCCACCCAGGACATCACTGACACCCCTACCACCCAGCCACCAACATCAGCCCTGGCCAAAGGACCCCACACCAGTATATCCAGGTCACAGACTGGTAGAACACAAGTACAGAGGCCAGAGGCCCCACCTACTAACAGGCAGTATGATGATGGCCCCAGTACAAGTGGTACTGCCAGACCTGTGCAGGGGACACAGGCACAGGGGGCTAGGCCCAGTGGGAGAGCATCAGTGCCCCGGGGGGAGGCCAAAGGATGGATGCTGCAGCCCAGGAGGTGATCTCTGAGGTCCTGGGAGCATACCACCATACCCAGGACAGAATGGGCCACATCCTAGCCACCCTGGAACAGAGTCAAAGGTTGCAGATAGCCCAACATCAAGAGACCGTGGAGCAGTGGAAACAACTCACTGCCACCATAGCAGCAGCACCACCTAACCTAGCCTGAGACCCCCCCCATCAGCAGCAGCAACTGAACTGGTGGCACTGGCAAAGGACACACAGGAGACCAGCACCCCTACCCGTGCAGCCCAGCACCAGACCCTCAAACGGTCCCTCAGACCCAGATATGGCACAGGAACACCTGCCAAGACGAAGGCCCCCAGTAAGAAGTGACACTGACATGGACTGTCTCCCAAGTGTGCCACTGTGCCACCATCCTCACCCACCAAAAGCAACATAACAACTTGCAAGGGACAGATGGGCCCATACCCACTGCCACCAATCTCCCTGCCCATGTACCTACAAAGGACCTCCACCATTAGCCCACTCCCTATCTCTGTAAAGTGCACCAATGCATCAAGGACACCAAATAAAACACATGTAAACCAAATCGTGTGTCCCCTGTCATATTGATGAACCGTTTGTAAATTTTAATGTGCTTTCCAAAGGTAATAATCATACCTTTATTGCAGGAATGGCACCCCACGCACAACATTATGTACAGTAAACAGAAATGTATACCATGTTTGTCTCAATGGCACATGCCACCTGTATATTCAGGTAACACTGTCAATGACTACAGACCCTACATTACAATAGTGAATAAGTCAGACAGGTATTATGCATTGCAGACAACATCATCAGTTAACAGTACCTCATGATCACTGGAAGTATAGTTGGATCAGCTGGTTCCTGGAGTGGACATCTTCCCCATCTTCATCCTAACCATCACTCGCATCCCCTCTCAGATGAAGCAGGTCTAGATATACAGCACCTTCTTCCTCCATTAGGGGGATAACATTCCTCACAGCCATGTTGTGCAGCATGCAGCAGGCCACAACTATTCTACACACCTTCTCAGGGCCATAGCACAGGGAACCCCCAGAGAGATGGAGGCAACGGATTCTAGCCTTCAGGAGACCTATAGTGCGCTCTGGCACCCTCCTAGTACGTCCATGGGCCTCACTGTAATTCCTATCTGCATCTGTCCTAGGATTTCTCACAGGTGTCAGGAGCCAATGCATGTTGGGATAGCCAGAATCACCTGCAAAAGTGTTTTGAAACATGATTGTAACAGACTGCCATTACTTGCAGACAGCCTGGCTATCAGCTATGTCCAGCACCAGTGTCATACACACTCACCTATGAGCCATCCTCTGTCCCCATGTAGTTGATCCATCATGTGTGGTACACTGCTGTCCCTCAGGACAAATGAATCATGGATAGATCCTGGAAACATAGCATTCACATGTGATATGTACTGGTGTGCAGTACACACCAATTGTATGTTCATTGAGTGGAAGTTCTTCCTGTTCCTGTATGCCTGTTCATTTACTCCTGGGGGGATGAGAGCTATGTGGGTGCCATCTATGGCACCTATCACATGGAGAATGTTAGCAAAGGAAGAAAGTCAGGCTTGATGCCAGGGAGATAAGCCCTTTCCCTTTGGGGAAACTTCACATATGTCTGCAGGTGTAGTACAAATTGTAGGAGGCTGGCCTGGCTTGTAGTGGGTTGTGAGAAAATAGCCTCTTTCTAGCCTTGTTACCCCCACTTTTGGCCTGTTTGTGAGTGTATGTCAGGGTGTTTTCACTGTCTCACTGGGATCCTACTAGCCAGGTCCCAGTGCTCATAGTGAAAACCCTATGTTTTCAGTATGTTTGTTATGTGTCACTGGGTCCCTGCTAGTCAGGACCCCAGTGCTCATAAGTTTATGGCCTATATGTATGTGTTCCCTGTGTGGTGCCTAACTGTCTCACTGAGGCTCTGCTAACCAGAACCTCAGTGGTTATGCTCTCTCATTTCTTCCAAATTGTCACTAACAGGCTAGTGACCAATTTTACCAATTTACATTGGCTTACTGGAACACCCTTATAATTCCCTAGTATATGGTACTGAGGTACCCAGGGTATTGGGGTTCCAGGAGATCCCTATGGGCTGCAGCATTTCTTTTGCCACCCATAGGGAGCTCTGACAATTCTTACACAGGCCTGCCACTGCAGCCTGAGTGAAATAACGTTCACGTTATTTCACAGCCATTTTACACTGCACTTAAGTAACTTATAAGTCACCTATATGTCTAACCTTTACCTGGTAAAGGTTAGGTGCAAAGTTACTTAGTGTGAGGGCACCCTGGCACTAGCCAAGGTGCCCCCACATTGTTCAGAGCCAATTCCCTGAACTTTGTGAGTGCGGGAACACCATTACACGCGTGCACTACATATAGGTCACTACCTATATGTAGCTTCACAATGGTAACTCCGAATATGGCCATGTAACATGTCTATGATCATGGAATTGCCCCCTCTATACCATCCTGGCATAGTTGGCACAATCCCATGATCCCAGTGGTCTGTAGCACAGACCCTGGTACTGCCAAACTGCCCTTCCTCGGGTTTCACTGCAGCTGCTGCTGCTGCCAACCCCTCAGACAGGCATCTGCCCTCCTGGGGTCCAGCCAGGCCTGGCCCAGGATGGCAGAACAAAGAACTTCCTCTGAGAGAGGGTGTGACACCCTCTCCCTTTGGAAAATGGTGTGAAGGCAGGGGAGGAGTAGCCTCCCCCAGCCTCTGGAAATGCTTTCTTGGGCACAGATGTGCCCAATTCTGCATAAGCCAGTCTACACCGGTTCAGGGGACCCCTTAGCCCTGCTCTGGTGCGAAACTGGACAAAGGAAAGGGGAGTGACCACTCCAAAAGAAATGCTGCAGCCCATAGGGATCTCCTGGAACCCCAATACCCTGGGCACCTCAGTACCATATACTAGGGAATTATATGGGTGTACCAGTATGCCAATGTGAATTGGTAAATTTAGTCACTAGCCTGTTAGTGACAAATTTGGAAAGCAGAGAGAGCATAACCACTGAGGTTCTGTTTAGCAGAGCCTCAGTGAGACAGTTAGGCATCACACAGGGAACACATACAGGACACATACTTATGAGCACTGGGGCCCTGCCTGCCAGGGTCCCAGTGACACATAGACTAAAACAACATATATATAGTGAAATATGGGGGTAACATTCCAGGCAAGATGGTACTTTCCTACAGCGATGGATTCCGCTCCGGAACTGACGGTGGTCTTGTGCTTCATTATTTGTTGGGCGGGTAGGGCCTTTCCGTTGGCCCGTGGGCGGCCTCTTTCATCGATGTCGGCACTCCTCTGCTAGCGGTGAGTGGTTTTCACGCAGGCTGGTTTTCATGTGCTTCATTATTTGGTGGTCCAGACCGCCAGCCTGTTGGTGGTAGTTACTGCCGGTGGTGTGGTCTTTCCTGTAATGTTCATAATGACCACCATGATGTTTCCCACCCAACTGCCACCTTTATTGATCAGACTGCTTTCAACACAGTAGAATCAATGTTTTTCTTTTGACGAGTGTATGCTTTGTGATGAAAATGAAAAGATTTTATGTGTGAGTTAAACATCGACCTGTGATAATTGTAGGCACCTTGCAATTTGAGGGTTATCTGATAGTGTTGCTCCTCATAAATGAACAAAATACAAAGTGCAAATGCCTCTTGCCTTACTTTGCTTGTATTGATAACAGATTCATTTTGCAGGAATGATTCTTATTTTTAGGTGGTGGTGACGTAAAGTCTAATTCCTTGAGGAGTCACACGCGCAAGGCTTTGCACTAGGATGAGATCAGACAGTCATACTTCAGCCACTGTGGGTGGTGTGATCTCTTCAGTGCAGAACTGGGTGGTGATACAGTGTAAAAGTGGGTCATAGAACCAAGAGACGTCCCATCGCTGAGATCGGAGACTTGGGCAGATACTCTGACATATCTACGGATATATTTACTGCTTAATAGGGCAATATTAAAATAAGATTATATTATAGTGTAGCAAAAACAACAAGTGATGGACGGAATGCTGAACATTGTCAAACACTCACCCCCAGTCACAGATCTGGGTTTAATCCATCGTTCTTTTGCTCACCATGCCACCCCAGTTTGGACCCAGCAATATGCAAATCAGTCTTGACCCTGTTCCTCGTGGGAACAGTCCAGCCCCAACTGCCAAGCCAGGTCCTCACTGGACCGGAAACAATGGGGTTTTACCCCTCATCAGCCAGGCTAGCTTGAATCCAGTGGCATGGGAAGCACGGGACCCACGTCTGGGCATACCCTTCCCACTTAGGGTGACAAAGCAAAAACAACAAGTGATGGACGGAATGCTGAACATTGTCAAACACTCACCCCCAGTCACAGATCTGGGTTTAATCCATCGTTCTTTTGCTCACCATGCCACCCCAGTTTGGACCCAGCAATATGCAAATCAGTCTTGACCCTGTTCCTCGTGGGAACAGTCCAGCCCCAACTGCCAAGCCAGGTCCTCACTGGACCGGAAACAAGCATCCTGGGACCGGTTTCGGGGTTTCACCCCTCATCAGCCAGGCTAGCTTGAATCCAGTGGCATGGGAAGCACGGGACCCACGTCTGGGCATACCCTTCCCACTTAGGGTGACAGAGCAAAAACAACAAGTGATGGACGGAATGCTGAACATTGTCAAACACTCACCCCCAGTCACAGATCTGGGTTTAATCCATCGTTCTTTTGCTCACCATGCCACCCCAGTTTGGACCCAGCAATATGCAAATCAGTCCTGACCCTGTTCCTCGTGGGAACAGTCCAGCCCCAACTGCCAAGCCAGGTCCTCACTGGACCGGAAACAATGGGGTTTTACCCCTCATCAGCCAGGCTAACTTGAATCCAGTGGCATGGGAAGCACGGGACCCACGTCTGGGCATACCCTTCCCACTTAGGGTGACAGAGCAAAAACAACAAGTGATGGACGGAATGCTGAACATTGTCAAACACTCACCCCAAGTCACAGATCTGGGTTTAATCCATCGTTCTTTTGCTATCATAGTGTAACCTTGGTTGCCTTGTGGCTTCATGTCAGTATGTTTCTACCCCTCCTCTCCTCTTGAATGTCTGCATTCACTGGCACTTGAACTTGAGTTGGATTTATGGTTAGAAAGCTCGCAAAATGCACATATTTTCTAAGTGACATCTTGGGGCTGGAAATGTGTTTCTGAAGAAAAAAAGAGCCATAAAGTCATGATGAATGAGCTGTAAGGGTAAGGGTAAATGTTAGAGTAGTACTAAGAGTAGGGGTAAAGGTAAGAGTTAGAGTAAAACTAAGTGTAGGGGTAAGGGTGAGAGTTAGAGAAAAGCTAAGAGCAAGGGTATGAGTAAGACTAACAGTAATACTAAGGGTAAGGGTTATACTAAGAGAAAGGGTATGAGTAAGACTAGTAGTAATACTAAGAGTAAGGATAAGAGTTAGAGTAATAGTAAGAGTAATGGTAAGATTGCAAGGTTAGTAATATTAACGGTAAGGGTAAGATTTAGAGTAATACAAAGAGTAAGGGTAAGTGTTAGAATATTACCGAGTAAGGGTAAGAATTAGAGTTATTCTAAGAGTAAGGGTAAGATTAAGAGTTGAGTACTACTTAGAGTAAGGGTAGGAGTAATACTAAGAGTAAGGGTAACAGTTAGAGTAATACTAAGAGTAAGGGTAAGAGAAATACTAAGAGTAAGAATAAATTAAAGAGTTGAGTAATACTAAGAGTAAGGGTAAGGTTAAGAGTTAGAGCAATACTAAGAGTAAGAGTAAAAGTTACAGTTGAGTAATACTAAGAGTAAGTGTAAGAGTCAGAGTAATACTAAGATTAAGGGAACGAGTGAGGCTTTGGACAATACGTTCTAATAAAGAGATTCATACTGAGGTTGTGTTTTTTCTAAGGTCTACACATAACATGCGTGACATTGACACATTTTATTCTATTCATATTACTGACCTCAGAAGGATGGAAGCTTGAGCCGGTCAGCTGAATTTTGAGCATGTCAATCAATCAATCAATCAGTACTTGTAAAGCGCGGCTACTCACCTGTGAGGGTCTCAAGGCGCTGTGACCTGCATGTGACCTGCAATGACTGCATGTGTCAAGAGGGCCTGATCATTTAATGTAAATGTGAATCAGGCTCCACCCACCTCCCTTGGTCCTGGCCCAGTCTCCTCCAATCATCTTGAAGGGCTGGTTATTGGTGCTGACGGCCCACACTCCGGCGGCACCGACAGTGACGTGGAGGAACTGCCCCGGAAGCTGAGTCCAGATTAAATTGTGAATTGTGAAAGTATCGCCGGCTGCGTTCACTCCGAAGACCTGACCATTCCCAGCATCAACCTGCACCATGGAGCCAGCGACTTTATCACAGTTCAGAGATGCAACCACACCTGCAAGGTGAGAAGAGGAAGAGGTTATTCAGCGGGACACCCGGCAGCTGAGCACTGAAACTACAGACAAAAACATGCTCTGGTAATCAATTCTTTAAACTATGATGGAGTGAGCTTTGGCCCCACCCAGAGGAGTAACACTGTCTCACATCATGCTATTGGCTGTTTGATGTAACACTCCTCTTCCTAAAGAGTGCTTGCAGTACAGAGGAGGTCATTCCAATGGGCAAAATATACTCAGGGCCCGATTCACAAAGTTAAACTTTACTATAGGAAAGTGAGACTTTTGAATCGTGCCCTCAGTCGTTATATACCCAGTCCCTTACGTCTCACATGCTTCTTAAACAGAAAGTAATCTTTAGTTTTGTTATTTGTATAACAAGAAGCATTTTAAAATTTACTACCACCACTCAAATACCATTATCACCATCACCACCATTATCAGCATTCCTGCCTGTGGCCTCCTGGCAACAGGACAGTGAGGCGAGCTGAGCTGTGTTAAGGATGTTTGGGGGGCTGAGACATCCGACTCCTCAGATTTTACACCTTGGCCTAGGCGGCACTGCAAACCATGGTGATTTTGTTCTTCCTGTTTATTCTGGCATGATTGTATTCAGTGTCTTTCATCTCTTTCAAAGGGATTGGTTCTGCCTTTATGGCCAGTGATGAAGAGTGAATGACGAGTAAAACTGATTTCTCTCAGTGTGCATCTGTCTAGCTGCTGTTGATCTGCCTTGAAGGTAAGTATGTTAGAGATCTGACCGAAGTTTGATATTTACAAGCATACAAACCTGCTGAAGTCTTCTCTGTATAATCATGTGTAAAAAAGATGCAGTTAGTCATAAATGGTACCTCCTGCTTACAGTGTAAATATTACAAACATAAATTACACATGTGATATGTATGGCTTTGCACCCTGATGAAGGGCTCTGCGGTGCATTTTCAGTCAGACAGCATGCTTCATCATTGGACAGTGTGTGGTTGGTGCAGTGTTGTATGTGTTGTGATCCTATATGGAAGCGTTGTGTGTGAGTGACCACAGAGTTGCTCTCACCTTCTTGTGGGGAGTAGCACCTCGCAATGTGGTGGAGGTGAAGGTTTGAGGCATAAGCCTACAAAGTCTGATTGTAATTAGGACTAAAACATATAGGGTTCCTACATAGCATCAACCCAGCCTAAGAACCACATCAAAGGGGAGCTGTGTGCATGGGCACCAAAAAAAGTGACATAATCAGGGAGGACTCAGTAGTCCAAATGAGACAGATGCTGTTAAACAAGTAAAACACTGTCAATGCTGGTGCCAGATGTACAAACTGTTTTGCATGGCGCAAACTGTGATTTTCGCAGTTTGCGCCATGCAAAACAGCCAGTGCGATGCGCATTCCCATTTTGTGAGTCGGTACTGACTCGCAAAATGGGAATGCGACTCGCAAATAGGAAGGGGTGTTCCCTTCCTATTTGCGACTCGCACTGCGATGCAGAATTGTTTTGTGACTGCGAAAGCGGTCGCAAAGCAATTTACAGTTAGCACCCACTTGAAGTGCCTGCTAACTCATTCGCAATTTGTGAATGTCGCACAAAATGTTTTTTCAGAGCAGGCAGTGGTCCAATGGACCACTGCCTACTCTGAAAAAACAAAACCAATGGTTTCATTATTTTTGTGAATTGCAACTCGTTTTCCTTTAAGGAAAACAGACTGCAAAAAAAAAACTGCTTTATTTAAAAAGCAGACATGGAGGCCACAATCCCTGTGAGTGCAGGGAATTGCAAGGTGTTCGCAAATTGCGACCACATCATTAATGTTAATGATGTGGGTCTTTGCGACCCCTTTGCGATTCGCAGAAGGTGTCTGAGACACCATTCTGCACACAAAATTCTTGCTACATCTGGCCCGAAGAGTAGCGAAGAAAAGAGGAGAAATTAATGTTGGAAAGTGAACAATCTTTAAAAGGCACGTATCCCACCAACTGCCCCAAGGCTGGAATTTAGGATGATGGAAAATCCACCCATGTTTCAGAGTTTCCATCATCCGATGTTCAGGGAGTGGGGTACACACTTGTTCCCAGGGGCAGCAGCATTGCTCTTCGAAGGCAATGAGCAGTGGCACAGCTGTGCACACACATCTGTGGGCATTTACAAACCACCCCAATGTTCTCACCTAATGTAGATAAGTGAAGGCAGTGCCAGCAGATGCTTGTGCAGATGTGTAGTTTTTTTGTGGAGCACACCAAACATCCCCTGAAATCGTGGGGGTGCAACAGAATGGGGTTTTATCAAAGGAAGCATCATTTTTATTACACAGTTACACATCAATGAATCTTTCTAAAAGCAACCATAAACTGGATGATATTCACTGATGGAAATTCCTACGTTTTAGGGTTAGGTATAAATATCTGTCGTTTTCTAGCTTGGCGTGGATGACACTGTGCTAATCCTATGCTTTAAAACTTTACTAGAAAAGCAGACATTTGCTGAACAAATCTAGAGTGTCGTTGGAGTTGTAGGGTGCTCTATACTGGAGCTTCTCTCCACCGAAATGTGGGAACTACCCAGAGTTCTCTCTTCTCTTTTGCATAACTACAAAACTGTGCAACCTTCTAACTTTCATGTAGATCCTGTCTATTGGAAATAGCCCTTTCTGCAGGTTTTATTTAGATATAGTATGTGTACATATGATCCAGTCTTCAATTATTATTAGTGAATAAGACAAATCCGTACTGTTGAAATCCAATATATTACTCACTAGGATTCAGGAAGTTCAAAAAATGTACAACAATTCCAACTAATGTCCATCTCATAAACAACAACACTGTATATGACCCCTCTAGATCATAAGATTGAATCCCAACTGCGGATCCAAGAAGGGTTGATAACCCTCCTCATGACACAGTTCTGCACAATAATTGCCTGGTTTTCAGTCCCAGTTCAAGCAAAATCATGGACTTTCAATTCAGCTTGTCAAATGAGAAGGTAATGTCAACGTGTCGGCCTGTAGTGGCAGTCTGAGGCCCACTAGACCATCACCAGGACTCAGTGTTGTTAAATAATACCTACACATGAGAACAATTAATTAAAAAACAGTATGTGCAATCTATTAAATCACACCATGTGTACCGCCTTTTGAACCCAAATAAACACCATAACATAGGTATGGATACAATTATAAGCCACCACCTATATGACAAGGAAAGTTAAAAAAATACTTGAAAAACAAATCAATCGTTCACCATAAACTACACTGTGTCAGGCTCCCAAGCAGCAGAGCTATATTTTGCTACTTACAACAGGTTGCAAAATAGGCTCTGTAGCAATACACAAGGGGACTTCAACCTACAAGCCCAGGAAAACAAATCTACAAAGATTAAAATAGAAGAATTGCTTAACCGTCATGCAAAAAAAACTTTAGAAAAACTCTGCCTACATTGCAGCATACTCATACCTTTTGAATATGGGACAGCTAGCGTCTGTCTCCATCCACATCCGCTCAACACATGCAAGTCAGAATCAGTGACCATTCGAGTGACTATGGTGGCCATCCTAAACTGGTAAAAATGCCTAATACCCAGAGTTTGGAAACTGCTGTAATTACAATAAGTACACTGTTGTGGACCTCAGTTAGCTAATAAATAAAATATCCATCTGGACCATCAGCTCAGACCATTCCAGGATGTCCATTATCCCAATCCTATTTCCTTTGTCATGGAACCACTGCTGTGTCTGATAAGAGAATACCATCATAGGAACAAACTCTGCTTTGGGAAATGCAACCTGCTCTTACCGATGTATACTGATGATGTCCCCCAATCATA
The DNA here is from genome assembly GCF_031143425.1 of Pleurodeles waltl. Classification (NCBI taxonomy): domain Eukaryota; kingdom Metazoa; phylum Chordata; class Amphibia; order Caudata; family Salamandridae; genus Pleurodeles; species Pleurodeles waltl. The sequence continues at coordinate 1,198,066,950 of NC_090439.1, forward strand.
GCCCCAGAGGGTTAAAGGGGGAGGGCGGCACTTACCTGCATCGCTGCTGCTGTGCCGCCGCTCCTTCTTCCTGGTCATTAAAGCAGCGTTAGGATTGGCAGGAGTGCCTAGCTAGGGTACTCCTAGGCAGCCTGGGAGCCTGTGTCTGCTCTCTCCAGCCCGGCAGCAAAGTGCCAGGCTGGAGAGAGCACAGTGTGCATGTGTGTTAGGCCGACCCGAGACGACGTGTAAAATGCACATGCACAAAGAGGAGAGTGCACAATGCACTCCCCTCATCCCCAACATAGTTATCGTTTCATTGTGAAAGGTTTTCAGTGGTTGCTGCTGGCTGGGGAGCGATGCTCCTACGCCATAGCAGAGGAGCCGCTGCTGGTGTCCCCCCAGCTAAGAATTCTGCCTTTAACGTGAACCCTATGATACAGGACATTTTTGGATGCAGCCGAAGGTCAGTGTTAACAATAAATTAGAGTACATCCAATATGATGCCACTGACAGGCTCCACTAAAATGCCAAATATTGAGTTTCCCATTCGCTGAAGAGCTGACTAAGGGAGAAAGTTGGGAATAATGTCCCATAGAAATATTTGCACCATCATAGCTGCGAATTACGGGGTATGCAAAATTTATGCCACATTCATCTTTCCACCGGACATTTCCCCACCTAGAGCACTGCAGTTAGAGTTGCTAAAATGTGCGTGGGTAGGGTGAGGAGAGAAGGGAAAGGAAGGGGTGGAACAGAGGACACCCCCCCTTAGAATTAGGAAAACAAAGAATGTCAGTTCCGTAGGGCAAACCCTGGAGTCAAGGATGTGTTGGTGTTTGTCCCAAGGTGAAATGTCCTCAAGTCGAATTGTGGGAAATGTATGTCAACTTTTACAGACCTACTACAGAGGTGGATCAAGCTTCTCTTAATGGTGGCCCACAGAATCACACTTATAAAATGGTGGTTCTGCCAAAGCTTCTGTAGCTCATTCTTTTTACCCAGCTTTATCTGCTTATGATCACTCTGGCCTGGGCTGAGAAACAACTGCATCATTGTGATGTCTAGGTCAGAGGACTAAGGACATTTAACCTGTGTTTCCTGTCCTGAGGAGGCCTTTAGTGCTACAAGACCATGCACATGGCCAGTTTCTTGGGGTGCTGCTTAGACAGCAGTAAAGTCAGCTGTTCCCATTCAATTAGAGCCTCTGGAAATGAGGGGATCATAGCGTTTAATGGCCTCACCAGTATCAGACCTACCTAGCACACTCTAAAGCGTCCCCCTTTACTATTAAAGGGAGGCAAGGGCAAAGCATGTCCTGTTCTTTTTGTGCACCTTTTGCACACTCTTGAGCACCTAGCGAGGCCTGCGTCCTCTCTCGTCAGGCTGGGGCTCGCTGTGTTAATCTTCAGCTCGCCCTGTGGTTGCACTCATATAGGCCGCTGGGGTGCTTTTACACTTGTCTACGGACACCACACCTCCGCAGTTCCTTCTGCCGCATTAGGAAGTTCACTCCTTCACGCCCTGGGCTGGAGTTTTGTCTGGGGGAAGTGTGAAGGGTTCTGGCTCTACCTTTCATGGTGCTAAATCATTTGTGAAATTACTTCTGCCTCATGAGGCAGTTTGAGGCTCTATTTCTTTCTTGGGAGAAAAGCATGCAGGGACGCTTTTTAGGTAGAGCCTAGGCAGCGTGCATGCGCTGTCTGGAAGACCTGTTGTATTGAATAAAGGAGTTTGCTCCTGCCTGCTGCTTACCATTAGTTTAGTCCAGGGTCACTCTTGTTTGCTGCCTCCTAAGAGGTTCGTAGCGATACCTCACTTCCGTTTTCCGCAGAAGAGCACCATCCAACTACAGTTTCCTTCCACCTGCATTCTTCATCTGTAGGTGGGATGAACTATTTTTTCAGCTTGTAATTGTTGAAGCGCGGCACACCGCACTTTATCTTTAATTAAAGATCAGCGGTATTGGAGTGCTCATCACTTCACACTGTTACCTCATCGGAGTCATTTCAATTTTGCTTTTGTCGCTCCTTCGTGCTCGATGGCTTTCAAAAACCCTTGTAATTGGTAAATGCTTTACATAAATAAAAACACAGAAATCATCAAAGCGGCTGTCCCGGCACAGCGGGAGAGCTGATACTAAAACATTCACTGCACTCAGGGAAACTCGCCCTGTAATGCTTTGCAGGCATTTCTTTTTCAAAACATTTTTGCCCATAACTCAGCTTACGGTGGTCCTAGGGCAATGGGACCACCATCAAACTGTTCAGCACAACACATTATGCATGTCTATGTCATCTCTGGGGCCCAATACTAGGTTAATAAGGATCCCCCACCATTCAGTGGCTTTGTAAGCTTTCACATTGCTGGAGCTTTTGTTTTACAGCTGAGAGTAGTTTCTGTTTTAAAGGTCTTGTTTGTAATATCATGGTAGTAGGTATGCTAGTCCTCAAATGTATAATGCACTATGCTCTCTAGAGGCTAAATATACAGTTGCACTACATTATCTTCTGCCATTCTGTATTCTTGTGGTTATGCCCTGTACGGACTCGCTATATGGTTACATGACCATGGGCCAGATGAATGACAGTTGCAATTTGCGAGGCTCTAATTGCAAATTTGTGCGAGTCGCAATTACAGACTCACAAAATTAAATGTACAAATGCGTCTCAGACACATTTACCAATTCCAAATGGGGTCGCAAAGACCTACCTCATCAATATTCTTGAAGTAAGTTGCAATTTGCGACCCCATTGGGAATGGCTGCACTCACAGGGTTGGTGGCCTGCTGGGGACCTCATACCACCATGTCTCTGACTGAATTTTCAATAAAGCAGTTTCTTTTTTTAAATGCAATTTTTAAAAGCAACCCATTTTCCATAAAGTAAAAAGGAATGCATTTCAAACAAAAAAATAAAAAGTCACTACCTGCTCTGAAAAAATATTTTTGTTTGCATTCACAAAGGAGAAGAGGTCCATTGAGGATCCCTTCTCGTTGGCAAATGTGTTTCCACCAACTTGAGGTTGGTGGTAACTGTGATTGTTTACATTCATGGTTGGAAAACAATCTTACATGGCCCTGTGACTTGCTATTAGTGAGGGACACCTTTGACACACCCCTTCCTAATAGCAACGCGCAAAAACATTTTGTGATTCGGTATTGGATTACCCAATCGCAAAATGGGGTTTCTATATCCAGAAATGCTTTATTACGGTTGCAAATGGCCTGATTCTGTGAATCAGGCCGTTTGCTGCTAGGAAAAAGCATTGTATATCTGGCCCCATGTTTCTTACAAATGCTATTTTTACGTTGGCGTCCTCTAGGGGCTATTCTAAGCATTACATTCAACATTCTTTAATATTTGCAGCACTCGGAAACTCGTCCCATAATGCATTGCAGGGCATTCCTTTTACAAAAATGTCCGCTCATAACTAATCTTGCGGTGGCCCTAGGACAATGTGACCACCTTCAACACGTTCATCACAATGTGATTTTCCAGTCTAAATGATCTCTGGGTCCCCCTCAAGGTCAGTGGGGACCCCGAAAAAATAACCCATCCCACTATTCACTGTATTTCTAAGCTTACTTATGGCTAGGAACTCTTGTTTTGCACCTGGGAGTAGTTTGAGTTTCAAGGGCCTTGTTTGAAAAAAACATTCCAGTAGGCTTGCTAGCTCTTTAGTTATATGGAAGGCCACTGGAATTATGTGGCAGAAAGGACCAAAATATGTAGAAGAGTTAAACAATGTATGTAGTAAAAAAAAAAGCCCAACTATGCATTTGCCAATAGTTCCAATTCAAGTAAATGTGACACCTACTGCATTGCAAATGCTTGTTTCCCTTTGTTTTTCTTTGATTCAGGAGATGTGTTTCCTGGAATTAGCTTCTCTGCCAGAGCAAGCACTTGCTGCTCTTCTGAGTTTGCCCTGAAGCTATTTGATGTTCAGGGGATGCGTGGCGGGTTCATGCTCTTCCCCGTTTTCTTTATCTCCTCCCCTTCGATGTTTGTTCAGCCTCCTTAGGCTGTGATTATTGAGATAAATCACAGTGGTTAAGACTGTGTATTTTATGTTTCCCATTTCATGACAACATTTCGGACTGGCCTGCGGTGCCGGCATGCATAGGCGGCTGGTGGCAGAGAAGCACACTGCGTTGCATGATAAGTCTATCTTTATATACTTATTTGGTTTTTACATTAATGTTGCCATCTTTTTGGGGCTGTGTGAAATGTCTCCTGGCAAGCCACTTGTTCTGCCCTTCTTCTCTGTTTTGTGTGGTTTGGGGCGTGCAACAAAAAAATGGAGAGAAGAGGGGAGAGGGGTGTCTTTAGTTTTACCTGTTGCCATTCCTCTCTTTTGTCCACTTTTTTTGCTTTAGCTTGGAAATGTCGATAGTTGGTTTTCCCTTTATTGTAGGGGACTTACTTTAGGTGGTTGGTACCTCATTTTTATTTTTCAGGATCCTCTGCAGGTTCTCATGTGGGGTCCTTGGGGCATAGATATATTGTTAATTTCTAGTGTTTTCTAGTGTTGGTGATTTTACAATGTCGAAGAAAAGTGAGTAGAGTCAACACCTTTCTCTCTGTCCCTGTAAGGAGAGAGGTTCTTCTATTGCTGCCAAGGCTGAGGTCAGAAAAGGTTCATCAGTCACAACTTGAGAGGTTCTTCTATTGCTGTCAAGGCTGAGGTCAGAAAAGTTTCTTGAGTCACAGCTTGAGAGGTTCTTCTATTTCTGTCAAGGCTGAGGTCAGAAAAGGTTCTTCAGTCACAGCTTGAAGGGTTCTTCTATTGCTGCCAAGGCCGGAGTCAGAAAGGGTTCTTCAGTCACAGCTTAAGAGGTTCTTCTATTGCTGTCAAGGCTGAGGTCAGAAAGGATTCTTAAGTCACAGCTTGAGGGGTTCTTCTATTGCTGCCAAGGCCAGAGTCAGAAAAGGTTCTTCAGTCACAGCTTGAGAGTTTCTTCTCTTGCTGCCAAGGCCGGAGTCAGAAAACGTTCATCAGTCACAGCTTGAGAGGATCTTCTATTGCTGCCAAGGCAGGAGTCAGAAAAGGTTCATCAGTCACAGCTTGAGAGGTTCTTCTATTGCTGCCAAGGCCTGAGTCATAAAGGGTTTCTTCAGTCACAGCTTGAGAGGTTCTACTATTGCTGCCAAGGCTGGAGTCAGAAAAGGTTCTTCAGTCACAGCTTGAGAGTTTCTTCTATTGCTGCCAAGGCCGATGTCAGAAAACATTCATCAGTCACAGCTTGAGAGGGTCTTCTATTGCTGCCAAGCCTGAGGTCAGAAAAGGTTTATCAGTCACAGCTTGAGAGGTTCTTCTATTGCTGCCAAGGATGTGGTCAGAAAAGGTTTTTCAGTCACAACTTGAGAGGTTCTTCTATTGCTGCCAAGGCTGAAGCATAAAAAAGGTTCATCACTCACAGCTTGAAAGGTTCTTCTATTGCTGTCAAGGCTGAAGTATAAAAAGGTTCATCAGTCACAGCTTGAAAGGTTCTTCTATTGCTGCCAATGCTGAAGTCAGAAAAGCTTCTTCAGCCACAGCTCTGAAGGTTTCTGACAGTCGACTCCAGATGATTATCAGATCAATTTCAGATGCTTTCAACAAACAACAGAAAGAAAATTGCTGTTTTCCTCCTGCTAGAAGTGACACTTCCCACCTTTCAGTTTCCTCTCCCTCTTCAGTCTGTTTCTTATGGTTTTCTCCCAGTTATGACTCTGACGAGTTTGAGACTGGCACTCCAAGAGGCATGTACCTGCAGAAGGAGGATTTGAAGGGTCTCGTTTCTGATATTTCCTCAAATCTGAATTTGCCTATGGATGAGGAGCAGCCTTCTACAAGTAGTGACTGTTTTAGTTAATTTATTAAGCCTGTCCCTCCAGATTTCCTGTGACTTCAGCACCCTGGAGCTTTTAAAAAGGGAGTGGAGGGATCCTGAAAAATCTTCAGTTCCAAGGTACATGATTAGACTTTATCCCCTTTCCAAGGGAGAACTGGAACTTCCTCAGAAACTCTCTAAGGATCCATTATTTGCCAACTTGACAGGCAAGTCTGCAAAACATTTGACTGAAGAAGTTGTAATTTCTGACCCAGTTGATAAAAAGGTTGAGACTTCATTGAAGAGAGCCTATTCTGGTCTGAATCTGGGATTGAGAGCGGACGTATACTCTGTATACACCTCTCAATAATTGGTTAGAGATTTTCAGGTTCTGTACTCTGCTGTTCAGGATAGGGAGAGTCATGCTCATCTTCTGGCAGCTTTGGAAGCTTAGGTGATGTTTCTTTCTGATGTAACCTTTGATAATCTAAAGGTGTCTGCCATGTCTGTGGGTGGCATAGTTGCTGCCAGAAGGCATTTGCACTTAAGCGATTGGAAGACTGATGCCAGTAAAAAGATGTGTCTTTGTAGGGTGATAAACTCTTTGGGAAAGAACTGGAGGATGTTATTCAACAATCTTTTAGGAGTAGGAAGCATATTTCCCCCTTTAAGCATAAATCAAGATCTTATCCTAAGAGAAAGAAGCCTTATGGTAACCTGAAAGGCAGAAAATGTGAATCTGTCAATTAATTTCAATTTCAACCCAAACCCTTGGAGGGGATTTAAGGAAATCCTAAACTCCCATGAACAATCAGCACCCCTGACTACGTCGTGACTGGTCCTGTACAGGTCCCTCTTTCTCTCAGTTTAGCAGGATCGGAAAAGAGACAGCTGGGTTCCTCAGGTGATTTCACAAGGGTACTCACTGGAGTTCCAAGTGTTTCTTCCAATGAACCGTTTTCTTGTAACGCATTTCCCAGGGTGTTGAGTGAAGAGTCTCGCTTTACAGGAAAACATTGTCTTGCTGCCTCAGAAGAGGGCCATTGCACCTGTACCAGGTTCAAAAAAAGCTCTGGGCTGGTACTCACCGCTATTTTTAATAAAGAAATCATCAGGAGATTATCACCTAATAATAGAGTTGACGGACTTGAATGTTTATTTAAAGACGATCCACTTCAAGATGAACTCCCTATAGTAAATAATTCCAGGATGCTTATTTACATATCCCCATATTTCCTCCTCATCAGACATTTCTCAGGGTTGTGGTGGGCAACCGTCAATGGCAATTCAGATTCCTTCCTTGTGGGCTAAAAGCCTCCCCGACGGTGTTCACCAAGGTTTTGGCTTCAGTGATTGCATTTCCACGAGAAAACCATTCAGATCTATCCATATCTGAACAATCGTCTTCTGGTTCCCAGTTCAGATCTGAAGTTGGCACTGGACATTGTGAGAGCTCAACAGACCCTGGAAAGGTCTGGGTTTCTGATCAATAACAAGAATTCAAAACTAGAACCTTCTCGGACCCTAAATTATATTAGAGCATGGTTTCAGAGATATCTGGGTCTAGTTTGCCTCCGGGAAGAGAGACGGCTGAAGCTGATTTACAGGCTGTCAGTCTTCCTATGGCTAGATCAAGCATCTGCATGACAGTTCCTGGGAGTACAGGGAAATATGGTAAGTGTGTTTGCATGTCATGGTTTCTATGCATTATCTCTGCATTGTTTTTTATTTGGCAGCTCTTGAGGAGTTTTCTTTTTTCTTCTCTATTTGTAGTCCCTGGTCAGAATTCATTTGGGTCGATTGGTGACTCACATTCTTCAGCATTGGAAGCTGGCATCCAACAATTTTGAGACTTTTCTTACGGAAACTCAGGCTCTGAGATTGGAGCTTCAGGGGTGGCAAGTTCCTGTCTATTTGGAAAGGGGGGTTTCTCTTTCTCCTTTTCACACTTTAGTAGTAACAACAGATGCCAGAGTCAGAGATTGGGTGGCAGTTCTGGGCCACTGCACGACTCAGTGACCTTGGACATCTCTTGAAAGGAGGTATTTGTCCAACTAGAGAGAACTCAGGGCTGTTTGATAGTTCTCCAATCCTTCTAATCCAGGATTGCTGACTCCAATGTGCTGGTGAGAACGAACAATTCAATAGCGATGTCATATCTAAACGGACGGTTGGAACATGTTCCACTTCTTTGAATGTTTTGACACAACAGGTCATGATTTGGGCAGAGAAGAATCTACTCTCTCTAAGGGCAATTCATTTCATTTTTGAGGAAAGACTAGAAAGCAGTAGACACTCTAAGCAGACTGTTCCCTTCATCACAGAATCTGAGACTTACCGGGAGGTGTTTCACAGGATTTGCCAGAGGTTCGGGAACCCCTCTATAGATCTCTTTGCAGATCATTACTATGTTTTCCTTCACAAGTATGTTTCCAGGTTCAGTGAGCCTTGAGCAGCAGGAATGGATGCACTGACTCATCACTGGCCAGACAGCCCGTTGTTTGCACTTCCTCCAATCCCTCTAGTTCCTTTTCTTCTGGCAAGGATTCGAAGGACAATGCAGAGGTGATTCTGATGTGCCTCTTCTGGCCCCGGAGGCATTGGTTTCCCCTGTTAATGGTCATGGTAGTAGATTAGGTGTGGTTCCTGCTCCTGTCCCCGGGCCCCCTCTCATCTCCCTCAGAGTTACCCTCCAAGGTTGAGGTTAGTGGCTTGCACGTTGAGAGTGAGGGGCTTAGGAAGTTTAAAATGTCCCAAGCAGTTTCTGAGTCCATTCAGGCATCTAGAAGATTGTCTTCTAGGAGATCTTATAGTCATGGCTGGGTGTCTTTCTCTAGGTGGCATAAGGAGGATTGTTTGCCTCTTCTATGTTCTCCCCAGACTGTTTTGCAGTTCTTACGGGAGGGTTTGTATCAAGGTGAGTCCTCTTTACTCTTAGAGTACAACAGTCTACAATTAAGGCTTTCCGTTCTTCTTGGGGTGCTCTTTGCCAGGTGGAAGAATGGGGGTTCAGACTGTTGAAGGGTTTTGATTTGTTAAGACCTAAAGTTAGAAATACTTTTCCTCCTTGGGACCTTCTTTTGGTTTTGAAGACTTTACTGGGTCCTACTTTTGACACTCTGTCTGATGTCTCCCTTTAATTTCTGTCTCTTAAGGTGGTCTTTTTGGTGCCATTGTTAATGCCAGAAGACTGGGGAAATTGTCAGCCTGGTGTTGTAATCCTCCATGCCTTAGGGTATTTGAGGATCGTATTGTGTTTAAATTGGTTCCTCACTTTATTCCAAAGGTAAAGGCAGTTTTTCATTCAGGGGGTAGCTCTTCCGGCTCTTCCTTCTCTCTCTGCTTCTGATGCTCTCTTGCTCAAGATTGACTTGACATTGTCTGCTGATTTTAGGAGAAGTGATTCCCTTTTCATTCATTTTGGTCCTGCAAACAAGGGCAGCAAATCTTCTCTTTCCAGTCTGCCTCATTGGATACTTGGAAGTGATTTCCATTCCCCACTCCAGTGCACATCTTGTTCCCCCTGGTTCTGTTGAAGCACGCTCAACCGGTAGAACGGCTGCTTCTTGGGCGCAATGAGGTGATGTTCCTATTTCAGGTGTTTGTGCAGCTCTCACTTGGGCTTCTCAGTCAACCTTTGTTGATCATTACAGAACTGAGGGCCTTAATTACGAGGCCCGTGGCACAGGGCGGAGCCTCAAGTGCCTTTCTGCTTCGCTCTGCGCCATCGGGAAACGACAGAATGACACCAGATCTGCAAGATAAGACGCACTTCTGTCCTCTCTCCCTGTCGTGGCACACAATGGGCTGACATGCATCATCGCAGGCATCTTCCTGCACAAAAACAATCAATGGAGGTGATTTCCTCCTTCTATGTGTGCTGCAGAGTACCACCGCGATCCGGTGTTAGGAAGGGACACCCTAAACATGCCCCTTCCTAATACCGAATCACAAACCCAATTTGCAATTCTGTAATAGGCTGACAAAATGAAAATAGGGCTTTCTACAACCCAAAAAGCCTTTTTGCGTCGCAACAGTGGCATAACATAGGCCCCTACAGTCCCCAGCGGTGCGGGACCCCTGAGCACTAGGGGGCCCCCCCTCAACACTGTACCCTGATCTGAAACCTCCTGAATGAGTCTGCAAAGGGGTCCCTACATGTAGTTTGCAGGGGAGACCCCTGAAATTTTGCTATGATACTGGTTCACAAGCAGGTCGATTTGTCGTTTGTGACCAGCAAAAAGGATTGCACATTTGGCCCTAAGTGACCTGAATGTGTTCCTTTTTAGGCGCTACTCACAGAATGTACCTTGTATGCTTTTTTGTAAATGAGTTAAAAGGCAGAGCGGTTTGGATCTCTGAGAGAAGTTGGGGCTCAGTGTCTGCCACCCTGGAAGCGCAGACTGGTCCACACCTGCTCCCCAGACTGAGCTGACATCACCTGTAGGGGCTGGGGGTCTCCTGCACACCTGGGGGGTCACCTATGCGGCTGGGATTACCTGTATGCTTGGGGGTCACCTGTATGCTTAGGGGTCACTTGTATGTCTGGGGTCACCTGTATGCTTGGGGGTTACCTGTATGCTTAGGGGTCACCTGTACGCCCAGGGTAAACAGTACGCCCCGGGGTCACTTGTATGTCTGGGGTCTCCTGTATGCCCGGGAGTTACCTGTATACCTGGATCACCTGTAAACCGGGGTCACCAGTACGTCTGGGGTCACCTATATGCTTGGGGGTCACGTGTATGCTTAGGGGTCACCTGTACGCCCAGGGTAACCAGTACATCCCGGGGTCACTTGTATGTCTGGGGACACCTGTATGCCCGGGAGTTACCTGTATACCTGGATCACCTGTATACCTGGATCACCTGTAAACCGGGGTCACCTGTATGTCTGGGGTCACCTGTATGCCCGGGGGTAATCTGTATGCTGGGGTCACCTGTATGCTCGGGGGTTACCTGTATGCCTGGATCACCTGTGTACCCGGGGTCACCTATACGTCTGAGGTCACCTGTATTTGCAGGATCATCTGTATGCCAGGATCGCCTGTAAACCGGGGTCACTTGTATGTCTGGGGTCACCTGTATGCCCGGGGGTAATCTGTATGCCTGGGGTCACCTGTATGCCCGGGGGTTACCTGTATGCCTGGATCACCTGTAAACCGGGATCACCTCTTAACCGGGGTCACCTGTACGTCTGGGGTCACCTGTATTCGCAGTATCACCTGTAAGCCTGGATCACCTGTAAACCAGGGTCACCTGTATGTCTGGGGTCACCTGTATGCCCGGGGGTAATCTGTATGCTGGGGTCACCTGTATGCCCGGGGGTTACCTGTATGCCTGGATCACCTATGTACCCGGGGTCACCTATACGTCTGAGGTCACCTGTATTTGCAGGATCACCTGTATGCCCGGGGGTTACCTATATGCCTTGATCACCTGTAAACCTGGGTCACTTGTACGACTGGGGTCACCTGTATTCGCTGGATCACCTGTATGCCTGGATCACCTGTAAACCGGGATCACCTGTGTACCCTGGGTCACCTATACGTCCGGGGTCACCTTTATTCGCAGGATCACCTGTATGCCTGGATCACCTGTAAACCGGGGTCACCTGTATGTCTGGGGTCACCTGTATGCTCGGGGGTAATCTCTATGCTGGGGTTACCTGTATGCCTGGATCACCTGTGTACCTGGGGTCACCAATACGCCTGGGGTTACCTGTATGCTTGGGGGTCACCTGTATGCTTAGCAGTCACTTGTATGTCTGGGGACACCTGTATGCTCGGGGTTACCTTTATGCTGGGGTCACCTGTATGCCTGGATCACCTGTAAACCGGGGTCACCTGTATGTCTGGGGTCACCTGTATTTGTAGCATCACCTGTATGCCAGGATCACCTGTAAACCAGGATCACCTGTAAACCGGGGTCACCAGTACGTCTGGGGTCACCAGTACGTCTGGGGTCACCTGTATGTCTGGGGTCACCTGTATGCCCGGGGGTTACCGTTATGCCCGGGGGTTACCTGTATGCTTAGGGGTCACCTGTACGCCCTGGGTAACCAGTACGCCCGGGGTCACTTGTATGTCTGGGGTCACCTATACGCCTGGGGTCACCTGTATGCTTAGGGGTCACCTGTATGCTTAGGGGTCACCTGTACGCCCGGGGTAACCAGTACGCCCCGGGGTCACTTGTATGTCTGGGGTCACCTGTATGCCTGGGGGTTACTTGTATGCCTGCATCACCTGTGTACCCGGGGTCACTTATACGCCTGGGGTTACCTGTATGCTTGGGGGTCACCTGTATGCTTAGGGGTCACGTGTACGCCCAGGGTAACCAGTACGCCCCGGAGTCACTTGTATGCCGGGGGGAATCTTTATGCTGGGGTCACCTGTATGCCTGGATCACCTGTAAACCGGGGTCACCTGTATGTCTGGGGTCACCTGTATGCCCGTGAGTTACCTGTATGCCCGTGAGTTACCTGTATGCTTGGGGGTCACCTGAATGCTTAGGGGTCACTTGTATGTCTGGGGTCACCTGTATGCCCGGGGGTTACCTGTATGCGGGGTCACCTGTGTGTCTGGATCACCTGTAAAGCGGGGTCACTTGTATGTCTGGGGTCACCTGTATGCCCGGGGGTAATCTGTATCCTGGGGTCACCTGTATGCCCAGGGGTTACCTGTATGCCTGGATCTCCTGTAAACCGTGATCACCTGTGTACCGGGGTCACCTGTAAACCGGGCTCACTTGTATGTCTGGGGTCACCTGTGTGCCCGGGGGTTACCTGTATGCCTGGATCACCTGTGTCCCCGGGGTCACCTGTACGTCTGGGGTCACTTGTATGTCTGGGGTCACCTGTATGCCCGGGGGCTACCTGCATGCCTGGATCACCTGTGTACCCGGGGTCACCTATACGCCTGGGGTCACCTGCATGCCCGGGGGTTACCCGTATGCCAGGATCACCTGTATGCCTGGATCACCTGTGTACCTGGGGTCACCTGTACGTCTGGGGTCACTTGTATGTCTGGGGTCACCTGTATGCCCGGGGGTTACCTGTATGCCTGGATCACCTGTGTCCCCGGGGTCACCTGTACGTCTGGGGTCACTTGTATGTCTGGGGTCACCTGTATGCCCGGGGGTTACCTGTATGCCTGGATCACCTGTGTACCCGGGGTCACCTGTATGTCTGGGGTCACTTGTATGTCTGGGGTCACCTGTATGCCCGGGGGTTACCCGTATGCCAGGATCACCTGTATGCCTGGATCACCTGTGTACCTGGGGTCACTTGTATGTCTGGGGTCACTTGTATGTCTGGGGTCACCTGTATGCCCGGGGGTCACCTGTATGCCCGGGGGTTACCTGTATGCCTGGATCACCTGTGTCCCCGGGGTCACCTGTACGTCTGGGGTCACTTGTATGTCTGGGGTCACCTGTATGCCCGGGGGTTACCTGTATGCCTGGATCACCTGTGTACCCGGGGTCACCTGTATGTCTGGGGTTACCTGTATGCCAGGATCACCTGTATGCCTGGATCACCTGTGTACCTGGGGTCACCTGTACGTCTGGGGTCACCTGTATTCGCAGGACCACCTGTACCTCAAGCCAAGCCCCCTGGGTACCGCCACCATGTTTCTCCTTCGTCCTCTTGCCCCTACAGATGCTGCCCTCGGCTCAGAGGGATGTCCTTCCTTTATGAGAAGGCTAACTTTAATTGTGCCATAAAACAGCCTGTGGTCAATGTGTTCATGACATCGAGTTCTTTCTGTTCTTTGGTTGAAGCTGTGTTTTGGAGAATTTCCCAGTGCCTGCATTAATCCTATGTACTCCTGTCTCAAAGTGACTCCTTGTGACTATGTATCCATTAACTCTGCTGTGCATGCTGTGCATGGCCCTACTGTAAAGGCTGCCTGCCCCTCCCACCCCCCCGCCGTCCATGTGTTCATGGTGTCGATGAGCCCAAGAGACACCTGGTGCTGTGGGGGAGCCTGGACTCCAATGAAACAACCTACCTAGAGACAGGGGAGTCTCCTCTGGCCTCCAAGCACCCACCCCCTAGTCACTGGGATGGGCACCTAGCCTCCCCCATATTGTCACCACTGACCTTTCACCTCGTCCCAGTGCTTGCATCTCATTCTGCTTTCGACTTGTGTTTTTGTCGCTTTGACGAACTGTGTTTTTGGTCCATTTATTACAGAAACTGTGCTACAAAATGCACCATTTACAGCAAAGTTTAGATATTTCTGTAGGGGTTTGAGCCTCCCTCATCCTCCACCTCTTACAATCTCCACCAGCCACCACCGGATGAAGAGCCCTGAAGAAGAAAAGATCAGCTAAAGGGATCATCTCTGGAGAGACCCATGAACCTGCCAGCTCAGGGTGACAGCCTGAGTCCGGGGTGTTTCTATCACCTCTTACACTGTTGGGGCAGCGACCCCTCACAGATACTGGGGTCCCATCAATATATTTATCATCTCTGGGGGGCATAAACCACAGACCACGAGGACACCCCGTGTGCAGTGTGGTTTCATCGCCTGTTGCATTGTAGGGTTTGGGGGTCTCAGGAGATGCTGGGGGCACATTTGTCACACCTCAACCTGTGCTGGTGTAAACTGTAAATGCAGATCACTGTGATTGTGAGCTCAGAGACCTCTTGTGCAGCAGAAGTGCACAATATATTCTACATCCAGTGCTCTTTTGTTATCCCCCCCCCCCACAGAGGCTAGAAGCAATCCTTCACCATGAAGCTCTGTCACGGGGTAGGTGTAACTTGGATGCATCTTCCGGTTCCAGCTTCTTGTGCGTTCTTGTGCCTTGTGGGCATCTTGTGCCTTCTTGTGCCTTGTGGGCATCTTGTCCATCACTCAGTGCTGCTCCAGCCATGAGCCAGCTGTCACTCCTTGAACTGGCACAGAAGGACTGAAGGCATCTGCACCTACTGCTGGCCAGGGCTGGACGCGCCTTTTATCCCAGGTGGGCTGGAGGACCTGAGGCCAGGCTGAAACCCCAGGGACCCTCTTGGTGCCTCTGCGTCCCCCTTCAGCAGCAGGAACAGGAAGGAGACAGAGAAGGAGAAAGAGGGGGAGATGAAGCGCACAGAAGGAAAGACCCTATCAGGAGGAGGCAGGGTGACCAGCTCAGCAAGATGGGGGGAGGGGGACCTTCACATGTTCGATCCATCACAGAGGAATATAATGTTACATCATATGACTAGCAGGGCACACAGGAGGGGCTTCAGGGGCAGTGGAAAGGGGAAGGAATGCAGTTGCTGGGGCACTAACTGAGAACACAATATTGTGTAAATAACCAACAGCTTTGTTTTTCTCTGTGTGTGTAAAAATCCCTGGTGACATCTGACAGATACCTCACCATACCCGTGTGACAGCACCTGTAGCCGTTCTTGTATTTGTTGGGTGGGTGTCACACCCGGAGCATTCCACCCTGGAGCTATGCTCCTGCAGGGTGGAGCATTCTTGCAAGTGCCATCCGGGCTCCCCAGTTCAGCCCTGCTGTTGGCCAATCAGGGGACTGAAACTGAGTCTACCCTCGCAGGTCCTTACTAGTTACACACTAGAACCACTTCCTTACATCTCACAATGACAATCAGAGGTGGGATGGTATGAAAAGTCCCAGCAGATCGCTCCACCATTACTCCCGCCAGCCTATGCCTGCTCAGAACCACAATCACTTACACAAACTACCTCAGAATGAACAACCCAGGGCGGAAACCAGCTTGGTGCACTATCTAAAGAAATACCATAGAAGGACCTGTCCACTTACCGAAAACCATCAACTATCGCTCACTGCTCTACCCACCTCACTGCCATGATCTTCATCCCATATCGCGATACCTGCAGGTCTGTGGCACCACTCACAACATGGAAAGCTTTCATACATAGGTTCAAAAGCAAAGATGCCACCTTTCGAACCATACACCCTGTCCAGTGTAGCGTGCTGCCCACGTGGGCAGGTGCTCAGTGCCCTCACACGCCGCACGACATACAAGCTACTAGCCGTGCATACAACCCCTGCCTGCAGCAAGGCCAAGGAGGACTCAAGAGCACCTTCACGCCACACCAGTGGTGACAACACACTTCACAAATGCAACGTGCAACACAAAACCCACAAACTGAGGCGCCAAAATGGTATAAACTGTGCTGCTGCTGGTCAGGTCATGGAGTCCAAAGTGTGTGCAGCCACAAGAGCTCCGCCACTCGGAAGGTCCAAGACTGGCTGGTGCCACCTTGGTTTCCTGT
Source organism: Pleurodeles waltl (assembly GCF_031143425.1). Classification (NCBI taxonomy): domain Eukaryota; kingdom Metazoa; phylum Chordata; class Amphibia; order Caudata; family Salamandridae; genus Pleurodeles; species Pleurodeles waltl. Next base: position 1,198,082,993 of record NC_090439.1, read on the forward strand.
GTGGAGTAAGCGTCAGGCCCACAAAGTGCAACTGACTATGTGTGCATTTACACCACTGAAACCCTTCTGTGCTCCACTTAGCCTCAGCACATGCACAGTTCTACCCAGACTGTATGTGATCCTGTTTAAACAAAGCCATGCTTGCGGCATTAGATGGGTCCTCACCTGAGGCGTGCACCGCTAGAGCCAGAAGCAGCAGGTTTGTTGAAGGGTTCATCGTCTGCCTGCCCATCGGTCTGTCTGTCTGAACTGCCCACCCTGCAGGAGCTTCTGCAAGATGATGAGAAGACTGTGTGCTGGGCCTTAAGTAGGCTGCAGTTCCCACCCTCGCTGAGGAGGAGGGACCAGAGGTTGCATATGATTGGAGGACAATTGATACTGGCATCTTAGCCCCACCTCCTGGACACTCCCCCTGGGCATCTGTCCCGGTGCATCGGAGGCTCAGATGCTAAGAGAGCAGGGGCTTTAGCAGACCTGCCAACTTAAATAAAACAATCACCCTGTGAGGGGGGGGGGCATGGAGGGGTCAGCCCTTGTGCTGAGAAGTACCTACAAGGCACTTTTGTCCCAGCCACGCCCCACATCCCCGTCTCCAAAGAAAAAGAAATGAAGCTTGCTGGGCTTGTGGTAATGTCCTTGGGTGTTTCCACACCTCTTAATGGACCTGTCAGTTGAAAGCCAATGAAAACAAACTTTACAGTGGTTTTCAACTCGTTTTCCATGCCAGCGTGTGATATTGGCTTCTCACCGGATGACCGTGTGTAGGGAGCCAATATCGTGTGTCACACAGTGGCACCGAGAGAGTTGGCAGGTCTTAGCTCCACAGAAGAGAAGTGGTCCTTCCAACTTCGTGTGAACTACAGAGAGGTGGAAGAGTCCAGTTCAACTGCAGGAGGCGCCTGTCTTATGAAAATACAACAAAGTCCTGCCATGATCACGACTGAGGTTCTAACCTGCTGCTGACATCAGTAGAGTATGATCCCTCACAAATCTACTGATTGACTTATTGATGGCAGGTGAGAGAGCCAGGACCCCAGACCTGGGCGGTGGAACGAGAGGTGTGGGGCACCCCTCATTTCATGGAGGAAACAAAACCTTCATAACAAACAATGTGGCCTTTGTTTTGCAAATTTTCTTTAAAAAGATTTTTCATGTGAGGTCATCTGTCAGGCAAAAACAAACCATACACACCAGGAACAACGTTTGCTGACAACTTTCTCCTACTTTTTATTAGGGAGGGAGCTCCATATCTTTCAGAAAGAAAAACTCTTGAACTGTGCAGAACACTCCTCCAAGAGGGAGGGAAGTGAAATCAGAAAATGACTTCAGAATTGTGCTAAACTCTCCAGTCAAAATGAACAAATGTTTAAAAAGCAGAACTTTCATCTAAATATTACTCTTTTCTGGGAACTAAAGCTTTTAGTAAGATTGTAACTCAAAAAGACACATTAGTGTGGTCTGTGCGTTGCCCATCAAGTTAAAACCACTTAACATGTGTGTTGCTCTTTCCAAGCCCCCCTTCTCCAAGAACATTGTCACCTGCACAGTTTTACACATTAGTGTATTTTGTGCCAACAAGGCAGGTTCAATGAATACATTGCATACTTCAAGACCCTCCTTTGGAGATATTTTGAAATATTAAAAGGTAAAGCCACCCTGGTAAGAAGCATTTTATTCATTATGACATTTTATTTGGGGGTCTTGATAAGAGCCTATGGGCCTCATTTTCGAGGCCCTAGCAACACACTGCGCTACCCGAGCATCATGTTTTTTTTACGCTCTTGTGGCGCAGCGTGTCAGCCCATATTTACAAGGCCTCGCAAAGCCAACCTGCGTGGCATTTCATGGCCTTCTAAGTATGGACCCCTTTCACGCATAACACTGTGTGAAAGGGATGTTGCATGGGGGTTGCCTGGGGTGTCCCCATGCAATACCTATGGAACCCAAAGGAATCTGACGCATTCCCAGATTTACAAGGATGGCAATGCGTCAGCTTAGGGGTTGCATTAAAGTGGAGCAATGGACAGAAATATTGTTTCTCCTGTGTTTTCCTCTTTACATGGGTGCTGCATTCTGCAGCACATGCAGTAAGCTGGCTTGCAGCACCATGGTGCGTAATGTCCTCATAAATGAGGCCCTATATGTTAATTGCATGTAGCATGCTTCGTAGGGACAACGTCACTCTCCTGTCTGCTGTTTGCAGGACCAGCGCAGGTGACTGTGTGATTACAAAGCCTTGGTGTCCAAGTCCATCCAGTCATTTCTCCTTTCAAGAGACTCAGTAATGCACAAGTGATTTGATGCCTTTCCTCCTTTCACAAAGCACCTAGGGGTATATTTAGCATTGTGGTGCAAGGGTGTCTGCGTTATAGGAAGGGTTTTTGTGCACAGAAACGAGCACCTTCCACCACAAAAACAACCATGAGAGGCCTCTTCCTCTTTCTACATGTGCACATGGAAATAGGAACTAAACGAAGAGAAATAGTGATATTTCTTCCCGTTACACCTCCCCTGGGAATGCGTAAGATTTTGGCACATCCCCAGATTTACAAGCTCTTGTAAATCTGGGGATGCTTCAAAATCCATGGGAGTTGCGTGGAAACACCCACGTAATATCTATGGAAAGCCTTCCTAGAACAGAGTAAGGCAATGCATCGATTTCTCCTGTGTTGCCTTCCTCCAGATTTTTTAAGCCACGCAGAGTCACGCAAGGTGGCTTTGCGTGGCTTCAAATATCTGGCTTAAGGTTTGCATCTTTCTTGCACCATGTTGCATGGAGCAACAGTGATGCAAGCCGGGACATAAATATGGCCCCAAGTGGCTAGAGGCTGGCATGGTGAGTAGTAACACAGGAAGAAGGGAAGTGGACATTTCATGACTTGCCCTCTGCACCATCAGAGGCTGGGCATTGCTAGGATCAGACAGATAGCTCCTGAAACACAGAATGTTCCTCCCGCCACCTCCCGCCCCAATGTCCGTATCACAAGTGGTCACTTTTTGTGGCTTTTTGATTCCTGTTCCTTTAAGGCACCGGGGAGGGTTCGTCCTGTTCACTGAACACCTAAATGCTGAGATAGGGCTCTGTTGTTTTATGGTCCTGTTCACAATTATACTTCAACTCAGTACATGCTTCATTTACTTCATTGAGATGAGCGCTGTGCACCTCCCGCTACACAGCCCTGGATAACAAACCCTTCAAGGGTGCAAAGAGCGAGGCTGCTTAGGTCTTTCCAAGCATCGCACTGAGAGTAGCCTGACCGTGAGCCTAGTCTGTGCTGATATTTTGGACCTTTAACCATGTTATTGGTACACAATTTGGCACTTGTTGGGATGGAATCTCCCCTGCATGATGTACTGTTGTGTTCTTGTGCCCGACTAGCCTCACAGTCCCCTTGTGTGTGCACACGGAGGCCTAGGCCTTTCCCTTAGCATGACTGGAGTCCTGGTCCTGTTGTGTTATCCACACCCATGCACCCCGCATGCTGTCACTCTACCGATGGTGGATTTCTGTCGCTGTCATGGGTTTAGGGCAGCGGTGGTAGCAGTGCATCGTATATTGTGAATCCATAGTTGTGAGCAGACCTTTATTGGTGTTTCTAGGGTGGAGGCCGGCCAAACCACTTCTGCATAGCTCTGCTTCTGTGTGCTAACCCAGATCCTAGCAGCAACACCCCAGGAAGATGTTGTGTGTGTCTGTGACTGATGTGAATGAGTGAGCCAGGATAATGAAGGCCACTTTCCATACCCCAGCCTGGTCTTTTGCAGAAGACGGAGATGAGGTTGTTTTCCTGGCAGTTGACATGAGATGCACCTGGATTCCCTCACGGGTGACAAGATGTGCTCTACAGATCAACTGATGCTGACATTACTGAAACTTGAGAAAAGAGAACTAGGCAGAGAAGTGTGGAAACAGCAGACACATCTCCCTCAGATACCTGATTCGGCTGCTGCTGACGAAGCTTCCAGATGTTTGGAAGATGATAGACGTCAAGGGTGAGACTGCCGTCTCTGTGGTTCAAGGTAACAAGGGACCCTCAGGGAGGCCATACTTTTATCCTACCCCAAATGTGGAGGGGGGTGGAGACTGCTACTGCTTGAAGAGCCAGGTCTTGAGGAGTCTTCTGAAGGCGAGTAGGTCTTGAGTCTGTCGGAGGTAGGTAGGGAGCGTGTTCCATGTCTTGGCGGCGAGGTAGGAGAAGGATCTGCCACCGGCGGTGGTACGTTGGATGCGGGGGACGGTGACGACGGCGAGGCTCGCGGATCGCAGTTGGCGGGTCGGCGTGTAGAAATTGAATCTCTCGTTGAGGTAGGTGGGGCCGGCTTTGTGGAGTGTTTTGTGTGCATGGGTGAGGAGCTTGAAGGTGACCCTTTTGTCGACGGGAAGCCAGTGGAGCTCTTTGAGGTGAGGGGTGATGTGGCTGTGGCGGGGGGCGTTGGTGATGAGTCGGGCTGAGGCGTTTTGGATGCGTTGGAGCCGTTGGAGGTGTTTTTCTGGGATTCCTGCATAGAGTGCGTTGCCGTAGCAAGCCTGGCAGGTCCACAGGGGCAATGGGGCATCTCCAGAGCCCATCCCTTGCTGAAAGCTGACACCTGCCCTGAAAGTGGGAGCCAGAATGGTCATGTGTCTAATTACACAGAATCTCCAGAAAATGAGGAGTAATCACACAAAGTGGAAACCTTTGGCTCTATATTTTAGAAATGATGATGCAGATTGCACCAAAATATACAACGGAAAACACAAGCGCCGTAATAGTGTGGCAAGTTCATGTAACAAGCACCACATGAAGTTACATGAGTGCAACACAAGCTTGGCCAGGCCTTCTCTTCATCCCCTCGGATCGTTACATCTATTTTCATGTTCTGAAACTTTAATTACAAACTGTGGGCAGCTTTATCTTTTGCATTACACAAATGCTTCTGTAATAAGAGTAGTCATTAGTATGGTTCTCGTAAAGTGTAACAGTTAATTCTCTGTGCTCTGATGCCCATGAGGTATGGGTACCCCCTTCTCCACATGTAAAACTCTTGATACACAAATAAATACCACATCAGCATCCTGCAGGCTCCACACAGACCTGTGCAGCAGGTGCATGAACCCGCTCAGCTAAAGTGCTGGGACTGTCATATCTCAGAGTCCTCTGGGCGCTACAGGAGAAACCCTGCCCTGGGCAAAAACTGTGTTACACACACTGAAGCTGTTGTGTGGCACCACACTCTGATGACGTCACCGAGCTCACTCGCTGGCGTGCCCAGAGCACATGATGCTGTGCCCAGAGCACGAGTCCAGAGCGCATGATGCTGTGCCCAGTGCACATGATGCTGTGCCCAGTGCACATGATGCTGTGCCCAGAGCACATGATGCTGTGTCCAGTGCACATGATGCTGTGTCCAGAGCACATGATGCTGTGCCCAGCGCACATGCCGGCGTGCCCAGAGCACATGATGCTCTGTCCAGTGCACATGAAGCTGTGCACAAAGCACATGATGCTGTGCCCAAAGCACATGATGCTGTGTCCAATGCACATGATGCTGTGCCAAGAGCACACGATGCTGCGCCCAGTGCACACAGTGCACGTGTGCTCTAGTGGCCATTGGAGAGGAGGGGAGGGTCTTTTGGAGTGCTGCCAATTTATTTGAAGTAAAAACAAATATATAAAAAATAATATAAATTTACTCTATTGTACGTTTTACTCGGTCTCCCCATCACCCTATGTCTCTATCAATCTATCCTTCTTCCCCACGCTGACTCATCCCAAACCCTTTCTACTACTTTAATCTCCTAAATAACTCTGCCTAAGCTCTTCCCTCCTCTGCTGCATCTAGCTCACCCAAACCTCAGTTTACTACCATGATCTCCCAAACAACCCTACTAAAGTGTCCCTCATTTATCTCACCTTTGACTCATCCAACCCCCCTCCTGCTACTATGATCTCCCTAACCCTTTCCACAGACTCTTCCCCCCTCCATCCTCCTTTACTCATCCCAAGCCTCATCCTATTACTATAAACTCCCAATTAACACTTCTGGATTCTTCCCTCCTCTACCCCTCCATTACTCTAATCAGTCCAACTAACAAACTCACACATCCACCGCTCAAATTAGCTCATAATAATACTAATACTGTACTCATACCTCCCTATACTAATACTAGTACTGTACTCATACCTCCCTATACTAATACTAGTACTGTACTTATACCTCCCTATACTAATACTGTACTCATACCTCCCTATACTAATGCTAATACTGTACTCATACCTCCCTATACTAATGCTAATACTGTACTCATACCTCCCTATACTAACACTGTACTCATACCTCCCTATACTAATACTAATACTGTACTCATACCTCCCTATACTAATACTAGTACTGTACTCATACCTCCCTATACTAATACTAGTACTGTACTTATACCTCCCTATACTAATACTAATACTGTACTCATACCTCCCTATGCTAATGCTTATACTGTACTCTTACCTCCCTATACTAATGCTAATACTGTACTCATACCTCCCTATACTAATACTAATACTGTACTTATACCTCCCTATACTAATACGAATACTGTACTCATACCTCCCTATACTAATACTAATACTGTACTCTTACCTCCCTATACTAATACTGCACTTATACCTCCCTATACTAATACTAGTACTGTACTCATACCTCCCTATACTAATACTGTACTAATACCTCCCTATCCTAATACTAATACTGTACTCATACCTCCCTATACTAATACTAAAACTAATACTAATACTGTACTTATACCTCCCTATACTAATATGAATACTTTACTCATACCTCCCTATACTAATACTAGTACTGTACTCATACCTCCCTATACTAATACTAATACTGTACTTATACCTTCCTATACTAATACTAATACTGTACTTATACCTCCCTATATTAATACTAATACTGTACTCATACCTCCCTATACTAATACTAATACTGCACTTATACCTCCCTATACTAATACTAGTACTGTACTCACACCTCCCTATACTAATACTAGTACTGTACTTATACCTCCCTATACTAATACTGTTCTCATATTTCCCTATACTAATACTAATACTGTACTCATACCTCCCTATACTAATACTAACACTGTACTCATACCTCCCTATACTAATACTAGTACTGTACTTATACCTCCCTATACTAATACTAATACTGTACTCATACCTCCCTATACTAATGCTAATACTGTATTCTTACCTCCCTATACTAATGCTAATACTGTACTCATACCTCCCTATACTAATACTAATACTGTACTTATACCTCCCTATACTAATACGAATACTGTACTCATACCTCCCTATACTAATACTAATACTGTACTCTTACCTCCCTATACTAATACTGTACTTATACCTCCCTATACTAATACTAGTACTGTACTCATACCTCCCTATACTAATACTGTACTAATACCTCCCTATGCTAATACTAATACTGTACTCATACCTCCCTATACTAATTCTAATACTAATACTGTACTTATACCTCCCTATACTAATATGAATACTTTACTCATACCTCCCTATACTAATACTAGTACTGTACTTATACCTCCCTATACTAATACTAATACTGTACTTATACCTTCCTATACTAATACTAATACTGTACTCTTACCTCCCTATACTAATGCTAATACTGTACTCATACCTCCCTATACTAATACTAATACTGTACTTATACCTCCCTATACTAATACGAATACTGTACTCATACCTCCCTATACTAATACTAATACTGTACTCTTACCTCCCTATACTAATACTGTACTTATACCTCCCTATACTAATACTAGTACTGTACTCATACCTCCCTATACTAATACTGTACTAATACCTCCCTATGCTAATACTAATACTGTACTCATTCCTCCCTATACTAATTCTAATACTAATACTGTACTTATACCTCCCTATACTAATATGAATACTTTACTCATACCTCCCTATACTAATACTAGTACTGTACTCATACCTCCCTATACTAATACTAATACTGTACTTATACCTTCCTATACTAATACTAATACTGTACTTATACCTCCCTATATTAATACTAATACTGTACTCATACCTCCCTATATTAATACTAATACTGCACTTATACCTCCCTATACTAATACTAGTACTGTACTCACACCTCCCTATACTAATACTAGTACTGTACTTATACCTCCCTATACTAATACTGTTCTCATATTTCCCTATACTAATACTAATACTGTACTCATACCTCCCTATACTAATACTAATACTGTGCTAATACCTCACTGTACTAATACTGTACCCCTACCTCCCTATACTAATACTAATACTGTACTCATATTTCCCTGTACTAATCCACCACTAATTCATCTTGGGGTCTGGAGTAGTGTGCTACTCGCCGAAAAGCAGTTCAACGTCTCGTCCGGGGTAGTAAGCGCTGTATAAATGCAATTACAATTGCAATGACAATTCAAGCAGCAAAGCAGGGTTAAATGAGGCGTAAATCAGAGCCAGTGTCAGACAACAGCCGGACCCAGGAGCTCGACATAGAAAGGGGATGGAATGTTAAAAAAAGAAATATATATATATATATATATATATATATATATTTTTTTTTTTTACGGTTTCCGTTCCATTACCTCCATTTCGCACACATTGTCATGCGCTGCATTGCTTCTGGGCCTGGGAGACATTTCAATTACGCCGGCATAAACAGAGTAATCTTTGTAATTCTGCATTTCTCTTTCACACAGATTAACTGATAAGCATGCAATTACTTTGCTCATCTAATTTGGTGGAAAAATACCTACAGCCAGAGCACATTAAGAAAGCATGAGCAGACACCCATGCTCGCTAATCATGTTCTGCTGCATTTAGTGCTAATTCTTACTGCAAAAAGGCATCCTTCCATCCGTTTTGGCCATGAGGCGGCATTTTTGCACTAACCAAAAAAGTTAAACGCAGAATTACTCTTATCGCATAATTATGCATAATCATGTGGAATTCATAGGTAATTCCGCATAATTACGCTTCACGGAATTACATGAGTTACACCCACTATTTTTTGCATTCCATATTGCCTGATTGCATCACTTAAGCGCTTGCCTCTAACATTAGTCAATCTGGACGTTGGAGTTCTATTGCGTAACGCAAAACCATGCCCCCTGTACTTCCCATCCCCCCCGGACAGTGTAATAAAAGCCCCCCCTTGGCTTTCATATCTCACAGATATCCACCAGCTTTAGACTGAAGTGGGACCCTCAAGGATGGGGGCTCCTGCACTATAAGGGCTGCAGGGGCCAGTGTTATGCCTCCGCCTTTGTGCACTGATTGAAACCACATCCGCTGTGCCAGGCCCTCACCATCTCCCCACGGTGGTGAACTGTAAACGGTGCATCAGCAGCTCGAAGGAACTTGTGGGTAGCTGTTTCCCTGAAATGTAAAGTTTGGCATCAATGAAAACTCAAACTTTGGCTAACTTATAGAATTTAGGCCCATATTTCTGTAAAATGGTGCACAACTGCTCTAATGCAGTTTTGCGTCACTTTATTTAGCGCAAGCTAAGACCATTCATAAACCCATCGGTGCACCATATTTATGTATTGACGCACGATGCCGCTAAGGAATGACAAGCATCAAAGAAAGACTCTAGCCGGGGGGGGTGGCATTAGGGGGAATGGCGCTAGTGGGCCAGAAATGACGTTAGGCTGGCTAGCTGCAAAATTTCTGCCGCTAATCAGCCTAAGATCATTTTCTGGCACACAAGCTGCCAAAAAATGACTCCTGTCTAAGTTTATACAGGAGTCATGCACACCACCCCGGTGCCCACCACAGGGGACCAGTGTCCCCTGGCAAGCCAAAAATACCTAGTGCCAGGCAAATAATAAAATACACTCACCTAAACTTACCTGGGATGGGGTCCCCTCTCCTGTAGTGTCCCTGTGGTGTGGGTGGTGGTGTTTCTGGGGCTTGGGTTGGGCATCTTTGTGCCCATTCCATGGTGTTTAGCCATGGAAATGGGCCTACCTGAAGCCTAACGCTGGTCTGACCCAGGCGTTAAATAATGGCGCTAAGCGGGCTTAGCAACATTTTTTAGGCCCACCTCCTCCTTGTGCATCATTTTAGCACCTTGAGGTCAATATGGTGCTAGGGGTTTAGCGTCGTGTTCAGGACGGGAACTCCTACCTTGCATCTCATTGACACAAGGTGGTTTTGCGCATCCTAAGCATGGCGCTAACTCCAATAATTTGATGCTAGAAGGGTCTAGCGTCAAAATTTAAATATGGGGTTAGGTTAGTGCCATTTTAGCGCCAAAATAAATGGCGCTAATGCGACGCAAACCACCCATAAATATAGGCCTTGGTGCCTGATTTATATTTGGGCGGATGAGTTACTCCTTCACAATGGTGACGGATATCCCATCCGCCGAAATATAAATCCCATAGGAAATAATGGGATTTGTGTTTCTGCAGACGGGATATCAGTCACCCTTGTGATGGAGTAACTTGTCCAACGAACTATAAATCAGACCCTTGGTCGTCAGACTCCATCTTGTCTGAGAAGTTTCATTACACCACATGAATAGACTCGTATGTTCATGTCTCCCCAGAACAGAAACTGAATCTGTTCCACACAGAAGGACTTTGACTTTCACAAGTATACTCATTCACGTGAAACCTGGCTGACCCAGAGTAAATCCCTCACAAAGTAACCACTTGTGTTCCCCGTGTAGGTGGTGGCTGTGAGAAGCTCAATGTTGCAGAATTATGATAGTTCGTCTAACGTATTTAGTGGCAATTGCTTCTGTTTGCTTGGTTTTGATTGGTTTAGGCTATGTGAATGTGTGCAATCCTTTCTTCAGAACCCTATCAGGGAGGGTGCTTTCTTGATGTACCAGAAGACCCTCGCCAACTTCCCTTCAGAGGCGAATCCGTGCCGCACGGGTCTTCCACTTGCTGTACCTTACATTACACAGATTTGAACTTTACTGAGTTCTTCGCTGATTCTGTTCTTCATCTTAGCTTTGCACTCTGGTTTATTGACTAATTGATTTTGACTATGAGAGGTTGATTCTTGATCAAGATTGTACACTAAGGGCTTGATTTAGAATTTGCCGGATGGATTAGTTCTCTCACAATGGTAATGGATGTCTCATCCACCCGAAATGTAAATTCCATTATATTCAAAGGGATTTATATTTCGTCGGACAGGAAATCTATCACCGTTGTGATGGAGTAACCCACCGCCACGTTCTAAATCAGGCGCTAAAACCTTTAAGATTAAGACTCCCCTTTCTGTCATTTTTGTAGATCCAATTGGTTTCTTCGCATTTTGTCAATGACATTTTCATTTAGATGATTTAATTGAGAAAAGAGCAGAAGGGAGCACTAACGTCCGCTTCTGGATTACAATGCTCCATATCGATCAGGTTCGTAAGAACTGTGGGTGCGGCCATTACTTGCGAGATCTATACATCCACACCCCACAGTTTAATGTAAAATCATGGGGCACTCCTTCAGAATGTGGTGAGAGGCCTGACACTCCCATATCTAACAAATATTCATAGGCCTTGGTCTGGAAGGGACCCTGTATGGAAGGTCACCCTGTACCACATACATAGGCCTGCATTACGCCCTTAACACCACACTGTCTCACTCATGTGAATCCAGCTGCACCCCTCCTTCACACTGGGGACCACCAGTGATGTATTTCACTGAAAGTCTTCTGACACACAATGAAGTCACCTGGCACACTCTGCACACCTCTCCCATTCACACTTAGGGGGTGATTCTAAGTCCGGCGGGCGGCGGAGGCCGCCTGCCAGACTTCCCCCACCAAAATACCGCTCCGCGGTCGAAAGACGCTGAGGGTATTTTGGGATTTGCCCTGGGCTGGCGGGCGACCGCCAAAAGGCCGCCCGCCAGCCGAGGGCAAATCAACCTTCACACGAGGACGCCGGCTCAGAATTGAGCCGGCGTAGTGGGAAGGTGCGACGGGTGCAGTGGCACCCGTCGCGTATTTCAGTGTCTGCAAAGCAGACACTGAAATACTAAGTGGGGCCCTCTTACGGGGGCCCCTGCAGTGCCCATGCCATTGGCATGGGCACTGCAGGGGCCCCCAGGGGCCCCGCGGCACCCCCTACCGCCATCCTGTTCTTGGCGGGAGACCCGCCAGGAACAGGATGGCGGTAGGGGGTGTCAGAATCCCCATGGCGGCGGAGCGCGCTCCGCCGCCATGGAGGATTCCGTAGGGCAGCGGAAAACCGGCGGGAGACCGCCGGTTTTCCTTGTCTGACCGCAGCCGAACCGCCGCGGTCAGAATGCCCTGCGGGGCACCGCCGGTCTGTCGGCGGTGCTCCCGCCGACCCTGGCCCTGCCAAAAGGCCGCCCGCCAGCCCAGGGCAAATCAACCTTCACACGAGGACGCCGGCTCAGAATTGAGCCGGCGTAGTGGGAAGGTGCGACGGGTGCAGTGGCACCCGTCGCGTATTTCAGTGTCTGCAAAGCAGACACTGAAATACTAAGTGGGGCCCTCTTACGGGGGCCCCGCGGCACCCCCTACCGCCATCCTGTTCCTGGCGGGAGACCCGCCAGGAACAGGATGGCGGTAGGGGGTGTCAGAATCCCCATGGCGGCGGAGCGCGCTCCGCCGCCATGGAGGATTCCGTAGGGCAGCGGAAAACCGGCGGGAGACCGCCGGTTTTCCTTGTCTGACCGCAGCCGAACCACCGCGGTCAGAATGCCCTGCGGGGCACCGCCGGTCTGTCGGCGGTGCTTCGGCCGACCCTGGCCCCGGCGGTCTCTGACCGCCGGGGTCAGAATGACCCCCTTAATGTTTGCCTTCACATTATCGGGGTCGTTTTGATCCCAGTGGTAAAAAATGCCTAAATTCACTACTGCTGCCGCCAAAAGACCCTTGCCGTGGCTACCAGCTGTCCACTGGATTATGGCCATAGCCGGATTTCTGCCAGAAGAATGGCAGAAATCCAGCTGTGGCCATGCCGGTGAATGGCGGTAAGGTGGCCATCTGCCAGTAGCAGCACCACGCCAGTAGACCGCCGCTAACCATATCATGACACATGATACAGCCTGGCGGTGTTCTGCTGGTAGACGCTGCTGCTGGCAGCAGCGCCCAGTCCCATCTCCTGCTGAAGGACCCCCTGACAACAGGTAAATCGGGTGCTCTGACAGGGAAGGGGGGTGTTGTGTTTGTGTGGGTGTGTGTGTGTGTGTGTATGTCTGTGCGTACATGTATGCAAGTGTGTGTTGCGTGTTGTATGTGTGTGCATGTTTTGATGTGTGAGTGCTTGTATGTTGTGTTGTGTGAATGCATTTCTGCTTGTATGTATGTAAGTGTGTGTGAATGGATGTTGCATGCGTGGATGAATGTGGGAATGTGTGTGTTTATGCATGTGTGCATGTTTGAAGGAAGGGATTCCCTGTCACTTATAGTGCCTACCGCCGTGGGTTTCGTGGAGGTAAGATTGCCACGAAATCCATGGCGGTAGGTGGGGTCATAATCCCACAGGTGGGCAAGTGACAACCGCTGGGCTGGAGAGTGAAGTCTCCAGCCCGGCAAGCGTTACCGCCGTCGCGGTCGGTGTGGTACTTTGGCGGTTTGGCTTTAGCCAAACTGCCAATGCCTCAATATGGAGAAAAGTATCGCCAGCCTGTTGGCAGTACTTTCCTCTATATTAACGCCATCTGCTGGGTTCATAATGAGAGCCTATGTTCCAATTACTAACCAGACCAGTGAGTACCATAAAAAGTTACATTAAATCAAGGCAGCTTTCATTGTATGCTTACTCAGTCAGAGTAAAATGTTTCAGGACGGTGTAAACTGGTATACAAGCTTTGACACACACTGACCACACCCTGTGCTCTTGATAATTCTGCCTGCTGATGTGTAGGAAGGGATGTCACAGGAAACACACCCACAAAGTGGAAACTGCTCCAAGCAGACTGAAAGAAGAGCAACAGAGTCTAGAGGGAAAAAATTTGAAATAGGTTGATTGAATAAATCAGCCTAACCACTTACGTAAAGGAAATAAAAAGTATAATTAAAGTTTCAAGACATGTGGCACGCCTGATCACATTAAAGGATATTTATGGGTAGAATGCTTGAGTTAATCTCAGTCACTGTTAATCGTTCCGGCTGCATCCCATTCTCTTGTTATTTTGCTCACCACATCAGTTTGGGCCTAGACATTTGCATATCAGCCTTGCACCTGCTTCTCATGGGAAGAGTCCATCCTGACCTGCCTAGCCAGGTCCTCCCTGACCAGTGCCACGAGCGACCCAGGACTGGCTTCAACCTAGTTTGGGCTCATCAGACAGGTATAGCTTGATTCCAGTGACACAGTGTGCTCGGGACCCACGCACACTGGGGTGTGGTAATTACCAGTGGCTGAGATTAATACAAGCATTCCTTCCATCACTTTTTCTATACTTTAGTGTGTTGTCCTAAGTGGGATGGCTATGCCCATATGTGGTCCCCATCAACACTGATCCACTGATACTTCTTGATGGAATTGCCATGGGTATGCTGCCTTTCTGCTCTGTCACCTGCAGTGGTTCTTTGCCATAGGCTTGCCTGACTTCCTGTTCTGATTTTGTTTTACCACTACTCAGTCCCCTTCTGTGAGGTACATCTGTTGGGGACATATTTTAGTATTAGTGTGTGCCTTTATCTTCTTTTCTCTTTGTCTGTAGCCTTAAGTTTATTGTTTTACATGGAGGCAGGGAACGCAGGACCTGGCACAATACACTTTCAAGTGTCACACCTCTGCCATCACCAATTGCACTGTGCTCTTCAATTCACGCATTAACCTTTCTGCCATAGCCTTGTCTTGTGGCCACACCAGGACTATCCTTCTGTGATCAATGGCTAGCTGGGCTAGAAAGTGTTTGAACTCTCCACTGTCAATAATGGGCCATTGTTCATCTTTAGGTCTTTGGATGTCCCCATGCTGCGCTTAGCCACCCAGGGTCTAAATAACTTTTGTGGCTCTAATGGACGAGACAACGTCTACCAGGGGAAACCAAGAAGATTCCTAGAATGTACTTTCCTAAGGACATGGGGCAATAGAAGGCATTGGCTACCAGCTCCCATGCTTTTTCAGGTAGGTCTGATGTTAGTAGTGGTGATGGTCTTGATGAGAAGCACTGGCATGTGTGACACATCTGCAGTGGCTGCTATCCTGCAGTGTCCTTCATGAGCGAATTTGATTGCTTGCTTCTATAGGGTCTTGGGAAGGATGAGTTTGGATCCCCCTAATTTGAGTCCTTCTTTTGTTATGACTAGTTCATCTTGAATGTTTTGCAATGGTTTGAGTTCTGCAGGGTTGTCCTCTCATTCTTTGCTGTGTTTCCACATTTGTGTATTAATCAGGTGTTTGTGTGCTCCTGCAGGCTATGAATTGTAGATACTCTTTGGCAATGGAGGGGCAGGACTTGTTGACATCAGGGGATGTTGTGGAAAATAGTAGGCCGGGTTCTGTTATTTCCCCGGCTTGTAGATGATATGGTGCTTCGTATCCCTGTAGGCACTTTGATATATCTAGCGCCATAGCTGGCCATGCCTAGAAACAACCTCAGCATTCCTACATCTTGTGGCAGAGCTGTGTCATTGAGAGCCGTGACTTTGTCTGGGTCTGGCATCTTTCCTTTCCCTGAGAAGAGATGCCCAAAGAAGCATAGTCTGGTCTTGTGAAATTCACATTTGTCCGTGTTCAGCGTGAAACCTACATCCATGAGTAGTTGGCATACTCAATTTAGGGCACCATCATGCTTCACTTGCATTGCTGCAAATACAAGTATGCCCTTGCTGCATGTAAACTAATTTAGCACTTGGAGTATAGTTTGGTGAATGACCTCTTGGAATATTTCCACCACCAACGATACCCAAAGTTCAACTGTTTTTTTATCTGAAGAGTCCAAGGTGTGCTGGAAATTTTGTGATGTATCAATACTCCTTTTCCAGCCCTAGTATTGTTTGTGTAGCTCAAGTTCTGAGAACATATTTGCACTGCTAAGTTGTATGGTCATGTTTGAGATGTGTGTGCCTAGATGTACTCCTGTTCACTAGCTTTGTTCCACTGGCATATGTCAACACATAGCCTCATGTCTTCCTTTGTGTCCTTTTTTGGCACAACTACTATCAGGGAGACCGAGGGACTTGGGCACCTGGAGGCTTCGAGGATGCCAAATTTGAGCAGGTTTCTGATTTCTTTCTCTATGGCTTCCTGCTGTGGAATGCCTTTTCACTAGGTTTGTACAATAGTAATACCATATACATACATATATACATGAGACACACCCAATGCCACTGAAATAACATCTGTAGAACTATGGGATGTGTGCCAATGTGTGACAGTTTTTCTAGTGTTGCTTGGGAGCTATTTAAAGATCTTTCTCAGCATTTCCAGCATATAGAAGCAGAATGCAGGAACAGCATTGATTTGTGCCATCATCCAGTTTGCTATTGATGATTATTCTGAGATTGCTAGTGTGAGCTATGAGTGTGGGTCTGAGTTCTATCAGCCACTCGGGAGTTCCATGGTGAGGTTTGCTTGCTGAAGACATGGCTGAATCTACCCTGGTCCATGGCTCTCTGCAGTCCGAGTTTAGGAAAACTGTTCCCCTTTTGTTTTCTGCACTTCACGTGGCAGGTGTTGTGGAAATGGTGTTATTAGCATGTCACTGGTGGCATGGACAAACCACACTGCAACCACATTTGAGCAGTTCCGGAGGGAGGGGTTCAAAATGTGGACCAAACCACGTAAAATCGCTAACATAAGAACAAGACCTAGGGTTTAGAACTGATGATAGGTCAACTTCAACTTGTCACTGGTGTGACACATTTGTGAGTTTCTTGAACAGAAATAGTATATGGCTATGCAGTGGCATTTCTACTACAAGTGCAGTACAATGTGGACCCGTAAACATACAACACTGCTCTCTCTGTAACAAGTCCCCCAAAAATGTAAGAGAATGAAGTGCATTGTAAGGTACCAAACCTTGACTCACTCCCCTGATCCAATTCCAATCAGCATCTGAAAGAGAAACGTAGATTTTCATTGGCCCAACAGGACTGGTAGGTGACGATCTGGAAAGACATCATACAACTCTCCAGTACAAGAAGGAAACACGCACTAGAAGAGGTTGGAGACTCCACTGAGGGCCGGGCAGAAACAGAATAGACACACTCAGTTACGGCTCGCTTCGCTAATGAGGAGGGGAGCGGGGCTGGTGCACATATGGGGGATGGGGTCAAAAAATTAATTTAAAAAATAATTCTAAAATAAAAACGATCCTCGCCGCTCCTCTCCTCTGTCTCGCTGCAGGCAGGCACAGGATCCCAGCCTGCCCTGAGGCCAATACTGACACTGCTCAGAGCAGGTGGGTGCTCCCAGGCAAACTGTGTTGCTGGGCTGGAGAGAGCCTACAGCGCATGTGTGTTTGGCCAAGCCGAGATGGCCGGCCAAACACATAGTGCACTCCCCTTGGTGCTCGTCACCCCATGGCCCTGCCCCATTCACCACGAAAGGATAATAAACCTAGTTTATTGTCCCTTCATGGTGAATGGTTTGCAGCTTCTGCTGCTGGCGGGGAGGCGACGCTCCTCCGCCCTAATGGAGAAGCCACCCCTGGACACACCACACTTTTTAACCAGTTACATCAGCAGTGAGAAGCGTAAAATCATTGCTCCTTGGCTCTGTGTGCTGCTGGAACTATCAAGATACCTCACAACTAAAGAATAGGTTGCTCCTTCACAGATACCCTTCCTCTCTGACGCCCCTTCCTTTCTCCTCATTTCCCTATTCTCTGGATTGCTGCTTTTCTGGACAGACCACTCCTCTACCTTTTGCCTTTTGCCTAACCTGTTGGTGCCTCCATGGTCTCATCCCCCGGTCCTGGGCCTGTCTGGAGGAGACATGTCTGTGAATTGCATGACATGCCCTAGTGATGTCATATGTAGGGGACAAGCCACCCCTGTGCACAATCCAGCCACCTCCCCGGCCTCTTGTCTTTGCTTGCACATTTTCATAAGTGCTGTTACCCTCTGACCCTGCCCTTTCACTGTCCCCCCCTTATCTGTGCACTGCCTTCCCCCCTTTGCCCACCTCTATAACTCTGCCCACTCCGTCGCAAACCTAAAACTCTGTCTCTTCGGTGCTCTTAAAACCCTCAATACCTTTAAAAGCTAAAGCATGCTTCATGCCCAATCCCTTGTTGCACTGCCCCATTCTACTACCAACCCTCTATTTATGTCCTTACCTCTGCACTCCGCTCCTCCCCTTACCTCTGCACTCCGCTCCTCCCCTTACCTCTGCACTCCACTCCTCCCCCTTGCCTCTGCACTCCACTCCTCCCCTTACCTCTGCACTCCACTCATCCCCCTTACCTATGCACTCCACTGCTCCCCTTACCTCTGCACTCTGCTCCTCCCCATACCTCTGCACTCCACTCCTCCCCCTTACCTCTGCACTCCGTTCCTCCTCTTACCTCTGCACTCCGCTCTTCCCCTTACCTCTGCACTCCGCTCCTCCAACTTACCTCAGCACTCCGCTCCTCCCCTTACCTCTGCATTCCTCTCCTTTCCTTACCTCTGCACTCCGCTCCTCCCCCTTACCTCTACACTCCGCAACTCCCCTTGCCTCTGCACTCCACTCCTCCCCCTTACCTCTGCACTCCACTCCTCCCCTTACCTCTGCACTCCGCTCCTCCCAATTACCTCTACACTCCGCACCTCCCCTTACCTCTGCACTCCACTCCTCCCCCTTACCTCTGAACTCCACTCCTCCCCCTTACCTCTGCACTCCACTCCTCCCCTTACCTCTGCACTCCGCTCCTCCCCTTACCTCTGCACTCTGCTCCTCCCCATACCTCTGCACTCTGCTCCTCCCCCTTACCTCTGCACTCCGTTCCTCCTCTTACCTCTGCACTCCACTCCTCCCCATACCTCTGCACTCCACTCCTCTCTTTACCTCTGCACTCCACTCCTTCACTTACCCCTGCACTCCGCTTCTCTCCTGACCTCTGCACTCCGCTCCTCACCTTACCACTGCACTCTGCTCCTCCCCTTACCTCTGCGCTCCGCTCCTCTCCTTACCTCTGCACTCCACTCCTCCCCTTACCTCTGCACTCCGCTCCTCCCCTTACCTCTGCACTCCGCTACTCCCCCTTACCTCTGCACTCTGCTCCTCCCCTTACCTATGCACCCACTCCTCACCTTACATCTGCACTCTGCTCCTCCCCTTACCTCTGCACTCCGCTGTGAGAAGGTAGCCTCTTTCTAGCCTTGTTACCCCCACTTTTGGCCTGTTTGTGAGTGTATGTCAGGGTGTTTGTCACTGTTTTCACTGTCTCACTGGGATCCTGATAGCCAGGCCTCAGTGCTCATAGTGAAAACACTATGTTTTCAGTATGTTTGTTATGTGTCACTGGGATCCTGCTGGTCAGGACCCCAGTGCTCATAGGTTTGGGGCCTATATGTATGTGTCACTGGGACCCTGTCACACAGGGCCCCAGTGCTCATAGGTGTGCATGTATATGTTCCCTGTGTGGTGCCTAACTGTCTCACTGAGGCTCTGCTAATCAGAACCTCAGTGGTTATGCTCTCTCATTTCTTTCCAAATTGTCACTAACAGGCTAGTGACCATTTTTACCAATTTACATTGGCTTACTGGAACACCCTTATAATTCCCTAGTATATGGTACTGAGGTACCCAGGGTATTGGGGTTCCAGGAGATCCCTATGGGCTGCAACATTTCTTTTGCCACCCATAGGGAGCTCTGACAATTCTTACACAGGCCTGCCACTGCAGCCTGAGTGAAATAACGTCCACGTTATTTCACAGCCATTTTACACTGCACTTAAGTAACTTATAAGTCACCTATATGTCTAACCTTTACCTGGTAAAGGTTAGGTGCAAAGTTACTTAGTGTGAGGGCACCCTGGCACTAGCCAAGGTGCCCCCACATTGTTCAGAGCCAATTCACTGAACTTTGTGAGTGCGGGGACACCATTACACGCGTGCACTACATATAGGTCACTACCTATATGTAGCTTCACCATGGTAACTCCGAATATGGCCATGTAACATGTCTATGATCATGGAATTGCCCCCTCTATGCCATCCTGGCATTGTTGGTACAATTCCATGATCCCAGTGGTCTGTAGCACAGACCCTGGTACTGCCAGACTGCCCTTCCTGGGGTTTCTCTGCAACTGCTGCTGCTGCCAACCCCTCAGACAGGCAGCTGCCCTCCTGGGGTCCAGCCAGGCCTGGCCCAGGATGGCAGAACAAAGAACTTCCTCTGAGAGAGGGTGTGACACCCTCTCCCTTTGGAAAATGGTGTGAAGGCAGGGGAGGAGTAGCCTCCCCCAGCCTCTGGAAATGCTTTGTTGGGCACAGATGTGCCCAATTCTGCATAAGCCAGTCTACACCGGTTCAGGGACCCCTTAGCCCCTGCTCTGGCGCGAAACTGGACAAAGGAAAGGGGAGTGACCACTCCCCTGACCTGCACCTCCCCTGGGAGGTGTCCAGAGCTCCTCCAGTGTGCTCCAGACCTCTGCCATCTTAGAAACAGAGGTGCTGCTGGCACACTGGACTGCTCTGAGTGGCCAGTGCCACCAGGTGACGTCAGAGACTCCTGCTGATAGGCTCCTTCAGGTGTTAGTAGCCTTTCCTCTCTCCTAGGTAGCCAAACCCTCTTTTCTGGCTATTTAGGGTCTCTGTCTCTGGGGAAACTTTAGATAACGAATGCATGAGCTCAGCCGAGTTCCTCTGCATCTCCCTCTTCACCTTCTGATAAGGAATCGACCGCTGACCGCGCTGGAAGCCTGCAAACCTGCAACATAGTAGCAAAGACGACTACTGCAACTCTGTAACGCTGATCCTGCCGCCTTCTCGACTGTTTTCCTGCTTGTGCATGCTGTGGGGGTAGTCTGCCTCCTCTCTGCACCAGAAGCTCCGAAGAAATCTCCCGTGGGTCGACGGAATCTTCCCCCTGCAACCGCAGGCACCAAAAAGCTGCATTACCGGTCCCTTGGGTCTCCTCTCAGCACGACGAGCGAGGTCCCTCGAATCCAGCGACACCGTCCAAGTCACCCCCACAGTCCAGTGACTCTTCAGCCCAAGTTTGGTGGAGGTAAGTCCTTGCCTCACCTCGCTGGGCTGCATTGCTGGGAACCGCAACTTTGCAGCTGCTCCGGCCCCTGTGCACTTCCGGCGGAAATCCTTCGTGCACAGCCAAGCCTGGGTCCACGGCACTCTAACCTGCATTGCACGACTTTCTAAGTTGGTCTCCGGCGACGTGGGACTCCTTTGTGCAACTTCAGCGAGCACTGTTTCACGCATCCTTGTAGTGCCTGTTTCTGGCACTTCTCCGGGTGCTACCTGCTTCAGTGAGGGCTCTTTGTCTTGCTCGACGTCCCCTCTCTCTGCAGGTCCAATTTGCGACCTCCTGGTCCCTCCTGGGCCCCAGCAGCGTCCAAAAACGCCAAACGCACGATTTGCATGTAGCAAGGCTTGTTTGCGTCCATCCGGCGGGAAAACACTTTTGCACGACTCTCCAAGGCGTGGGGGATCCATCCTCCAAAGGGAAAATCTCTAGCCCTTGTCGTTCCTGCAGTATTCACAGTTCTTCAGCCTAGTAAGAGCTTCTTTGCACCAACCGCTGGCATTTCTTGGGCATCTGCCCATCTCCGAGTTGCTTGTGACTTTTGGACTTGGTCCCCTTGTTCCACAGGTACCCTCAGTCAGGAATCCATCGTTGTTGCATTACTGATTTGTGTTTTCCTTGCATTTTCCCTCTAACACGACTATTTTGTCCTTAGGGGAACTTTAGTGCACTTTGCACTCACTTTTCAGGGTCTTGGGGAGGGTTATTTTTCTAACTCTCACTATTTTCTAATAGTCCCAGCGACCCTCTACAAGGTCACATAGGTTTGGGGTCCATTCGTGGTTCGCATTCCACTTTTGGAGTATATGGTTTGTGTTGCCCCTATCCCTATGTTTCCCCATTGCATCCTATTGTAACTATACATTGTTTGCACTGTTTTCTAAGACTATACTGCATATTTTTGCTATTGTGTATATATATCTTGTGTATATTTCCTATCCTCTCACTGAGGGTACACTCTAAGATACTTTGGCATATTGTCATAAAAATAAAGTACCTTTATTTTTAGTATAACTGTGTATTGTGTTTTCTTATGATATTGTGCATATGACACTAAGTGGTACTGTAGTAGCTTCACACGTCTCCTAGTTCAGCCTAAGCTGCTCTGCTAAGCTACCATTATCTATCAGCCTAAGCTGCTAGACACCCTATACACTAATAAGGGATAACTGGGGCTGGTGCAAGGTGCAAGTACCCCTTGGTACTCACTACAAGCCAGTCCAGCCTCCTACATTGGTTGTGCAGTGGTGGGATAAGTGCTTGAGACTACTTACCACTCTTGTCATTGTACTTTTCATAAGAGAAAAATATACAAAACAAGGTCAGTGTATATACACATAGCCAAAAAGTTTTGCATTTCCTCTTTTCACTCTTTTCTAAAGTGCTGAAAAGTACTTATAAACTTTCAAAAAGTTCTTAAAAGTTTAAAAAGTTTTTTTTCTGTCTTTCCAAAAAGTTCTGAAAACTTTCTTCACTTTTTCTATCACTTTAACTCTCTCTAAATATGTCTGGCACAGGCAAAAATATTGAACTGTCCAAACTTGCATATGATCACCTTAGCTGGAAAGGAGCAAGGAGTCTCTGCATAGAGAGAGGTTTGAGTGTAGGGAAGAATCCTTCCTTAGAACTGTTAATTAACATGCTTAGAGTACAGGATAAGGTCATAAGTGCCCAATCTGGTGAAAAAGTAGCTAATGGTTCTCAATCTGATCCAGGGACTCCCCCAGGAAAAGATTCAGGAAAGAAACTTCTCAGCCTGCCCATTACTAGACAGTCTAGCATAGTTGGTACAGAGGTTGAATCACACCATACTGATGGTGTGCTCTCACATTATACTGTTAGCCAAGCTGTTAGGGTGCCTTCTGTAAGGGACAGGTCTCCTTCTGTTCATTCCCATCATACCTCTGTATCTAGAAATGTCCCTCCCACCCACCCTGATGACAGATTGTTAGAAAGGGAGCTCAATAGATTGAGAGTGGAACAAACCAGACTGAAGCTCAAGAAGCAACAGCTGGATTTGGATAGACAGTCTTTAGAATTAGAGAAGGAAAGACAGAAGTTGGGTTTAGATACCCATGGTGGCAGCAGCAGTATTCCCCATAGTCATCCTGCAAAAGAGCATGATTCCAGGAATCTGCACAAGATAGTTCCCCCTTATAAGGAGGGGGATGACATTAACAAGTGGTTTGTTGCACTTGAGAGGGCCTGTGCTGTACAGGATGTCCCTCAAAAGCAGTGGGCTGCTATCCTATGGCTATCATTTAGTGGAAAAGGTAGGGATAGGCTCCTTACTGTGAAAGAAAATGATGCCAATAATTTTACAGTTCTTAAGAATGCACTCCTGGATGGTTATGGCTTAACCACTGAACAGTACAGGATAAATTTCAGAGAGACCAAAAAGGAGTCTTCCCAAGACTGGGTGGATTTCATTGACCAGGCAGTGAAGGCCTTGGAGGGGTGGTTACATGGCAGTAAAGTTACTGATTATGAAAGCCTGTATAACACAATCCTGAGAGAGCATATACTTAATAGTTGTGTGTCTGATTTGTTGCACCAGTACCTGGTAGACTCTGATCTGACCTCTCCCCAAGAATTGGGAAAGAAGGCAGACAAATGGGTCAGAACAAGGGTGAACAGAAAAGTTCATACAGGGGGTGACAAAGATGGCAATAAGAAGAAAGATGGTGAAAAATCTCAAGATAAGCATGGGGATAAGGGTAAAACCAAAGATCCCACTTCAAATCTTAAACACTCTTCAGAGGGTGGGGATAAAACAAATTCTTCCTCTTCTTCCCAACCTGCACACATTAAAAAGCCTTGGTGCTTTGTGTGTAAAAACAGAGGCCATAGGCCAGGGGATAAGTCCTGTCCAGGTAAACCCCCTGAGCCTACCACCACTAATACATCAAACTCTAGTGCCCCTAGCAGTAGTGGTACTAGTGGTGGGACTGCTGGCAACAGTCAAGCAAAGGGTGTAGTTGGGTTCACTTATGGGTCCATAGTGGAAACTGATGTAATCAGTCCCAAGACAGTTTCTGTCACACCTAGTGGCATTGGCCTTGCCACACTGGCTGCTTGTCCCCTTACAATGGATAAGTACAGGCAGACAGTTTCAATAAATGGTGTTGAGGCCTTGGCCTACAGGGACACAGGTGCCAGTTTCACTTTGGTGACTGAAAACCTAGTGCCTCCTGAACAACACATCATTGGACAACAGTATAAGATTATTGATGTCCATAACTCCACTAAGTTTCTTCCCTTAGCTATAATTCAGTTTAGTTGGGGTGGAGTTACTGGCCCTAAGCAGGTGGTGGTATCACCTAGCTTACCTGTAGACTGTCTCTTAGGTAATGACCTAGAGGCCTCAGGTTGGGCTGATGTAGAGTTTTATGCCCATGCAGCCATGCTGGGCATCCCTGAGGAATTGTTCCCTCTCATTTCAAGTGAAATGAAAAAGCAAAGGAGAGAAGGCCTGAAAACTCAGGATCCCTCTCCATCAACAGGTAAAAAGGGTATCACAGTATCCCCTAACCACCCTACCATTCAGGATACTATTCCTGTGGTGGGAGAAACCTCTCCTGGGGTGGCACCTGTTCCAAGGGAATCATCAGCTGGCAAAGCTGGACTCCCTGAGGTAGAAGTACCTCTCTGTGGGATAACTAACATTGGTGAGAAAAAGAGCACCATTTTAGTTAACATGGAGCATCCCTCCAACCCTCCCAGAGAAACTTTAGTGCAGAAACTCTGCACTGCCTCACAACACTTAGGACAGCATCCCTGCCCTAGTGTGGAGCTGATAGGACAGCATCCCTGCCCTGCTCCAACTCAAGAGAAACAGCATCCCTGTTCTCTCTTCCAGCCAGATGGACAAAGTTTTTGCCCAGCTATGGCTTTTCTGAGACAGCATCCCTGTCTGGCATTTCCATCACTACAAATAGGTTCAGTGGACAATTCCCACTGCTCTAAACTAAAACTTACTGATAGAAACTCTGAAAATACATCTTCACATTGTTGCTTAGCTAAAAAACTTCAAACAGGGTGGTTTACATCCCCACAGGGAAGTAACCATATAGTGGATGATAAAGGGAGTAACCAGTCTATTGCAGAGCTACTCTCTACTTATCACCACTTAGACAATAAAGTCTCAACTGGCCAAGGTTAGCCTTATTGTCCTTCGTTTGGGGGGGGGTTGTGTGAGAAGGTAGCCTCTTTCTAGCCTTGTTACCCCCACTTTTGGCCTGTTTGTGAGTGTATGTCAGGGTGTTTGTCACTGTTTTCACTGTCTCACTGGGATCCTGATAGCCAGGCCTCAGTGCTCATAGTGAAAACACTATGTTTTCAGTATGTTTGTTATGTGTCACTGGGATCCTGCTGGTCAGGACCCCAGTGCTCATAGGTTTGGGGCCTATATGTATGTGTCACTGGGACCCTGTCACACAGGGCCCCAGTGCTCATAGGTGTGCATGTATATGTTCCCTGTGTGGTGCCTAACTGTCTCACTGAGGCTCTGCTAATCAGAACCTCAGTGGTTATGCTCTCTCATTTCTTTCCAAATTGTCACTAACAGGCTAGTGACCATTTTTACCAATTTACATTGGCTTACTGAAACACCCTTATAATTCCCTAGTATATGGTACTGAGGTACCCAGGGTATTGGGGTTCCAGGAGATCCCTATGGGCTGCAACATTTCTTTTGCCACCCATAGGGAGCTCTGACAATTCTTACACAGGCCTGCCACTGCAGCCTGAGTGAAATAACGTCCACGTTATTTCACAGCCATTTTACACTGCACTTAAGTAACTTATAAGTCACCTATATGTCTAACCTTTACCTGGTAAAGGTTAGGTGCAAAGTTACTTAGTGTGAGGGCACCCTGGCACTAGCCAAGGTGCCCCCACATTGTTCAGAGCCAATTCACTGAACTTTGTGAGTGCGGGGACACCATTACACGCGTGCACTACATATAGGTCACTACCTATATGTAGCTTCACCATGGTAACTCCGAATATGGCCATGTAACATGTCTATGATCATGGAATTGCCCCCTCTATGCCATCCTGGCATTGTTGGTACAATTCCATGATCCCAGTGGTCTGTAGCACAGACCCTGGTACTGCCAGACTGCCCTTCCTGGGGTTTCTCTGCAACTGCTGCTGCTGCCAACCCCTCAGACAGGCAGCTGCCCTCCTGGGGTCCAGCCAGGCCTGGCCCAGGATGGCAGAACAAAGAACTTCCTCTGAGAGAGGGTGTGACACCCTCTCCCTTTGGAAAATGGTGTGAAGGCAGGGGAGGAGTAGCCTCCCCCAGCCTCTGGAAATGCTTTGTTGGGCACAGATGTGCCCAATTCTGCATAAGCCAGTCTACACCGGTTCAGGGACCCCTTAGCCCCTGCTCTGGCGCGAAACTGGACAAAGGAAAGGGGAGTGACCACTCCCCTGACCTGCACCTCCCCTGGGAGGTGTCCAGAGCTCCTCCAGTGTGCTCCAGACCTCTGCCATCTTAGAAACAGAGGTGCTGCTGGCACACTGGACTGCTCTGAGTGGCCAGTGCCACCAGGTGACGTCAGAGACTCCTGCTGATAGGCTCCTTCAGGTGTTAGTAGCCTTTCCTCTCTCCTAGGTAGCCAAACCCTCTTTTCTGGCTATTTAGGGTCTCTGTCTCTGGGGAAACTTTAGATAACGAATGCATGAGCTCAGCCGAGTTCCTCTGCATCTCCCTCTTCACCTTCTGATAAGGAATCGACCGCTGACCGCGCTGGAAGCCTGCAAACCTGCAACATAGTAGCAAAGACGACTACTGCAACTCTGTAACGCTGATCCTGCCGCCTTCTCGACTGTTTTCCTGCTTGTGCATGCTGTGGGGGTAGTCTGCCTCCTCTCTGCACCAGAAGCTCCGAAGAAATCTCCCGTGGGTCGACGGAATCTTCCCCCTGCAACCGCAGGCACCAAAAAGCTGCATTACCGGTCCCTTGGGTCTCCTCTCAGCACGACGAGCGAGGTCCCTCGAATCCAGCGACACCGTCCAAGTGACCCCCACAGTCCAGTGACTCTTCAGCCCAAGTTTGGTGGAGGTAAGTCCTTGCCTCACCTCGCTGGGCTGCATTGCTGGGAACCGCGACTTTGCAAGCTACTCCGGCCCCTGTGCACTTCCGGCGGAAATCCTTCGTGCACAGCCAAGCCTGGGTCCACGGCACTCTAACCTGCATTGCACGACTTTCTAAGTTGGTCTCCGGTGACGTGGGACTCCTTTGTGCAACTTCAGCGAGCACCGTTTCACGCATCCTCGTAGTGCCTGTTTCTGGCACTTTTCCGCGTGATACCTGCTTCAGTGAGGGCTCTTTTTTTCTTGCTCGACGTCCCCTCTCTCTGCAGGTCCAATTTGCGACCTCCTGGTCCCTCCTGGGCCCCAGCAGCGTCCAAAAACGTTAAACGCACGATTTGCGTGTAGCAAGGCTTGTTGGCGTCCATCCGGCGGAAAACCACTTCTGCACGACTCTCCAAGGCGT
This sequence comes from Pleurodeles waltl, assembly GCF_031143425.1. Taxonomy (NCBI): domain Eukaryota; kingdom Metazoa; phylum Chordata; class Amphibia; order Caudata; family Salamandridae; genus Pleurodeles; species Pleurodeles waltl. Next base: position 1,198,110,713 of record NC_090439.1, read on the forward strand.
GGGGGATCCATTCTCCAAAGGGGAAGTCTCTAGCCCTTGTCGTTCCTGCAGTATTCACAGTTCTTCAGCCTAGTAAGAGCTTCTTTGCACCAACCGCTGGCATTTCTTGGGCATCTGCCCATCTCCGAGTTGCTTGTGACTTTTGGACTTGGTCCCCTTGTTCCACAGGTACCCTCAGTCAGGAATCCATCGTTGTTGCATTGCTGATTTGTGTTTTCCTTGCATTCTCCCTCTAACACGACTACTTTGTCCTTAGGGGAACTTTAGTGCACTTTGCACTCACTTTTCAGGGTCTTGGGGAGGGTTATTTTTCTAACTCTCACTATTTTCTAATAGTCCCAGCGACCCTCTACAAGGTCACATAGGTTTGGGGTCCATTCGTGGTTCGCATTCCACTTTTGGAGTATATGGTTTGTGTTGCCCCTATCCCTATGTTTCCCCATTGCATCCTATTGTAACTATACATTGTTTGCACTGTTTTCTAAGACTATACTGCATATTTTTGCTATTGTGTATATATATCTTGTGTATATTTCCTATCCTCTCACTGAGGGTACACTCTAAGATACTTTGGCATATTGTCATAAAAATAAAGTACCTTTATTTTTAGTATAACTGTGTATTGTGTTTTCTTATGATATTGTGCATATGACACTAAGTGGTACTGTGGTAGCTTCACACGTCTCCTAGTTCAGCCTAAGCTGCTCTGCTAAGCTACCATTATCTATCAGCCTAAGCTGCTAGACACCCTATACACTAATAAGGGATAACTGGGCCTGGTGCAAGGTGCAAGTACCCCTTGGTACTCACTACAAGCCAGTCCAGCCTCCTACATCCGCTCCTCCCCTTACCTCTACACTCCGCTCCTCCCCTTACCTCTGCACTCCGCTCCTCCCCTTACCTCTGCACTCTGCTCCTCCCCTTACCTCTGCACTCCGCTCCTCCCCTTACCTCTGCACTCCACTCCTCCCCTTACCTCTGCACTCCGCTCCTCACCTTGCCTCTGCACTCCGCTCCTCCTCTTACCTCTGCACACTGCTCCCTTACCTCTGCACTCCGCTCCACCCCTTAACTCTGCACTCCGCTCCAACCCTTACATCTGCACTCCGCTCCTCCCCTTACCCCTGCACTCCGCTCCTCCCCATACCTCTGCACTCCGCTCCTCCTCTTACCTCTGCACTCCGCTCCCTTACCTCTGCACTCCGCTCCACCCCTTACCTCTGCACTCCGCTCCACCCCTTACCTCTGCACTCCGCACCTCCCCTTACCTCTGCACTCCACTCCTCCCCTTACCTCTGCACTCTGCTCCTCCCTTACCTCTGCACTCCGCTCCTCCCCTTACCTCTGCACTCCGCTCCTCCCCTTACCTCTGCACTCTGCTCCGCCCCTTACCTCTGCACTCTGCTCCTCCCCTTACCTCTACACTCCACTCCTCCCCTTACCTCTACACTCTGCTCCACCCCGTTACCTCTGCACTCCGCTCCTCCACTCTGCTCCTCTCCTATACCTCTGCACTCTGCTCCTCACCTTATCTCTGAACTCCGCTGCTCACCATACCTCTGAACTCCACTCCTCACCTTACCTCTGCACTCTACTCCTCCCCTTACCTCTGCACTCCGCTCCTCCCCTGACCTCAGCACTCCGCTCCTCACCTTACCTCTGCACTCTACTTCTCCCCTTACCTCTGAACTCTGCTCCTCCCCCTTACCTCTGCACTCCGCTCCTCCCCCTTAGCTCTGCACTCCGCTCCTCCCCTTACCTCTGCACTCCGCTCCTCCCCCTTACCTCTGCACTCCACTCCTCCACTTACCTCTACACACCGCTCCTCCCCTTACCTCTGCATTCCACTCCTCTCCCTTACCTCTGCACTCCGCTCCTCCCCTTACCTCTGCACTCCACTCCTCCCCTTACCTCTGCACTCCGCTCCTCCCAATTACCTCTACACTCCGCACCTCCCCTTACCTCTGCACTCCGCTCTTCCCCTTACCTCTGCACTCCGCTCCTCCCACTTACCTCAGCACTCCGCTCCTCCCCTTACCTCTGCATTCCTCTCCTTTCCTTACCTCTGCACTCCGCTCCTCCCCCTTACCTCTACACTCCGCAACTCCCCTTGCCTCTGCACTCCACTCCTCCCTTTACCTCTGCACTCCACTCCTCCCCTTACCTCTGCACTCCCCTCCTCCCAATTACCTCTACACTCTGCACCTCCCCTTACCTCTGCACTCCACTCCTCCCCCTTACCTCTGAACTCCACTCCTCCCCCTTACCTCTGCACTCCACTCCTCCCCTTACCTCTGCACTCCGCTCCTCCCCTTACCTCTGCACTCTGCTCCTCCCCATACCTCTGCACTCTGCTCCTCCCCCTTACCTCTGCACTCCGTTCCTCCTCTTACCTCTGCACTCCACTCCTCCCCATACCTCTGCACTCCACTCCTCTCTTTACCTCTGCACTCCACTCCTTCACTTACCCCTGCACTCCGCTTCTGTCCTTACCGCTGCACTCCGCTCCTCACCTTACCACTGCACTCTGCTCCTCCCCTTACCTCTGCGCTCCGCTCCTCTCCTTACCTCTGCACTCCACTCCTCCCCTTACCTCTGCACTCCGCTCCTCCCCTTACCTCTGCACTCCGCTACTCCCCCTTACCTCTGCACTCTGCTCCTCCCCTTACCTATGCACCCCACTCCTCACCTTACATCTGCACTCTGCTCCTCCCCTTACCTCTGCACTCCGCTCCTCCCCTTACCTCTACACTCCGCTCCTCCCCTTACCTCTGCACTCCGCTCCTCCCCTTACCTCTGCACTCTGCTCCTCCCCTTACCTCTGCACTCCGCTCCTCCCCTTACCTCTGCACTCCACTCCTCCCCTTACCTCTGCACTCCGCTCCTCACCTTGCCTCTGCACTCCGCTCCTCCTCTTACCTCTGCACACTGCTCCCTTACCTCTGCACTCCGCTCCACCCCTTAACTCTGCACTCCGCTCCAACCCTTACATCTGCACTCCGCTCCTCCCCTTACCTCTGCACTCCGCTCCTCCCCTACCTCTGCACTCCGCTCCTCCCCATACCTCTGCACTCCGCTCCTCCTCTTACCTCTGCACTCCGCTCCCTTACCTCTGCACTCCGCTCCACCCCTTACCTCTGCACTCCGCACCTCCCATTACCTCTGCACTCCACTGCTCCCCTTGCCTCTGCACTCTGCTCCTCCCTTACCTCTGCACTCCGCTCCTCCCCTTACCTCTGCACTCCGCTCCTCCCCTTACCTCTGCACTCTGCTCCGCCCCTTACCTCTGCACTCTGCTCCTCCCCTTACCTCTACACTCCACTCCTCCCCTTACCTCTACACTCTGCTCCACCCCGTTACCTCTGCACTCCGCTCCTCCACTCTGCTCCTCTCCTATACCTCTGCACTCTGCTCCTCACCTTATCTCTGAACTCCGCTGCTCACCATACCTCTGAACTCCACTCCTCACCTTTCCTCTGCACTCTACTCCTCCCCTTACCTCTGCACTCCGCTCCTCCCCTGACCTCTGCACTCCGCTCCTCACCTTACCTCTGCACTCCGCTCCGCCCCTGACCTCTGCACTCTGCTCCTCTCCTTACCTCTGAACTCTGCTCCTCCCCCTTACCTCTGCACTCCGCTCCTCCCCCTTAGCTCTGCACTCCGCTCCTCCCCTTACCTCTGCACTCCGCTCCTCCCCCTTACCTCTGCACTCCACTCCTCCCCTTACCTCTACACACCGCTCCTCCCCTTACCTCTGCATTCCACTCCTCTCCCTTACCTCTGCACTCCGCTCCTCCCCTTACCTCTGCACTCCGCTTCTCCCCCTTACCTCTGCACTCTGCTCTTCCCCTTACCTCTGCACTCCGCTACTCCCACTTACCTCTGCACTCCGCTCCTCCCCTTACCTCTGCACTCCGCTCCTCCCCTTACTTCTACACTCCGCTCCTCCCCTTACCTCTGCACTCCGCTCCTCCCCTTACCTCTGCACTCCATCCCTCCCCTTACCTCTGCACTCCGCTCCTCACCTTGCCTCTGCACTCCGCTCCTCCTCTTACCTCTGCACACTGCTCCCTTACCTATGCACTCCGCTCCACCCCTTACCTCTGCATTCCACTCCACCCCTTACATCTGCACTCCACTCCTCCCCTTACCTCTGCACTCCGCTCCTCCCTTACCTCTGCACTACGCTCCTCCCCTTACCTCTGCACTCTGCTCCTCCCCTTACCTCTGCACTCCACTCCTCCCCTTACCTCTACACTCCGCTCCACCCCCTTACCTCTGCACTCCGCTCCTCCACTCTGCTCCTCTCCTATACCTCTGCACTCTGCTCCTCCCCTTACCTCTACAGTCTGCTCCTCACCTTATCTCTGCACTCCGCTGCCCACCATACCTCTGAACTCCACTCCTCACCTTACCTTTGCACTCTACTCCTCCCCTTACCTCTGCACTCCGCTCCTCCCCTGACCTCTGCACTCCGCTCCTCACCTTACCTCTGCACTCTACTACTCCCCTTTCCTCTGCACTCCGCTCATCCCCTGACCTCTGCACTCCGCTCCTCCCCTTACCTCTGCACTCTGCTCCTCCCCCTTACCTCTGCACTCTGCTCCTCCCCTTATCTCTACACTCCGCTCCTCCCCTTACCTCTGCATTCCGCTCCTCTCCCTTACCTCTGCACTCTGCTCCTCCCCTTACCTCCGCACTCCGCTCCTCCCCCTTACCTCTGCACTCCGCTCTTCCCCTTACCTCTGCACTCCGCTCCTGCCACTTACCTCTGCACTCCGCTCCTCCCATTACTTCTGCACTCCGCTCCTCTCCCATACCTCTGCACTCCGCTCCTCCCCTTACTTCTGCACTCCCCTCCTCCCCTCACCTCTGCACTCCACTCTCCCACTTACCTCTGCACTCTGCTCCTCCCCTTACCTCTACACTCCACTCCTGCACTTGCCTCTGCACTCTGCTCCCTTACCTCTGCACTCTGCTCCTCCCTTACCTCTGCACTCCGCTCCCTTACCTCTGCACTCCGCTCCTCTCACTACAGGGTTCCAGAATTGTTTCTGGTGGTGGCAGGCTGGTTATGACCGGCAAGCAACTATGCCAGGATAATTAGCTTTGCAGGGCTCAGAAATAAGATGGTCCCGGGGTACATTTTGCAATTAATCCAATACTGGTACCAGTTTGGATTTATCATTCTGAGTTGTTTGATACCCAACAATCCAGGGTTCTGAGTGGCCATCAGGTAGCTGTGAAACTTGTACTGAACAATGTCCATCACATTTTCTTAAAATGGCTGCTTGTGGGAAAGTAGTCTCTTTCTAGCATGGTTACCCCCACTTCTGGCCTGTTTGTGAGTGTGTGTCAGTGTGTTTTTATTGTGTCACTGGGATCCTGCTAGCCAGGGCCCAGTGCTCATAGTTTACGGCCTAATGTGTGTATCTGTATAGTGATTCACTGTGTCACTGAGGCTCTGCTTTCTCTCTCTTTTTAAATCTGTCACTGTAGGCCAGTGACTTCATTTACCAATTCCAATTGGCATACTAGACCCCCCTTATATGTCCCTAGTATATGGTACTGAGGTACCCAGGGCATTGGGGTTCCAGAAGATCCCTATGGGCTGCAGCATTTCTTTTGCCACCCATAGGGAGCTCAGAGAAACCCTTGCACGGGACTACCATTGCAGCCTGCGTGCAATAAAGCACACGTTATTTCACAGCCATTTTCACTGCACTTAAGTAACTTATAAGTCACCTATATGTCTGTAGGAGGCTGGACTGGCTTGTAGTGGGTACCAAGGGGTACTTACACATTGCACCAGGCCCAGGTATCCCTTATTAGTGAAGAGGGGTGTCTAGCTTTAGGCTGATAGAAAAGGTAGCTTAGCAGAGCAGCTTAGGATGAACTAGGAGACGAGTGAAGCTCCTACAGTACCACTAGTGTCACATTCACAATATCATAAGAAAACACAATACACAGATATACTAAAAATAAAGGTACTTTATTTTTATGACAATATGCCAAAAGTATCTCAGTGAGTACCCTCAGTATGAGGATAGCAAATATACACAAGATATATGTACACAATACCAAAATATGCAGTAATAGCAATAAAAAACAGTGCAAACAATGTATAGTCACAATAGAATGAAATGGGGGCACATAGGGATAGGGGCAACACAAACCATATACTCTAGAAGTGGAATGCGAACCACGAATGGACCCCAAACCTATGTGACCTTGTAGAGGGTCGCTGGGAGTGTAAGAAACCAGTGAGGGTTAGAAAGATAGCCGACCCCAAGACCCTGAAAAGTGGGTGCAAAGTGCACCTAAGTTCCCCAAAGAGCACAGAAGTCGTGATACGGGAATTCTGCAAGGAAGACCAACACCAGCAATGCAACAAAGACGGATTTCCTGACGAGAGTACCTGTGGAACAAGGGGACCAAGTCCAAGAGTCACGATCAAGTCGGGAGTGGGCAGATGCCCAGGAAATGCCAGCTGTGGGTACAAAGAAGCTGCCACCGGATGGTAGAAGCTGTGGATTCTGCAAGAACGACAAGGGCTAGAAACTTCCCCTTTGGAGGATGGATGTCCCACGTCGTGAAGAGTCGTGCAGATGTGTTTCCGTGCAGAAAGACCGCAAACAAGCCTTGCTAGCTGCAAGGGTCATGGTTAGGGTTTTTGGATGTTGCTGTGGCCCAGGAGGGACCAGGATGTCGCCAATTGTGTGAGGAGACAGGGGGGCGTCCAGCAAGACAAAGAGCCCACTCAGAAGCAAGCAGCACCCACAGAAGTGCCGGAACTAGCACTACAAAGTGGAGTGAACCGGAGCTCACCCGAAGTCACAAAGGAAGGTCCCACGACACAGGAGGACAACTCAGGAGGTCGTGCACTGCAGGTTAGAGTGCCGGGGACCCAGGCTTGGCTGTGCACAGAGGAAATCCTGGAAGAGTGCACAGGAGCCGGAGTAGCTGCAAAACAGGCGGTTCCCAGCAATGTAGTCTAGCGTGGGGAAGCAAGGACTTACCTCCACCAAACTTGGACTGAAGAGTCACTGGACTGTGGGAGTCACTTGGACAGAGTTGCTGAGTTCAAGGGACCTCGCTAGTTGTGCTGAGAGGAGACCCAGAGGACCGGTGATGCAGTTCTTTGGTGCCTGCGGTTGCAGGGGGAAGATTCCATTGACACACAGGAGATTTCTTCAGAGCTTCTAGTTCAGAGAGGAGGCAGACTACCCCCACAGCATGCACCACCAGGAAAACAGTCGAGAAGGTGGCAGGATCAGCGTTACAAGGTCGCAGTAGTCGTCTTTGCTAATTTGTTGCAGTTTTGCAGGCTTCCAGCGCGGTCAGCAGTCGATTCTTGGCAGAAGGTGAAGAGAGAGATGCAGAGGAACTCTGATGAGCTCTTGCATTCGTTATCTAAAGAATTCCCCAAAGCAGAGACCCTAAATAGCCAGAAAAGGAGGTTTGGCTACTTAGGAGAGAGGATAGGCTAGCAACACCTGAAGGAGCCTATCAGAAGGAGTCTCTGGCGTCACCTGCTGGCACTGGCCACTCAGAGCAGTCCAGTGTGCCAGCAGCACCTCTGTTTCCAAGATGGCAGAGGTCTGGAGCACACTGGAGGAGCTCTGGGCACCTCCCAGGGGAGGTGCAGGTCAGGGGAGCGGTCACTCCCCTTTCCTTTGTCCAGTTTCGCGCCAGGGGTACTTGCACCTTGCACCAGGCCCAGTTATCCCTTATTAGTGTATAGGGTGTCTAGCAGCTTAGGCTGATAGATAATGGTAGCTTAGCAGAGCAGCTTAGGCTGAACTAGGAGACGTGTGAAGCTACTACAGTACCACAAGTGTCACTTGCACAATATCATAAGAAAACACAATACACAGTTATACTAAAAATAAAGGTACTTTATTTTTATGACAATATGCCAAAGTATCTTAGAGTGTACCCTCAGTGAGAGGATAGGAAATATACACAAGATATATATACACAATAGCAAAAATATGCAGTATAGTCTTAGAAAACAGTGCAAACAATGTATAGTTACAATAGGATGCAATGGGGAAACATAGGGATAGGGGCAACACAAACCATATACTCCAAAAGTGGAATGCGAACCACGAATGGACCCCAAACCTATGTGACCTTGTAGAGGGTCGCTGGGACTATTAGAAAATAGTGAGAGTTAGAAAAATAACCCTCCCCAAGACCCTGAAAAGTGAGTGCAAAGTGCACTAAAGTTCCCCTAAGGACAAAGAAGTCGTGTTAGAGGAATAATGCAGGAAAGACACAAACCAACAATGCAACAACTGTGGATTTCCAATCTAGGGTACCTGTGGAACAAGGGGACCAAGTCCAAAAGTCACAAGCAAGTCGGAGATGGGCATATGCCCAGGAAATGCCAGCTGTGGGTGCAAAGAAGCTTCTACTGGACAGAAGAAGCTGAGGTTTCTGCAGGAACGAAAAGGGATAGAGACTTCCCCTTTGGTGGACGGATCCCACTCGCCGTGCAGAGTTGTGCAGAAGTGTTTTCCCGCCGAAAGAATGCCAACAAGCCTTGCTAGCTGCAAATCGTGCGGTTAGCGTTTTTGGACGCTGCTGTGGCCCTGGAGAGACCAGGAGGTCGCAAATTGGACCAGAAGAGAGAGGGGACGTCGAGCAAGACAAAGAGCCCTCTCAGCAGCAGGTAGCACCCAGAGAAGTGCCAGAAAGAGGCACTATGAGGATGCGTGAAATGGTGCTCACCCGAAGTTACACAAAGGAGTCCCACGTCGCCGGAGACCAACTTAGAAAGTCGTGCAATGCAGGTTAGAGTGCCGTGGACCCAGGCTTGGCTGTGCACAAAGGATTTCCGCCAGAAGTGCACAGGGGCCGGAGTAGCTGCAAAAGTCGCGGTTCCCTGCAATGCAGCCCAGCGAGGTAAGGCAAGGACTTAACTCCACCAAACTTAGACTGAAGAGTCACTGGACTGTGGGGGCCACTTGGACAGAGTTGCTGGATTCGAGGGACCTCGCTCGTCGTGCTGAGAGGAGACCCAAGGGACCGGTAATGCAGCTTTTTGGTGCCTGCGGTTGCAGGGGGAAGATTCCGTCAACCCACGGGAGATTTCTTCGGAACTTCTGGTGCAGAGAGGAGGCAGAGTACCCCCACAGCATGCACAGACAGGAAAACAGTCGAGAAGGCGGCAGGATCAGCGTTACAGAGTTGCAGTAGTCGTCTTAGCTACTTTGTTGCAGGTTTGCAGGCTTCCAGCGCGGTCAGCAGTCGATTCCTTATCAGAAGGTGAAGAGAGAGATGCAGAGGAACTCGGCTGAGCTCTTGCATTCGTTATCTAAAGTTTCCCCAGAGACAGAGACCCTAAATAGCCAGAAAAGAGGGTTTGGCTACTTAGGTGAGAGGATAGGCTAGCAACACCTGAAGGAGCCTATCACAAGGAGTCTCTGACGTCACCTGGTGGCACTGGCCACTCAGAGCAGTCCAGTGTGCCAGCAGCACCTCTGTTTCCAAGATGGCAGAGGTCTGGAGCACACTGGAGGAGCTCTGGACACCTCCCAGGGGAGGTGCAGGTCAGGGGAGCGGTCACTCCCCTTTCCTTTGTCCAGTTTCGCGCCAGAGCAGGGCTGGGGGATCCCTGAACCGGTGTAGACTGGCTTATGCAGAGATGGGCACCATCTGTGCCCATCAAAGCATTTCCAGAGGCTGGGGAAGGCTACTCCTCCCCAGCCCTGACACCTTTTCCCAAAGGGAGAGGGTGTAACACCCTCTCTCTGAGGAAGTCCTTTGTTTTGCCCTTCTGGGCCAAGCCTGGCTGGACCCCAGGAGGGCAGAATCCTGTCTGAGGGGTTGGCAGCAGCAGCAGCTGCAGTGAAACCCCGGGAAAGGTAGTTTGGCAGTATCCGGGTCTGAGCTAGAGACTCGGGGATCATGGAATTGTCTCCCCAATGCCATTCTGGCATTGGGGTGACAATTCCATGATCTTAGACATACATGTTACATGGCCATGTTTGGAGTTACCATTTTGACGCTATACATATGTTGCGACATATGTATAGTGCACGCGTGTAAGGGTGTCCAGCACTCACAAAGTCCGGGGAATTTGCCCTGAACCATATGGAAACACCTTGGCTAGTGCCAGGGTGCCCACACACTAAGTAACTTTGCACCCAACCTTTACCAGGTAAAGGTTAGACATATAGGTGACTTATAAGTTACTTAAGTGCAGTGGTAAATTGCTGTGAAATAACGTGGACGTTATTTCACTCAGGCTGCAAAGGCAGGCCTGTGTAAGAATTGTCAGATCTCCCTATGGGTGGCACAAGAAATGCTGCAGCCTATAGGGATCTCCTGGAACCCCAACACCCTGGGTACCTCAGTACCATATACTAGGGAATTATAAGGGTGTTCCAGTCTGCCAATGTAAATTGGTGAAATTGGTCACTAGCCTGTTAGTGACAATTTGGAAAGAAAATGAGAGAGCATAACCACTGAGGTTCTGGATAGCAGCGCCTCAGTGAGACAGTTAGGGATCACACAGGGAACACATACATATAGGTCACAAACTTATGAGCACTGGGGTCCTCACTAGCAGGGTCCCAGTGACACATATCAAACATACTGAAAACATAGGGTTTTCACTATGAGCACTGGGCCCTGGCTAGCAGGATCCCAGTGAGACAGTGAAAACACCCTGACATATACTCACAAACAGGCCAAAAGTGGGGGTAACAAGGCTAGAAAGAGGCTACTTTCTCACAATGTCTAACTTTCATTTACTGAAGGCTAGGTGCAAAGTTACTAAGTGTGAGGGCAGCCTTTCACTAGCAAAGGTGCCCCCACATTCTTCAGGGCACATTCCCCGGACTTCGTGAGTGCGGGTATACCATTACATGCATGCACTACATGTAGGTCAATACCTATATGTAGTTTAACAATGGTAACTCTGAATATGGCCATGTAACATGTCTAAGATCATGGTATTGTCCCTCCATGCCAAATCTGGTATTGCAGAGTCAATTACATGCACACTGGGGGCTCCACTATGGTCCCCCAGTACTGCCAAACCAGTTCTCTGGGGTTTTCTCTGAAGCTACAGCTGCTGCCACCCCAAAGACAGGGTTCTGCCCTCCTGGGGTCTGGGCAGCCCAGTCCCAGGAAGGCTGAACAAAGAATTTCCTCTGTGAGAGGGAGTTAAACCCTCTCCATTAGGAAATAGGTGTTAAAGGCAAGGGAGGGGTAGCCTCTCCCAGCCTCTGAATATGCTTTGAAGGGCACAGATGGTGCCCTCCTTGCATAAGCCTGTCTACCTCGGTTCAAGGATCCCCCAGCCCCTGCTCTGGCATGAAACTGGACAAAGGAAAGGGGAGTGACCACTTCCCTGTCCATCACAACCCCAGGTGTGGTGCCCAGAGCTCCTCTAGTGTGTCCCAGACCTCTGCCATCTTGGATCCAGAGGTGTGAGGGCACTCTTGAAGCCTCTGAGTGGCCAGTGCCAGCAGGTGACGTCAGAGACCCCTCCTGATAGGTGCTTACCTGACTAGGTGGCCAATACTCCTCTGAGGGCTATTTAGGGTCTCTCCTCTGGGCTATTCCTCAGATGACGACTTGCAAAAATTCACCAGAGTTCCTCTGCACCTCTCTCCTCAACTTCTGCAAAGGATCGAAAACTGACTGCTCCAGGACGCCTGCAAAACTGCAACAAAGTAGCAAGAAGACTACCAGCAACATTGTAGCGCCTAATTTTGCCTGCTTTCTTGACTGTTTTCTGGTGGTGCATGCTTTGGGGGCTGCCTGCCTTCATCCTGCCCTGGAAGCCTCGAAGAAATCTCCCGTGGGTTGTCAGAGTCTTTCCCCTGCTTCAGCAGGCACCAAACTTCAGCTTTACCAGTCCTCTGGGTCCCCTCTGATTGTCACGAGCGTGGCCCCTGGAACAAAGGTGGTGGACCCAAGTGACCGGGATTGTCCAGTGGCCCATCTGTCCAAATTTGGAGGAGGTAAGTCCTTGCATCCCCTCTCCAGACAGTAATTCTGTGTACTGCGTGAACTGCTGCCATTTGGGCTTCTGTGCACATTTCCATGAAATCTTTTGTGCACAGCCTAGCCCAGGTCCCCAGCACTCTGTCCTGCAATGCTCAGCTCCCTGAGTTGATCTCCGGCTTCGTGGTACACTCTTTTGCAGTATTGAGAGGACCGCATTGTTCAGACTTCTTGAACCCGTGTGCAAGTTCTTCTGCGGGTGCTACCTTCTTGTACATGGGCTCGCTACGTTGCTGAGGGCCCCCCCGTCTCTTCTCCAAAGTGGCGACATCCTGGTCCTTCATGGTCCCGGGCAGCACCCTTTATCTTCAACTGCGACTCTTGCAGCTAGCAAGGCTTGTTTGTGGTCTTTTCCAAGGAAACAACTCTGCATCCTACAGCACCGGTGGGACATCTTCTGCACAAAGGAGAAGATCCTAGCACCTTTCGTTGTTGCAAAATCTTTAGCTTCTTCCAGACAGAGGCAGTCATTTTGCACCTTCATCTGGGGTTTAGTGGGCTCCTGCCCCCCCTGGACACTTTAGTGACTCTTGGACTTGGTCCCCTTCGTTTGCAGGTCCTCAGGTCCAGGAATCCGTCTTCAGTGCTTTTCAGTCTGTTGTGGTCTTTGCAAAATTCTCTATCACAAGTTTAGTATATTTCTGGGGAAATAGTAGTATTTTACTCCTACTTTCCAGGGACTTGGGGTTTGGTATCTTGGACACCTGTAGTGTTTTCTTACACTCCCAGAGACCCTCTACACACTACACTAGGCCTGGGATCCCTACCTGGTACTAATTCCACTTTCTTAGTTTATGGTTTGTGTTGCCCCTAGGCCTATTGTATTCTACAGTGTTTGCACTACTTTTCTAACTGTTTACTTACCTGATTTTGGTTTGTGGGTATATTTTGTGTATTTTACTTACCTCCTAAGGGAGTATATCCTCTGTGATATTTTTGGCACATTGTCACTAAAATAAAGTACCTTTATTTTTAGTAACTCTGAGTATTGTGTTTCTTATGATATAGGTCTATATGTTATAAGTGGTATAGTAGGAGCTTTGCATGTCTCCTAGTTCAGCCTAAGCTGCTCTGCTATAGCTACCTCTATCAGTCTAAGCTGCTACAACACTACTAATCTACTAATAAGGGATAACTGGACCTGGCACAGGGTGTAAGTATCATTGGTGCCCTCTATAAGCCAGGCCAGCCTCCTACAGTAGAGGGTCGCTGAGAGTGTAAGAAAAAACTAAGGGTGCCCACCCAGTGCCTCCTCGTTCAGTTATTTGCTCCTTCTCTGTTCCCAGGCATTCACTCTTCTGTTTGCTCTGCTCTGATCCTTCAGCTGCAGAGCTTCTAAGAGTTCCCTTGGCTGAGCCCCGACTGAGGTGTGAGTGATTTATTGTGGAATAAAAGCCTGTGTCCACACAGCTCCTAAGAGGGTGTTTGCTGTTCCCTGTGGTGTTGGCACATTGCTTTTCTTCACTGCCTTCAGACAGCTCTCTTGACGTGTATTGTTTGGTGGTTTAAAGATCTCTATTCATGACTGTGTTGTAACTAGGACAGTGTGCACTTTATAGTGTGTCTTACTCACTGTAACATTTGCTACTTTGCTGTGAGTGGAGTTCACTGTGGTGCACAGCCAGGTCACCGCAAGTCCTTGAAAGTCCACACCTCAGGTGGTGGAAGTAGCAAGGAGTTTCATCAGTGAAGAGGCAAATACTTTAAGATGATTTCTGTCTTCTACATGGCATTTCATGGTTCATGAATCTGGATATATTTTCTTGGTTTTGATTTCCTGTGGTCCCTGACAGACTGAGAAGGAAGACAGGATGTTGTGAGGAGCTGGTGGTACCCTGGTGATGGGGCACAGGTGACCACCTCACCCACACAGTGCACTGCGCACCACAGTTTGACAGACTTTTGAAAATTGGCAACCTAAAACTGTAACACTTTTCGTAGCACAACCAATCTAAAAATTCAGCTTGTGACAGATACGGTTTTAAACACAGCAGGACTCCCAGTGAAAACTATGTTTTAGGGGTTTGCGTTCCAGTATTTATACTTTGGTGCCCAGGTTCTGGAAGGCTGGATACACTTTCAGACCTTCCCTTGAAGTCCCAGGGTCCCTTTCCTGCCCTCCCTGCTTCAGGCACTCTACAGGGGGGTATGAAACCCTTTGTGTGAAGAAAGACACAGTCCTCGTCAGAAGTGGGTGTCAGCTCATCCCTCCCACGTAGTCCATCAGCTGAATGATGGGCCATAAATTTGCAAATGCTACACCCAAGCTCCCTTTGCATGTGACTGTCTAGTGGGAATCCACAAAGCCCAGCTGTCATCTACCCCAGATGTGTATTCAGAGACAGGCAGAGGCACAGGATGGTTAACCCCTTCGCTGCCAGGCCTTTTCCCCCTCAGGTGCCAAGCCTTTTGTTGTCTGCTTGGGGCAGTTCGCACTTAGGCCCTCATAACTTTTTGTTCACATAAGCTACCCACGCCAAATGTATGTCCTTTTTTCCAACATCCTATGGATTCTAGAGGTATGCAGACTTTGTGGGTTCCCCTGAAGGAGACCAAGAAATTAGCCAAAATACAGCGAAAATTTCTTTTTAAAAAAAATTAAATGGGAAAAAAGGGCTACAGAAGAAGGCTTGTGGTTTTCCCCTGAAAATGGCATCAACAAAGGGTTTGCGGTGCTAAAATCACCATCTTTGAGGAACAGGCAGACTTGAATCAGAAACCCCAATTTTTCCACACAATTTTGGCATTTTCCTGGGACATACTCAATTTTTTACTATTTTTTGTGCATTCAGCCTCCTTCCACTTAGTGACAGAAATGGGTGAGAAACCAATGCTGGATCCCAGAAAGCTAAACATTTCTGAAAAGTAGACAAAATTCTAAATTCAGCAAGGGGTCATTTGTGTAGATCCTGCAAGTGTTTCATACAGAAAATAACAGCTGCAATAAAAAAAAATTGTAATTGAGGTGAAAAAAAAACCAGCCATTTATCTCCACGTTTTACTCTGTAACTTTTTCCTGTGATGTCCGATTTTTAAAAGCAATATACCGTTACGTCTCCTGGACTCTTCTGGTTGCGGTAATATATAGGGCTTGTAGGTGCATCAAGAACCCTAGGTATCCAGAGCCAATAATTGTGCTGCACCTTGCAGTGTGTTTTCCTTCTATACCGGGTATACAGCAATTCATTTGCTGAAATATAAAGAGTGAAAAATAGGTATCAGGAAAAACTTTGTATTTCCAAAATGGGCACAAGATAAGGTGTTGAGGAGCAGTGGTTATTTGCACATCTCTGAATTCCGGGGTGCCCATACTAGCATGTGAATTACACAGCATTTCTCAAATAGACGTCTTTTTTACACACTGTCTTGCATTTGGAAGGAAAAAATGGAGAGAAAGACAAGGGGCAATAACACTTGTTTTGCTATTCTGTGTTCCCGATGAAAATGGTACCTCACTTGCGTGGGTAGGTCTAATACTTGCGACAGGAAACACAACATGGACACATCACATTTTTACATTGAAATCTGACATTATTATTGCAAAGTGCCTAGCTGTACATTTTGGCCTCTAGCTCAGCCGGCACCTAAGGAAACCTAGCAAACCTGTGCATTTCTGAAAACTAGAGACCTAGTGGAACCCAAGATGGGGTGACTTGTGGGGCTCTCACAAGGTTCTGTTACACAGAATCCTTTGCAAACCTCAAAATATGGCCAAAAAAACAGTTTTTCCTCTAATTTTAGTGACAGAAAGTTCTGGAATCTGAGAGGAGCCACAAATTTCCTTCCACCCAGCGTTTCCCTAAGTCTCCTGATAAAAATGGTACCTCACTTGTGTGGGTAGGCCTAGCGCCCGCGACTGGAAATGCCCCAAAACACAACGTGGACACCTCGCATTTACCCAAGAAAACAGAACTGTTTTTTGCAAAGTGCCTAGCTGTGGATTTTGGCCTCTAGTTCAGCCGGCACAACACACACACTAATGCATATCAATACATCACAGTTACACCCCCCAAACTCCCCGGAAGAATGCAAAGACAATAGAAAATGAGTGTAACCATTGTAATATATTAAAAGCAAGTAGGCAGAAATACATATATACACCATGTACAAAATATATACCAAGCATAGTAGTCCAGGTAGTGCTCTAAGAAAGTCAGTGGAACACTGGGACCACACAGTATGGGCGAGGCCCAAACAAGATCCCCGACCATGACTTAGAGAACACTTCAGGGGCATCAGAGAGCACCTAAACAGGCACCTCAAGGGTAGGGAAAGGGGGGGCACCTCAGCCGCTTGAGTGCACAACGCTAATCCACGAGGGGGCCACATGCCCACTTTTCCATCCTGGGGAGTGCAAAGCCATAGTCTCTCAAATCTCTACAGTGGGTGGTTTGCCCATTGTTCAATCCTGGGGAATGCAAAGCCACAGTCTCTCAAATCTCTACAGTGGGTGGTTTGCCCATTGTTCAATCCTGGGGAGTGCAAAGCCACAATCTTTCAAGTGGATAACAGTCTCCACTGGTTCTGGAGGGGGCATGGTGCCCAGAGTGCTTCCTCCTGCTAAGGACAGAGGTAGGGGATGACAGTCTCCACTGGTTCTGGAGGGGGCATGGTGCCCAGAGTGCTTCATCCTGCTAAGGACAGAGGTAGTGGATGACAGTCTCCACTGGTTCTGGAGGGGGCATGGTGCCCAGAGTGCATCATTCACCCTGTGACGGACTCAGTTGCGTCAGTGCCCTTGCCGCTCATGGGCCAGCCGTGCTTGAGACAGCAGTGCCCTGTTTAGTGGTGTTTGAGATGGCGGTGCCCTGTTCAGCGGTGCTTGTGACGGCGGTGCCCTGTTCAGTGGTGCTTGAGATGGCGGTGCCCTGTGCAGCGGTGCTTGAGATGGCGGTGCCCTGTTCAGCGGTGCTTGAGATGGCGGTGCCCTGTGCAGCGGTACTTGAGATGGCAGTGCTGCTGGCGGTCCTTCATGGCCCAGCGGAGCTTTTGCTGATGGTCATTCATGGCCCAGCGGGGCTTGTGCTGGCGGTGGCCTCTTGGGCAGGTGGGCTGGTGCTGGCAGGCCCCTTCTGGGCAGGTGGGCTGGTGCTGGCGGGCCTGTCCTGGGCAGCTGGGCTTGTGCTGGCGGGCCTGTCCTGGGCAGCTGGGCTTGTGCTGGAGGTGGCCTCCTGGGCAGCGAGGATGATGGCGGTCTTCTCCCCCGTGCTGCTCTTCCCAGACTTGCCGGGTTTCTTGTGGCCCTTCCCCACCTTGGAAGGTGTCACAGCTGACTCCACACTCCCACCGGGACCCCTGGAGGAGGCTTTGGTGGCTGGAGTCTTCCCCCTCTCCTGCCGGGCACTGGCCAACTTCTGATGCTTCACAGGTGGGGGACTGTCTGTGCTGTGGCTCTGTGCCACACTGGCTGCCCTGGTGGCCGGAGCACTCTAGATTCCGGTGACCAAAGGCACCACTGGTCCCGGAGATGTTGTGGCTGAGGTGCTAGTTCGGGACCTAGGAGACGGACGGGGTGGGGTAGGTGTGGGAAAGAGGTCAAGGTTGGACAGGAAAAGTTTTTTGGACACACTGGGACGGGTAGCTGGAGGGGGTTTGGGAGTGGAGGAAGAGGTGGTGGTTGTAGGAGGCGTTTGTTTGCTGACTTTGGGTGAAGGTGAATGCGCTGGAGGCTGTCGTGAGGTAGATGGCAGTTGGGTGGGTGTGTGCCTGCGTTTGTGTATCTTGGGAGGGGGCGTCACTGACGTTTGAATGGTAGTGGGGGTGGTGACTGCACGTGAGCGGGGTGTGGTAGTGGGTGTGCTGGAGAGGGACGTAGTGGCTGTAGAAGTAGAGCATGCAGGTGTGAGTATAGACAAGACTGGGAGGGAGGAGGGAGACGAGGAGGAGGGGGACACAGTGGAGGCAGTGGATGTTGGTGTGTCTGCATGTGTGTGATGCTTGCGTGAGTGCCTGTGGGATGTGTGGTGCTTACGTTTGAATGAGCTTCCCTTGTGTGTTGACGTGTGTGCATGCTGGTCTGTAGGTGTGCTTGAGATAGGCTGAGGTACAGGGGATTGGGTCGGGGTGGAGAAAGTTGGAGGGGGGAGGCTAGACACAGGGGCAATGGCTGCCATCAGTGCTGAGGCCAGAGTCTGAAAAGCTCGCTGAAGGGCCGCCTGACCAGAATGAATTATGAATTATTTGTTTGTTGCAACTGCCTTTCTACACCCTGGATGGCATTCAAAATGGTAGACTGCCCAACAGTGAGGGACCTGAGGAGGTCAATGGCCTCCTCACTGAGGGCAGCAGGGGTGACTGGGGCAGGGCCTGAGGTGCCTGGGGCGAAGGTGATGCCCACCCTCCCGGGTGAGCGGGCACGGGGAGAAGGCTGAGGGGCTGCTGGGAGGGCAGTGCTGGAAGGGGGGGTGGCGGCTGTACCTGTAGAAGGGGGTGGCACAGATGTTGCTGCCACCACAAGGGAGCTCCCATCAGAGGACGAGTCTGTGTCACTGGTCTCAGCTCCTGTCCCCGCCGTGGAGCTCCCCTCGCCCTCCGTCCCACTGGTGAAGTCCGATTTCGTAGTGTGGCCCTCCATGGCCATGTGGGATGCAGCCCCCTGGTGCTCCGGTGCCAATGCTCCTCTGCCTGATGATGCTAATGCACACAAGAACAGGGAGACCACAAAAAGGGGGGGGACGACAGAAGAAAGACATGTTGAGTGCATGCATTACCGCTACCGTTGGCAGACACGACAGACACAGAAGCCCCCTGCACTACACCGCACTCTTGGGTTCCACTTTTCAGTTCCTGGGAAATGGCCTACAAGGCTATGGACGACATCTGCACACATAGATGACACAGGGGCATGACTAGGTGTACTTGGCACTCTACAGAGGTGGGGTGGGGTGCCACATGGCCTGCCTTACGGAGGGGCCTTGCCTACGGAACTCGCCCTGGCCTAGGGAAACCCACAGCCCACCTCCCCCACCCAGACACCTCCACTGCGCGCAAAGACAGCAGAATGAGAGTGTACTCACCCCCTTGTGGCTGCTGTGATGCCCTCAAGCGCCCATCCAACTCCGGGTAGGCCACCGCCAGGAGCCTGAACATCAGGGGGGTCATGGTGCGACGGGCACCCCTCCCACGTTGGGAGGCCATCCCCAGCTGAGCTTCCGCCAACTTCTTGCTCCAGCGGCGAATGTCCTCCCATCTTTTCCGGCAGTGGGTGCTCCGTCTGTGGTAGACCCCCAGGGTCCGGACGTCCTTGGCGATGGCACGCCAAATATGTTTTTTCTGTTGGGCGCAGACCTACATGAAATGTACGGGGGAAGAGTAAGTAATTACCAACTGCACCGTCAAACTGATTGGCACCCATCCCCACCCTTGCCATGTTGCGCATGCATTCACCGTCTTTCATGCACGCAGCACACTCCCCCCTTCCTTCTTCCATCCAGCCCTCTCCACACAGGCATAGCCCATACAACATGCTCCCTGTGTACTTACCTGTTTGTCTGGAGGACCGTAGAGTAGCGTGTACTGGGGGAGGACCCCATCCACGAGTTTCTCCAACTCCTCCGATGTGAAGGCAGGGGCCCTTTCCCCAGACACTCGAGCCATTGTCTCTTCTAGACCGAGGTCACAGCAGCACTTGCAGTGTAGGTCCTCTCCTGTCGAAGATCAGGTATCAAGTGATTGAACAGATAGAAAATGGTGGTCATGTCCGCGGCGGTGTGTACCGTCACTGCCGGCGTACATCGTCATTGGCTCCTGGGACCCATAGGGTCCAATGTTAACCAATGCAGCATTGCACCGTGGTCTTCGACCGCCTACTGCGAAGGTGTACAACGCCAGCGCAGTTACCTCACATCCCATTGTCCCACTTTAGAGGTCAGGCAGCCGCCATTTCAGGGGCCCACATGGCTTCATTTTCAACTGCGTCACACATACCTAGGCCTAGACTGAACACACATACAGGCCACCTTTTGTGTATGAATGGTGTTCTGTGTAAACTGTGGGTAAGTACCTCTGAGTTGTTTGACTCTGTGCTCGCTGTTGTCCTTCATAGGCGCCGTCCGCTGGGGCATGTGAGGAGATGGCGGCATCCTCCGGTGTACCGACCATTGGTGGACCTGTCGACAATTTAGGAAAGACATGTGATAATCACATACAGGCTTGACCGTGCCACAATCCAGGAACTGTGTACCCAGTTGGAGTCAGACCTGATGTCAGCAATCCGCCATCCCACAGGAATCCCCCCTCAAGTGCAAGTGTTGTCAGTGCTCCATTTCCTTGCAAGTGGGTCTTTTCAAACAACAGTGGCCATAGCATCAGGGATGTCCCAGCCTATGTTTTCCAACGTATTGTCCAGAGTGCTGTCTGCCCTTCTGAAACACATGCGGAGCTACATAGTTTTTCCTCAGGTGGAGGATTTGCCTACAGTGAAAGGTGATTTCTATGCCCTGGGACACATCCCCAAAATCATAGGTGCCATTGATGGGACCCATGTGGCTTTGGTCCCCCCCCCACAGGAGTGAACAGGTGTACAGAAACCGGAAGAGTTATCATTTGATGAATGTACAGATGGTATGTTTGGCAGACCATACATCTCCCATGTGAATGTCATGTTCCCAGGCTCAGTGCATGACGCCTACATCCTGCGGAATAGCAGCATCCCTTATGTGACGAGTCAACTCCAGAGGCACCGTGTGTGGCTATTAGGTGAGCACCTGCAAGCAAGACAGTGGGAATGGTTGTCTGGGTCTGGGGATATCCCTCCAGGTTAGTGCGTGTCTAACATTTGTCCCTCGCCATTTGCAGGTGACTCTGGTTACCCCAACCTGTCATGGCTACTGACCCCAGTGAGGAATCCCAGGACAAGGGCAGAGGAACGCTACAATGAGGCCCATGAGAGAACTAGGGTTGTGATCGAGCGGACCTTCGGCCTCCTGAAGGCCAGGTTCCGCTGCCTCCATATGACAGGTGGGTCCCTATTCTACTCACCAAAGAAGGTGTGACAGAACATCGTGGCCTGCTGTATGCTTCACAACTTGGCTGTGCGACAACAGGTGCCTTTTCTGCAGGAGGATGGTCCAGATGGCGGTGTTGTGGCAGCTGTGGAGCCTATGGACAGTTAAGGCGAGGGAGCAGAGGAAGAAGCCATGAACACCAGGGACTCAGTGATCCAGCAATATTTCCAGTGAGACACAGGTAAGAGTACAGACCTGCCTACTAGATGTACTTTAACACTACTACCTCTCTACTGTCTGTCGTTTTCACCCAGTGTATGGTCACTGAGTTGTCACTTTACGATTTCACAGATGTGGGTACCACTGTGTGACATCTGCTTAGATTCCTCATGGACTAGAGCTGTGTGACATAGGTATGTTGACATTACAATTGAAAGAGCATTTTGCCTCTTTTGTACATTCATTTACACTATTTTGAAATCACAGACTGATTCCAGATTGTTTTGTGCTTTAAGTGTGTTTGTTTAAGTGCTCAATATTGGAGGGGGTAGTGAAATGGTGAGGGGTGATGGCGGAGGAATGTCCAGTCTATTAGTCTCACAGGTGCATTGCCCATATGGGCATAGGAAGTGGAGCTGGGGCAGTTTAAGTATGGACAGGGTGACAAAGTGGGACAGTAGGATGACAATCAGGGTGGTCTCTTTTCTTGGCGGGGGTCTTGGCATTGTGCTCTGTCTTGTTCCTGGATCTCAGGGACCGTTTGGGGGGTGGTTCTCCATCTGCAGGGGGTGGGGTGCTGGTGTGGTAGTCCTGTGGCGGGGCGTCCTGTCCACTAGCGCCGGCGGAGGTGGTGGGCAGTTCATCATCCATGCTAGAGTCAGGGGCCCCTTGTAGTGCCACAGTGTCCCTCCTGGTGTTCACAAGTTCCTTCAGCACCCCTACAATGGTGCCCAGGGTGGAGCTGATGGTTCTGAGTTCCTCTCTGAAACCATATACTGTTCCTCCTACAGGCACTGGGTCTCCTGAAACTTGGCCAGTACCCTTGCCATCGCCTCCTGGGAGTGGTGGTAGGCTCCCATGATGGAGGAGAGGGCCTCGTGGAGAGTGGGTTTATTTGGCCTGTCCTCCCCCTGTCACACAGCAGCCCTCCCAGTTCCCCTGTGTTCCTGGGGCTCCGTCCCCTGGACCGTGTGCCCACTGCCACTGCCCCCAGGTCCCTGTTGTTGTTGGGGTGGTGGGTTAGCCTGGGTTCCCTGTAGTGATGGACACACAGCTGATTGACGTGTCCTGGGGACGGAGGTATGGGCCCGCTGAGTGGGTGCTGTGCTGGTGTTTCCAGAGGGGGGGAAGGTCCGTGGTGGCCTGTGACTGGGTGAGAGGAACCGACTGTCCTGAGGTCCCCGATGGGACGGGCTGGTCATCTAGATCCAGTTGGACAGAGCTGCTGTCATCACTGTGGACCTCTTCTGTTGGTGGTGTGGACATGTGTGGACCCTCCTGTCCGGTGACGTTGGGTAGGGGTCTTGCAGGGGATAAAAGGATGGTTATTACATCTGTGTGTGGCATGGTGTGCAATGGGTGGGTGACTGTGTACCCCATTGCTTGCATTCCTGTGTGGGACCTTGTGTGATGATGGTTTAGGGGGGTTGTATGGGTATGTGCAATGGGCATGCTTTAGTGATGGGTGTCCATGCTTTGTTGTTGCATGCAGGGCTTGTGTTTGGATGGGTGGTTTGTGATGTTGGGACATATGTGAGGAGTTGGAGTGCTGGGGGTGAGGGTGGGGGTATCTGATGGCATGCAGGTAGGGTGGGGGATGTAATAGTTAAGATTTGTCTTACCAGAGTCCCTTCCTCCACCTACTCCTGCAAGGCCCTCAGGATGCAGAATCGCCAAGACCTCCTCCTCCCATGTTGTTAGTTGTGGGGGAGGAGGCGGGGGTCCGCCGCCAGTCCGCTGAACCACCAGGTGGTGTCTTGAGACCACAGAACGCACCTTCCCCCGTAGGTCGTTCCACCTCTTCCTGATGTCCTCCCAATTTCTTGGGTGCTGTCTCACTGCGTTGACCCTGTCCACTATTCTTCGCCATAGCTCCATCTTCCTCTCAATTGAGGTGTGCTGCACCTGTGATCCGAATAGCTGTGGCTCTACCCGGACGATTTCCTCCACCATGACCCTGAACTCCTCCTCTGAGAACCTGGGGTGTCTTTGCTGTGCCATGGGGTGGTGTAGGTGATGTGTGGGGTGGAGTGTGTGGTGATAAGTGTGCTGATATATAGTGGTGTGTTGTGTGAGGTGCGTGGAAGTTCTGTGGGTGATGGTGTTGTGTGCGTGTGGATGCTGTTGTTCTTGCTGGTGGTGTCTCTCTCTGGCCTTCTTTCGGAATTTTTGGTAGTAGGGGTTTGTGGGTGATGTGAGTGTGTGTTTTATATTGTAATGGGTGTGTGGGAGTGGTGTGTGTATGTGTATCAGGTGTGTGTATTTCGAATTGTCCAATGTGGCTGTGTTTTGTAAAAGTGTGTGTATTTTGAGCGCTGCGGTGTGTACTGCCAATGGAATACCGCGGTTGAAAGACCGCCGCGTGGATTCGTGTGCCATGATAGTGTGGGCGTTTTTCTGTTGGCGTGACGGTGGAGGTTTTGTTTTCGCCAGTTTATCACTGACCTTTGGTGTGGCGGACTTGTGTGGATGTCTGAATTTTGGCAGATTCCGAAATGTGGGTCATAATAGCTGTGACAGAATTCTGCGTCTGCGGCGGTGTGTTGGCGGTCTTCTGCACGGCGGTAAGCGTCTTTTACCGCCAATGTTGTAATGAGGGCCAATGTCTTCCAGAGAGCACAGACCTTCAGTGTTCTTTCCAGCAAAAAAATGACTGCTTTTTCTAAAGCAATGGAAGATATCTGTTACCGACTTATGTGCTGAACATAAACGAAGTGGTATCTCACCCACCCATCCAAGATTCACAGGTTCCATCGGTCCACAGTTTTACTTAATATCTATGTTCAGTGTTGATTCATGCTCATGGGGGCACAGATATCAAGAGAATGCTGTTACCGTCAGGTGTTGTGGAGTTACAAAGAAGATCTAACGCAGGATTGTCCAACAGGTGGATTGCGAGCTACCCGTAGCTCGCAGCTTTTGGCTCGCTGCCTCTCAGGTGAGTCTGGTGTACTCCACTGCCTCCCACCTTGTACTGTATTTTTTAACTCCTGCATCCATGCCACCCTCTTCTTAAATAATCAGTCCGGTGCTGCTGCCCAGAAGGAACTCTGACTGAAAATACAAGTCTCAGAACAGAGCGCACTGTGTGTAAACTTTCACCGTGGTAAATATTGCCTCTATCAGCGTTTATTTCATTAAACCCAAAGTAACATACTTCGAACATTATGGTCATTATTATGCTGTATCCAGATACCCATTTTTGTGGCCTGGCTTGTCAGTGCATCTGTTGCAGACAACTATGTGAGCATTAATATAGAGGGGCTTTGACTCCGCCCACATGTAAGGAGTACATGTTTTGTTGGGGCAGTCATTGTGTGCTTCTAGAAACAAGCATTTCCAATGCAATGGGTCTCGTGTTTGCTCGAGTTAGAGCCATTAACATTGTAAATTCGTAACTGGACTTTTCTTACCACATAAATTGACTATGAAAAGTATAACAGTTGACTTAAGTAAGCCAATTAAAAGCACAACGGCCGCCATGAGCGTGAAGGCGAGTTGCCAAAGGAAAAAGAGGTTTACTTGCAGTCAAACAAATCGGCAAACATGCAATTATCCACATAGCAGGGTCGATGGCCAAGGCAGTAACCAAACCGCCCCAAGGAGGGACAAACGTAAAGCATTTACCAGTGATAACTAAGGATTTTTGAAAGGCAAGCCTGTGAACTAGTGTAGGAAAGTAGCCTCTTTCTAGCCTTGTTACCCCCACTTTTGGCCTGTTTGTGAGTGTATGTCAGGGTGTTTTCACTGTCTCACTGGGATCCTGCTAGACAGGGCCCAGTGCTCATAGTGAAAACCCTATGTTGTCAGGGTGTTTGTTATGTGTCACTGGGACCCTGCTAGTCAGGACACCAGTGCTCATAAGTTTGTGGCCTATATGTATGTGTTCCCTGTGTGGTGCCTAACTGTCTCACTGAGGCTCTGCTAACCAGAACCTCAGTGGTTATGCTCTCTCTGCTTTCCAAATTGTCACTAACAGGCTAGTGACCAATTTCACCAATTTACATTGGCTTACTTTAACACCCTTATAATTCCTTTGTATATGGTATTGAGGTACTCAGGGTATTGGGGTTCCAGGAGATCCCTATGGGCTGCATCATTTCTTTTGCCACCCATAGGAGCTCTGACAATTCTTACACAGGCCTGCCACTGCAGCCTGAGTGAAATAACGTCCACGTTATTTCACAGCCATTTTACACTGCACTTAAGTAACTTATAAGTCACCTATATGTCTAACCTTTACCTGGTAAAGGTTAGGTGCAAAGTTACTTAGTGTGAGGGCACCCTGGCACTAGCCAAGGTGCCCCCACATTGTTCAGGGCCAATTCCCCGGACTTTGTGAGTGCGGGGACACCATTACACGTGTGCACTACATATAGGTCACTACCTATATGTAGCTTCACAATGGTAACTCCGAATATGGCCATGTAACATGTCTATGATCATGGAATTGCCCCCTCTATGCCATCCTGGCATAGTTGGCACAATCCCATGATCCCAGTGGTCTGTAGCTCAGACCCGGGTACTGCCAAACTGCCTTTTCAGGGGTTTCACTGCAGCTGCTGCTGCTGCCAACCCCTCAGACAGGTTTCTGCCCTCCTGGGGTCCAGCCAGGCTTGGCCCAGGATGGCAGAACAAAGGACTTCCTCTGAGAGAGGGTGTTACACCCTCTCCCTTTGGAAAATGGTGTGAAGGCAGGGGAGGAGTAGCCTCCCCCAGCCTCTGGAAATGCTTTCTTGGGCACAGATGTGCCCAATTCTGCATAAGCCAGTCTACACCGGTTCAGGGGACCCCTTAGCCCTGCTCTGGCGTGAAACTGGACAAAGGAAAGGGGAGTGACCACTCCCCTGACCTGCACCTCCCCTGGGAGGTGCCC
The DNA here is from genome assembly GCF_031143425.1 of Pleurodeles waltl. Taxonomy (NCBI): domain Eukaryota; kingdom Metazoa; phylum Chordata; class Amphibia; order Caudata; family Salamandridae; genus Pleurodeles; species Pleurodeles waltl. The sequence continues at coordinate 1,198,136,777 of NC_090439.1, forward strand.
AGAGCTCCTCCAGCGTGCCCCAGACCTCTGCCATCTTGGAAACAGAGGTGTTGCTGGCACACTGGACTGCTCTGAGTGGCCAGTGCCATCAGGTGAAGTCAGAGACTCTTTCTGATAGGCTCTTACCTGTGTTACTAGCCTATCCTCCTTCCTAGGTAGCCAATCCTCCTTTTCTGGCTATTTAGGGTCTCTGTTTTGGGGAATTCTTCAGATACCGAATGCAAGAGCTCACCAGAGTTCCTCTGCATCTCCCTCTTCACCTTCTGCCAAAGGATTGACCGCTGACTGCTCAGGACGCCTGCAAAACCGCAACAAAGTAGCAAAGACGACTACTGCAACCTTGTATCGCTTCATCCTGCCGGCTTTCTCAACTGTTTCCTGGTGGTGCGTGCTCTGGGGGTAGCCTGCCTCCTTCTTGCACCAGGAGCTCTGAAGAAATCTCCTGTGGGACGACGGAATCTTCCCCCTGCAACCGCAGGCACCAAAAGACTGCTTCACTGGTCCTCTGGGTCCCCTCTCATCCTGACGAGCGTGGTCCCTTGCACACAGCAACTCTGTCCAAGTGACTCCCACAGTCCAGTGACTCTTCAGTCCAAGTTTGGTGGAGGTAAGTCCTTGCCTCCCCACGCTAGACTGCAAAGCTGTGTTTCCTATGAATTGAAGCTGCTCCGGCTTCTGTGCACTCTTCCAAGATTTCCTGTGTGCACAGCCTAGCCTGGGTCCCCAGCACTCTGTCCTGCAGTGCCCAGCTCGCTGAGTTGGCATCAGACGTCGTGCGACTCCCTTTTGCAACTTCAAGTGGACTCTGGTTCACTCCTCTTCAAAGTGCCTGATCCGGTACTTCTGCGGGCGCTGCCTGCTTCTGTGAGGGCTCCCTGACTTGCTGGGCGCCCCCTCTGTCTCCTCATCCAAGTGGCGATATCCTGGTCCATCCTGGGCCACAGCAGCATCCAAAAACCCTAACCGCAACCCTTGCAGCTAGCAAGGCTTGTTTGTGGTCTTTCTGCGTGGGAACACCTCTGCAAGCTTCTTCACGACGTGGGACATCCATCCTCCAAAGGGGAAGCTCCTCGTCCTTTTCGTCTTGCAGTAACACCAGCTTCCTCCACCAGGTGGCAGCTTCTTTGCATCCTCAGCTGGCATTTCTTGGGCTCCTGCCCACTCCCGACATTGTCGCGACTCTTGGACTTGGTCCCCTTCTCTTGCAGATTCCCAGGTGCAGAAATCCACTGTGTTGCATTGCTGGTGTTCGTTTTCCTTGCAGAATCCCACTATCACAACTTCTGTGCTCTCTGGGGGTTATAGGTGCACTTTACACCTACTTTTCAGGGTCTTGGGGTGGGCTATTTTTCTAACCCTCACTGTTTTCTTACAGTCCCAGCGAGCCTCTACAAGCTCACATAGGTTTGGGGTCCATTCGTGGTTCGCATTCCACTTTTGGAGTATATGGTTTGTGTTGCCCCTATACCTATGTGCTCTCATTGCAATCTATTGTGACTGTACATTGCTTGCATTGCTTTCTATTGCTATTACTGCATAATTTTGGTTTGTGTACATATATCTTGTGTATATAACTTATCCTCATACTGAGGGTACTCACTGAGATACTTTTGGCATATTGTCATAAAAATAAAGTACCTTTATTTTTAGTATATCTGTGTATTGTGTTTTCTTATGATATTGTGCGTATGACACCAGTGGTATAGTAGGAGCTTTGCATGTCTCCTAGTTCAGCGTAAGCTGCTCTTCCATAGCTACCTTCTATCAGCCTAAGCTGCTAGAAACACCTCTTCTACACTAATAAGGGATAACTGGACCTGGCACAAGGTGTAAGTACCCCTTGGTACCCACTGCAAGCCAGGCTAGCCTCCTACATGTTGTTATTTAAGTTATTGTTAAACCATTGTACTTGTGTGAGGTTGCTGGTATTTGCGTGTCTCCTCCGTTCGGATTCCGGTGAGTAGATTCCAAGTTCGTTGTGTGGGATCGGAGTCGGAGGAGAGACACGCAGCACGCATGGCAGACTTGGAAAGCCTTTGTGATTACAACTACTGAAATAACAGCAATTGAACAAAACAGAAAAACTTCAACTTTACAAGGACATACTGAAAGAATGGTCCTAAAATGATACTCATTAATTTGGCTAAAACTACTATCCCAAAACACCCACTGAACTTCAGGAATGTCACAATGGGAGGGCAGATATAGCATTATGTCCCATGCCTGTCTACTTCAGGGTCACCAGCCCCTCCTGGAAACTTAATTTACAGATTGTAGAGGCAGCTAAAATACAGGGCACCAGATGCAGAACTGCCGTGTTTTCTGTTCCCCTTGAGAATCCCTCACGCTAAAAATAAATAAAAGTGACTGATTGGCTTTGCCGATGCTTGTCTGTATTAAGAAGGAAGTGTCCTTGCCACATGGCATACATGCACGAAGCAGCAGGTGCTCCTCCAGCAGGTCCCTTCAGAGATTAACAAGCCTGAGTCGTTCCCTATCTTCTAGGAGCATGTCATGGCTCCACTTTGGTCAAATGCTCTGGTTCTGGGAGCACGAGACCACTACACAGGTCGTCATGAAATGTGCACTGACAGCTGACAAGAGCCTGAGGGAGACCTGAAAGTTGGGAAGACCCAGGAGTATATACACGTTCAGTTTGTAATCCTGCAGTGCCTGCGCTTTTTGTGTGATATAAGCCGGTGATGACCTGCTCCAGGCCACACTGGCGCCATTCCAGGGCCTGCCGGGGGCTTTGGACTCACTGATGCACCACTGCACAGGGTGGTCGACCTCTCAGCTCCCAAAGCTTCACAGATCTGTGATACTTTGTATGTGCAGCACTGAGGGAACCCTTCCCCTTCCTTTACCGAGGCTAGCGGTGAGGGGGGGGAGGTGTTGTCTTATTCCGCTTCATGGCGTCTCCACAGAGGCTCTGGAGTACCCATCAGTAGCTATGGACACGCGCACACGTCTCCTGAGTGGTGGACCTGCCCCCGCCCGCACTGAATCCCCCCCGTGAACGCCTGGGCTGATCCTCAGTACTATCTCACTCCCTGGTAAACAGGCATCTTTACTGCTTTCAAACTGATTACTCTACTGCCTGCATCACGCAGGACAGGCGGTGCACCTTGCATCTGACCAGTTAAACTGCTTTTACAATTATTATACACAAAGCTAATGTGAAGCTATAAAATTGCGCATTTTCTAGAGGACCCTGTGCATTCTAAAGGCATGTACACGAAACCGAGCGGATTCTCTCCTCTTTGATTGCTTTTAGTTTCTATAAGTATTACTGCTCATCATATTATCAGTGTTTTTTTTAACTCCACACATTCCATTCTTTAGTGCCATCTAATTTTAAAGTGTTAAAGGGATTACATTCCTATTTTCATCTACTGTTCTGCTAAATACTTACTCCCGAAGGACCTGAAAGCACCATTTTGTTTGGTGCATCATGCAAAAATATGCCAACCCACCTTCTCCGTTATTGGCTATATAGATCCATGCATTTATCAACTATCTTGGAGCTACTGGTGGTTTAAAATTTTGCCCTGAGAGAATTTTTGTTTTACAGGTTCATCATTTTGGATTTGAGGGAAAATCTGAATTTAAATATCTTCAACAATTTTCCATAACCGAAGATGGATCTCAGGGATCTTCTAGGTGATTATATTTCTGGCTAATTCCAAGATGTCAGAATACATGCAGGGTTACAGTTTGATTCTCAACCAAGTATTGTGGTGCACAGGTAAAAATCTGTCTTGAGAGAACAGCCTAATGAATCAAAATAATTGTACATTGCTGCTTTGCAGGTTCTAGCGGGGCCTTGTGAGTTCAAAAATTTCAGAGATCAGCTCAACTGAGGTCAACGTATTCCCAAATGCCTTGAAAAAAAAGGGTTCAGGAATAATTTATCTAAAGCCAATGAATTGGGAAAATCAGTTTAGCTCATTAAATCTGCAGCCAAACAACTAGAATCAAGTGTTGATAATATAAGTAATGTTGATGAAATTAAACTGTCTAGTTCAAGACAATCTACCAAAATCTTTCTTACCAAAGATCCTGCGTGCTATAGATGTGGAAATATATCACCTCTAGCAAGCACTACAAATATGACCAGCCCTTAAAGTAGTTTGAAAAAAATGTACAAAAAGTACATGTTCCAAGAGTATGCAAATCAAACTGTGAAGAAATGTGATTAAAGTAGTTATGAGTAAAGAAGAACATGGAAAAGTGATTGAAAGTGGCTAAAAAGTGGTCCTACACTAAGGCTAGCTACTATAGATACTCCTGTGTCTCAGGCTCAGAATGTAAATACAAATAGCAATCAAGGCACTTCGAACTTAGATGGTGTTTACGTTGAAGATGATGATCCTTATATTGAAGTACAAGCTGACGGTATCGATCTGAAATTACCTTTGGACCCATCACCATTCTGTCAGATGTCACATTCTGTTGTAAGTGGCCTCATGCTCTCAAATTATTCCAGTGTGATGTGCACCCTAGCGCTTATAGGGGACAGGAGTTGAAAATGTTAGGCTATTTTGTTTCTCAAATTATTTAGCAAGGCAAAGTAATAGAAGGAAAACATACATAGCAAAGAAGGGAGGAGATATTGTTGGGATGGCTGCATCAAGGTCAATTTAACATTGATCTTAAGCCAGTTGCTGAAGAACAAGTATTAGCCATACCTGAAAATGATGGAAATAAGTGCAAATCCCCTATAAAAACTAGAAACCAGCTGAACATACACAATGTTGAATCAACTATTCAAGATGTGTTAGAAAATGTTCCTGAAGAGTATTTGGCAAAATTCAAAGAATTAGCTCATGATATGAAAATACAATCTAACAGTATTCCAATTAAGCATCACTTACACAATGTACCACTTATCGTGAGAAAAGATGTGTCTAGTAAAATAAAAAAAAGACAGTCTGGGAGGGTATAAGAGAACCTATAGATTCCTCATTTTTGGTATCTCCACAAGTTGATACCCGCAAGAAGGTTGGACTGTTAAAAGGATGTGTAGATTTAGGCTCACTTAATAACTTTTAATTACCCCGCATAGAAGACTCACTAAACAAACTGCCTTGTTCCACTGCACTTTCTAAGCTTGACATAAAGGCGGAGTGTTCTTCATGTCAGCACAACAGAGACCCACACTTATTGTTAAAAAGCAATGCTATGAAAATGTATTAGATACAGCTTGAAAGAAGGGAGACATATGCACGAAAAGGAAGGCTTAGGCCTGGCGAAAGGCTTATTTGATCGAAATGACAATTTAAAACTGCACTACAGGCCGCAGTGGCAGGCCTGAGATGTGTTAAAACGCTACTTTAGAGGATGCACAATGAGTGCTGCAAGCCCACTTGTACTATTTAACCTACAGGTCCTGGATACAGTTAATACAATTTACTAGGTTCCTACAAGCAAATTCAATTAGGAATAAGCCAATTTTACCATGTTTGAGGTCGAGAGCACAAGCATTTTAGCACTTGTTAGCAGTGATATGGTGCAAAGGTATCACGTTGATATCAATATCTATTGGAATCTGCAGAGGAAGCATGAAATCCCCTCACCTTTTCTTTTTTTTTTTTTTTAAATGTATCCTTGCCAAGCGTGGGGTTGGAAGAGATACGGTGAGTATCGATGAGTATGCTTTACTCTGTGAGTAACTCAGCTGCACTAAAGAGAAACCACGTCTTCACCCTACAGAGAGCCCACTCGACTCCGCTGAAGTTGGCCAAGGTAAGAGGAGATGAGGACTCCAGATGTAGGCAATGAGTCTGGGAGGCGGATGACGTCCACATGTTCGCTAGCTGCCGGACTCAGGAAGGTATTTAGTCAACTGTGGGTAAGAAAATCTGTGGCATCCTGAGAATAAATGTGGAGGTAAGACCCACCTTGGTTATGTTTGGTATGGTACAGCGAGAGACTGGAGTAGTGCGTCCCTCTAAATTACAAAGTAAGCTGATCTTTCACTTCACTCTCCTGGCGATGAGGGAGGTATGCAAAAAGTGGTGTCAACACTCACCCCCATCCTGCTGCGACTGGTTGAGGGATTTCAGGGACTGGGACAGCAAGAATAATAAGAGTAAACACTACGTTGATGGGGTATTTTGGAATCTGTTTGAAATTAGATGAAGGCTGTCATGTTTTTGGATCAGTTTGGCTGGAGAGATACCAGCAAAGTTTTATAGTCCACGAGTTTAACTGAAGTCGATCCTGATATTAGCACAAGTAGAAGTTCAGATCATGAAGGAACTTAGTCGAGGTAATAGGAGGACATAAAAAAAAGTGCAGAGACCTAATGCCGATGAAAACAAATTCAGCAAAACAAGACGTCAGGTCTAACAGCGGTCATAATATCTGCTTTTGGTGTTACGCTTCAAGCCTGAACAAAGTGGTGCAAAGCCAGCCCTGCCATCTAAGGACTACCACGACTGACATTTGCTGAAGGCCAGTGCTTGTCAAGTATATCACACCCTGTCTTACAGCCGCGAAAGCCCTTTCACCTTATGGCGATATATCAAGGTATAGGTCCATGCCTATGAACATTTGGCTACTGTAGTGACCGACTTTGGCCACAAAGTTGGCAGCTTTTGTGAGTGTGTTTGTGAGTGGAGACCTTCTTTCCAAACTTGCCTATTTTACTGCATACCCTGTGCAGTGTAGCCTTACAAGAAGAAGGACTTTAAGAGTGGCATTGGGCAGCATGTATCACTAGAGAATTGGCTCTGGGATGTCTGTTGAAGCGCTCTGGCAGGCTGTTGGGCAAGGAACAATTTCTTTGTTAAATCATGCCTGGGACCATGGCAGGTATGCAGGCTGGAGGCTGCATGATGTCCAGACAAAACTGTAGAGCAAAACGAGTGAGTCAGTAACTGGGACTGGCAGGGCAAGAAGCTTCAAAGCATCTTTACTAGGGAGAGGAACAATGCTATATCGTCTGGAGGAGCGTCTACAGGAGGCAGAGTGGAGCGCACTGATTGCTGGGGTCACACAGTGGCCCTAAGAATCTGTGGAGGCCTGTGGGTGCTCGAGAAGCTCTGCTTCCCTTTCAGCATTCTTTTCTGAGGAATGTGTCTCCACTTGCAGAAGATGGCCTGGCGATGGTAATGTTTGTGACCGAGGTGGGGGGAAAGCGGTAGGCTGCGGTAGGAGTTTGCTACGGAATGTATCACCAGGAGCTAAAGGAAAGGAGAGACTTTCTTTTGGAGCTGGCTTGTTTGAGTCGCTGGGATTGTCTAGGGTGGTGCAGAGGACCGCGGCATCAACGCCTGTAGATGGGGCGTTGCTGGTGTGGTTGTCAATGGCAGATACGTCGATGTTATGTTTGACAGCGGATGATGAGTTGTCGATGATGGGACATATGTTGATGAGGCAGCATCAGCTGGAGATGTTGACAATGAAGATGCTGAAGGAGGGGCGTTAGTGCCTCTCACCTGACCCCCTGCAGTCTAAGCACTTTCTTATGACGTGATTTTAGTTAATGAAGTAGGAGTGTTCGAAGCTGTTACTAGGACAGTTTCTTAATCCTGCTTTTTAACCATCACATGAAACTGATAGGCCGACGCTAAACACAGGAGATGGTTTCTGGCATGGCGAGGAGGAGGGAGGGCCAAGTTTAAAGTGTTAGACTGCCCAGATAAAGTGCCATCTCTGAGACAACCTCTGGTGTCGATAGAAATGTCACATTTGAAAGCACAAGTGGGTGTGAGGGGAATACCAACGTGCTCTCCCTTTCCTGGAGATGTTTCTTCGCCTCCATCCCCATTTAAGCTTCACTTCAAGAGATGCTCCACTGTCCGGCCATCGGTCCCACGGGCACAGAATAAGCCAGACCGAGCTCGCATATGTTTGATCCTTTCTTCTAAGGACAGATGAGTGAAGAACCGATGCTCAAGCTGCAGCCTCAGTAGTTGATAACCAGACACAAATGTGCTTTCATTGAATTATTGATATTTAGAAGGTATAAGGAAATGACAGATCATCTTTTCTGGGGCTTGACGTCAGTTGTAACGCTCCAAAAAAATAACATTACTGGGGAGCAACTGTCTAACAAGGGCAAAGAAGTAAGGCGGAGCCAGGCAAAACTCCAACTACTCATGGACGGAGGGGGTTTGAAAACATCTTCTTAATACTGGTGCTAAATCTGGAGTTGGCAGCAAAACAAGGATTAATATTTACACATTTATTTACAGTATCAAAGGACACACAGCAATTTGGAGAGAAGGCACCAATACATTCTGAAACAACGTGAAAAAACATTTCTAAAAAGCAGCCAGGAAACAGCTACACCCCTGAACAAACTACCAACATACAACCAAATGCACTGAATTGGTGGCCATTTTTAAAGTAAAAAAATATTTTGGCAGGTATAGTCAAAGTATGCTGCTCTTTGGGAACGAGTTATAAAAAGGGCATAATTTGTACGCAGACTTCGTGGGTCGGCATTGCACTTATAGCTGCAGTAAAGAGCTCTCTTAGGATGTTACTACAAGAGGCCGGAAGAGACGCAGATTGTAACAAATGGGTCAAAAATGGACTCGATGATAAAGGAGTCTGAAACCGAAATACAGCCAAGTTGGTTTCCTCTCTACAGAATACCTGCCAGTAAACAGCTAGGAGCTCTCCTGGATACCACCCCTGTCTGTGCCACGACTGGAGACCACAGGTGGTGCTCTTCAAGCCACCAGCACCAGGCCTGATGTGTAGAGGGGCTGCTCTCTGCCCAGAGTGGCACGGCGAAGGAAACACCAGCACCAGGCCTGATGTGTAGAGGGGCTGCTCTCTGCCCAGAGTGGCACGGCGAAGGAAACACCAGCACCAGGCCTAATGTGTACAGAGGCTGCTCTCAGCCCAGAGTGGCACAGCGAAGGAAACACCAGCACCAGGCCTGATGTGTAGAGGGGCTGCTCTCTGCCCAGAGTGGCACGGCGAAGGAAACACCAGCACCAGGCCTAATGTGTACAGAGGCTGCTCTCTGCCCAGAGTGGCACAGCGAAGGAAACACCAGCACCAGGCCTGATGTGTAGAGGGGCTGCTCTCTGCCCAGAGTGGCACGGCGAAGGAAACACCAGCACCAGGCCTAATGTGTACAGAGGCTGCTCTCTGCCCAGAGTGGCACGGCGAAGGAAACACCAGCACCAGGCCTAATGTGTACAGAGGCTGCTCTCTGCCCAGAGTGGCACAGCGAAGGAAACACCAGCACCAGGCCTGATGTGTAGAGGGGCTGCTCTCTGCCCAGAGTGGCACGGCGAAGGAAACACCAGCACCAGGCCTGATGTGTAGAGAGGCTGCTCTCTGCCCAGAGTGGCACAGCGAAGGAAACACCAGCACCAGGCCTGATGTGTAGAGGGGCTGCTCTCTGCCCAGAGTGGCACGGCGAAGGAAACACCAGCACCAGGCCTGATGTGTACCGAGGCTGCTCTCTGCCCAGAGTGGCACGGCGAAGGAAACACCTGCACCAGGCCTGATGTGTAGAGAGGCTGCTCTCTGCCCAGAGTGGCACGGCGAAGGAAACACCAGCACCAGGCCTGATGTGTACCGAGGCTGCTCTCTGCCCAGAGTGGCACGGCGAAGGAAACACCTGCACCAGGCCTGATGTGTACCGAGGCTGCTCTCTGCCCAGAGTGGCACAGCGAAGGAAACACCAGCACCAGGCCTGATGTGTAGAGGGGCTGCTCTCTGCCCAGAGTGGCACAGCGAAGGAAACACCAGCACCAGGCCTGATGTGTACCGAGGCTGCTCTCTGCCCAGAGTGGCACAGCGAAGGAAACACCAGCACCAGGCCAGATGTGTAGAGGGGCTGCTCTCTGCCCAGAGTGGCACGGTGAAGGAAACACCAGCACCAGGCCTGATGTGTACGGAGGCTGCTCTCTGCCCAGAGTGGCACAGCGAAGGAAACACCAGCACCAGGCCTGATGTGTACCGAGGCTGCTCTCTGCCCAGAGTGGCACAGCGAAGGAAACACCTGCACCAGGCCTGATGTGTAGAGAGGCTGCTCTCTGCCCAGAGTGGCACGGCTAAGGAAACACCAGCACCAGGCCTGATGTGTACCAAGGCTGCTCTCTGCCCAGAGTGGCACGGCGAAGGAAACACCTGCACCAGGCCTGATGTGTAGAGGGGCTGCTCTCTGCCCAGAGTGGCACGGCGAAGGAAACACCAGCACCAGGCCTGATGTGTAGAGGGGCTGCTCTCTGCCCAGAGTGGCACGGCGAAGGAAACACCTGCACCAGGCCTAATGTGTACAGAGGCTGCTCTCTGCCCAGAGTGGCACAGCGAAGGAAACACGAGCACCAGGCCTGATGTGTAGAGAGGCTGCTCTCTGCCCAGAGTGGCACGGCGAAGGAAACACCAGCACCAGGTCTGATGTGTACCGAGGCTGCTCTCTGCCCAGAGTGGCACGGCAAAGAAAACACCAGCACCAGGCCTGATGTGTACGGAGGCTGCTCTCTGCCCAGAGTGGCACGGCGAAGGAAACACCAGCACCAGGCCTGATGTGTAGAGGGGCTGCTCTCTGCCCAGAGTGGCACGGCGAAGGAAACACCAGCACCAGGCCTGATGTGTAGAGGGGCTGGTCTCTGCCCAGAGTGGCACGGCGAAGGAAACACCAGCACCAGGCCTGATGTGTAGAGAGGCTGCTCTCTGCCCAGAGTGGCACAGCGAAGGAAACACCAGCACCAGGCCTGATGTGTAGAGGGGCTGGTCTCTGCCCAGAGTGGCACGGCGAAGGAAAAACCAGCACCAGGCCTGATGTTTAGAGGGGCTGGTCTCTGCCCAGAGTGGCACGGCGAAGGAAACACCAGCACCAGGCCTGATGTGTAGAGGGGCTGCTCTCTGCCCAGAGTGGCACGGCAAAGGAAACACCAGCACCAGGCCTGATGTGTACAGAGGCTGCTCTCTGCCCAGAGTGGCACAGCGAAGGAAACACCAGCACCAGGCCTGATGTGTAGAGGGGCTGCTCTCTGCCCAGAGTGGCACAGCGAAGGAAACACCAGCACCAGGCCTGATGTGTACCGAGGCTGCTCTCTGAACAGAGTGGCACGGCGAAGGAAACACCAGCACCAGGCCTGATGTGTAGAGAGGCTGCTCTCTGCCCAGAGTGGCACGGTGAAGGAAACACCAGCACCAGGCCTGATGTGTAGAGAGGCTGCTCTCTGCCCAGAGTGGCACGGCTAAGGAAACACCAGCACCAGGCCTGATGTGTACCGAGGCTGCTCTCTGCCCAGAGTGGCACGGCGAAGGAAACACCAGCACCAGGCCTGATGTGTACCGAGGCTGCTCTCTGCCCAGAGTGGCACGGCGAAGGAAACACCAGCACCAGGCCTGATGTGTAGAGAGGCTGCTCTCTGCCCAGAGTGGCACGGCGAAGGAAACACCTGCACCAGGCCTGATGTGTACCGAGGCTGCTCTCTGCCCAGAGTGGCACGGCGAAGGAAACACCAGCACCAGGCCTGATGTGTAGAGGGGCTTCTCTCTGCCCAGGGTGGCACGGCGAAGGAAACACCAGCACCAGGCCTGATGTGTAGAGAGGCTGCTCTCTGCCCAGAGTGGCACGGCGAAGGAAACACCAGCACCAGGCCTGATGTGTACGGAGGCTGCTCTCTGCCCAGAGTGGCACGGCGAAGGAAACACCTGCACCAGGCCTGATGTGTAGAGGGGCTGCTCTCTGCCCAGAGTGGCACAGCGAAGGAAACACCAGCACCAGGCCTGATGTGTAGAGGGGCTGGTCTCTGCCCAGAGTGGCACAGCGAAGGAAACACCAGCACCAGGCCTGATGTGTAGAGGGGCTGCTCTCTGCCCAGAGTGGCACAGCGAAGGAAACACAATGGAGTGGAATGCGGCTCGAGGAATTCATTGCCAGTAGGTAGGAATATTTCACTCATGCCTTCCAACTCCCACAGCAGACTTTGACCATGATGAACTTCCTTCGTCTGTCCTCAACCTCCTCAGACGTCACATCCCTTTCCCAACCGCAAAGGATGAAATGATGTGTTAACACAGGGGTAGCAAAAGTATTTGCCAGAAAAGTAATATTTAAATTTCAATACTTGCTTTGGTTAAGAGTTTAGTAGTATCGCCACTGGCACTCTTATGCCAGGAACTAAATGAACTCAGTTTGTATTGAGCAGCATTTACAATACATTCGGAGAAACAAGATGTATTAGTTCTCAGTCATGTCTTTCTGCAAGGAACTGGTCGGTGCACAGGGGTCCCATCTGGGGAGAGCCTCCTCTTGTGACAGAGCTGGAAAGAACTCCCAAGCACCATAGCGAGTGGGCAGTGCTTGTGTGAAGAGCTTTGCACTGTACAGCTGCTGCCACTGGGGGAAGATGAGATTGTGATACAGATGTGCCACACCTGTCAGCAGAGAGAGCAGTCAGAATTCATGACACATACTGATGTGTTCTTAACTCATTCCAGGTTACAAGGTGAATTCTGTAATATGAATTTAACTTTTGGAACCCAACTGCTACTGTCAAAAATATTTAAAGTTTGATATTTCTGCGAATCCCTCAAATACCTTATGTGGTTCCCTCTATTTCATTCTAGTTACACTGTCTCAATATGGGACTTTCCTGCCCATGAACAGCACAATATTCCAAACAGACTGAGTAAAAAGGCTGGAATTTCACGGACACTGCGGAACAGAAGTAATAACTACTGCAATACTTCAGAGACTGTAAAAGTACCCATTCGCCTCCTTTCTTCCTGACGGTATTCATGTATGCACCTGTGCCACTCCATGATGGCTGCATAGACCGCGGATCCTTCATCCATCGCCATGGGCCAGCCTACCTAAGGTCTGCCCGGCTGATGCGCACGGCCGGGAGTCATGCTCAGCTGGTGCAGCGGCAGACGGGGCTGACACTGGGAAGGCGCCCAGCGGCTGATGCACATGGCCGGGAGTCATGCTCAGCTGGTGCAGCGGCAGATGGGGCTGACACTGGGAAGGCGCCCAGCGGCTGATGCGCATGGCCGGAAGCCATGCTCAGCTGGTGCAGCGGCAGATGGGGCTGACACTGGGAAGGCGCCATGCTCAGCTGGTGCAGCAGCAGATGGGGCTGACACTGGGAAGGCGCCCAGCGGCTGATGCGCATGGCCGGAAGCCATGCTCAGCTGGTGCAGCGGCAGACGGGGCTGACACTGGGAAGGCGCCCAGCGGCTGATGCGCATGGCCGGAAGCCATGCTCAGCTGGTGCAGCGGCAGATGGGGCTGACACTGGGAAGGTGCCCAGCGGCTGATGCACATGGCCGGGAGCCATGCTCAGCTGCTGAGGCGGCAGATGGGGCTGACACTGGGAAGGTACCCAGCGGCTGATGCACATGGCCGGGAGCCATGCTCAGCTGCTGAGGCGGCAGATGATGCTGACACTGGGAAGGCGCCCAGCGGCTGATGCGCATGGCCGGAAGCCATGCTCAGCTGCTGAGGCGGCAGACGGGGCTGACACTGGGAAGGCGCCCAGTGGCTGATGCGCACGGCCGGGAGTCATGCTCAGCTGGTGCGGCGGCAGACGGGGCTGACACTGGGAAGGCGCCCAGCAGCTGATGCGCACGGCCGGAAGCCATGCTCAGCTGGTGCAGCGGCAGACGGGGCTGACACTGGGAAGGCGCCCAGCGGCTGATGCCCATGGCCGGGAGCCATGCTCAGCTGGTGCAGCGGCAGACGGGCCTGACACTGGGAAGGCGCCCAGCGGCTGATGCGCATGGCCGGGAGCCATGCTCAGCTGGTGCAGCGGCAGACGGGGCTGACACTGGGAAGGCGCCCAGCGGCTGATGCGCATGGCCGGGAGTCATGCTCAGCTGGTGCAGCGGCAGACGGGGCTGACACTGGGAAGGCGCCATGCTCAGCTGGTGCGGCGGCAGACGGGGCTGACACTGGGAAGGCGCTCAGCGGCTGATGCGCATGGCCGGGAGCCATGCTCAGCTGGTGCGGCGGCAGACGGGGCTGACACTGGGAAGGCGCCCAGCGGCTGATGCGCATGGCCGGGAGCCATGCTCAGCTGGTGCGGCGGCAGACGGGGCTGACACTGGGAAGGCGCCCAGCGGCTGATGCGCATGGCCGGGAGCCATGCTCAGCTGGTGCGGCGGCAGACGGGGCTGACACTGGGAAGGCGCCCAGCGGCTGATGCACATGGCCGGGAGTCATGAGAAGCTGGTTAGATGCCCTGGCATCTTGCATAGCGGCCACACAGGGCGTGACCTAAGGAATGGACCTCAGTTACAGGATGGGGCGGAGGACCTGGCATTTCGCCTGCATGAGTCTATTGACTCTGGGGGAGGAAGATGGTGGACAAGTGCTGAGTTTACACAGATTGGCTTACCAAATCCTGGAAAGCCAGTGTGGAGCAAACAGCATCAGCTGTGTTCTACCTTCTACACCTCGGGAAGGACTCAAGAGAAGAGGGACCAGGACCGTGCAGTGCAGACACTGAGACCCACCGAACCTGAGAGCATCCCCAGAGAAACATCCCGGCTGCATGGCACAAAACGTTAGTTCAGGGCCATGAAACTTTTGTCTTGCATGTTTTGTTTACCTGTAAAGCCACAGAGAATGTTTCACAACGAAGGCAAACCAATGAAAACTCCCAGGAAATGACAGAATGAGTATAATACTTGGTGCTCAGAGGCTTCCAATCCGTTCCAAATTTTCGCCAAGGTTATTCTCTAAGTTATTCAAAGAAGCTTAAGGATGCTTGTCGAGAAAATCCACATTGTATGTTTGTGAAGATGTATTTTTTCGCATATAGTAGTACTCTTGATTGAGAATAAAATGTCAAACTGGGCCTCAAAAAAGCGTGTTTTATGTTTGTGTTGATGTCATTGTGGAAGGTCTTTGTGTATCATGTATACACAGACTACAGTGATGCCAGAGATCTCACTGGTGATCTCATCAGTGTTAGGTGTGGAGTCCTGAGCAGAATGTGGGCGCATGGGGGTATTGTTTGTGGACCTCACCATAATGGGCCAATCTTTGATGTATTACATTGCGTCATTGTGCATAAGGAAACCCAACTGGGAAGCACGACGAAGGGTGAACTGTGACGGATAAAACTGGTAAGGCTCTGGGAAGGGAACAAGCCTTGGCAAATGCATGGTGGGTGACCATGAAGGGGAATGTACTGAGGTGCCCAAGAGGGTACAGCACAGAGCCTAACCCTCCAAATCCATGTAGACCAGGCCTCCACTTTCCCCTGTGCAACCTCAAGACACGGGCTACAGGAAAAAAAGTGCCTTGCTACAAGAAAACAAAATTGTGTATTTTCACAAATATGCTGGACAACACCCCTAAAGGGCCTTTTGGCTGACCCCTCGTGTCCTTCCCGCTTAGCCACTGGCTGCGAGGGTAGGCTATGGGGTCGTAAATGTGCAGATATCATTTCAAGTAAACACGGTACCTCGAGGCTGCACTTTCACGAAATATGGTTGTATACACGTGGTGTAGCAATAACTCTATTTGATCAAACACAGCGTATCTGTGCATGAACTCCCATCGGCGACGGGGCCGGGGCTCGGCTTTGGATTAAAAATCCACCCTCCTCGGTCGACGTTATCTGAGGAGATCTGGCAATGAGCTGCTGCTTGCTTGACAATTGTCATGCCCTGGCGGACCTGCGAGCTGCTCCCATCAATAGAAGGAACCTCTGATAGCGCGTCCAGTCCTTATAAATTACTTATACTTGGACACGCCGGAGGTCGGTGAACCTTTTGACCGGGTTGAGCTCTCCTCATCCAAAGAATTGTTGGATCCCTCAAATCAATAATCATTTATAATCAATAACCAATACTCGATTAGTAATCAGTCAACAAATTAGTTAAACAGAAAATCAGTAATTGAACACACCATGACCATTCAGTCATGAATAACCACACCTGTTTATTAAAGGTTAATGAGTTTATTTCCCTATATTAACAAAGCTAATACAATATAAGTAAGTCTCAAAATCAAATGATATACGTATACGAACATTACTAGCTGTCCATAACTACGGAAGAAACGCAATCTACGCAAAACTTGGATTATAATGCATTCGGCTATAGCAATGCAAATCACTAATAAAAGTAACTGAATTTGACTAATTGCATACATCGGTCAGCATAACAAGATTTCAATTCAGCACGGTGCATCAAGTGAATACCTCAACTAACTTCTGATTAGCATTGGCATGTGGGGCTTCATGCAAAAGAATTTTATCAACATAAATTTAGAAAACTTCTGGCTTAGGCTCTGTCAAAAAATAAGCAGTTGGTACCTAAGAAGGAAAATACAACGAATAATACATTTATCCTTTCATAATTACCAAATACAATCAGCATTCAAGGTAAGTCTTCGTCCTTCAGGTACCGGTTTGATCAGCATGGGGCAGATTTCAAAGGGGCAAAGTTTAAGTCAAGTTTTCCTTGCAACAGCAAGGAAAAGGGGCAAAAGTTATTGCATGGGCAAGACGGCGTAAAGTTAAAGTCTCTAGGGTGAGAATTCTTTAAAGTCTCTCTCTCTGGAATAGAGAAAAAGCATCAGAGTGTCATCAAAATGGCTTCTCAGATCTGGCTTCAAAATGGCATCAAAGAAAATGGCAGGCTTCTCTTCGTCCGGTGGGATTATGACCTTGGGTAATGGTTGCTATTTTGATTCAAGTATGTGAATCTATGAAACTTGCAATGCTGGAGATGAAACAAGTTGCGTATGTGTAACTATGGTTCTCCAGCTTTTTCTTTCATGGTTTCACGTATGACTGTGTCCCTCCTCCACAATCAGCCTCTCATGGCCGTTTCTTAGACCTCGGGCATCTGCAGAGTCTCGCTCTTTCATTCTGTTCTGCTGACATTTTTAGATCAAACCCTCCAATGGTTTGAGTTCATTCTTAGACTGCAGCATCTTACGGTAGCTCCAGATGATTCACTAGCTTCTCCATACTAGTGACACTTTATATCACTTTCCAGTGATATCTCTACAATTTCACATTGCATCTTTATTCGTTTTGACCTACAATTATCCTGATAAATATTATATATTTTTCTAAACACTGTGTGGTGTATTTTTGTGGTGCTATATTGTGTTATTGTATGATTTATTGCACAAATACTTTACACATTGCCTTCTAAGTTAAGCCTGACTGCTCGTGTCAAGCTACCAGAGGGTGGGCACAGGATAATTTTGGATTGTGTGTGACTTACCCTGACTAGAGTGAGGGTTCTTGCTTGGACAGAGGGTAACCTGACTGCCAACCAAAAACCCCATTTCTAACATATATTAAATGCCAAATATTTGCCACCCCAGATCAGCTTTTCTAGAAGAGAGAATAATTCCTTAAAAATGGTTTACATAGATTGAATAAACACTTACAAAGAAGCACAAGTATTGCAGCATGGATTTGAAAGTTTCATCTTTTAGCTACCTTGGGTGCTAGTGGCTACGGGCTGTTGTAGACTTGCAGTATTTTACATAGACTTATCTGATAGAGGCTTCTAGTTCCAGATTCCTTACCTTAGAATTTCCCCCCAGGCGTCAGACTGGATCCGGAGATTTTTTCTTCGAGCAATATCCTTGCACGTCAGTAGGTGGTGTCGGTCGACTCCGCAGGCGTCATAGGCGTCGTGGTCGCCGTGATGACATCGGGAGTAGTACATAGACGCCACCCTCGCAGAGTGACGTCAGTTCTTTTCTTTCCGCGCCACGCGCTGATCCGAGAGAGAGCTACCCTTGGCTATTTTTGGGCCGAATTCGACCGTTTTGTCGACTTTTTTGGTGCAAACTTGGTGCATCGATGTAGGAGGCTGGCCTGGCTTGTAGTGGGTACCAAGGGGTACTTACACTTTGTGCCAGGTCCAGTTATCCCTTATTAGTGTAGAAGAGGTGTTTCTAGCAGCTTAGGCTGATAGAAGGTAGCTATGGCAAAGCAGCTTAGGCTGAACTAGGAGACATGTAGAGCTCCTACTATACCACTGGTGTCATATGCACAATATCATAAGAAAACACAATACACAGATATACTAAAAATAAAGTTACTTTATTTTTATGACAATATGCCAAAGTATCTCAGTGAGTACCCTCAGTAAGAGGATTGGTTATATACACAAGATATATGTACACAATACCAAAATATGCAGTAATAGCAATAGAAAACAGTGCAAACAATAAATAGTCACAATAGAATGCAATGGGGGCACATAGGGATAGGGGCAACACAAACCATATACTCTAGAAGTGGAATGCGAACAACGAATGGACCCCAAACCTATGTGACCTTGTAGAGGGTCACTGGGACTGTAAGAAAACAGTGAGGGTTAGAAAAATAGCCCCCCCCCAAGACCCTGAAAAGTGGGTGCAAAGTGCACCTAAGTTCCCCAAAGAGCACAGAAGTCGTGATAGGCGAATTCTGCAGGAAAGACCAACACCAGCAATGCAACAACAATGGATTTCCAGACGAGAGTACTTGTGGAACAAGGGGACCAAGTCCAAAAGTCACGGTCAAGTCAGGAGTGGGCAAATGCCCAGGAAATGCCAGCTGTGGGTGCAAAGAAGCTGCCACTGGATGGTAGAAGCTGAGGATTCGGCCAGAATGACAAGGGCTAGAAAATTCCCCTTTAGAGGATGGATGTCCCACGTCGTGAAAAATAGTACAGAAGTGTTTTCCCGCAGAAAGGCCACCAACAAGCCTTGCTAGCTGCAAGTGTCACAGTTAGGGTTTTTGGATGCTGCTGTGGCCCAGGAGGGACCAGGATGTCGCCAATTGTGTGAGGGGACAGAGGGGGCGTCCAGCAAGACAAGGAGCCCACTCAGAAGCAAGCAGCAACTGGAAAAGTTCCAGAACAGGCACTACGAAGTGGAGTGAAATGGTGTTCACCCGAAGTTGCACAAGAGAGTCCCACGCCGCCGGAGGACCACTCAGGAGGTCGTGCAATGCAGGTTTGAGTGCCGTGGACCCAGACTCGGCTGTGCACAAAGGAAATCCCAGAAAAGTGCACAGGAGCCGGAGTAGCTGCAAAACACGCGGTTCTCAACAATGCAGTCTGGTGTGGGGAGGCAAGGACTTACCTCCACCAAACTTGGACTGAAGAGTGACTGGACTGTGGGAGCCACTTGGACAGAGTAGCTGAGTTCAGGGGACCTCGCTTGTTGTGCTGAGAGGAGACCCAGAGGACCGGTAATGCAGTTCTTTGGTGTCTGCGGTTGCAGGGGGAGGATTCCGTCGTCCCACGGGAGATTTCTTCGGAGCTGCTAGTGCAGAGAGGAGGCAGACTACCCCCACAGCATGCACCACCAGGAAAACAGTTGAGAAGGCGGCAGGATCAGCGTTACAACGTCGCAGTAGTCGTCTTTGCTACTTTGTTGCAGTTTTGCAGGCTTCCAGCGCGGTCAGCAGTCGATTCCTTGGCAGAAGGTGAAGAGAGAGATGCAGAGGAACTCTGATGAGCTCTTGCATTCGTTATCTAAAGAACTCCCCAAAGCAGAGACCCTAAATAGCCAGAAAAGGAGGTTTGGCTACCAGGGAAGGAGGATTGGCTACCAAGAGAGGTAAGAGCCTATCAGAAGGAGCCTCTGACGTCACCTGCTGGCACTGGCCACTCAGAGCAGTCCAGTGTGCCCCCAACACCTCTGCTTCCAAGATGGAGTGCACAAAGGAATTCCTGGAAGAGTGCACAGAAGCCGGAGCAGCTGCAAATCACGCAGTACACAGCTTTGCAGTCTAGCGTGGGGAGGCAAGGACTTACCTCCACCAAACTTGGACTGAAGAGTCACTAGACTGTGGGAGTCACTTGGACAGAGTTACTGTGTTCCAGGGACCACGCTCGTCAGGATGAGAGGGGACCCAGAGGACCGGTGATGCAGTCTTTTGGTGCCTGCGTTAGCAGGGGGAAAATTCTGTCAACCCACGGGAGATTTCTTCGGAGCTTCTGGTGCAGAGTGAAGGCAGGCTACCTCCAGAGCATGCACAACCTGGAAACAGTCAAGAAAGCCGGCAGCATTAGGCGCTACAATGTTGCTGGTAGTCGTCTTGCCACTTTGTTGTGGTTTTGCAGGCGTCCTGGAGCAGTCAGTGGTCGATCCTTGGTAGAAGTCGAAGAGGGAGATGCAGAGGAACTCTGGTGAGCTCTTGCATTCGTTATCTCTAGAATTCCCCAAAGCAGAGACCCTAAATAGCCAGAAAAGGAGGTTTGGCTAACAAGGAAGGAGGATTGGCTACCAAGAGAGGTAAGAGCCTATCAGAAGGAGCCTCTGACGTCACCTGCTGGCACTGGCCACTCAGAGCAGTCCAGTCTGCCCCCAATACCTCTGTTTCCAAGATGGCAGAGGTCTGGGACACACTGGAGGAGCTCTGGGCACCTCCCTTGGGAGGTACTGGTCAGGGTAGTGGTCACTCCCCTTTCCTTTGTCCAGTTTTGCGCCAGAACAGGGCTGAGGCATCCCTGAACCGGTGTAGACTGGCTTATGCAGAGATGGGCACCATCTGTGCCAATGAAAGCATTTCCACAGGCTGGGGGAGGCTACTCCTCCCCAGACCTTCACACCTATTTCCAAAGGGAGAGGGTGTAACACCCTCTCTCAGAGGAAATCCTTTGTTGTGCCTTCCTGGGCCAGGGCTGCCTGGACCCAAGGAGGGCAGAAACCTGTCTGAGGGGTTGGCAGCAACAACAGCTGCAGTGGAGACCCCGGAAAGGCAGTTTGGCAGTACCCGGGTCTGAGCTAGAGACCCGGGAGATCATGGAATTGTCCCCCCAATACCAGAATGGTATTGGGGTGACAATTCCATGATCTTAGACATGTTACATCGCCATGTTCGGAGTTACCATTGTGACGCTATACATAGGTAGTGACCTATGTATAGTGCACGCGTGTAATGCTGTCCCCGCACTCACAAAGTCCGGGGAATTTGCCCTGAATGATGTGGGGGCACCTTGGCTAGTGCCAGGGTGCCCACACACTAAGTAACTTTGCACCCAACCTTCACCAGTTGAAGGTTAGACATATAGGTGACTTATAAGTTACTTAAATGCAGTGGTAAATGGCTGTGAAATAACGTGGACGTTATTTCACGCATTCTGCACTGGCAGGCCTGTGTAAGAATTGTCAGAGCTCCCTATGGGTGGCAAAAGAAATGCTGCAGCCCATAGGGATCTCCTGGAACCCCAATACCCTGGGTACCTCACTACCATATACAAGGGAATTATATGGGTGTACCAATATGCCAATGTGAATTGGTAAATGTAGTCACTAGCCTGTTAGTGACAAATTTGGAAAGCAGAGAGAGCATAACCACTGAGGTTCTGGTTAGCAGAGCCTCAGTGAGACAGTTACTCATCACACAGGGAACACATGCAGGGCACATACTTATGAGCACTGGGGCCCTGCCTGGCAGGGTCCCAGTGACACATGGACTAAAACAACATACATACAGTGAAATATGGGGGTAACATGCCAGGAAGATGGTACTTTCCTACAATGACACGCGCGGGTTATGATTAGACAAGGCCGATAGCAGATGGAAGGTGCTCACTTGTCAGGGAAGGAAGAGGCGCTGAATAGATGCAAAGCGCATGCACGAAAGTTAGGGGGAGCAGCAGGTACTGTTGTGGCTTGCCCTTTGTTACCACTCGCAAGTCCTTTGGGGCTAGGGATCCGGACAGGGTTTTGAGGCCACCGTTTCACACTCTGCAGTTTCCATTCCCTGCTCCTGGACTTGCACCCTCCGCAGCAACTTAAGAAGCTCTTGGAGGGGTGGACAAACAAGATGGCAACCCTGTGATGTCATCAGCAAACAGGCCTGATTTCGCTGCAGCTACAGCTGCCATTTTGCTGAAATAGAGCGCATGGCTAGTACAATGGAGGGCTGTGTCAATACAGACTTCCACAATGTATGCAGCACTTGTGTCTCCACAACTGCTATGAAGCGCCTTGTTAGAAGCAGGGAAAGTTTCCAAGCATGCTTGCTGACACTGGAGACCCAAGGGGGCCTGCAAAAAACGACCCCACTGTACTGCCATTTGATAAAGTTTGTTTTGACCAATGACTTTGTGTTTCACCACTGCGCATATTAGTTGCTCAATGTTCACCAGTAGCACATGGTATGTTTTGTTCAGTTGAGCCGCCTATGGGCTTTGACATGGCATTAGCCATTACTTTCTGTATTCAGTTTAGCCGCCTATGGGCTTTGACATTGCATTAGCCATTACATTCTGTATTCTGCCTATTGGCTTTGACATGCTGTATCCAGTCTAGCCGCGTATTTGCTTTGACATTGCATTCCTATTGGCTTTGACATGATGTATTCAATTTAGCTGCCTATTGACTTTGACATGCTATTAGATATTCTGCCTATGGGCTTTGACATGATATTATATATTGCATTTTGTATTCAGCTCCGCTGCCTATTGGCTTTGACATGATATCACATATTGCATTTTGTATTCAGCTCAGCTGCCTATGGGCTTTGACATGATATAAGACATTGCATTTTGTATTCAGCTTAGATGCTTATTGGCTTTGACATGACACTAGACATTGCATTTGATATTTAGGTTAGCTGCCTATTGCCTTTAACATGACATTGCATTTGATATTTAGGTTAGCTGCCCATTGCCTTTAACGTGGAGTTAGACATTGCAGTTGAGAATCCAAGCTGTATTTTTCCAAGCTGTGTTTTTGCACAAGATGAACCAAGATGTTTTTCTCACAGTAGACTAGACATGATAAGAGAGAGTACATGGGTGTTGTTTTTTCTTCGCTTGAGCTTGGGAACAGGAGTAGTCTTGGAGACCTGGCCAGTCTCCAAAAGGCTTGCTCAGTTTCCCAGGTCTGAGAGGAGGGGGCACACCTTTGTAACGAATGTAACAGGCTGCAGAGGGTCAGATTCGAATCTGCCGGACCTCGTGCTGGAGCTTGGCGCCAGCTGCCAGCATCCCGTGTGGGTAGATGAAACTCTTTCTCGCGGCTGACAGGGGTCATCAGCTTGCAGACCTTAGAAAGATGTAGCTGTAAATAGTTCCCACACGGTGAAGTATTTGTTTTGCTTTGCATTCAATATCTTATAAATATAACCTGCTGTGTATATTGCAAACTGATATATTTTGTTTGATTAACGCGGACTTGAAAGCTACTAATTCGTCATACATAAAATATTGTGGTTGGGGAAGAATTAACAACAATAAAAGTCTTCTTTGACCTCAGAAGTGCATTTCTGTTGTGTTATGTTAGTGCTTAGAAACTAGATAAGAGGAAAGCACTACACCCACAGAAAACAGGCACTTGCAAGTGCTCTCCCGGGTGCCCATCAGTTCAGGGGTAACAGGGACCAGCTGAAAGCAGCCGAAAGAGATACAGTACATATATTTATTAAACTACAAAACAGCATACACACAGGTGCATCAGCTCTACTCTATAAGAGACCATGGTGGTCATTACAACCCTGGCAGACGGTGTTCAAGCGGCGGTAAAACCGCCAACAGGCCGGTGGTAAACAAATTGCAATTACGACCGTGGCGGAAACCGCCAACAAAGACAGCCACTTTAACACTCCGACCGCCACGGCGGTACAAACAAACAGCGCGGCGGTCACCGCCAACAGACAGGCGGGAGACAATGTACCGCCCACACTATTATGACAGGCCAATCCGCCACCTTTTCCGGGGCGGATTCACCGCGGATAAAAACACGGCGGAAACAGGAATTTCGAAGGGAAAACGCTCACCTCTACACACCCCACGAGGAACGAGGACACCATGGACCCGGAACTCCAAATTCTACCTGCGATAGGCTTCCTGCTCCTCTACCAGGAGCACGAACGCCGGCGGCGAAGACCACAGTGAGTACTGCACCTACGACACAGGGGAGGGGGGAGGAAAAAAACAGGGACACGCCACACGCAACACCCCCACCCTCACCCACTACAACACACACAAATGCATATCAATACATCACAGTTACACCCCCCTAAACCCCCCGGAAGAATGCAAAGACAATAGAAAATGTGTGTAACCATTGTAATATATTAAAAACAAGTAGGCAGAAATATATATATATACACCATGTACAAAATAAATACCAAGCATAGTAGTCCAGGTAGTGCACTAAGATAGTCCGTGGAACACTGGGACCACACGGTATGGGCGAGGCCCACACAAGATCCCTGACCATGACGGAGAGAACACTGCAGGGGCATCAGATACCAAGAAAACAGGCACCTCAGGGGGAGGGAAAGGGGAGGCACCTCAGCCGCTTGAGTGCACAACGCCAAATCCACGACGGGGCCACATGCCCACTGTTCCATCCTGGGAAGTGCAAAGCCACAGTCTCTCAAGTCTCTACAGTGGGTGGTCTACCCACTGTTCAATCCTGGGGAGTGCAAAGCCACAGTCTCTCAAGTCTCTACAGTGGGTGGTCTGCCCACTGTCCAATCCTGGGGAGTGCAAAGTGTGAGAAGGTAGCCTCTTTCTAGCCTTGTTACCCCCACTTTTGGCCTGTTTGTGAGTGTATGTCAGGGTGTTTGTCACTGTTTTCACTGTCTCACTGGGATCCTGATAGCCAGGCCTCAGTGCTCATAGTGAAAACACTATGTTTTCAGTATGTTTGTTATGTGTCACTGGGATCCTGCTGGTCAGGACCCCAGTGCTCATAGGTTTGTGGCCTATATGTATGTGTCACTGGGACCCTGTCACACAGGGCCCCAGTGCTCATAGGTGTGCATGTATATTTTCCCTGTGAGGTGCCTAACTGTCTCACTGAGGCTCTGCTAACCAGAACCTCAGTGGTTATGCTCTCTCATTACTTTCAAATTGTCACTAACAGGCTAGTGACCAATTTTACCAATTTACATTGGCTTACTGGAACACCCTTATAATTCCCTAGTATATGGTACTGAGGTACCCAGGGTATTGGGGTTCCAGGAGATCCCTATGGGCTGCAGCATTTCTTTTGCCACCCATAGAGAGCTCTGACAATTCTTACACAGGCCTGCCACTGCAGCCTGAGTGAAATAACGTCCACGTTATTTCACAGCCATTTTACACTGCACTTAAGTAACTTATAAGTCACCTATATGTCTAACCTTTACCTGGTAAAGGTTAGGTGCAAAGTTACTTAGTGTGTGGGCACCCTGGCACTAGCCAAGGTGCCCCCACATTGTTCAGAGCCAATTCACTGAACTTTGTGAGTGCGGGGACACCATTACACGCGTGCACTACATATAGGTCACTACCTATATGTAGCTTCACCATGGTAACTCCGAATATGGCCATGTAACATGTCTATGATCATGGAATTGCCCCCTCTATGCCATCCTGGCATAGTTGGCACAATCCCATGATCCCAGTGGTCTGTAGCACAGACCCTGGTACTGCCAAACTGCCCTTTCTGGGGTTTCACTGCAGCTGCTGCTGCTGCCAACCCCTCAGACAGGCAGCTGCCCTCCTGGGGTCCAGCCAGGCCTGGCCCAGGATGGCAGAACAAAGAACTTCCTCTGAGAGAGGGTGTGACACCCTCTCCCTTTGGAAAATGGTGTGAAGGCAGGGGAGGAGTAGCCTCCCCCAGCCTCTGGAAATGCTTTCTTGGACACAGATGTGCCCAATTCTGCATAAGCCAGTCTACACCGGTTCAGGGACCCCTTAGCCCCTGCTCTGGCGCGAAACTGGACAAAGGAAAGGGGAGTGACCACTCCCCTGACCTGCACCTCCCCTGGGAGGTGTCCAGAGCTCCTCCAGTGTGCTCCAGACCTCTGCCATCTTGGAAACAGAGGTGCTGCTGGCACACTGGACTGCTCTGAGTGGCCAGTGCCACCAGGTGACGTCAGAGACTCCTGCTGATAGGCTCCTTCAGGTGTTAGTAGCCTATCCTCTCTCCTAGGTAGCCAAACCCTCTTTTCTGGCTATTTAGGGTCTCTGTCTCTGGGGAAACTTCAGATAACGAATGCAAGAGCTCATCCGAGTTCCTCTGCATCTCCCTCTTCACCTTCTGATAAGGAAACGACCGCTGACCGCGCTGGAAGGCGGCAAACCTGCAACATAGTAGCAAAGACGACTACTGCAACTCTGTAACGCTGATCCTGCCGCCTTCTCTACTGTTTTCCTGCTTGTGCATGCTGTGGGGGTAGCCTGCCTCCTCTCTGCACCAGAAGCTCCGAAGAAATCTCCCGTGGGTCGACGGAATCTTCCCCCTGCAACCGCAGGCACCAAAAAGCTGCATCACCGGTCCCTTGGGTCTCCTCTCAGCACGACGAGCGAGGTCCCTCGAATCCAGCGACACCGTCCAAGTGACCCGCACAGTCCAGTGACTCTTCAGCCCAAGTTTGGTGGAGGTAAGTCCTTGCCTCACCTCGCTGGGCTGCATTGCTGGGAACCGCGACTTTGCAGCTACTCTGGCCCCTGTGCACTTCCGGCGGAAATCCTTTGTGCACAGCCAAGCCTGGGTCCACGGCACTCTAACCTGCATTGCACGACTTTCTAAGTTGGTCTCCGGCGATGTGGGACTCCTTTGTGCAACTTCGGCGAGCACCGTTTCACGCATCCTTGTAGTGCCTGTTTCTGGCACTTCTCCGGGTGCTACCTGCTTCAGTAAGGGCTCTTTGTCTTGCTCGACGTCCCCTCTCTCTTCAGGTCCAATTTGCGACCTCCTGGTCCCTCCTGGGCCCCAGCAGCGTCCAAAAATGCCAAACGCATGATTTGCGCCTAGAAAGGCTTGTTGGCGTCCTTCTGGCGGAAAAACACTTCTGCACGACTCTCCAAGGTGAGTGGGATCCGTCCACCAAAGGGAAAGTCTCTATCCCTTTTCATTCTTGCAGAAACCTCAGCTTCTTCTGTCCAGTCAAATCTTCTTTGCACCCGCAGCTGGCATTTCCTGGGCATCTGCCCATCTCCGACTTGCTTGTGACTTTTGGACTTGGTCCCCTTGTTCCACAGGTACCCTAGATTGGAAATCCACAGTTGTTGCATTGCTGGTTTGTGTCTTTCCTGCATTATTCCTCTAACACGACTACTCTGTCCTTAGGGGAACTTTAGTGCACTTTGCACTCACTTTTCAGGGTCTTGGGGAGGGTTATTTTCCTAACTCTCACTATTTTC
This sequence comes from Pleurodeles waltl, assembly GCF_031143425.1. NCBI lineage: Eukaryota > Metazoa > Chordata > Amphibia > Caudata > Salamandridae > Pleurodeles > Pleurodeles waltl. The sequence goes on from NC_090439.1 coordinate 1,198,163,834, forward strand.
TAATAGTCCCAGCGACCCTCTACAAGGTCACATAGGTTTGGGGTCCATTCGTGGTTCGCATTCCACTTTTGGAGTATATGGTTTGTGTTGCCCCTATCCCTATGTTTCCCCATTGCATCCTATTGTAACTATACATTGTTTGCACTGTTTTCTAAGACTATACTGCATATTTTTGCTATTGTGTATATATATCTTGTGTATATTTCCTATCCTCTCACTGAGGGTACACTCTAAGATACTTTGGCATATTGTCATAAAAATAAAGTACCTTTATTTTTAGTATAACTGTGTATTGTGTTTTCTTATGATATTGTGCATATGACACTAAGTGGTACTGTAGTAGCTTCACACGTCTCCTAGTTCAGCCTAAGCTGCTCTGCTAAGCTACCATTATCTATCAGCCTAAGCTGCTAGACACCCTATACACTAATAAGGGATAACTGGGCCTGGTGCAAGGTGCAAGTACCCCTTGGTACTCACTACAAGCCAGTCCAGCCTCCTACATTGGTTGTGCAGTGGTGGGATAAGTGCTTGAGACTACTTACCACTCTTGTCATTGTACTTTTCATAAGAGAAAAATATACAAAACAAGGTCAGTGTATATACACATAGCCAAAAAGTTTTGCATTTCCTCTTTTCACTCTTTTCTAAGTGTTGAAAAGTACCTCTAAACTTTCAAAAAAGTTCTTAAAAGTTAAAAAAGTTTTTTTCTGTCTTTCCAAAAAGTTCTGAAAACTTTTTTCTCTTTTTCTATCACTTTAACTCTCTCTAAAAAATGTCTGGCACAGGCCAAAGTGTTGATCTGTCCAAACTTGCATATGACAACCTTAGCTGGAAAAGAGCAAGGAGTCTCTGTATAGAGAGAGGTTTGAGTGTAGGGAAGAATCCTTCCTTGGAACTGTTACTTAACATGCTTAGAGAACAGGATAAGGCCATAGGTGCCCCATCTGTTGAAAAAGTACCTAATAGTTCCCAATCTGATTCAGGGACTCCCCCACGAAAAGATTCAGGAAAGAAACTTCCTAGCCTGCCCATTACTAGACAATCTAGCATAGATGGTAATGATGATGAGCCACACCAAATAAATAGTGTTGTCTCACATCATAGCAAAAGCATTTATTCTCACCATACTGGTAGTAATGTTTCTGTAAGCCAAGCTGTTAGGGTGGCTTCTGTAAGGGACAGGTCTCCTTCTGTTCATTCCCATCATAGCTCTGTTTCTAGAAATGTCCCTCCCACCAACCCTGATGACAGAATGTTAGAGAGGGAACTCAATAAGTTGAGGGTGGAACAAACCAGACTGAAGCTTAAAAAGCAACAGCTGGATTTGGATAGACAGTCTTTTGAATTAGAGAAGGAAAGACAGAAGTTGGGTTTAGATACCCATGGTGGCAGCAGCAGTATTCCCCATAGTCATCCTGCAAAAGAGCATGATTCCAGGAATCTGCACAAGATAGTTCCCCCTTATAAGGAGGGGGATGTTTGCTGCACTTGAGAGGGCCTGTGTTGTACAGGATGTCCCTCAAAGGCAGTGGGCTGCTATCCTATGGCTATCATTTAGTGGAAAAGGTAGGGATAGGCTCCTTACTGTGAAAGAAAATGATGCTAATAATTTCCAAGTTCTTAAGAATGCACTCCTGGATGGTTATGGCTTAACCACTGAACAGTACAGGATAAAGTTCAGAGAGACCAAAAAGGAGTCTTCACAAGACTGGGTTGATTTCATTGACCATTCAGTGAAGGCCTTGGAGGGGTGGTTACATGGCAGTAAAGTTACTGATTATGAAAGCCTGTATAACACAATCCTGAGAGAGCATATACTTAATAATTGTGTGTCTGATTTGTTGCACCAGTACCTGGTAGACTCTGATCTGACCTCTCCCCAAGAATTGGGAAAGAAGGCAGACAAATGGGTCAGAACAAGGGTGAACAGAAAAGTTCATACAGGGGGTGACAAAGATGGCAATAAGAAGAAAGATGGTGAAAAATCTCAAGATAAGCATGGGGATAAGGGTAAAACCAAAGATCCCACTTCAAATCTTAAACACTCTTCAGAGGGTGGGGATAAAACAAATTCTTCCTCTTCTTCCCAACCTGCACACATTAAAAAGCCTTGGTGCTTTGTGTGTAAAAACAGAGGCCATAGGCCAGGGGATAAGTCCTGTCCAGGTAAACCCCCTGAGCCTACCACCACTAATACATCAAGCTCTAGTGCCCCTAGCAGTAGTGGTACTAGTGGTGGGACTGCTGGCAACAGTCAAGCAAAGGGTGTAGTTGGGTTCACTTATGGGTCCATAGTGGAAACTGATGTCATCAGTCCCAAGACAGTTTCTGTCACACCTAGTGGCACTGGCCTTGCCACACTGGCTGCTTGTCCCCTTACAATGGATAAGTACAGGCAGACAGTTTCAATAAATGGTGTTGAGGCCTTGGCCTACAGGGACACAGGTGCCAGTTTCACTTTGGTGACTGAAAACCTAGTGCACCCTGATCAACACATCATTGGACAACAGTATAAGATTATTGATGTCCATAACTCCACTAAGTTTCTTCCCTTAGCTATAATTCAGTTTAGTTGGGGTGGAGTTACTGGCCCTAAGCAGGTGGTGGTATCACCTAGCTTGCCTGTAGACTGTCTCTTAGGTAATGACGACCTAGAGGCCTCAGGTTGGGCTGATGTAGAGTTTTATGCCCATGCAGCCATGCTGGGCATCCCTGAGGAATTGTTCCCTCTCATTTCTACTGAAATGAAAAAGCAAAGGAGAGAAGGCCTGAAAACTCAGGATCCCTCTCCATCAACAGGTAAAAAGGGTATCACAGTATCCCCTAACCACCCTACCATTCAGGATACCATTCCTGTGGTGGGAGAAACCTCTCCTGGGGTGGCACCTGTTCCAAGGGAATCATCAGCTGGCAAAGCTGGACTCCCTGAGGTAGAAGTACCTCTCTGGGGGATAACTAACATTGGTGACAAAAAGAGCACCATTTTAGTTAACATGGAGCATCCCTCCAACCCTCCCAGAGAAACTTTAGTGCAGAAACCCTGCACTGCCTCACAACACTTAGGACAGCATCCCTGCCCTAGTGTGGAGCTCATAGGACAGCATCCCTGCCCTGCTCCAACTCAAGAGAAACAGCATCCCTGTTCTCTCTTCCAGCCAAATGGACAAAGTTTTTGCCCAGCTATGGCTTTATTGAGACAGCATCCCTGTCTGGCATTTCCATCACTACAAATAGGTTCAGTGGACAATTCCCACTGCTCTAAACTAAAACTTACTGATAGAAACTCTGAAAATACATCTTCACATTGTTGCTTAGCTAAAAAACTTCAAACAGGGTGGTTTACATCCCCACAGGGAAGTAACCATATAGTGGATGATAAAGGGAGTAACCAGTCTATTGCAGAGCTACTCTCTACTTATCACCACTTAGACAATAAAGTCTCAACTGGCCAAGGTTAGCCTTATTGTCCTTCGTTTGGGGGGGGGGTTGTGTGAGAAGGTAGCCTCTTTCTAGCCTTGTTACCCCCACTTTTGGCCTGTTTGTGAGTGTATGTCAGGGTGTTTGTCACTGTTTTCACTGTCTCACTGGGATCCTGATAGCCAGGCCTCAGTGCTCATAGTGAAAACACTATGTTTTCAGTATGTTTGTTATGTGTCACTGGGATCCTGCTGGTCAGGACCCCAGTGCTCATAGGTTTGTGGCCTATATGTATGTGTCACTGGGACCCTGTCACACAGGGCCCCAGTGCTCATAGGTGTGCATGTATATTTTCCCTGTGTGGTGCCTAACTGTCTCACTGAGGCTCTGCTAACCAGAACCTCAGTGGTTATGCTCTCTCATTACTTTCAAATTGTCACTAACAGGCTAGTGACCAATTTTACCAATTTACATTGGCTTACTGGAACACCCTTATAATTCCCTAGTATATGGTACTGAGGTACCCAGGGTATTGGGGTTCCAGGAGATCCCTATGGGCTGCAGCATTTCTTTTGCCACCCATAGGGAGCTCTGACAATTCTTACACAGGCCTGCCACTGCAGCCTGAGTGAAATAACGTCCACGTTATTTCACAGCCATTTTACACTGCACTTAAGTAACTTATAAGTCACCTATATGTCTAACCTTTACCTGGCAAAGGTTAGGTGCAAAGTTACTTAGTGTGTGGGCACCCTGGCACTAGCCAAGGTGCCCCCACATTGTTCAGAGCCAATTCACTGAACTTTGTGAGTGCGGGGACACCATTACACGCGTGCACTACATATAGGTCACTACCTATATGTAGCTTCACCATGGTAACTCCGAATATGGCCATGTAACATGTCTATGATCATGGAATTGCCCCCTCTATGCCATCCTGGCATAGTTGGCACAATCCCATGATCCCAGTGGTCTGTAGCACAGACCCTGGTACTGCCAAACTGCCCTTCCTGGGGTTTCACTGCAGCTGCTGCTGCTGTCAACCCCTCAGACAGGCAGCTGCCCTCCTGGGGTCCAGCCAGGCCTGGCCCAGGATGGCAGAACAAAGAACTTCCTCTGAGAGAGGGTGTGACACCCTCTCCCTTTGGAAAATGGTGTGAAGGCAGGGGAGGAGTAGCCTCCCCCAGCCTCTGGAAATGCTTTCTTGGGCACAGATGTGCCCAATTCTGCATAAGCCAGTCTACACCGGTTCAGGGACCCCTTAGCCCCTGCTCTGGCGCGAAACTGGACAAAGGAAAGGGGAGTGACCACTCCCCTGACCTGCACCTCCCCTGGGAGGTGTCCAGAGCTCCTCCAGTGTGCTCCAGACCTCTGCCATCTTGGAAACAGAGGTGCTGCTGGCACACTGGACTGCTCTGAGTGGCCAGTGCCACCAGGTGACGTCAGAGACTCCTGCTGATAGGCTCCTTCAGGTGTTAGTAGCCTATCCTCTCTCCTAGGTAGCCAAACCCTCTTTTCTGGCTATTTAGGGTCTCTGTCTCTGGGGAAACTTCAGATAACGAATGCAAGAGCTCATCCGAGTTCCTCTGCATCTATCTCTTCACCTTCTGATAAGGAAACGACCGCTGACCGCGCTGGAAGCCGGAAAACCTGCAACATAGTAGCAAAGACGACTACTGCAACTCTGTAACGCTGATCCTGCCACCTTCTCGACTGTTTTCCTGCTTGTGCATGCTGTGGGGGTAGCCTGCCTCCTCTCTGCACCAGAAGCTCTGAAGAAATCTCCCGTGGGTCGACGGAATCTTCCCCCTGCAACCGCAGGCACCAAAAAGCTGCATTACCGGTCCCTTGGGTCTCCTCTCAGCACGACGAGCGAGGTCCCTCGAATCCAGCAACGCTGTCCAAGTGACCCCCACAGTCCAGTGACTCTTCAGCCCAAGTTTGGTGGAGGTAAGTCCTTGCCTCACCTCGCTGGGCTGCATTGCTGGGAACCGCGACTTTGCAGCTACTCCGGCCCCTGTGCACTTCTGGTGGAAATCCTTTGTGCACAGCCAAGCCTGGGTCCACGGCACTCTAACCTGCATTGCACGACTTTCTAAGTTGGTCTCCGGCGACGTGGGACTCCTTTGTGCAACTTCGGCGAGCACCGTTTCACACATCCTCATAGGGCCTGTTTCTGGCACTTCTCCGGGTGCTACCTGCTTTAGCGAGGGCTCTTTGTCTTGCTCGACGTCCCCTCTCTCTTCAGGTCCAATTTGCGACCTCCTGGTCCCTCCTGGGCCCCAGCAGCGTCCAAAAACGCCAAACGCACGATTTGCGCCTAGCAAGGCTTGTTGGCGTCCTTCCGGCGGGAAAACACTTCTGCACGACTCTCCTAGGCGAGGAGGATCCGTCCACCAAAGGGGAAGTCTCTAGCCCTTTTCGTTCCTGCAGAAATCTCAGCTTCTTCTGTCCAGTCGAAGCTTCTTTGCACCCGCAGCTGGCATTTCCTGGGCATCTGCCCATCTCCGACTTGCTTGTGACTTTTGGACTTGGTCCCCTTGTTCCACAGGTACCCTAGATTGGAAATCCACAGTTGTTGCATTGCTGGTTTGTGTCTTCCCTGCATTATTCCTCTAACACGACTACTCTGTCCTTAGGGGAACTTTAGTGCACTTTGCACTCACTTTTCAGGGTCTTGGGGAGGGTTATTTTCCTAACTCTCACTATTTTCTAATAGTCCCAGCGACCCTCTACAAGGTCATATAGGTTTGGGGTCCATTCGTGGTTCGCATTCCACTTTTGGAGTATATGGTTTGTGTTGCCCCTATCCCTATGTTTCCCCTTTGCATCCTATTGTAACTATACATTGTTTGCACTGTTTTCTAAGACTATACTGCATATTTTTGCTATTGTGTATATATATCTTGTGTATATTTTCTATCCTCTCACTGAGGGTACACTCTAAGATACTTTGGCATATTGTCATAAAAATAAAGTACCTTTATTTTTAGTATAACTGTGTATTGTGTTTTCTTATGATATTGTGCATATGACACTAAGTGGTACTGTAGTAGCTTCACACGTCTCCTAGTTCAGCCTAAGCTGCTCTGCTAAGCTACCATTATCTATCAGCCTAACTGCTAGACACCCTATACACTAATAAGGGATAACTGGGCCTGGTGCAAGGTGCAAGTACCCCTTGGTACTCACTACAAGCCAGTCCAGCCTCCTACACAAAGCCACAGTCTCTCAAGTCTATACAGTGGGTGGTCTGCCCACTGTTCAATCCTGGGGAGTGCAAAGCCACAGTCTCTCAAGTCTCTACAGTGGGTGGTCTGCACACTGTCCAATCCTGGGGAGTGCAATGCCACAGTCTCTCAAGTCTATACAGTGGGTGGTCTGCCCACTGTTCAATCCTGGGGAGTTCAAAGCCACAGTCTCACAAGTGGATGACAGTCTCCACTGGTTCTGGAGGGGGCATGGTGCCCAGAGTGCTTCATCCTGTTAAGGACAGAGGTAGTGGATGACAGTCTCCACTGGTTCTGGAAAAGGCATGGTGCCCAGAGTGCATCATTCACCCCGTGACGGACTCAGTTGCGTCAGTGCCCCTGCCGCTCATGGGCTAGCGGTGCTTCAGATGGCGGTGCCCTGTTCAGCGGTGCTTCAGATGGCGGTGCCCTGTTCAGCGGTGCCCTGTTCAGCGGTGCTTCAGATGGCGGTGCCCTGTTCAGCGGTGCTTCAGATGGCGGTGCCCTGTTCAGCGGTGCTTCAGATGGCGGTCTCCATTGCAGGGTCTCAGGTGCTGGCGGTCCTTCATGGCCCAGCGGGGCTGGTGCTGGCGGTCCTTCATGGCCCAACGGGCCTTTTGCTGGCGTTGGCCTCCTGGGCAGCTGGGCTTGTGCTGGCGGTGGCCTCCTGGGCAGCTGGGCTGGTGCTGGCGGTGGCCTCCTGGGCTTGTGCTGGTGGTGGCCTCCTGGGCAGCTGTGCTGGTGCTGGCGGTGGCCTCCTGGGCAGCTGGGCTGGTGCTGGCGGTGGCCTCCTGGGCAGCTGGGCTTGTGCTGGTGGTGGCCTCCTTGGCAGCTGGGCTGGTGCTGGCGGTGGCCTCCTGCGCAGCTGGGCTTCTGCTGGCGGTGGCCTCCTGGGCAGCAGGGATGATGGCGGTCTTCTCCGCCGTGCTGCTCTTCCCAGACTTGCCGGGTTTCTTGTGGCCCTTCCCCACCTTGGAAGGTGTCGCAGCTGACTCCACACTCCCACAGGGACCCCTGGGAGCGGCTTTGGTGGCTGGAGTCTTCCCCCTCTCCCGCCGGGCACTGGCCAACTTCTGATGCTTCACAGGTGGGGGACTGTCTGTGCTGTGGCTCCGTGCCACACTGGCTGCCCTGGTGGCCGGTGCACTCCAGATTCCGGTGACTACAGGCACCACTGGTCCCGGAGATGTGGCTGAGGTGCTACTTCGGGACCTATGAGACGGACGGGGTGGGGGAGGTGTGGGAAAGAGGTCAAGGGTGGACAGGAAAAGTTTTTTGGAGACACTGGGACGGGAAGCTGGAGGGGGTTTGGGAGTGGAGGGAGAGGTGGTGGCTGTAGGAGGTGTACGTTTGGTGACTTTGGGTGAAGGTGCATGCGCTGGAGGCTGTCGTGATGTGGATGACTGTTGGGTGGGTGTGTGCCTGCGTTTGTGTATCTTGGGAGGGGGTGTCACAGACACACTGGGAGAGGACACAGGGGACGTGTGAATGGTAGTGGGGGTGGTGACTGCACGTGAGCGGGGTGTGCTGGTGGGTGTGCTGGAGAGGAACGTAGTGGCTGTAGAGGTAGTGCATGCAGGTGTGAGTGTAGACGAGACTGGGAGGGAGGAGGGAGACTAGGAGGAGGGGGACACAGTGGAGGCAGTGGATGTTGGTGTGTCTGCATGTGTGTGATGCTTGCGTGAGTGCCTATGGGATGTGTGGTGCTTATGTCTGCCTGAGCTTCCTTTGTGTGTTGACGTGTGTGCATGTTGGTCTGTAGGTGTGCTTGGGATACGCTGAGGTACAGGGGATTGGGTCGGGTTGAGGAAGTTGGAGCGGGGAGGCTAGAGACGTGGACAATGGCTGCCATCCGTACTGAGGCCAGAGTCTGAAAAGCTCGGTGAAGGGCCGCCTGACCAGAATGAATGCCCTCCAGGAATGCATTGGTTTGTTGCAAATGCCTCTCTACACCCTGGATGGCATTCAAAATGGTAGACTTCCCAAAAGTGAGGGACCTGAGGAGGTCAAATTCCTCCTCACTGAGGACAGCAGGGGTGACTGGGGCAGGGCCTGAGGTGCCTGGGGCGAAGGTGATGCCCACCCTCCTAGGTGAGCGGGCACGGGGCAAAGGCTGAGGGGCTGCTGGGAGGGTGGTGCTGGTAGGGGGGGGTGGCGGCTGTACCTTACCCTGCCCTATCTGGCACTTTGAAGCCTTGATAGTGAGGCCTGCCTTTTGCAGGGCCTCCAAAACTTTCCATAGGTGGACCAGGTGATCATCCCAGCTGGAGCTAAATACAGCTATATCGTCCACATATGCTGCACTGAAAGCTTCCAGCCCTTGCAGGACTGTATTCACCAACCTCTGAAAAGTGGCAGGTGCATTTTTCAAACCAAAAGGCATTACAGTAAACTGCTAATGGCCTCCAATGGTTGAAAATGCAGTCTTAGGTTTAGCATCTTCTGACAATTTGATCTGCCAATACCCTGCAGTCAAATCAAAAGTGCTTAGATACTTGGCAGATGCCAGTGTATCTATGAGCTCATCTGCCCTGGGTATAGGGTGAGCATCAGTTTTGGTTACCAAGTTGAGACCTCTATAGTCTACACAAAACCGCATTTCCTTCTTTCCATCTTTGGAATGGGGTTTTGGTACAAGTACCACAGGAGAAGCCCATGGACTTTCAGAGTGCTCAACCACTCCTAGTTCTAACATTTTCTGCACCTCTTGCTTTATGCAGTCCCTGACATGGTCAGGCTGCCTATAGATCTTACTTTTGACAGGTAAACTGTCTCCAGTATCTATAGTGTGCTCACACCAAGAAGAGGTACCTGGCACAGTAGAGAAGAGTTCAGAGAATTGATCTAGGAGATTTATGCAATGGTCTTTCTGCTCAGCAGTAAGACAATCAGCCAAAACTACACCTTCCACAAGAGCATCTTGTTCTGTGGAAGAGAAGAGATCAGGTAGAGGATCACTGTCTTCTTCCTGTCCCTCATCAGTTGCCATGAGCAGGGTGAGATCAGCCCTGTCATAGTAGGGTTTCAGGCGGTTTACATGGAGTACCCTAAGGGGACTCCTTGCAGTGCCTAAGTCAACTAAATAGGTGACTTCACCCTTTTTTCTCAACAATTGTGTGGGGACCACTCCATTTATCTTGGAGTGCTCTTGGGGCCACAGGCTCCAAGACCCACACTTTCTGCCCTGGTTGGTACTGAACCAAAACAGCCTTCTGATCACGCCATTGCTTCTGGAGCTCTTGGCTGGCCTGAAGGTTCTTACTGGCCTTTTTCATATACTCAGCCATCCTTGATCTGAGGCCAAGTACATAGTCCACAATATCCTGCTTCGGAGCTTTTAAAGGTTGTTCCCAACCCTCCTTTACAAGTGTGAGTGGACCCCTAACAGGGTGTCCAAAAAGAAGTTCAAAGGGGCTGATGCCCACTCCTTTCTGGGGTACCTCCCTGTAGGCAAAAAGGAGGCATGGTAGAAGGATATCCCATCTCCTGCGGAGTTTTTCAGGGAGACCCATAATCATGCCTTTGAGAGTTTTGTTAAATCTCTCCACCAGTCCATTTGTTTGTGGATGATAGGGTGTGGTGAATTTGTAAGTTACACCACACTCCTTCCACATGGCCTTTAAGTATGCAGACATGAAATTGCTTCCCCTGTCTGATACTACTTCCTGTGGGAAGCCCACCCTAGAAAATATTCCCAGGAGGGCCTTTGCCACTGCAGGAGCTGTAGTGGTCCTTAAAGGAATAGCTTCAGGATATCTTGTGGCATGGTCCACTACCACCCAGATAAATCTATTGCCTGAAGCAGTAGGAGGGTCAAGGGGGCCAACTATGTCAACCCCTACCCTTTCAAAGGGAACCCCAACCACAGGCAGTGGAATAAGGGGTGCCTTTGGGGTGCCACCTGTCTTGCCACTGGTTTGACAGGTTTCATAGGACTTACAAAAATATTTTGTGTCCTCAGACATCCTAGGCCAATGAAACAAGGGAACAAGTCTGTCCCAAGTTTTCATTTGTCCCAGATGCCCAGCTAGGGGAATGTCGTGGGCAAGAGTTAGGAGGAACTTTCTGTACTCCTGAGGAATCACTAATCTCCTGGCAGCTCCAGGTTTAGGATCCCTATGCTCAGTGTACAAGAGGTTGTCCTCCCAGTAAACTCTGTGAGAGTCACTGACATCCCCATTAGCCTGTTTGACAGCTTGCTGTCTTAGACCCTCTAATGTGGGACAGGTTTGCTGTGCCACACTCAGCTCCTCCCTGGCAGGCCCCCCTTTACCCAAAAGCTCAGCAGTATCTGCTTCCAGCTCCTCTGGTGAAGGTTCTGCACATGGAGGGAATTCTTCTTCCTCAGAAGTAGATTCCACTGTAGAGGGAGGGATAGTAGGAAGTGGTTTGCTTCTACTAGCCCTAGCTTTAGGGAGCACTTGGTCCATTGTTCCAGGATCCAAGCTTCCCTGTCCTTTTTGCTTTTTGGCCTGAGCCCTGGTTAAAGCAAAAATATGCCCTGGGATGCCCAGCATTGCTGCATGGGCCTCCAACTCCACATCTGACCAAGCTGATGTCTCCAAATCATTTCCTAGTAGACAGTCTACAGGTAAATCTGTGGCTACCACAACTTTCTTTGGACCAGTAACCCCCCCCCCCCCAGTTGAGATTAACAACAGCCATGGGGTGGCTAAGTGTGTTGTTGTGAGCATCGGATACTTGGTACTGGTGACCAAGTAGGTGTTGTTCAGGGTGGACCAGTTTCTCTATGACCATAGTCACACTGGCACCAGTGTCCCTGTAGGCCTGAACCTCAACACCATTTATTAGGGGTAGCTGCTTGTACTTATCCATATTAAGGGGACAAGCAACTAAGGTGGCTAAATCGATAGCCCCCTCAGAGACTAACACAGCCTCTGTGGCCTCCCTAACAAGGCCAACCCCAACTAAGTTACCAATAGTGAGCCCAGCTACTCCCTTGGATTGGCTATTAGTAGGTTTGCACCCACCACCACTGCTATTAGTAGGGACACTAGGTGTAGCAGTAGGGGTTGTAGTGGTAGGAGCATTGGTGCTTTTCTTTGGACAACTGGGATCTGTTGTCAAATGGCCTTTTACTTTACATAAATAGCACCATGGTTTATTTTCTTTGTTTTGATTAAAGGAGGATTTGGACACACCACCCCCACCAGAGTGTTTTTGTGGGCCTGATGAAGACTCATTTTTAGATTTGTCCCCACCCTTGTCAGAAGACTTACCATCCTTCTTTTTGTTGCCATCTTTGTCACCCCCTGTATGAACTTTTCTGTTCACTCTTGTTCTGACCCATTTGTCTGCCTTCTTTCCCAATTCTTGGGGAGAGGTCAGATCAGAGTCCACCAAGTACTGGTGCAACAAATCAGACACACAATTATTAAGAATATGCTCTCTCAGGATCAAGTTATACAGGCTTTCAAAGTCAGTCACTTTACTGCCATTTAACCACCCCTCCAAGGCCTTCACTGAATGGTCAATGAAATCAACCCAGTCTTGTGAAGACTCCTTTTTGGTCTCTCTGAACTTTATCCTGTACTGTTCAGTGGTTAAGCCATAACCATCCATGAGTGCATTCTTAAGAACTGTAAAATTATTGGCATCACTTTCTTTCACAGTAAGGAGCCTATCCCTACCTTTTCCACTAAATGATAGCCATAGGATAGCAGCCCACTGCCTTTGAGGGACATCCTGTACAACACAGGCCCTCTCAAATGCAGCAAACCACTTGTTAATGTCATCCCCCTCCTTATAAGGGGGAACTATCTTGTGCAGATTCCTGGAATCATGCTCTTTTGCAGGATGACTATGGGGAATACTGCTGCTGCCACCATGGGTTTCTAAACCCAACTTCTGTCTTTCCTTCTCTAATTCTAAAGACTGTCTATCCAAATCCAGCTGTTGCTTTTTAAGCTTCAGTCTGGTTTGTTCCACCCTCAACTTATTGAGTTCCCTTTCTAACAATCTGTCATCAGGGTTGGTGGGAGGGACATTTCTAGATAAAGAGGTATGATGGGAATGAACAGAAGGAGACCTGTCCCTTACAGAGGGCACCCTAACAGCTTGGCTGACAGTGTAATGTGAGAGCACATCATCTGTATGATGTGACTCCACCTCAGTACCAACTATGCTAGACTGTCTTGTAATGGAAAGGCTAAGAAGTTTCTTTCCTGAACCTTTTCCTGGGGGAGTCCCTGGATCAGATTGAGAACCATTAGCTACTTTTTCAACAGATATGGCACTTTTAGCCTTATCCTGTTCTCTAAGCATTTTAAGTAACAGTTTCAAGGAAGGATTCTTCCCTACACTCAAACCTCTCTCTATGCAGAGACTCCTTGCTCCTTTCCAGCTAAGGTGATCATATGCAATCTTAGACAGGTCAACATTTTGGCCTGTGCCAGACATTTTAGAGAGAGTTAAAGTGATAGAAAAAGAGAAAAAAAGTTTGTCAGAGCTTTTAGAAAGACAGAGAAAAAAACTTTTAAAACTTTTTAGAACTTTTTAGAAAGTTTAGAAGTACTTTTCAGCACTTAGAAAAGAGTGAAAAGAGGAAATGCAAAACTTTTTGGCTATGTGTATATACACTGACCTTGTTTTGTATATTTTTCTCTTATGAAAAGTACAATGACAAGAGTGGTAAGTAGTCTCAAAGCACTTATCCCACCGCTGCACAACCAATGTAGGAGGCTGGACTGGCTTGTAGTGAGTACCAAGGGGTACTTGCACCTTGCACCAGGCCCAGATATCCCTTATTAGTGTATAGGGTGTCTAGCAGCTTAGGCTGATAGATAATGGTAGCTTAGCAGAGCAGCTTAGGCTGAACTAGGAGACGTGTGAAGCTACTACAGTACCACAAGTGTCACTTGCACAATATCATAAGAAAACACAATACACAGTTATACTAAAAATAAAGGTACTTTATTTTTATGACAATATGCCAAAGTATCTTAGAGTGTACCCTCAGTGAGAGGATAGGAAATATACAGAAGATATAAATACACAATAGCAAAAATATGCAGTATAGTCTTAGAAAACAGTGCAAACAATGTATAGTTACAATAGGATGCAATGGGGACACATAGGGATAGGGGCAACACAAACCATATACTCCAAAAGTGGAATGCGAACCACGAATGGACCCCAAACCTATGTGACCTTGTAGAGGGTCGCTGGGACTATTAGAAAATAGTGAGAGTTAGAAAAATAACCCTCCCCAAGACCCTGAAAAGTGAGTGCAAAGTGCACTAAAGTTCCCCCAAGGACAAAGAAGTCGTGATAGAGGAATAATGCAGGAAAGACACAAACCAACAATGCAACAACTGTGGATTTCCAATCTAGGGTACCTGTGGAACAAGGGGACCAAGTCCAAAAGTCACAAGCAAGTCGGAGATGGGCATATGCGCAGGAAATGCCAGCTGTGGATGCAAAGAAGCTTCTACTGGACAGAAGAAGCTGAGGTTTCTGCAGGAACAAAAAGGGCTAGAGACTTCCCCTTTGGTGGACGGATCCCTCTCGCCGTGGAGAGTTGTGCAGAAGTGTTTTCCCACCGAAAGAACGCCAACAAGCCTTGTTAGCTACAAATCGTGCGGTTAGCGTTTTTGGACGCTGCTGTGGCCCAGGAGGGACCAGGAGGTTGCAAATTGGACCAGGAGGTAGAGGGGACGTCGTGCAAGAAAAGGAGCCCTATCAGCAGCAGGTAGCACCGAGAAAAGTGCCAGAAACAGGCACTACGAGGATGCGTGAAACGGTGCTCACCCGAAGTTACACAAAGGAGTCCCACGTCGCCGGAGACCAACTTAGAAAGTCGTGCAATGCAGGTTAGAGTGCCGTGGACCCAGGCTTGGCTGTGCACAAAGGATTTCCGCCGGAAGTGCACAGGGGCCGGAGTAGCTGCAAAAGTTGTGTTTCCCAGGAATGCAGTCTAGCGAGGTGAGGCAAGGACTTACCTCCACCAAACTTGGACTGAAGAGTCACTGGACTGTGGGAGTCACTTGGACAGAGTTGCTGGATTCGAGGGACCTCGCTCATCGTGCTGAGAGGAGACCCAAGGGACCGGTAATGCAGCTTTTTGGTGCCTGCGGTTGCAGGGGGAAGATTCCGTCGACCCACGGGAGATTTCTTCGGAGCTTCTAGTGCAGAGAGGAGGCAGACTACCCCCACAGCATGCACCACCAGGAAAACAGTTGAGAAGGCGGCAGGATCAGCGTTACAGAGTTGCAGTAGTCGTCTTTGCTACTTTGTTGCAGTGTTGCAGGCTTCCAGCGCGGTCAGCAGTCGATTCCTTGGCAGAAGGTGAAGAGAGAGATGCAGAGGAACTCGGATGAGCTCTTGTATTCGTTATCTAAAGTTTCCCCAGAGACAGAGACCCTAAATAGCCAGAAAAGAGGGTTTGGCTACCTAGGAGAGAGGATAGGCTACTAACACCTGAAGGAGCCTATCAGAAGGAGTCCCTGACGTCACCTGGTGGCACTGGCCACTCAGAGCAGTCCAGAGTGCCAGCAGCACCTCTGTTTCCAAGATGGCAGAGGTCTGGAGCACACTGGAGGAGCTCTGGACACCTCCCAGGGGAGGTGCAGGTCAGGGGAGTGGTCACTCCCCTTTCCTTTGTCCAGTTTCGCGCCAGAGCAGGGCTAAGGGGTCCCCTGAACCGGTGTAGACTGGCTTATGCAGAATTGGGCACATCTGTGCCCAAGAAAGCATTTCCAGAGGCTGGGGGAGGCTACTCCTCCTCTGCCTTCACACCATTTTCCAAAGGGAGAGGGTGTAACACCCTCTCTCAGAGGAAGTTCTTTGTTCTGCCATCCTGGGCCAGGCCTGGCTGGACCCCAGGAGGGCAGATGCCTGTCTGAGGGGTTGGCAGCAGCAGCAGCTGCAGTGAAACCCCAGGAAAGGTAGTTTGGCAGTACCAGGGTCTGTGCTACAGACCACTGGGATCATGGGATTGTGCCAACTATGCCAGGATGGCATAGAGGGGGCAATTCCATGATCATAGACATGTTACATGGCCATATTCGGAGTTACCATTGTGAAGCTACATATAGGTAGTGACCTATATGTAGTGCACGCGTGTAATGGTGTCCCCGCACTCACAAAGTCTGGGGAATTGGCCCTGAACAATGTGGGGGCACCTTGGCTAGTGCCAGGGTGCCCTCACACTAAGTAACTTTGCACCTAACCTTTACCAGGTAAAGGTTAGACATATAGGTGACTTATAAGTTACTTAAGTGCAGTGTAAAATGGCTGTGAAATAACGTGGACGTTATTTCACTCAGGCTGCAGTGGCAGGCCTGTGTAAGAATTGTCAGAGCTCCCTATGGGTGGCAAAAGAAATGCTGCAGCCCATAGGGATCTCCTGGAACCCCAATACCCTGGGTACCTTAGTACCATATACTAGGGAATTATAAAGGTGTTCCAGTAAGCCAATGTAAATTGGTAAAATTAGTCACTAGCCTGTTAGTGACAATTTGAAAGAAATGAGAGAGCATAACCACTGAGGTTCTGGATAGCAGAGCCTCAGTGAGACAGTTAGTCACTACGCAGGTAACACATTCAGGCACACTTATGAGCACTGGGGCCCTGGGTGACAGGGTCCCAGTGACACATACAACTAAAACAACATATATACAGTGAAAAATGGGGGTAACATGCCAGGCAAGATGGTACTTTCCTACACAACCCCCCCCCCCAAACGAAGGACAATAAGACTAGCCATGACCTGATGAGTCTTCATTGTCTAAGTGGAAATATCTGGAGAGTCCATCTGCATTGGAGTGGCTACTCCCAGGTCTATGTTCCACTGTATAGTCCATTCCCTGTAGGGATATGGACCACCTCAACAATTTAGGATTTTCACCTTTCATTTGTTTTAGCCAAAGTAGAGGTTTGTGGTCTGTCTGAACAATGAAGTGAGTGCCAAACAGGTATGGCCTCAACTTCTTCAGAGCCCAGACCACAGCAAAGGCCTCCCTCTCTATGGCAGACCAACGCTTTTCTCTAGGGGTCAACCTCCTACTAATAAAAGCAACAGGTTGATCCTGGCCCTCAGAATTTGGTTGTGATAGGACTGCCCCTACTCCTAATTCAGATGCATCAGTTTGGACATATAATTTTTTAGAGTAACAAGGGCTTTTCAGGACAGGTGCAGAGCACATGGCCTGCTTCAGCTCCTCAAAAGCTTTCTGACAGTTTGCTGTCCATAATACCTTTTTGGGCATTTTCTTGGATGTGAGGTCATTAAGAGGGGCTGCAATGGAGCCATAGTTCTTAATGAACCTCCTGTAATACCCAGTGAGGCCTAGGAAGGCTCTCACCTAAGTCTGAGTAGTAGGGGGAACCCAATCAATAATTGTTTGGATTTTCCCCTGTAGTGGTGCAATCTGTTCCCCACCAACAAGGTGTCCCAGATAAACCACCTTTCCCTGCCCTATCTGGCACTTTGAAGCCTTGATAGTGAGGCCTGCCTTTTGCAGGGCCTCCAAAACTTTCCATAGGTGGACCAGGTGATCATCCCAGCTGGAGCTAAAGACAGCTATATTGTCCAAATATGCTGCACTGAATGCCTCCAGCCCTTGCAGGACTGTGTTCACCAACCTTTGAAAAGTGGCAGGTGCATTTTTCAAACCAAAAGGCATTACTGTAAATTGGTAATGGCCTCCAATGGTTGAAAATGCAGTTTTAGGTTTTGCATCTTCTGACAATTTGATCTGCCAATACCCTGCAGTCAAATCAAAAGTGCTTAGATACTTGGCAGATGTCAGTGTATCTATGAGCCTATCTGCCCTGGGTATAGGGTGAGCATCAGTTTTGGTTACCAGGTTGAGACCTCTGTAGTCTACACAAAACAGCATTTCCTTCTTTCCATCCTTGGAATGAGGTTTTGGTACAAGTACCACAGGAGAAGCCCATGGACTTTCAGAGTGCTCAAACACTCCCAGTTCTAGCATTTTCTGCACCTCTTGCTTTATGCAGTCCCTGACATGGTCAGGCTGCCTATAGATCTTACTTTTGACAGGTAAACCGTCTCCAGTATCTATAGTGTGCTCACACCAAGAAGTGGTACCTGGCACAGTAGAGAAGAGTTCAGAGAATTGATCTAGGAGATTTATGCAATGGTCTTTCTGCTCAGCAGTAAGACAATCAGCCAAAACTACATCCTCCACAAGAGCATCTTGTTCTGTGGAAGAGAAGAGATCAGGTAGAGGATCACTGTCTTCTTCCTGTCCCTCATCAGTTGCCATGAGCAGGGTGAGATCAGCCCTGTCATAGTAGGGTTTCAGGCGGTTTACATGAGTACCCTAAGGGGACTCCTTGCAGTGCCTAAGTCAACTAAATAGGTGACTTCACCCTTTTTCTCAACAATTGTGTGGGGTCCACTCCATTTATCTTGGAGTGCTCTTGGGGCCACAGGCTCCAAGACCCACACTTTCTGCCCTGGTTGGTACTGAACCAAAACAACCTTCTGATCATGCCATTGCTTCTGGAGCTCTTGGCTGGCCTGAAGGTTTTTGCTGGCCTTTTTAATGTACTCAGCCATCCTTGATCTGAGGCCAAGTACATAATCCACAATATCTTGCTTTGGAGCTTTTAGAGGTTGTTCCCAACCCTCCTTAACAAGTGTGAGTGGACCCCTAACAGGATGTCCAAAAAGAAGTTCAAAGGGGCTGAAGCCCACTCCTTTCTGGGGTACCTCCCTGTAGGCAAAAAGGAGGCATGGTAACAGGATATCCCATCTCCTGCGGAGTTTTTCAGGGAGACCCATAATCATGCCTTTGAGAGTTTTGTTAAATCTCTCCACCAGTCCATTTGTTTGTGGATGATAGGGTGTAGTGAATTTATAAGTTACACCACACTCCTTCCACATGGCCTTTAAGTATGCAGAAATGAAATTGCTTCCCCTGTCTGATGCTACTTCCTTTGGGAAGCCCACCCTGGAAAATATTCCCAGGAGGGCCTTTGCCACTGCAGGAGCTGTAGTGGTCCTTAAAGGAATAGCTTCAGGATATCTTGTGGCATGGTCCACTACCACCAAGATAAACCTATTGCCTGAAGCAGTAGGAGGGTCAAGGGGGCCAACTATGTCAACCCCTACCCTTTCAAAGGGAACCCCAACCACAGGCAGTGGAATAAGGGGTGCCTTTGGAGTGCCACCTGTCTTGCCACTGGCTTGACAGGTTTCACAGGACTTACAAAAATCTTTTGTGTCCTCAGACATTCTAGGCCAATGAAACAAGGGAACAAGTCTGTCCCAAGTTTTCATTTGTCCCAGATGCCCAGCTAGGGGAATGTCGTGGGCAAGAGTTAGTAGGAACTTTCTGTACTCCTGAGTAATCACTAATCTCCTGGCAGCTCCAGGTTTAGGATCCCTTGCCTCAGTGTACAAGAGGTTGTCCTCCTAGTAAACTCTGTGAGAGTCACTGACATCCCCATTAGCCTGTTTGACAGTTTGCTGTCTTAGACCCTCTAATGTGGGACAGGTTTGCTGTGCCACACTCAGCTCCTCCCTGGCAGGCCCCCCTTCACCCAAAAGCTCAGCAGTGTCTGCTTCAAGCTCCTCTGGTGTAGGTTCTGCACAGGGAGGGAATTCTTCTTCCTCTGAAGTTGAATCCACTGTAGAGGGAGGGATAGTAGGAAGTGGTTTGCTTCTACTAACCCAAGCTTTAGGGAGCACTTGGTCCATTGTTCCAGGATCCAAGTTTCCCTGTCCTTTTTACTTTTTGGCCTGAGCCCTGGTTAAAGCAAAAATATGCCCTGGGATTCCCAGCATTGCTGCATGGGCCTCCAACTCCACATCTGACCAAGCTGATGTCTCCAAATCATTTCCTAGTAGACAGTCTACAGGTAAATCTGTGGCTACCACAACTTTCTTTGGACCAGTAACCCCCCCCCCAGTTGAGATTTACCACAGCCATGGGGTGGCTAAGTGTGTTGTTGTGAGCATCGGTTACTTGGTACTGGTGATCAAGTAGGTGTTGTTCAGGGTGGACCAGTTTCTCTATGACCATAGTCACACTGGCACCAGTGTCCCTGTAGGCCTGAACCTCAACACCATTTATTAGGGGTAGCTGCTTGTACTTATCCATATTAAGGGGACAAGAAGCTAAGGTGTCTAAATCAATAGCCCCCTCAGAGACTAGTATAGCCTCTGTGGTCTCCCTAACCAGACCAACCCCAACTAAGTTACCAAAAGTGAGCCGAGCTACTCCCTTGGATTGGCTATTAGTAGGTTTGCTCCCACCACCACTGCTATTAGTAGGGACACTAGGTGTAGCAGTAGGGCTTGTAGTGGTAGGAGGCTTGGTGCTTTTCTTTGGACAACTGGGATCTGTTGTCCAATGGCCTTTTACTTTACATAAATAGCACCATGGTTTCTTTTCTTTGTTTTGATTAAAAGAGGATTTGGGCCCACCACCCCCACCAGAGTGTTTTTGTGGGCCTGTTGAAGACTCATTTTTAGATTTGTCCCCACCCTTGTCAGAAGACTTACCATCCTTCTTTTTGTTGCCATCTTTGTCACCCCCTGTGGGAACATTTCTGTTCACCCTTGTTCTGACCCATTTGTCTGCCTTCTTTCCCAATTCTTGGGGAGAGGTCAGATCAGAGTCCACCAAGTACTGGTGCAACAAATCAGACACACAATTATTAAGAATATGCTCTCTCAGGATCAAGTTATACAGGCTGTCATAATCAGTAACTTTACTGCCATGTAACCACCCCTCCAAGGCCTTCACTGAATGGTCAATGAAATGAACCCAGTCTTGTGAAGACTCCTTTTTGGTCTCTCTGAACTTTATCCTGTATTGTTCAGTGGTTAAGCCATAACCATCCAGGAGTGCATTCTTAAGTACTGTAAAATTATTGGCATCACTTTCTTTCACAGTAAGGAGCCTATCCCTACCTTTTCCACTAAATGATAGCCATAGGATAGCAGCCCACTGCCTTTGAGGGACATCCTGTACAACACAGGCCCTCTCAAGTGCAGCAAACCACTTGTTAATGTCATCCCCCTCCTTATAAGGGGGAACTATCTTATGCAGATTCCTGGAATCATGCTCTTTTGCAGGATGACTATGGGGAATACTGCTGCTGCCACCATGGGTTTCAAAACCCAACTTCTGTCTTTCCTTCTCCAGTTCTAAAGACTGTCTATCCAAATCCAGCTGTTGCTTTTTAAGCTTCAGTCTGGTTTGTTCCACCCTCAACTTATTGAGTTCCCTTTCTAACAATCTGTCATCAGGGTTGGTGGGAGGGACATTTCTAGATACAGAGATATGATGGGAATGAACAGAAGGAGACCTGTCCCTTACAGAGGGCACCCTAACAGCTTGGCTGACAGTGTAACGTGAGAGCACATCATCTGTATGATGTGCCTCCACCTCAGTACCAACTATGCTAGACTGTCTTATAATGGGAAGGCTAAGAAGTTTATTTCCTGAACCTTTACCTGGGGGAGTCCCTGGATCAGATTGGGAACCATTAGCTACTTTTTCAACAGATGGGGCACTTTTAGCCTAATCTTGTTCTCTAAGCATGTTAAGTAACAATTCCAAGGAAGGATTCTTCCCTACACTCAAACCTCTCTCTACACAGAGACTCCTTGCTCCTTTCCAGCTAATGTGATCATATGCAAGTTTGGACAGATCAACATTTTGGCCTGTGCCAGACATTTTTTAGAGAGAGTTAAAAGTGATAGAAAAAGAGAAAAAAGTTTGTCAGAGCTTTTTAGAAAGACAGAAAAAAACTTTTTAAACTTTTAAGAACTTTTTGAAAGTTTAGAAGTACTTTTCAGCACTTTAGAAAAGAGTGAAAAGAGGAAATGCAAAACTTTTTAGCTATGTGTACACACACTGAACTTGTTTTGTATATTTTTCTCTTATGAAAAGTACAATGACAAGAGTGGTAAGTAGTCTCAAAGCACTTATCCCACCGCTGCACAACCAATGTAGGAGGCTGGACTGGCTTGTAGTGAGTACCAAGGGGTACTTGCACCTTGCACAAGGCCCAGTTATCCCTTATTAGTGTATAGGGTGTCTAGCAGCATAGGCTGATAGATAATGGTAGCTTAGCAGAGCAGCTTAGGCTGAACTAGGAGACGTGTGAAGCTACTACAGTACCACAAGTGTCACTTGCACAATATCATAAGAAAACACAATACACAGTTATACTAAAAATAAAGGTACTTTATTTTTATGACAATATGCCAAAGTATCTTAGAGTGTACCCTCAGTGAGAGGATAGGAAATATACACAAGATATATGTACACAATAGCAAAAAATATGCAGTATAGTCTTAGAAAACAGTGCAAACAATGTATAGTTACAATAGGATGCAATGGGGACACATAGGGATAGGGACAACACAAACCATATACTCCAAAAGTGGGATGCGAACCACGAATGGACCCCAAACCTATGTGGCCTTGTAGAGGGTCGCTGGGACTATTAGAAAATAGTGAGAGTTAGAAAAATAACCCTCCCCAAGACCCTAAAAAGTGAGTGCAAAGTGCACTAAAGTTCCCCTAAGTACAAAGAAGTCGTGTTAGAGGAATAATGCAGGAAAGACACAAACCAATAATGCAACAACGATGGATTTCCAATCTAGGGTACCTGTGGAACAAGGGGACCAAGTCCAAAAGTCACAAGCAAGTCGGAGATGGGCATATGCCCAGGAAATGCCAGCTGTGGATGCAAAGGAGCTTCTACTGGACAGAAGAAGCTGAGGTTGCTGCAGGAACGAAAAGGGCTAGAGACTTCCCCTTTGGTGGACGGATCCCTGTCACCGTGGAGAGTTGTGCAGAAGTGTTTTCCCACCGAGAGAACGCCAACAAGCCTTGCTAGCTGCAAATCATGTGGTAAGCGTTTTTGGATGTTGCTGTGGCCCAGGAAAGACCAGGATGTCGCAAGTTGGACTAGGAGGTAGAGGGGACGTCAAGAAAGAAAAGGAGCCCTCTTAGCAGCAGGTAGCACTCGGAGAAGTGGCAGAAACAGGCACTACGAGGATGCGTGAAATGGTGCTCAACCGAAGTTACACAAAGGAGTCCCACGTCGCCGAAGACCAACTTAGAAAGTTGTGCAATGCAGGTTAGAGTGCCGTGGACCCAGGCTTGGCTGTGCACAAAGAATTTCCACCGGAAGTGCACAGGGGCCGGAGTAGCTGCAAAAGTCGTGGTTCCCAGCAATGCAGTCTAGCGAGGTGAGGCAAGGACTTACCTCCACCAAACTTGGACTGAAGAGTCACTGGACTGTGGGAGTCACTTGGACAGAGTTGCTGGATTCGAGGGACCTCGCTCGTTGTGCTGAGAGGAGACCCAAGGGACCGGTAATGCAGCTTTTTGGTGCCTGCGGTTGCAGGGGGAAGATTCCGTCGACCCACGGGAGATTTCTTCGGAGCTTCTAGTGCAGAGAGGAAGCAGACTACCCCCACAGCATGCACCACCAGGAAAACAGTCGAGAAGGCGGCAGGATCAGCGTTACAGAGTTGCAGTAGTCGTCTTAGCTACTATGTTGCAGTTTTGCAGGCTTCCAGCGCGGTCAGCAGTCGATTCCTTGGCAAAAGGTGAAGAGAGAGATGCAGAGGAACTCGGATGAGCTCTTGCATTCGTTATCTAAAGTTTCCCCAGAGACAGAGACCCTAAATAGCCAGAAAAGAGAGTTTGGCTACCTAGGAGAGAGGATAGGCTACTAACACCTGAAGGAGCCTATCAGAAGGGGTCCCTGACGTCACCTGGTGGCACTGGCCACTCAGAGCAGTCCAGTGTGCCAGCAGCACCTCTGTTTCCAAGATGGCAGAGGTCTGGAGCACACTGGAGGAGCTCTGGACACCTCTCAAGGGAGGTGCAGGTCAGGGGAGTGGTCACTCCCCTTTCCTTTGTCCAGTTTTGCGTCAGAGCAGGGCTAAGGGGTCACCTGAACCGGTGTAGACTGGCTTATGCAGAATTGGGCACATCTGTGCCCAAGAAAGCATTTCCAGAGGCTGGGGGAGGCTACTCCTCCCCTGCCTTCACACCATTTTCCAAAGGGAGAGGGTGTAACACCCTCTCTCAGAGGAAGTTCTTTGTTCTGCCATCCTGGGCCAGGCCTGGCTGGACCCCAGGAGGGCAGATGCCTGTCTGAGGGGTTGGCAGCAGCAGCAGCTGCAGTGAAACCCCGGGAAAGGCAGTTTGGCAGTACCAGGGTCTGTGCTACAGACCACTGGGATCATGGGATTGTGCCAACTATGCCACTATAGCACAGAGGGGGCAATTCCATGATCCTAGACATGTTACATGGCTATATTCGGAGTTACCATTGTGAAGCTACATATAGGTAGTGACCTAAATGTAGTGCACACGTGTAATGGTGTCCCCGCACTCACAAAGTCCGGGGAATTGGCCATGAACAATGTGGGGGCACCTTGGCTAGTGCCAGGGTGCCCTCACACTAAGTAACTTTGCACCTAACCTTTGCCAGGTAAAGGTTAGACATACAGGTGACTTATAAGTTACTTAAGTGCAGTGGTAAATGGCTGTGAAATAACGTGGACGTTATTTCACTCAGACTGCACTGGCAGGCCTGTGTAAGAATTGTCAGAGCTCCCTATGGGTGGCAAAAGAAATGCTGCAGCCCATAGGGATCTCCTGGAACCCCAATACCCTGGGTACCTCAGTACCATATACTAGGGAATTATAAGGGTGTTCCAGTATGCCAATGTAAATTGGTGAAATTGGTCACTAGCCTGTTAGTGACAATTTGGAAAGAAATGAGAGAGCATAACCACTGAGGTTCTGGATAGCAGAGCCTCAGTGAGACAGTTAGTCATATACACAGGTAACACATACAGGGCACACTTATGAGCACTGGGGCCCTGGATGACAGGGTCCCAGTGACACATACAACTAAAACAACATATATACAGTGAAAAATGGGGGTAACATGCCAGGCAAGATGGTACTTTCCTACAAGCAACCTCTGTGCACGTGGCAGACTCAGGTGAGGGACGATCCTGCACATGCGGACTGAAAAACAGCTCTCTCTCTAAACTACAGGGGTGTGGAATTTAATAACATATCTACTTGTCCATGGAACAGGTTGCTTCTTAAATCTACTTGTCCTGTAAAAAAAAAAAATCTACTTGTCCCTTTGGTGCCATGTAGTGTGGCGACAAATTATGGCAGCGATCTCATTATGTAAGAGCTCTGATAAAAGTCTCTCCGAGTATGCCAGGGCGAATGCTATGGTAGGGCTTGAATACTAGCAATGTCAAGCCCTACCACAGCAATTTCCGTATTTTGCCGCCTTTCCGCAGAGCTACACACTGGGGCTGGTGGAAGCAGCAAGCAATAGTTCCAGGGCTCGAATGCATTTGGGGCTGTGCAACCTACTAACCTGCATGTGTTAAGGGTTATCACCAGCTCCTCTCCAATAGTTTCCCATACTGAGACAGGTTGAAAATGTACTCCTGACAAGGGCAGAAGTAGAAGTTCTTCCAGGTTTGGGGAAGAAAGTAGTTCGAGGCAAAGTGAACTTGTAAACGCTCAATAGATTTTCACATGAGCAAATCTACACATGCATATGTGCTCGTGCTAAAATACAGGTCACAAATATATTCTAGGAGTATGATTTCCTGGTCTACTTCTGTAAATTCTTGAGAATTCATGAAAGCCACTAATTCAAAAAAAGATACCATGGGTGCATTTTTGTGACTTTCTTTAAGAATTGGGCCCCTAAATTAGGTCTGGCGTTAACCAAGACATTTTGTTTTTATTAAAATTTGATTTCTCTATCGGCTGGCTTCACCGTGAGCGATAGCATTCTGCCCTTCCACAAGGAGCATATTGGCACATAAAGGAGTTTTGTTCAGTGCCAGGAACTACTGTGGCACTGTGTGCTTTTTGAGAGCAAAAAACTTTTTTTGCTTTCTGGTGAGAGCCTGGCAGCTCCCACAACAATAAGGTGTTACAAAAAAATGTCAAAACAAGACACACGTTGACAAAACTAAAAAGAAGACTGACATCCAATGTTGAATTGGTTGGTTTTGCCAGCGCTTGTTTATTTTGATGTTTCCCATAATCTTGTCATTTTCTGTTATGAATTTTTTTGCAAATACCAGCACGCATCAACACATTTTACTAAATGATGCTTCAAAGAAAAGGATCTAAAATTTCACAGTAATATAACTAAACATTTTTTTTCCTACTTGCATTTTTTATGAACATTTTATTTTGAAAGTAAAGAATCATCAATCTTGCTTAGAAGCTTCTGGAAACATCTGCTTTTAATTGGAAAGCATTCTGGGAGCATCATACATAGCCTTCTATTGTTAGACTTTTCAAATGTGTGTACACTTTTTTTTTACTGAAAACACTGTCAGTAGTGCAGTGCGACCTCACAATGTTCATTTAGAGCGCTCACTCTAATAATACAGGCTGTGCATTAATGAAGGAGAAATACAAGTTGGAAAAGCATTAACATATGGACACAAATATACCTCAGTTGCAGAGAGTTCCCATCCCTGTAATCTGGCAGCCAAAGGGTTTGTGCTGCAGGGGGTTGGGCCTACTTGTACCAAGGACAAAGTAAACATGGAAACTTGTCCTTGACCCCAAATAATATGCCCTGGGTCCGGGCTATAGGAATTCCACACCTCTGAAACCACCTCAGTTAAAGTAGCCAAAATCCTATTTCTGTACATGTAGTTTTGTATATGTTGTGTGGTTTGTGCTGTGTGATAGGTGCGTTGCACAGTACCCGAGCTGTCTGGAACTTTCATCCTTAGACATCCTTACACATGGCGGAGAAAATACACTTACTTCTAACTGGCACTGTGAAAGCATCATGATATGAGCTGCTAACAGTCCTAACTTTTAACCATGTCGGGCTGGGTACAGACAAGATTGTATGTACTGCATCTAGTTTGGTAGCAACGTGTTACATTTCTTTTAAAAAAAACTAGCGTAAACTTTTGCTGCTAGCAAATCATGTTATTATATGTGGCACCCAGCCCTATGTTTCGAAATGTAATTTTGAAAACTTAGTTCAACATCCCTGCGTGGGAAAAGAAAGTTCCATATAGGCCGAAGGTCAAATGTGCAACACTTTCATGCTTTTATGTCCCACCTGCATCTACTAAGCCAGCGAGGAGGAATCCTGCTGGCCTTCTTCAAAGGATCCCAGAAATCACCTTTAATAAGCAAATACTGCCTTGTTGGGGCTTCTACTGGACAAAACCTTTTGATTTTGATAACATTGTGTATATAATATACCTACTTATCTCTCTTTTAGAGTCATTCACATTTGTGTAACACCCACCACAGCACAGGGAACAGTGTCAGCCCATTCATCCACTGGCTTGCCTCTTTGAGCTAGCAAGACGTGCGCTTACACACAGCTTTACAGCTCCCTAGTCTTGCAAAACGGACACTTTCACACAAAAAGAGCTACAGAAAACATTCACAAGCCTTGTGGAAGTAGAAGCTGGCAGCTGATGCCGCCCTGGGGTTGCAGGATCGCTGGCACGCCGCTGCGGGCTCCAATTTACGCATTTACAGCAGCAACATCTATAGCGCTGTCCTCAACATACCGCGTCACAGCGCTGATGTCCTATTGCTGGGGTTAGCAAAAGACTTATTTGGGTTTCTTTAGAAGTCAGCTTAGCCTGCTTAAGGCACTAGAGAGAACGTCCTCGCCTCTGTGCGCTGCGTTGCTGAGTCCCCACCTCGTCTCGGCTTCAGGGGCCAAACACTGATTTCCAAAGCCTCTTGCTCAGTTCATTGTTACAGCTCTCCACCCTTGTTCCCCACGGAAGGGAGGAGGCGCTTCATGAGCAGGTTAAGGCCTGGTTGTCTGCACTGGTTGAGGCATCTGCTCTCTTCTGGTTGAGTTCCTTGTTCACAGATGCTGCTCTTCTAAGGGAGGTTCTGCTAGGACACCTGCTTCTTGATCTCAGCAGTTAGTTCCCTGCACAGAGCCTTTCTCTGTGTCCCTGTGTCACCCTGGCAGGACATTAGACGAGCTGAGGCGAGACCTTGGTCAGGAAAAGATCCTGCTATATGTTCTGCAAGGCCTGATGCATCGGAAGTGACCGAAAGAAGTGCTAGACTGAGGACCTGGTGACTGACATCCCGTGTTTATTAACCTCCGTGCATTGTTCTAACAGCCCGTGGGGCTGTGTGTTGTGTCTATGAGGAGTAGTCATCAGTCACTTTATTTTGGTGCGCTGACCGACATTGGGCCATGGTCACCATCGTTATTTAAAGCGCTTAGAAACGCACGCTATGCAACAAGAATGTATTAAGGACGAGAAAAGAAGCCGGGCTGCTACACATCCCTTCAGCGCCTCGGGGGGTGAGACGAGCAGAAACAGTGAAAGGGGGGGGGTTTGCGCTGAGTCCAGATGCTGTTTTCTCTGCTCACGTGTGGTTTCTGTAACGAACCCCTGCTTCGGTAACTTTCAAGACGCACAAAACGTCCCTCCCGACCTCGCCGAGATGTCCTTCCAGAGTGACATGGACCCCTCGCTACCCTTGCAGAACGAACGCACGAAACACCAAATAATAGCGAAAACATCTGGGTGATGTCAAGCTCCATGATACAGCAAATGGGAATAGCTTATTGTTTTTATATAGCGCTTCTGCATTGCTAGGCGCTGTAATATAACCTAATGTAATGTTACTCCCTTTACAACCCTCAGAAGCATAGAAGATGCGAGCATAGAATACTGAGGCGGGTAATACTGCAGCCATCTCGGGCCCTCTTTACTCCATCTGCACCCCTGCCCACACCTAAAGCTCACATTTGCAGCTTTTTGCTTTCTCTCTTTGTGACAATGTTAGACTTTTGAGTTTATGCAGGGGCATCCCCAATCTTTTTGCCTCCTATTTTTTCTGACCTGTTGCTGGTGGCTTTTGAACTCTGAGCACTTTACCACTGCTAACCAGTGCTAAAGTGCATATGCTCTCCGTGTAAATTGTATTGTTGATTGGTTTATCCATGATTGGCATATTTGATTTACTAGTAAGTCCGTCGTAAAGTGCACTAGAGGTGCCAGGACCTGTAAATCAAATGCTACTAGGGGGCCTGCAGCACTGGTTGTGCCACCCACACAAGTAACCCTGTAATCATGTCTCAGACCTGCCCCTGCAGTGCCTGTCTGTGCAGTTTTAAACTGTAAATTCGACTTGGCAAGTGTACCCCCTTGCCAGGCCCAAACCTTCCCTTTTCTTACATGTCAGACACCCCCAAGGTAGGCCCTAGGTAGCCCCAAGGGCAGGGTGCAGTGTATGGATAAGGTAGGACATATAGTAATGTGTTTTATATGTCCTGACCGTGAAATATTGCTAAATGTGTTTGTCACTGTTGCAAGGCCTGTCCCTCTCATAGGTTAACATGGGGGCTACCTTTAAATATGATTAAAGTGTAGATTCCCTTTGGGAGCGGATGGATATGTGGAGTTTGGGGTCTCTGAGCTCACAATTTAAAAATACATTTTTTAGTAAAGTTGATTTTAAGATTATGGGGGTCATTCTGACCCCGGCGGACATGGACCACTGGGGCCAGGGTTGGCGGGAGCACTGCCAACAGGCTGGCGGTGCCCCGCAGGGCATTTTGACCGCAGCGGTTTGGCCGCGGTCAGATGTGGAAAACCGGCGGTCTCCCTCCGGTTTTCCGCTGCCCAAATGAATCCTCCATGGCGGCGCAGCTCGCTGCGCCGCCATGGAGGATTCTGACACCCCATACCGCCATCCTGTTCCTGGCGGTTCGCCCGCCAGGAACAGGATGGCGGTATGGGGTGTCGTGGGGCCCCTGGGGGCCCCTGCAGTGCCCATGCCAATGGCATGGGCACTGCAGGGGCCCCAGTAAGAGGGCCCCACTTTGTATTTCAGTGTCTGCTTTGCAGACACTGAAATACGCGACGGGTGCCACTGCACCCGTCGCACCTTCCCACTCCGCCGGCTCCATTCAGAGCTGGCGTCCTCGTGGGAAGGTTGTTTTCCACTGGGCTGGCGGGCGGCCTTTTGGCGGTCGCCTGCCAGCCCAGTGGAAAACCCAGAATCACTGCAGCGGTCTGACGACCGCGGTGCGGTGTTCTGGCGGGGGTACTTTGGCGGGCGGCCTCCGCCGCCCGCCAAAGTAAGAATCACCCCCTATGTGTTTGTAAATGCCACTTTTAGAAAGTGAGCATTTTTTTGCTTATACCATTTCTGTGATTCGGCCTGTTTGTGGATTCCCTGTCTGGGTCAGTTTGACAGTTGGGCTGTGTGAGAAAGTAGCCTCTTTCTAGCCTTGTTACCCCCACTTTTGGCCTGTTTGTGAGTATATGTCAGGGTGTTTTCACTGTCTCACTGGGATCCTGCTAGCCAGGGCCCAGTGCTCATAGTGAAAACCCTATGTTGTCAGTATGTTTGTTATGTGTCACTGGGACCCTGCTAGCCAGGACCCCAGTGCTCATAAGTTTGTGGCCTATTTGTGTTCCCTGTGTGATGACTACCTGTCTCACTGAGGCTCTGCTATCCAGAACCTCAGTGGTTATGCTCTCTCATTTCTTTCCAAATTGTCACTAACAGGCTAGTGACCAATTTCACCAATTCACATTGGCACACTAGTACACCCATGTAATCCCCTAGTATATGGTACTGAGGTACCCATGGTATTGGGGTACCAGGAGATCCCTATGGGCTGCAGCATTTCTTTTGCCACCCATAGGGAGCTCAGACAATTCGTACACAGGCCTGCCACTGCAGCCTGAGTGAAATAATGCCCACATTATTTCACAGCCATTTTTCAATGCAGATAAGTAACTTATAATTCACCTATATGTCTAACCTTCACCTGGTGAAGGTTGGGTGCCAAGTTACTTAGTGTGTGGGCACCCTGGCACTAGCCAAGGTGCCCCCACATTGTTCAGGGCAAATTCCCCGGACTTTGTGAGTGCGGGGACACCATTACACGCGTGCCCTACACATAGGGCACCACCTATGTGTAGCGTCACAATGGTAACTCTGAACATGGCCATGTAACATGTCTAAGATCATGGAATTGTCACCCCAATGCCATTCTGGCATTGGGGAGACAATTCCATGCTCCCCCGGGTCTCTAGCACAGAACCCGGGTACTGCCAAACTGCCTTTCCGGGGTTTTCACTGCAGCTGCTGCTGCTGCCAACCCCTCAGACAGGTTTCTGCCCCCCTGGTGTCCAGGCAGCTCTGGCCCAGGAAGGCAGAAAAAAGGATTTCCTCTGAGAGAGGGTGTGACACCCTCTCTCTTTGGAAATAGGTGTGATGGCTGGGGAGGAGTAGCCTCCCCCAGCCTCTGGAAATGCTTTGATGGGCACAGATGCTGCCCATCTTTGCATAAGCCAGTCTACACCGGTTCAGGGATCCGCCAGCCCTGCTCTGGCGCGAAACTGGACAAAGGAAAGGGGAGTGACCACTCCCCTGACCTGCACCTCACAGGGGAGGTGCCCAGAGCTCCTCCAGTGTGCCCCAGACCTCTGCCATCTTGGAAACAGAGGTGTTGCTGGCACACTGGACTGCTCTGAGTGGCCAGTGCCAGCAGGTGACGTCAGAGACTCCTGCTGATAGGCTCTTACCTTTCTTACTAGCCTATCCTCCTTCCTAGGTAGCCAAACCTCCTTTTCTGGCTATTTAGGGTCTCTGCTTTGGGGAATTCTTCAGATACCGAATGCAAGGGCTCACCAGAGTTCCTCTGTATTTCCCTCTTCACCTTCTGCCAAAGGATCGACCGCTGACTGCTCAGGACGCCTGCAAAACCGCAACAAAGTAGCAAAGACGACTACTGCAACCTTGTATCGCTTCATCCTGCCGGCGTTCTCGCCTGTTTCCTGGTGGTGCATGCTCTGGGGGTAGCCTGCCTCCTTCTTGCACCAGGAGCTCTGAAGAAATCTCCCGTGGGTCGACGGAATCTTCCCCCTGCAACCGCAGGCAACAAAAGACTGCATCATCAGTCCTCTGGGTCCCCTCTCAGCACGATGAGCGTGGTCCCTGGAACTCAGCAACTCTGTCCAAGTGACTCCCACAGTCCAGTGACTCTTTAGTCCAAGTTTGGTGGAGGTAAGTCCTTGCCTTCCCACGCTAGACTGCATTGCTGGGTACAGTGTGATTTGCAGCTGCTCTGGCTCCTGTGCACTCTTCCAGGATTTCCTTTGTGCACAGCCAAGCCTGGGTCCCCAACACTCTAACCTGCAGTGCACAACCTTCTGAGTTGTCCTCCGGCGTTGTGGGACTCCCTTTTCTGACTTCGGGTGGACTCTGGTTCACTCCTCTTCCAAGTGCCTGATCTGGTACTTCTGCGGGTGCTGCCTGCTTCTGTGAGGGCTCCCTGGCTTCCTGGGCACCCCCTCTGTCTCCTCATCCAAGTGGCGACATCCTGGTCTCTCCTGGGCCACAGCAGCATCCAAAAACCCTAACAGCAACCCTTGCAGCTATCAAGGCTTGTTTGCAGTCTTTCTGCGTGGGAATACCTCTGCCATCTTCTTCACAATGTGGGACATCCATCATCCAAAGGGAAAACTCCTTGTCCTTTTTGTCTTGCAGTAACACCAGCTTTCTCCATTAGGTGGCAGCTTCTTTGCATCCTCAGCTGGCATTTCTTGGGCTCCTGCCCACTCCCGACATTGTCGCGACTCTTGGACTTGGTCCCCTTCTCTTGCAGGTACCCAGGTCCAGAAATCCACTGGGTTGCATTGCTGGTGTTCGTTTTCCTTGCAGAATCCCCCTATCACGACTTCTGTGCTCTCTGGGGGTTGTAGGTGCACTTTACACCTACCTTACAGGGTCTTGGGGTGGGCTATTTTTCTAACCCTCACTGTTTTCTTACAGTCCCAGCGACCCTCTACAAGCTCACATAGGTTTGGGGTCCATTCGTGGTTCGCATTCCACTTTTGGAGTATATGGTTTGTGTTGCCCCTATACCTATGTGCTCCTATTGCAATCTATTGTAACTTTACACTGCTTGCATTACTTCCTTTTGCTATTACTGCATAATTTTGGTATTGTGTACATATATCTTGTGTATATAACTTATCCTCATACTGAGGGTACTCAGTGAGATACTTTTGGCATATTATCATAAAAATAAAGTACCTTTATTTTTAGTATATCTGTGTATTGTGTTTTCTTATGATATTGTGCATATGACTCCAGTGGTATAGTAGGAGCTTTGCATGTCTCCTAGTTCAGCCTAAGCTGCTCTGCTATAGCTACCTTCTATCAGCCTCAGCTGCTAGAAACACCTCTTCTACACTAATAAGGGATAACTGGACCTGGTACAGAGTGTAAGTACCCCTTGGTACCCACTACAAACCAGGCCAGCCTCCTACATTGGTTGTGCAGCGATGGGATAAGTACTTGTAACTACATACCACTTTGTCATATTGTACTTTTCATAAGAGAAAAATATACAAAACAAGTTCAGTGTATGTACACCTAACCAAAAAGTTTTGCTTATCTCCTTTTACACTTTCTACTAAGTGCTGAAAAGTACCCTAAAACTTTCTAAAAGTTTCAAAAAGCTTGAAAAAGTTTTTTTTCTGTTCTTTCAAAAGTCCTGAAACTTTTTCTCTTTTCTCACTGTCTCTAAACCTTCTTCTATCATGTCTGATGTAGGAACTTCTCTTAAAATGGTCAATACAACATATGACAATCTTAACTTTAAGAGCCTAAGGAGTCTCTGCATTGATAGAGGTTTAGTGGTAGGAAAGAACCCTTCTAGAGAATTTCTGTTTAACATGCTCATTGAGAATGATAAGTCCCTAGGTGGCACTTCATCAGAGAAATTAGTAGATAGCTCACACTCTGACTCAGGGGAACCCCTTGAAGGAGTGGTACAGGGTTCTCTTCCAGTTCTGCCCTTTAGCAGACCACCTAGCAATGCTGGTAGTTCTAGAAGCTCCCATCACAGTAGGGATGTTTTTGTTCCTGTAGGCCAGGTTGTTAGGGTGCCAACTGTTAGGGACAGGTCTCCCTCTGTTCATTCAAATCTTTCTTCCTTGTCAAAACATTCCCAACCCACCCACCCTGATGACAAGATGTTAGAAAGGGAACTCAATAAGTTGAGAGTGGAAGAGACCAAGCTGAAGCTTAAACAGCAACAGCTGGCTCTAGACAGGGAATCCCTAGACTTAGAAAAAGAGAGACAGAGATTGGGGTTTGGACCCCATGGTGGCAGCAGCAGTATTCCTGATAGCAATCCTGTGAGAGAGCATGATTCCAGGAATCTGCATAAGATAGTTCCCCCTTACAAGGAGGGGGATGACATTAACAAGTGGTTTGCTGCACTTGAGAGGGCCTGTATGGTACAGGGGGTCCGTCAAAGGCAGTGGGCTGCTATCCTATGGCTATCTTTCAATGGAAAGCGTAGGGATAGGCTCCTTACTGTTAGAGAAAGTGATGCCAATAATTTTGCAGTTTTGAAGGATGCACTCTTAGATGGATTTGGCTTAACCACTGAACAATACAGGATAAAGTTCAGAGATACCAGAAAAGAATCCTCTCAAGACTGGGTAGACTTTGTTGACCATTCAGTGAAGGCCTTGGAGGGGTGGTTACATGGCAGTAAGGTATCTGATTATGTTGGCCTGTATAATCTTATTCTGAGAGAGCATATTCTGAATAACTGTGTGTCTGACTTGTTACACCAATATCTAGTGGACTCAGATCTGACCTCTCCCCAAGAATCGGGAAAGAAGGCAGACAAATGGGTCTGAACATGAGTGAACAGAAAAGTTCATACAGGGGGTGACAAGGATGGCAAGAAGAAGGATGGTAAGTCTTCTGACAAGGGTGGGGACAAAAGTAAAACTACTGAGTCTCCACCAGGCCCACAAAAACACTCTGGTGGGGGTGGTGGGTCCAAATCCTCTTCTAATCAAGGTAAAAAGCCTTGGTGTTATTTATGTGAAGTAAACAGCCATTGGACAACTGATGCCAGCTGTCCAAAGAAAAACACCAAACCTCCCACTACTACAACCCCTGCTGCAACTCCTAGTGTCCCTAGTAATAGCAGTGGTAGTGGGAACAAACCTACTAATAGCCAAACCAAGGGAGAAGCTGGGCTCACTTTTGGTAATTTAGTTGGGGTTGATCTTGTTAGGGAGACCACAGAGGCTGTGTTAGTCTCTGAAGGTGCCATTGATTTGGCCACCTTGGTTGCTTGTCCCCTTAATATGGATAAGTACAAGCAACTTCCCCTAATAAATGGTGTTGAGGTTCAGGCCTACAGGGACACAGGTGCCAGTGTTACCATGGTGATAGAGAAACTGGTACACCCTGAACAACACCTACTTGGTCACCAGTACCAAGTGACCGATGCTCATAACAACACTCTTAGCCACCCCATGGCTGTTGTGAATCTCAACTGGGGGGGGGGTTACTGGTCCAAAGAAAGTTGTGGTTGCCTCAGATTTACCTGTAGACTGTCTACTAGGGAATGATTTAGAGACATCAGCTTGGGCAGAAGTGGAGTTGGAGGCTCATGCAGCAATGCTGGGCATTCCTGGGCATATTTTTGCTTTAACAAGGGCTCAGGCCAAAAAGCAAAAAGGACAGGGAAACTTGGATCCTGGAACAATGGACCAAGTGCTCCCTAAAGCTAAGGGTAGCAAGGGTAAATCCCTACCCACTATCCCTCCCTCTACAGATGATTCTCCTTCTGAGGAAGAAGAATTTCCTCCCTGTGCAGAACATTCACCAGATGAGCTGGCAGCAGACACTGCTGAGCTTTTGGGTGGAGGGGGGCCTGCCAGGGAAGAGCTGAGTGTGGCACAGCAATCCTGTCCCACATTAGAGGGTCCAAGACAGCAAGCTGTCAAACAGCAAAATGGGGATGTCAGTGACTCCCATAGAGTTTACTGGGAGGAAAACCTCTTGCACACAGAGGCAAGGGACCCAAAACCTGGTGCAGCCAGGAGATTGGTCATTCCCCTGCAGTACAGAGAGTTCCTCCTAACTCTGGCACATGACATTCCCTTGGCTGGGCATTTGGGCCACATTAAAACATGGGAAAGGCTTGTCCCCCTGTTTCACTGGCCTAGGATGTCAGAGGACACAAAAGATTTCTGCCAGTCTTGTGTGACCTGCCAAGCCAGTGGCAAGGCTGGTGGCACTCCAAAGGCTCCCCTTATTCCACTGCCTGTGGTTGGGGTTCCTTTTGAAAGGGTAGGGGTTGACATAGTTGGCCCCCTTGACCCTCCTACTGCTTCAGGCATTAGGTTTATCTTGGTGGTTGTGGACCATGCAACAAGATATCCTGAAGCAATTCCTCTAAGGACCACTACAGCACCTGCAGTGGCAAAAGCCCTCCTGGGAATCTTTTCCAGGGTGGGTTTCCCAAAAGAGGTTGTATCAGACAGAGGTAGCAACTTTATGTCTGCATACTTGAAAGCTATGTGGAAGGAATGTGGTGTAACATACAAATTCACCACACCTTATCATCCACAAACTAATGGACTGGTAGAGAGATTTAACAAAACTCTCAAAGGTATGATAATGGGACTCTCTGAAAAACTCAGGAGGAGATGGGATGTCCTGTTACCTTGCCTCCTTTTTGCTTACAGAGAGGTACCCCAGAAAGGAGTGGGCTTCAGGCCCTTTGAACTCCTCTTTGGACACCCTGTAAGAGGTCCACTCACTCTTGTGAAGGAGGGTTGGGAACAACCTTTAAAAGCTCCCAAACAGGACATAGTGGATTATGTACTTGGACTCAGATCCAGAATGGCTGAGTACATGAAAAAGGCCAGTAAAAACTTTCAGGCCAGCCAAGAGTTCCAGAAGCAATGGCATGACCAGAAGGCTGTTCTGATCCAGTACCAACCAGGACAGAAGGTGTTGGTATTGGAGCCTGTGGCCCCAAGAACACTCCAAGACAAATGGAGTGGACCCCATCTCATTGTTGAAAAAAAGGGTGAGGTTACCTATTTGGTAGACCTGGGCACTGCCAGGAGTCCCCTTAGGGTGATTCATGTCAACCGCCTAAAACCCTACTATGACAGGGCTGATCTCACCCTGCTCATGGCAACAGATGAAGGACAGGAAGAAGAGAGTGACCCTCTCCCTGATCTCTTCTCCTCCACTTAAGGGGATGCTCTAGTGGAGGGAGTAGTACTAGCAGACTGTCTTACTGCTGAGCAAAAAGACCACTGCATAAATCTCCTAGGTCAGTTTTCTGAACTCTTTTCAACTGTGCCAGGCACCACATCTTGGTGTGAACACACAATTGATACTGGAGACAGCTTGCCTGTCAAAAGTAAAATCTATAGGCAGCCTGACCATGTCAGAGACTGCATAAAGCAAGAAGTACAGAAAATGCTTGATCTGGGAGTGGTTGAACATTCTGAAAGCCCATGGGCCTCTCCTGTGGTGGTTGTACCAAAGCCTCACTCAAAAGATGGAAAAAGGGAGATGAGGTTTTGTGTAGATTGCAGAGGTGTCAACCAGGTAACAAAAACTGATGCTCACCCTATACCCAGGGCAGATGAGCTCATAGATACACTGGCATCTGCCAAGTATCTAAGCACCTTTGATTTGACTGCAGGGTATTGGCAGATCAAATTGGCAGAGGATGCTAAAGCAAAACCTGCATTTTCAACTATAGGAGGGCATAACCAATTTACAGTGATGCCCTTTGGGCTGAAAAATGCACCTGCCACTTTTCAGAGGTTGGTGAATACAGTCCTGCAAGGGTTGGAAGCTTTTAGTGCAGCATATCTAGATGATATAGCTGTCTTTAGCTCCACCTGGGATGATCACCTGGTCCACCTGTGGAAAGTTTTGGAGGCCCTGCAAAAGGCAGGCCTCACTATCAAGGCTTCAAAGTGCCAGATAGGGCAGGGGAAAGTGGTTTATCTGGGACACCTGGTAGGTGGAGAACAGATTGCACCACTTCAGGGGAAAATCCAAACAATCATGGATTGGGTTACCTCTACAACTCAGACCCAGGTGAGAGCCTTCCTAGGCCTCACTGGGTATTACAGGAGATTCATCAAAAACTATGGCTCCATTGCAGCCCCACTTAATGATCTCACTAGTAAAAAGATGCCTAAAAAGATATTGTGGACAGCTAGCTGTCAGAAAGCTTTTGAGGAGCTCAAACAGGCCATGTGCACTGCACCTGTCCTAAAAAGCCCATGTTACTCCATAAAATTCATTGTTCAAACTGATGCATCTGAATTAGGGGTAGGGGCAGTCTTATCACAACTCAATTCTGAGGGCCAGGATCAACCTGTTGCTTTTATCAGCAGAAGGTTGACCCCTAGAGAAAAGCGTTGGTCTGCCATAGAGAGGGATGCCTTTGCTGTGGTCTGGGCACTGAAGAAGTTGAGGCCATACCTGTTTGGCACTCACTTCATTGTTCAGACAGACCACAAACCTCTACTTTGGCTAAAACAAATGAAAGGTGAAAATCCTAAATTGTTGAGGTGGTCATTATCTCTACAGGGAATGGACTATACAGTGGAACATAGACCTGGGAGTACCCACTCCAATGCAGATGGACTCTCCAGATATTTCCACTTAGACAATGAAGACTCATCAGGTCATGGCTAGTCTTATTGTCCTTCGTTTGGGGGGGGTGGTTGTGTAGGAAAGTACCATCTTGCCTGGCATGTTACCCCCATTTTTCACTGTATATTTGTTGTTTTAGTCTATGTGTCACTGGGACCCTGCCAGGCAGCGCCCCAGTGCTCATAAGTATGTGCCCTGTATGTGTTCCCTGTGTGATGACTAACTGTCTCACTGAGGCTCTGCTAACCAGAACTTCAGTGGTTATGCTCTCTCTGCTTTCCAAATTGTCACTATCAGGCTTGTGACAAATTAAACCAATTCACATTGGCACACTGATACACCCATGTAATCCCCTAGTATATGGTACTGAGGAACCCAGGGTATTGGGGTACCAGGAGATCCCTATGGGCTGCAGCATTTCTTTTGCCACCCATAGGGATCTCAGACAAATTCTTACACAGGCCTGCCACTGCAGCCTGAGTGAAATAATGCCCACATTATTTCACAGCCATTTTCCACTGCACATAAGTAACTTATAAGTCACCTATATGTCTAACCTTCACCTGGTGAAGGTTGGGTGCAAAGTTACTTAGTGTGTGGGCACCCTGGCACTAGCCAAGGTGCCCCCACATTGTTCAGGGCAAATTCCCCGGACTTTGTGAGTGCGGTTACACCATTACACGCGTGCCCTACACATAGGGCACCACCTATGTGTAGCGTCACAATGGTAACTCCGAACATGGCCATGTAACATGTCTAAGATCATGGAATTGTCTCCCCAATGCCATTCTGGCATTGGGGGGACAATTCCATGATCCCCCGGGTCTCTAGCACAGAACCCGGGTACTGCCAAACTGCCTTTCCCGGGGTTTCTCTGCAGCTGCTGCTGCTGCCAACCCCTCAGACAGGTTTATGCTCCCCTGGGGTCGAGGCAGCCCTGGCCCAGGAAGGCAGAACAAAGGACTTCCTCAGAGAGAGGGTGTTACACCCTCTCCCTTTGGAAAAGGTGTGATGGCTGGGGAGGAGTAGCCTCCCCCAGCCTCTGGAAATGCTTTGATGGGCACAGATGCTGCCCATGTTTGCATAAGCCAGTCTACACCGGTTCAGGGATCCCCCAGCCCTGCTCTGGCGCGAAACTGGACAAAGGAAAGGGGAGTGACCACTCCCCTGACCTGCACCTCCCAGGGGAGGTGCCCAGAGCTCCTCCAGTGTGCCCCAGACCTCTGCCATCTTGGAAACAGAGGTGTTGCTGGCACACTGGACTGCTCTGAGTGGCCAGTGCCAGCAGGTGATGTCAGAGACTCCTGCTGATAGGCTCTTACCTTTCTTACTAGCCTATCCTCCTTCCTAGGTAGCCAAACCTCCTTTTCTGGCTATTTAGGGTCTCTGCTTTGGGGGATTCTTCAGATACCGAATGCAAGAGCTCACCAGAGTTCCTATGCATTTCCCTCTTCACCTTCTGCCAAAGTATCGACCGCTGACAGCTCAGGACGCCTGCAAAACCGCAACAAAGTAGCAAAGACGACTATTGCAACCTTGTATCGCTTCATCCTGCCGGCTTTCTCACCTGTTTCCTGGTGGTGCATGCTCTGGGGGTAGCCTGCCTCCTTCTTGCACCAGGAGCTCTGACGAATTCTCCCGGGGGTCGACGGAATTTTCCCCCTGCAACCGCAGGCAACAAAAGACGGCATCACCGGTCCTCTGGGTCCCCTCTCAGCATGACGAGCGTGGTCCCTGGAACTCAGCAACTCTGTCCAAGTGACTCCCACAGTCCAGTTACTCTTCAGTCCAAGTTTGGTGGAGGTAAGTCCTTGCCTTCCCACGCTAGACTGCATTGCTGGGTACCGTGTGATTTGCAGCTGCTCCGGCTCCTGTGCATTCTTCCAGGATTTCCTTTGTGCACAGACAAGCCTGGGTCCCGACACTCTAACCTGCAGTGCACAACCTTCTGAGTTGTCCTCCGGCGTCGTGGGACTCCCTTTTCTGACTTTGGGTGGACTCTTTTTCAGTCCTCTTCCAAGTGCCTGATCTGGTACTTCTGCGGGTGCTGCCTGCTTCTGTGAGGGCTCCCTGACTTCCTGGGCACCCCGTCTGTCTCCTCATCCAAGTGGCGACATCCTGGTCCCTCCTGGGCCACAGCAGCATCCAAAAACCCTAACAGCAACCCTTGCAGCTATCAAGGCTTGTTTGCAGTCTTTCTGCGTGGGAATACCTCTGCAATCTTCTTCACAATGTGGGACATCCATCATCCAAAGGGAAAACTCCTTGTCCTTTTTGTCTTGCAGTAACACCAGCTTTCTCCACCAGGTGGCAGCTTCTTTGCATCCTCAGCTGGCATTTCTTGGGCTCCTGCCCACTCCCGACATTGTCGCGACTCTTGGACTTGGTCCCCTTCTCTTGCAGGTACCCAGGTCCAGAAATCCACTGGGTTGCATTGCTGGTGTTTGTTTTCCTTGCAGAATCCCCCTATCACGACTTCTGTGCTCTCTGGGCGTTGTAGGTGAACTTCACACCTACCTTACAGGGTCTTGGGGTGGGCTATTTTTCTAACCCTCACTGTTTTCTTACAGTCACAGCGACCCTCTACAAGCTCACATAGGTTTGGGGTCCATTCGTGGTTCGCATTCCACTTTTGGAGTATATGGTTTGTGTTGCCCCTATACCTATGTGCTCCTATTGCAATCTATTGTAACTTTACACTGCTTGCATTACTTCCTTTTGCTATTACTGCATAATTTTGGTATTGTGTACATATATCTTGTGTATATAACTTATCCTCATACTGAGGATACTCACTTAGATACTTTTGGCATATTGTCATAAAAATAAATACCTTTATTTTTTAGTATATCTGTGTATTGTGTTTTCTTATGATATTGTGCATATGACACTGTAGGAGGCTGGACTGGCTTGTAGTGAGTACCAAGGGGTTCTTGCACCTTGCACCAGGCCCAGTTATCCCTTATTAGTGTATAGGGTGTCTAGCAGCTTAGGCTGATAGATAATGGTAGCTTAGAAGAGCAGCTTAGGCTGAACTAGGAGACGTGTGAAGCTACTACAGTACCACCTAGTGTCATATGCACAATATCATAAGAAAACACAATACACAGTTATACTAAAAATAAAGGTACTTTATTTTTATGACAATATGCCAAAGTATCTTAGAGTGTACCCTCACTGAGAGGATAGGAAATATACACAAGATATATATACACAATAGCAAAAATATGCAGTATAGTCTTAGAAAACAGTGCAAACAATGTATAGTTACAATAGGATGCAATGGGGAAACATAGGGATAGGGGCAACACAAACCATATACTCCAAAAGTGGAATGCAAACCACGAATGGACCCCAAACCTATGTGACCTTGTAGAGGGTCGCTGGGACTATTAGACAATAGTGAGAGTTAGCAAAATAACCCTCCCCAAGACCCTGAAAAGTGAGTGCAAAGTGCACCAAAGTTCCCCTAAGGACAAAATAGTCGTGTTAGAGGAATAATGCAGGAAAGACACAAACCAGCAATGCAACAACTGTGGATATCCAATCTAGGGTACCTGTGGAACAAGGGGACCAAGTCCAAAAGTCACAAGCAAGTCGGAGATGGGCAGATGCCCAGGAAATGCCAGCTGCGGGTGCAAAGAAGCTTCGACTGGACAGAAGAAGCTGAGGTTTCTGCAGGAACGAAAAGGGCTAGAGACTTCCCCTTTGGTGGACGGATCCCTCTCGCCTTGGAGAGTCGTGCAGATGTGTTTTCCCGCCGGAAGGACGCCAACAAGCCTTGCTACAAGCAAATCGTGCATTTGACGTTTTTTTGGACGCTGCTGGGGCCCAGGAGGGACCAGGAGGTCGCAAATTGGACCTGCAGAGAGAGGGGGCATCGAGCAAGACAAAGAGCCCTCACTGAAGCAGGTAGCACCCGGAGAAGTGCCAGAAACAGGCACTACGAGGATGCGTGAAACGGTGCTTGCCGAAGTTGCACAAAGGAGTCCCACGTCGCCGGAGACCAACTTAGAAAGTCGTGCAATGCAGGTTAGAGTGCCGTGGACCCAGGCTTGGCTGTGCACGAAGGATTTCCGCCGGAAGGGCACAGGGGCCGGAGTAGCTTGCAAAGTCGCGGTTCCCAGCAATGCAGCCCAGCGAGGTGAGGCAAGGACTTACCTCCACCAAACTTGGGCTGAAGAGTCACTGGACTGTGGGGGTCACTTGGACAGCATCGCTGGATTCGAGGGACCTCGCTCGTCGTGCTGAGAGGAGACCCAAGGGACCGGTAATGCAGCTTTTGGGTGCCTGCGGTTGCAGGGGGAAGATTCCGTCGACCCACGGGAGATTTCTTCGGAGCTTCTGGTGCAGAGAGGAGGCAGGCTACCCCCACAGCATGCACAAGCAGGAAAACAGTAGAGAAGGCGGCAGGATCAGCGTTACAGAGTTGCAGTAGTCGTCTTTGCTACTATGTTGCAGGTTTGCAGGCTTCCAGCGCGGTCAGTGGTCGTTTCCTTATCAGAAGGTGAAGAGAGAGATGCAGAGGAACTCGGCTGAGCTCATGCATTCGTTATCTAAAGTTTCCCCAGAGACAGAGACCCTAAATAGCCAGAAAAGAGGGTTTGGCTACCTAGGAGAGAGGAAAGGCTACTAACACCTGAAGGAGCCTATCACAAGGAGTCTCTGACGTCACCTGGTGGCACTGGCCACTCAGAGCAGTCCAGTGTGCCAGCAGCACCTCTGTTTCCAAGATGGCAGAGGTCTGGAGCACACTGGAGGAGCTCTGGACACCTCCCAGGGGAGGTGCAGGTCAGGGGAGTGGTCACTCCCCTTTCCTTTGTCCAGTTTCGCGCCAGAGCAGGGGCTAAGGGGTCCCTGAACCGGTGTAGACTGGCTTATGCAGAATTGGGCACATCTGTGCCCAACAAAGCATTTCCAGAGGCTGGGGGAGGCTACTCCTCCCCTGCCTTCACACCATTTTCCAAAGGGAGAGGGTGTCACACCCTCTCTCAGAGGAAGTTCTTTGTTCTGCCATCCTGGGCCAGGCCTGGCTGGACCCCAGGAGGGCAGCTGCCTGTCTGAGGGGTTGGCAGCAGCAGCAGCTGCAGAGAAACCCCAGGAAGGGCAGTCTGGCAGTACCAGGGTCTGTGCTACAGACCACTGGGATCATGGAATTGTCCCAACAATGCCAGGATGGCATAGAGGGGGCAATTCCATGATCATAGACATGTTACATGGCCATATTCGGAGTTGCCATGGTGAAGCTACATATAGGTAGTGACCTATATGTAGTGCACGCGTGTAATGGTGTCCCCGCACTCACAAAGTTCAGTGAATTGGCTCTGAACAATGTGGGGGCACCTTGGCTAGTGCCAGGGTGCCCTCACACTAAGTAACTTTGCACCTAACCTTTACCAGGTAAAGGTTAGACATATAGGT
The DNA here is from genome assembly GCF_031143425.1 of Pleurodeles waltl. Taxonomy (NCBI): domain Eukaryota; kingdom Metazoa; phylum Chordata; class Amphibia; order Caudata; family Salamandridae; genus Pleurodeles; species Pleurodeles waltl. Next base: position 1,198,207,410 of record NC_090439.1, read on the forward strand.
GACTTATAAGTTACTTAAGTGCAGTGAAAAATGGCTGTGAAATAACGTGGACGTTATTTCACTCAGGCTGCAGTGGCAGGCCTGTGTAAGATTTGTCAGAGCTCCCTATGGGTGGCAAAAGAAATGCTGCAGCCCATAGGGATCTCCTGGAACCCCAATACCCTGGGTACCTCAGTACCATATACTAGGGAATTATAAGGGTGTTCCAGTAAGCCAATGTAAATTGGTAAAAATGGTCACTAGCCTGTTAGTGACAATTTGGAAAGAAATGAGAGAGCATAACCACTGAGGTTCTGATTAGCAGAGCCTCAGTGAGACAGTTAGTCACTACACAGGTAACACATTCAGGCACACTTATGAGCACTGGGGCCCTGGGTTACCAGGGTCCCAGTGACACATACAACTAAAACAACATATATACAGTGAAAAATGGGGGTAACATGCCAGGCAAGATGGTACTTTCCTACACAACCCCCCCCCAAATGAAGGACAATAAGACTAGCCATGACCTGATGAGTCTTCATTGTCTAAGTGGAAATATCTGGAGAGTCCATCTGCATTGGAGTGGCTACTCCCAGGTCTATGTTCCACTGTATAGTCCATTCCCTGTAGGGATATGGACCACCTCAACAATTTAGGATTTTCACCTTTCATTTGTTTTAGCCAAAGTAGAGGTTTGTGGTCTGTCTGAACAATGAAGTGAGTGCCAAACAGGTATGGCCTCAACTTCTTCAGAGCCCAGACCACAGCAAAGGCCTCCCTCTCAATGGCAGACCAACGCTTTTCTCTAGGGGTCAACCTCCTACTAATAAAAGCAACAGGTTGATCCTGGCCCTCAGAATTAAGTTGTGATAGGACTGCCCCTACTCCTAATTCAGATGCATCAGTTTGGACATAGAATTTTTTAGAGTAACAAGGGCTTTTCAGGACAGGTGCAGAGCACATGGCCTGCTTCAGCTCCTCAAAAGCTTTCTGACAGCTTGCTGTCCATAATACCTTTTTAGGCATTTTCTTGGATGTGAGGTCATTAAGAGGGGCTGCAATGGAGCCATAGTTCTTAATGAACCTCCTGTAATACCCAGTGAGGCCTAGGAAGGCTCTCACCTGAGTCTGAGTGGTAGGGGGAACCCAATCAATAATAGTTTGGATTTTCCCCTGAAGTGGTGCAATCTGTTCCCCACCAACAAGGTGTCCCAGATAAACCACCTTAGCCTGCCCTATCTGGCACTTTGAAGCCTTGATAGTGAGGCCTGCCTTTTGCAGAGCCTCCAAAACTTTCCATAGGTGGACCAGGTGATCATCCCAGCTGGAGCTAAAGACAGCTATATCGTCCAAATATGCTGCACTGAAAGCTTCCAGCCCTTGCAGGACTGTGTTCACCAACCTCTGAAAAGTGGCAGGTGCATTTTTCAAACCAAAAGGCATTACAGTAAACTGGTAATGTCCTCCAATGGTAGAAAATGCAGTTTTAGGTTTAGCATCTTCTGACAATTTGATCTGCCAATACCCTGCAGTCAAATCAAAAGTGCTTAGATACTTGGCAGATGCCAGTGTATCTATAAGCTCATCTGCCCTGGGTATAGGGTGAGCATCAGTTTTGGTTACCAAGTTGAGACCTCTATAGTCTACACAAAACCGCATTTCCTTCTTTCCATCTTTAGAATTGGGTTTTGGTACCAGTACCACAGGAGAAGCCCATGGACTGTCAGAGTGCTCAACCACTCCTAGTTCCAACATTTTCTGAACTTCTTGCTTTATGCAGTCCCTGACATGGTCAGGCTGCCTATAGATCTTACTTTTGACAGGTAAACTGTCTCCAGTATCTATAGTGTGCTCACACCAAGAAGTGGTGCCTGGCACAGTAGAGAAGAGTTCTGAAAATTGTCCTAGGAGATTTATGCAATTATCTTTCTGCTCAGCAGTAAGACAATCAGCCAAAACTACACCTTCCACAAGAGCATCTTGTTCTGTGGAAGAGAAGAGATCAGGTAGAGGATCACTGTCTTCTTCCTGTCCCTCATCTGTTGCCATGAGCAGGGTGAGATCAGCCCTGTCATAGTAGGGTTTCAGGCGGTTGACATGGAGCACCCTAAGGGGACTCCTGGCAGTGCCTAAGTCAACCAAGTAGGTGACTTCACCCTTCTTTTCAACAATTGTGTGGGGTCCACTCCATTTATCTTGGAGTGCTCTTGGGGCCACAGGCTCCAAGACCCACACTTTCTGCCCTGGTTGGTACTGAACCAAAACAGCCTTCTGATCATGCCATTGCTTCTGGAGTTCTTGGCTGGCCTGAAGGTTTTTACTGGCCTTTTTCATGTACTCAGCCATCCTTGATCTGAGGCCAAGTACATAATCCACAATATCCTGCTTAGGAGCTTTTAAAGGTTGTTCCCAACCCTCCTTTACAAGTGTGAGTGGACCCCTAACAGGGTGTCCAAAAAGAAGTTCAAAGGGGCTGAAGCCCACTCCTTTCTGGGGTACCTCCCTGTAGGCAAAAAGGAGGCATGGTAGAAGGATATCCCATCTCCTGCGGAGTTTTTCAGGGAGTCCCATAATCATGCCTTTGAGAGTTTTATTAAATCTCTCCACCAGTCCATTTGTTTGTGGATGATAGGGTGTTGTGAACTTGTATGTTACACCACACTCCTTCCACATGGCCTTTAAGTATGCAGACATGAAATTGCTACCTCTGTCTGATACTACTTCCTTTGGGAAGCCCACCCTGGAAAATATTCCCAGGAGGGCCTTTGCCACTGCAGGTGCTGTAGTGGTCCTTAAAGGAATAGCTTCAGGATATCTTGTGGCATGGTCCACTACCACTAAGATAAACCTATTGCCTGAAGCAGTAGGAGGGTCAAGGGGGCCAACTATGTCAACCCCTACCCTTTCAAAGGGAACCCCAACCACAGGCAGTGGGATAAGGGGTGCCTTTGGGGTGCCACCTGTCTTGCCACTGGCTTGACAGGTTTCACAGGACTTGCAAAATTCTTTGGTGTCCTCAGACATCCTAGGCCAATGAAACAGGGGAACAAGCCTGTCCCAAGTTTTCATTTGTCCTAGATGCCCAGCTAAGGGAATGTCATGTGCCAGTGTTAGGAGGAACTTTCTGTACTCCTGAGGAATCACTAATCTCCTGGCAGCTCCAGGTTTAGGATCCCTATGCTCAGTGTACAAGAGGTTGTCCTCCCAGTAAACTCTGTGAGAGTCACTGACATCCCCATTAACCTGTTTGACAGCTTGCTGTCTGAGACCCTCTAATGTGGGACAGGTTTGCTGTGCCACACTCAGCTCCTCTCTGGCAGGCCCCCCTTCACCCAAAAGCTCAGCAGTGTCTGCTTCCAGCTCCTCTGGTGTAGGTTCTGCACAGGGAGGGAATTCTTCTTCCTCAGAATTAGAATCCACTGTAGAGGGAGGGATAGTAGGAAGTGGTTTGCTTCTACTAGCCCTAGCTTTAGGGAGCACTTGGTCCATTGTTCCAGGATCCAAGCTTCCCTGTCCTTTTTGCTTTTTGGCCTGAGCCCTTGTCAAAGCAAAAATATGCCCTGGGATGCCCAGCATTGCTGCATGGGCCTCCAACTCCACATCTGACCAAGCTGATGTCTCCAAATCATTCCCTAATAGACAGTCTACAGGTAAATCTGAAGCTACCACAACTTTCTTTGGACCAGTTACCCCCCCCCCAGTTGAGATTTACAACAGCCATGGGGTGGCTTTGTGTTATGTTGTGAGCATCGGTTACTTGGTACTGGTGTCCAAGTATGTGTTGTTCAGGGTGCACCAGTTTCTCAATCACCATTGTGACACTGGCACCTGTGTCCCTGTAGGCCTGGACCTCAACACCATTTATTAGGGTTAGTTGCTTGTACTTCTCCAAGTTATGGGGCAAGCAACCAAAGTGGCTAAATCAATAGCCCCTTCAGAGACTAAAGTAGCCTCTGTGGTCTCCCTAATCAGACCAACCCCAACTAAATTACCAAAAGTGAGCCCAGCTACTCCCTTGGATTGGCTATTAGTAGGTTTGCTCCCACCACCACTGCTATTAGTAGGGACACTAGGTGTAGCAGTAGGGTTTGTAGTGGTAGGAGCTGTGGTGCCTTTCTTTGGACAACTGGGATCTGTTGTCCAATGGCCTTTTATTTTACATAAATAGCACCATGGTTTCTTTTCCTTATTCTGATTAAAGGAGGATTTGGACCCACCACCCCCACCAGAGTGTTTTTGTGGGCCTGATGAAGACTCATTTTTAGATTTGTCCCCACCCTTGTCAGAAGACTTACCATCCTTCTTTTTGTTGCCATCTTTGTCACCCCCTGTATGAAATTTTCTGTTCACTCTTGTTCTGACCCATTTGTCTGCCTTCTTTCCCAATTCTTGGGGAGAGGTCAGATCAGAGTCCACCAAGTACTGGTGCAACAAATCAGACACACAATTATTAAGAATATGCTCTCTCAGGATTAAGTTATACAGGCTGTCATAATCAGTAACTTTACTGCCATGTAACCACCCCTCCAAGGCCTTCACTGCCTGGTCAATGAAATCAACCCAGTCTTGTGAAGACTCCTTTTTGGTCTCTCCGAACTTTATCCTGTACTGTTCAGTGGTTAAGCCATAACCATCCAGGAGTGCATTCTTAAGAACTTGGAAATTATTAGCATCATTTTCTTTTACAGTAAGGAGCCTATCCCTACCTTTTCCAGTAAATGATAGCCATAGGATAGCAGCCCACTGCTTTTGAGGGACATCCTGTACAGCACAGGCCCTCTCAAGTGCAGCAAACCACTTGTTAATGTCATCCCCCTCCTTATAAGGGGGAACTATCTTGTGCAGATTCCTGGAATCATGCTCTTTTGCAGGATGACTATGGGGAATACTGCTGCTGCCACCATGGGTTTCTAAACCCAACTTCTGTCTTTCCCTCTCTACTTCTAAAGACTGTCTATCCAAATCCAGCTGTTGCTTCTTGAGCTTCAGTCTGGTTTGTTCCACTCTCACTCTATTGAGCTCCCTTTCTAACAATCTGTCATCAGGGTGGGTGGGAGGGACATTTCTAGATACAGAGGTATGATGGGAATGAACAGAAGGAGACCTGTCCCTTACAGAGGGCACCCTAACAGCTTGGCTACCAGTATAATGTGAGAGCACACCATTAGTATGGTGTGATTCAACCTCTGTACCAACTATGCTAGACTGTCTAGTAATGGGCAGGCTGAGAAGTTTCTTTCCTGAACCTTTTCCTGGGGGAGTCCCTGGATCAGATTGAGAACCATTAGCTACTTTTTCTACAGATTGGGCACTTATGGCCTTATCCTGTACTCTAAGCATATTAATTAACAGTTCTAAGGAAGGATTCTTCCCTACACTCAAACCTCTCTCTATGCAGAGACTCCTTGCTCCTTTCCAGCTAAGGTGATCATATGCAAGTTTGGACAGTTCAACATTTTTTCCTGTGCCAGACATTTTTAGAGAGAGTTAAAGTGATAGAAAAAGTGAAAAAAGTTTTCAGAACTTTTTGGAAAGACAGAAAAAAAACTTTTTAAACTTTTAAGAACTTTTTGAAAGTTTTAGGAGTACTTTTCAGCACTTAGAAAAGAGTGAAAAGAGGAAATGCAAAACTTTTTGGCTATGTGTATATACACTGACCTTGTTTTGTATATTTTTCTCTTATGAAAAGTACAATGACAAGAGTGGTAAGTAGTCTCAAGCACTGATCCCACCACTGCACAACCAATGTAGGAGGCTGGACTGGCTTGTAGTGAGTACCAAGGGGTACTTGCAGCTTGCACCAGGCCCAGTTATCCCTTATTAGTGTATAGGGTGTCTAGCAGCTTAGGCTGATAGATAATGGTAGCTTAGCAGAGCAGCTTAGGCTGAACTAGGAGACGTGTGAAGCTACTACAGTACCACCTAGTGTCATATGCACAATATCATAAGAAAACACAATACACAGTTATACTAAAAATAAAGGTACTTTATTTTTATGACAATATGCCAAAGTATCTTAGAGTGTACCCTCAGTGAGAGGATAGGAAATATACACAAGATATATATACACAATAGCAAAAATATGCAGTATAGTCTTAGAAAACAGTGCAAACAATGTATAGTTACAATAGGATGCAATGGGGAAACATAGGGATAGGGGCAACACAAACCATATACTCCAAAAGTGGAATGCGAACCACGAATGGACCCCAAACCTATGTGACCTTGTAGAGGGTCGCTGGGACTATTAGACAATAGTGAGAGTTAGCAAAATAACCCTCCCCAAGACCCTGAAAAGTGAGTGCAAAGTGCACCAAAGTTCCCCTAAGGACAAAATAGTCGTATTAGAGGAATAATGCAGGAAAGACACAAACCAGCAATGCAACAACTGTGGATTTCCAATCTAGGGTACCTGTGGAACAAGGGGACCAAGTCCAAAAGTCACAAGCAAGTCGGAGATGGGCAGATGCCCAGGAAATGCCAGCTGCGGGTGCAAAGAAGCTTCGACTGGACAGAAGAAGCTGAGGTTTCTGCAGGAACAAAAAGGGCTAGAGACTTCCCCTTTGGTGGACGGATCCCGCTCGCCTTGGAGAGTCGTGCAGAAGTGTTTTCCCGCCAGAAGGACACCAACAAGCCTTGCTACACGCAAATCGTGCGTTTGGCGTTTTTTGGACGCTGCTGGGGCCCAGGAGGGACCAGGAGGTCGCAAATTGGACCTGCAGAGAGAGGGGGCGTCGCGCAAGACAAAGAGCCCTCACTGAAGCAGGTAGCACCCGGAGAAGTGCCAGAAACAGGCACTACGAAGATGCGTGAAACGGTGCTCGCCGAAGTTGCACAAAGGAGTCCCACGTCGCCGGAGACCAACTTAGAAAGTCGTGCAATGCAGGTTAGAGTGATGTGGACCCAGGCTTGGCTGTGCACGAAGGATTTCTGCCGGAAGTGCACAGGGGCCGGAGTAGCTTGCAAAGTCGCGGTTCCCAGCAATGCAGCCCAGCGAGGTGAGGCAAGGACTTACCTCCAACAAACTTGGGCTGAAGAGTCACTGGACTGTGGGGGTCACTTGGACAGTGTCGCTGGATTCGAGGGACCTCGCTCGTCGTGCTGAGAGGAGACCCAAAGGACCGGTAATGCAGCTTTTTGGTGCCTGCGGTTGCAGGGGGAAGATTCCGTCGACCCACGGGAGATTTCTTCGGAGCTTCTGGTGCAGAGAGGAGGCAGGCTACCCCCACAGCATGCACAAGAAGGAAAACAGTCGAGAAGGCGGCAGGATCAGCGTTACAGAGTTGCAGTAGTCGTCTTTGCTACTATGTTGCAGTTTTGCAGGCTTCAAGCGCGGTCAGCGGTCGTTTCCTTATCAGAAGGTGAAGAGAGAGATGCAGAGGAACTCGGCTGAGCTCATGCATTCGTTATCTAAAGTTTCCCCAGAGACAGAGACCCTAAATTGCCAGAAAAGAGGGTTTGGCTACCTAGGAGAGAGGAAAGGCTACTAACACCTGAAGGAGCCTATCACAAGGAGTTTCTGACGTCACCTGGTGGCACTGGCCACTCAGAGCAGTCCAGTGTGCCAGCAGCACCTCTGTTTCCAAGATGGCAGAGGTCTGGAGCACACTGGAGGAGCTCTGGACACCTCCCAGGGGAGGTGCAGGTCAGGGGAGTGGTCACTCCCCTTTCCTTTGTCCAGTTTCGCGCCAGAGCAGGGGCTAAGGGGTCCCTGAACCGGTGTAGACTGGCTTATGCAGAATTGGGCACATCTGTGCCCAACAAAGCATTTCCAGAGGCTGGGGGAGGCTACTCCTCCCCTGCCTTCACACCATTTTCCAAAGGGAGAGGGTGTCACACCCTCTCTCAGAGGAAGTTCTTTGTTCTGCCATCCTGGGCCAGGCCTGGCTGGACCCCAGGAGGGCAGCTGCCTGTCTGAGGGGTTGGCAGCAGCAGCAGCTGCAGAGAAACCCCAGGAAGGGCAGTCTGGCAGTACCAGGGTCTGTGCTACAGACCACTGGGATCATGGAATTGTCCCAACAATGCCAGGATGGCATAGAGGGGGCAATTCCATGATCATAGACATGTTACATGGCCATATTCGGAGTTGCCATGGTGAAGCTACATATAGGTAGTGACCTATATGTAGTGCACGCGTGTAATGGTGTCCCCGCACTCACAAAGTTCAGTGAATTGGCTCTGAACAATGTGGGGGCACCTTGGCTAGTGCCAGGGTGCCCTCACACTAAGTAACTTTGCACCTAACCTTTACCAGGTAAAGGTTAGACATATAGATGACTTATAAGTTACTTAAGTGCAGTGAAAAATGGCTGTGAAATAACGTGGACGTTATTTCACTCAGGCTGCAGTGGCAGGCCTGTGTAAGATTTGTCAGAGCTCCCTATGGGTGGCAAAAGAAATGCTGCAGCCCATAGGGATCTCCTGGAACCCCAATACCCTGGGTACCTCAGTACCATATACTAGGGAATTATAAGGGTGTTCCAGTAAGCCAATGTAAATTGGTAAAAATGGTCACTAGCCTGTTAGTGACAATTTGGAAAGAAATGAGAGAGCATAACTACTGAGGTTCTGATTAGCAGAGCCTCAGTGAGACAGTTAGTCACTACACAGGTAACACATTCAGGCACACTTATGAGCACTGGGGCCCTGGGTTACCAGGGTCCCAGTGACACATACAACTAAAACAACATATATACAGTGAAAAATGGGGGTAACATGCCAGGCAAGATGGTACTTTCCTACAGACACCACTGGTATAGTAGGAGCTTTGCATGTCTCCTAGTTCAGCCTAAGCTGCTCTGCTATAGCTACCTTCTATCAGCCTAAGCTGCTAGAAACACCTCTTCTACACTAATAAGGGATAACTGGACCTGGTACAGAGTGTAAGTACCCCTTGGTACCCACTAGAAACCAGGCTAGCCTCCTACAATCCCTCCAACCCTCCCAGAGAAACTTTAGTGCAGCAACCCTGCACTGCCTCAAAACACTTGGGACAGCAGCCCTGCCCTACTGTGGAGCTTGTTAGACTTTTCATCCTTGGCGTGGTCTCCCTTAACTTTTTGCCTCTGTTCCCCAGGTTGTTGATGTGTGCTGGACTCAGAATTTACTGTTTTTTTTTTACTCTGGGCACTTTACCACTGCTAACCAGTGCTAAAGTGCAAGTGCTCCTGTTTAAAATGTGTACGTAATTGATTCTCCATGATTGGTGTAGGTGGCTGGACTGGCTTGTAGTGAGTACCAAGGGGTACTTACACCTTGCACCAGGCCCAGGTATCCCTTATTAGTGTATAGGGTGTCTAGCAGGTTAGGCTGATAGATAATGGTAGCTTAGCAGAGCAGCTTAGGCTGAACTAGGAGACGAGTGAAGCTCCTACAGTACCACTAGTGTCACTTGCACAATATCATAAGAAAACACAATACACAGATATACTAAAAATAAAGGTACTTTATTTTTATGACAATATGCCAAAGTATCTCAGTGAGTACACTCAGAATGAGGATAGCAAATATACACAAGATATATATACACAATAGCAAACATATGCAGTATAGTCTTAGAAAACAGTGCAAACAATGTATAGTTACAATAGGATGCAATGGGGACACATAGGGATAGGGGCAACACAAACCATATACTCCAAAAGTGGAATGCGAACCACGAATGGACCCCAAACCTATGTGACCTTGTAGAGGGTCGCTGGGACTATTAGAAAATAGTAAGGGTTAGAAAAATAGCCCACCCCAAGACCCTGAAAAGTGAGTGCAAAGTGCACTAAAGTTCCCCAAAGGACATAGAAGTCGTGATAGGGGAATTCTGCAGGAAAGACATAAACCAGCAATGCAACAACGATGGATTTCCAGTCGAGGGTACCTGTGGAACAAGGGGACCAAGTCCAAAAGTCACAAGCAAGTCGGAGATGGGCAGATGCCTAGGAAATGCCAGCTGTGGGTGCAAAGAAGCTGCTACTGGACAGTAGAAGCTGAGGATTCTGCAGGAACGACAAGGGCTAGAGACTTCCCCTTTGGAGGAAGGATCCACCACGCCGTGGAGAGTCGTGCAGAAGTGCTTTCCTGGCGAAAATCCGCCAACAAGCCTTGCTAGCTGTAAATCATTCAGTTAGGGTTTTTGGATACTGCTGTGGCCCAGGAGGGACCAGGATGTCGCCAATTGCGTCTGGGGACAGAGGGGACATCAAGCAAAACAAGAAGCTCTCTCAGAAGCAGGCAGCACCCGCAGAAGTGCTGGAACAGGCACTACGAAGAGGAGTGAAATGGTGCTCACCTGAAGTTGCACAAAGGAGTCCCACGTCGCCGGAGGACAACTTAGAAAGTCGTGCAATGCAGGTTAGAGTGCCGTGGATCCAGGCTTGGCTGTGCTCAAAGGATTTCTGCTGGAAGTGCACAGAGGCTGGAGTAGCTGCAAAAGACGCGGTTCCCAGCAATGCAGTCTGGCGTTGGGAGGCAAGGACTTACCTCCACCAAACTTGGACTGAAGAGTCACTGGACTGTGGGAGTCACTTGGACAGAGTTGCTGGAATCAAGGGACCTCGCTCGTCATGCTGAGAGGAGACCAAGAGTACCGGTAATGCAGTTCTTTGGTGCCTGCGGTTGCAGGGGGAAGATTCCGTCGACCCACGGGAGATTTCTTCGGAGCTTCCAGTGCAGAGAGGAGGCAGACTACCCCCACAGCATTCACCACCAGGAAAACAGTTGAGAAGGCGGCAGGATCAGCGTTACAGAGTTGCAGTAGTCGTCTTTGCTACTTTGTTGCAGTTTTGCAGGCTTCCAGCGCGGTCAGCAGTCGATTCCTTGGCAGAAGGTGAAGAGAGAGATGCAGAGGAACTCTGATGAGCTCTTGCATTCGTTATCTAAGGAATTCCCCAAAGCAGAGACCCTAAATAGCCAGAAAAGAGGGTTTGGCTACTTAGGAGAGAGGATAGGCTAGCAACACCTGAAGGAGCCTATCAGAGGGAGTCTCTGACGTCACCTGCTGGCCCTGGCCACTCAGAGCAGTCCAGTGTGCCAGCAGCACCTCTGTTTCCAAGATAGCAGAGGTCTGGAGCACACTGGAGGAGCTCTGGGCAGCTCCCAGGGGAGGTGCAGGTCAGGGGAGTGGTCACTCCCCTTTCCTTTGTCCAGTTTCACGCCAGAGCAGGGCTAAGGGGTCCCTGAACCGGTGTAGACTGGCTTATGCAGAAATGGGCACCATCTGTGCCCATGAAAGCATTTCCAGAGGCTGGGGGAGGCTACTCCTCCCCTGCCTTAACCCCTTTTTCCAAAGGGAGAGGGTGTAACACCCTCCCTCTGAGGAAGTCCTTTGTTCTGCCATCCTGGGCCAAGCCTGGCTGGACCCCAGGAGGGCAGAAACCTGTCTGAGGGGTTGGCAGGAGCAGCAGTTGCAGTAAAACCCCTGAAAAGGCAGTTTGGCAGTACCCGGGTCTGAGCTACAGACCCGTGGGACCATGGGATTGTGCCAACAATGCCAGGATGGCATAGAGGGGGCAATTCCATGATCTTAGACATGTTACATGGCCATATTCGGAGTTACCATTGTGAAGCTACACATAGGTATTGACCTATGTGTAGTGCACGCGTGTAATGGTGTCCCCGGACTCACAAAGTCCGGGGAATTTGCCCTGAACAATGTGGGAGCACCTTGGCTAGTGCCAGGGTGCCCACACACTAAGTAACTTTGCACCTAACGTTTACTAAGTAAAGGTTAGACATATAGGTGACTTATAAGTTACTTAAGTGCAGTGAAAATGGCTGTGAAATAATGTGTGCATTATTTCACTCAGGCTGCAGTGGCACGCCTGTGTAAGAATTGTCAGAGCTCCCTATGGGTGGCAAAAGAAATGCTGCAGCCCATAGGGATCTCCTGGAACCCCAATTCCCTGGGTACCTCAGTACCATATACTAGGGAATTATAAGGGTGTTCCAGTATGCCAATGTGAATTGGTGAAATTGGTCACTAGCCTGTTAGTGACAATTTGGAAAGAAATGAGAGAGCATAACCACTGAGGTTCTGGATAGCAGAGCCTCAGTGAGACAGTTAGTCATAACACAGGTAACACAGTCAGGCACACTTATGAGCACTGGGGCCCTGGCTGGCAGGGTCCCAGTGACACATACAACTAAAACAACATATATACAGTGAAAAAATGGGGGAAACATGTCAGTCAAGATGGTACTTTCCTACAATTGGCATATTTGTTTTACTGTTTAGTCCCTAGTAAAGTGCACTAGAGGTGCCCAGGGCCTGTAAATCAAATGTTACTAGGGGGCCTGCAGCACGGGTTGTGCCACTCACACAAGTAACCCTGTAATCATGTCTCAGACCTGCCACTGCAGTGTCTCTAAGTGTATTTTTACACTGTAAATTCGACTATGCAAGTGTGCCCACTTGCCAAGCCTAAACCTTCCCTTTTCTTACATGTGAGACACCCCTAAGGTAGGCCCTAGGTAGCCCCCAAGGGCAGGGTGCAGTGTATGGATAAGGTAGGACATATAGGGGGTCATTCTGACCCTGGCGGTCGGCGGAGAGACGGCGGTCGGACCGCGAACAGACCGGCGGTATTAAAAATGGCATTCTGACCGCGGCGGTCCCCGCCGCGACCGACCGCTACTTCTCCACTCCGACCGCCGCGGCGGTCATGACCGCGGGGCTGGAGTTTGCGCACTCCGGCCCGGCGGTCGTCCCAAGACCGCCAAGGGTATTATGACCCTGCCTACCGCCGCGGTTTCTTGCGGGCGGGAACCGCCGTGCGAACCATGGCGGTAAGCACTATCGGGGCCAGGGAATTCCTTCCCTGGCACTGATAGGGGTCTCCCCCACCCCCCACTACCCACCCGAGTCCTCCCCCCACACCCTCCACCCCCCTGCCACCCCCCAGAGGTGGTACGAACCCCCTCCCCACCCCCACCCCGACATGTACATACATGTACCCCGACATGCACACACCCCCAACATGCACATATACACACCCCCTACACACACATACACAACGGGGACACATACCCGCACACATACATGCCGACATGCGCACCTGCCGAACAGCACACATTACCCATAGACACAGCAGCACCCCTCTACACACTCACACGCACACCCCCATGCACGCCCACATCACACAACACCCCCCCACCCCCTCCCCTCACGGACGATCAACTTACCTTGTGCGTTGGTCCTCCGGGAGGCGACGGGAGCCATAGGGACGTGACCGCCAACAGAAGACCGCCAACAGAAGACCGCCACACAGAAATGTGGGTCGTAATTCTGGGGGCGGTGTTCTGCTGGCGTGGCGGTGGAGGTTGACCAGTCTCCACTTTCCCGCCGACCGCCAGTGTGGCTGCTGGCGGTATTCCGGCGGAACGCTCCCAGCGGTCGGAATACGCGCAGCGGCATACCGCCGCGGTCGGCGGTCTTTACCGCGGCGGTAACTCGGCGGTCTTGCGAAAAGACCGCCAAGGTCAGAATGAGGGCCATAGTAATGTGGTTTATATGTACTGACAGTGAAATACTGCCAATTTCGTTTTTTCACTGTTGCAAGGCCTGTCTCTCTCATAGGATAATATGGGGGCTACCTTTAAATATGATTAAAGTGTAGATTCCCCGAGAGAGTAGATGGACATGTGGAGTTTGGGGTCACTGAACTCACAATTTAAAAATACATCTTTTAGTAAAGTTGATTTTAAGATTGTGCGTTTGAAAATGCCACTTTTAGAAAGTGAGATTTTCTTGCTTAACCATTCTGTGACTCTGCCTTGTTTGTGGATTCCCTGTCTGGGTCAGTTTGACAGTTGGGTTGTTTTTCACCTCACACTAGACAGTGACACAAAGGTGGCTGGGGTGTAACCTTCATTTCCTGATTAGCCATCTCTGCTAGGAGGGAGGGGTGGAGTGGTCACTCTCATCTGAAAGGACTGTGCCTGCCTCTGACAATGCAGACTCCAACCCCCTGGTGTGTGTCTGAGGCCTTGCCTGGGCAAGGTAGGATTTCACAAGTAGGTGTGAGTCCCCTTTTGAAGGAAGGTGACTTCAAAGACTAAAATGGGTATAAGAAGGCCACCCAAATCTACAGACTGGAGAAACACTTCTTGAACCAAGAGGAACCTCTGCCTGGAGAAGAGCTGATAGCTGAGGAAGAAGTGCTGCCCTGCCTATGACTGTGCTTTGTGGAGCTTTCCTGCAGTGCTGCTTCTGCCAGAGTAAGAGGGCAAAGCCTGGACTTTGTGTGCCTTCCATCTTGTGAAGAAATCTCCAAGGGCATGATTTAGAACTTGCCTCCTGTTGTTTGAAGTCTCAGAGACAACAAAGACTTCTCTCTGCCAGCACCTGGAGTCTCTGGAGAGACTCCTGCTCTGACAAGTGGTGCCCTATCCAGTCCCTGGGCCCTTGAAAGGAAAGCTGGTGGAAATCCAAGGAAATCTACTTCGGGCGAATCCGGACCGATGCCGCTGCTGAATCCGGTGACGCCGCCTGCACCCGACGCCGTAACCTTCGCTGGAACGCGACGCTCTTCGCAGGCCCGACGCCGCTGTAGGCCCGCTGAAGTCCGCGACTCCGTGGAAGTCGCCGCACCACGTCGTGACTGACACCGCTCGAAGTGCGTGGACTCAACGTTTCGCACAAACACCGCGATCCCCGACTTCGCGCATCGGCTTGTTTTCACTCTTTACGAAAGGTACTGTACTTGGGGGTCTACACGACTCCGTGTCCGGCGCCGCTGGTGTCGGCTTGTTGGGAACGACTCCGTCACGACGCCGTGTTAACATCTCATCGAAGCATTTTTGTTTCTAAGCGCTATTTTTGAGTTTAATCTTTAAAAATTCAGAACTTGACTTGTGTATGTCGGATTTTTGTTGTTTTGGTCTTGTTTTGTTTAGATTAATATTTCCTATTTTTCTAAACTGGTGTTGTGTCATTTTGTAGTGTTTTCATTAAGTTACTGTGTGTGTTGGTACAAATACTTTACACCTAGCGCTCTGAAGTTAAGCCTACTGCTCTGCCAAGCTACCAAGGGTGTAAGCAGGGGTTAGCTGATGGTGATTCTCTTTTACCCTGACTAGAGTGAGGGTCCTTGCTTGAACAGCGGTAACCTGACTGTCAACCAAAGACCCCATTTCTAACATTGGTGATCAGCGGTTGGGATTTGGACTTGTATTTGTGCTTGACATACAGTAATTAAGTGTACACTACTGTTTGAGTTCAGACCACTACGTGACCACATACTACTAGTCTTGTGATTTTAGTTTTTTTTCAATTTGGACTGTTTTTGCTCTGCATTCAGTTTCTTTTTTCGCTGATCCTGTGATTGACTTTTCTGGAACTTCATTTGGGAACTTGTTTTCTGCATTTGGAACTTTGCACTCTTTTTAATCTTTCATCATGTCTCTACTTGGAGATGCATCAGTTGAAGCAGTTTTTGACCTGAAGCAATTGGATAGTTATAACAAGGCTCAGCTAAAGCAGTTTTGTAAAAATTTTGGTTGTCCCATTAAGAGCTCTTCCAAGAAGGATGAGCTGAAAAAGGCGCTGATGGCCTGGGTGACAACCAGAAGCACTGGAGGGCACACTGAGGATGAGGACGAAGATGAGGATGAGGAGGGAGAGCAATCAGTACATAATGGTATAGTGGGGGGACCTGTTATTCCCAGGGAAAGAGTCTCTAGGGCAAGTAGCAGTGTATCCTCCAAGGGTCTGACACCTGAAGAGTTACAGGACAGACAGGCAGAGAGGGAGTACCAATTGGAGCTGAAAAAGCTCAGTCTAGAGATGGAACAGAGAAGGCTGGCCATTGAGGAAAGGAAGTTTGCAATGACTCATGAGCTCAGTTTAAAAGAGATAGATCAGAGGAGTCAGGCCAGTAGGGATGGTAGCAGCAATCCTACAGTGCAGCCTGAGAGAAGGGTACACATCCCAAAAGACCTTGTGAGGGATTATAGGAGGGAGGATGATATCTACTTGTGGTTCAAGGGTTAAGAGTCAGCTCTCCACATGAACCTGGTCCCTGAAGCTCATTGGGGGGCAGCCCTGTGGAAGCATTTTGAGGCAGAGGGGAGGGACACACTGACAGCCTTAGGGGATGCTCAGAGTCTCACCTACCCTGTCATGAAGGAGGCCTTACTCACCAGGTATGGTCTCACCTCTGAGCAGTACAAGGAGAAGTTTAGATCCTACAAAAGAAAGGAATCCCAAACATGGTTGGAATGTGTTGACTCTTTTTGCAGGTCACTGGATGGTTGGGTGAAGGGCAGTAAGGTAACCACGTATGAGGAGCTTTACAATTTAATTGCTTGGGAGCACTTGTACAGTTTATGTTTTCCAGAGCTGCGCCAGCACCTCATTGACAGCAAGCTGACTGACCCCAGGAAGCTTGCGCAGGAAGCGGACCGCTGGGAGAGCACCAGGGTCCAAAAGAGGTATGGGGGAGACCACGCCAAGGGTGGGCAGGGTCCCTCTCAGAAGAAAGGGGGGGTAAGGGCAAACAGGGGGAGTTCTCTAAAGGGCCCCAAACTGATTCCCAGGGTAAGGATTCCCAACCCCCCAGTGAAAAGAAGCCATGGTTGTCCAAAGGGAAGCCAGTGGCAGGTGGTCCCCCACGTAAGTGTTATGCATGTGACCAGGTGGGTCATGTGAGGGGGGACCCCAAATGCCCCAAAAGTACACCGGCACCCACTGGTGCACCGTCCCAGGGTTTGGCCAGTGTAGCGCTTGGGGAGGAGTTGGTTTCAGGTGGGTGGGAACCAGCAGAAATGACCCTTGTCTCACTAGGGGACAGTGAGATGGTCCAGAGAAACCTAGTGCCTGATAACACTAAAAAGTACAGGCAATGGGTGACCATCAATGGACAGAGGGTGGAGGCTCTGAGAGACACAGGAGCCAGTGTGACTACAGTGAGGAGTCACCTGGTGTCTGAAGAGCAGATTGATCCCCGGGTACTTCACCAAGTAGTTGCGGTAGACAACTCTGAGCGCCTCTGCAGAGTGGCGCAGGTTCCCTTTGAATGGGGGGGGGGAGGGTCTCAGGTTCCTGGAAAGTAGCTGTGAGTCCAACCATGCCTGTTGCTTGTTTGCTAGGCAATGACCTGGAGGATTCCCCTTGGAAGGAGGTGGAACACAGGTCTCACTTGGAGATGTTGGGTCTGCCTGGGTGGGTTTGCGTATCCACCCGGTCTATGGCAGCCAATCAGGGTAGTCAAGAGCCCCTGGAGCCTGGAACAGTGGGCCAGGGGACCGCCAAGAAGAGGAGGGGCAGGGGGTGTGGGAAACCGGCCCCAGAAGTTCCCACGGTCCGGGAGGAGGCAGAGCCTGTGGGTGATGCCCTGGAGCCTACAGGGGAACAGGTGGCTGAACTGGGGGAGGTCCCTGAGCTGTCGCAGTGGCAGCAGGAAGGGGGGCCCACCAGGGAAGCATTCTGTGCAGCACAGAAGTCTTGCCCTACTTTGAAGGGTTTGCGGCAGCAGGTGGCAGACCAGGCGGCTGGCAAGGAGCCAGGATCACACCTGATTTATTGGGAGGATGACCTCCTGTATAGCGAGCCTAAGGTTCCTGAGCCTGGGTCAGCCTGTGTGCTGGTGGTACCCCAGTGCTTCAGGGCCTTCCTACTGGGGTTGACTCATGATGTGCTGTTAGCTGAACATTTAGGGCAGGACAAGACCTTTGAGAGGCTTGTCACCCACTTTTACTGGCCCCTAATGCGCAGGCACTCAGATGCACATAGCAAGTCTTGTCAGACTTGTCAGGCAAGTGGCAAGAGTGGGAGGAAATGTAAAGCTCCCCTCCAGCCTTTGCCTGTTGTCAGTACTCCTTTTGAACGGGTAGGAATTGACATTGTTGGATCCTCTGGATCCCAAGACAGCCATGGGCAACAGGTTCATCCTGGTCTTGGTGGACCATGCCACACGGTACCCAGAAGCCATTCCTCTAAGGACGGTCACTGCCCCCGTGGCGGGACGTGCCTTGATGGGAGTTTTTGCCCGCATGGGGTTCCCCAAGGAAGTGGTATCTGATAGAGGTACAAACTTCATATCCACTTATATGAAGTCTCTGTGGAAGGTGTGTGGGGTAACCTACAAGTTCACCACCCCTTACCACCCCCAAAGTAATGGTCTGGTTGAGAGATTCAACCGCACCTTGAAAGGCATGATTCAGGGCCTGTCAGAGCCCTTGAGGCGTAAGTGGGACGTCCTCTTGCCATGCCTTCTGTTCGCTTACAGGGAGGTGCCTCAAAAGGGACTTGGCTTTAGCCCCTTTGAGCTCATCTATGGCCACCCTGTGAGGGGACCACTCAGTCTGGTGAAGGAGGCTTTGGAGAAAGCTCCTAGTAAACCACCCCAGGATGTATTTAGCTACATGCTGGCACTAAGAAACCAGACTTCCCGCTTCAGGAGTCTCGCTCAGGAGAACCTGGAAGCAAGCCAGGAGGATATGAAACGGTGGTACGACCAGAATGCCACTCTGGTTGAGTTTTAGTCTTGACAAAAAGTGTGGGTCATGGCACCAGTGGAGCCTAGGGCTCTCCAAGATAAGTGGACTGGGCCTTTTGAGGTGGTGGAAAGAAAGAGCGAGGTCACCTATCTGGTAGACTTGCAATCCCCAGGAACCCTTTGAGGGTCCTACATGTCAACCGCCTCAAACCCCACTTTGAGCGAACTGAGCTATCCATGCTCCTAGCAACAGATGACGGGGTGGAGGAAGAGAGTGAGCCTCTTCCTGACCTCCTGTCTGCAGGAGAGAAAGATGGGTCTGTGGAGGGATTGATCCCCTCCCACTCCCTGACTGAGGAACAGCAGAGGGACTGTCGCCACGTGTTGGGACAGTTCGCCTCGCTGTTTTCCCTGATCCCAGGAGTCACACACCTGTGCACACATGATGTGGACACTGGGGACAGTACGCCTGTTAAACGTAAGGTTTACAGGGTGACTGACAGGGTCAGGGCTTGCATTAAGGAGGAAGTCTCCAGAATGTTAACCCTAGGGGTTATTGAGCACTCCAGCAGTCCTTGGGCCAGCCCAGTGGTATTGGTCCCAAAGGCTGCAGCTCCTGGTGCCACTCCGGAACTTAGGTTCTGTGTGGACTACCGGGGTCTCAATGCGGTCAGCAAGACTGACGCACACCCCATCCCCCGAGCTGATGAGCTCATTGATCGGTTAGGAGCTGCCAAGTACCTCAGTACGTTTGATTTAACATCTGGGTACTGGCAGATTGCCTTAACTGAGGGGGCAAAGGAGAGGTCAGCATTCTCTACCCCAGATGGGCACTTCCACTTCAACGTGATACCCTTTGGGATGAAGAATGGCCCTGCCACCTTTCAGAGGTTGGTCAACCAGGTGTTGGCAGGACTGGATGAGTTCAGTGCCGCCTACCTGGATGACATTTCTGTGTTTAGTTCCACATGGAAGGAACACCTGCAACACCTCTGGAGAGTGTTAGAGGCCCTGTAGAAGGCAGGCCTCACTATTAAGGCGAGCAAGTGCCAAATAGGGCAGGGTTCTGTGGTGTACTTAGGACACCAGGTGGGGAGTGGCCAGGTGGCACCCTACAGCCTAAGATTGACACGATTCTGGCTTGGGAGCTTCCCAAGACCCAGACTGAAGTGAGAGCCTTTTTAGGTCTCACAGGATATTACAGGAGGTTTGTTAAGGGATATGGTACCATTGTTACCCCCTTAACTGAGTTGACTTCTTAGAAGCAACCCAAGAAAGTGAACGGGGCAGAGGCTTGCCAGAACGCTTTTGATGCCCTGAAGGCTGCCATGTGCACAGCACCTGTGCTGCAGGCACCTGACTACTCCAAGGAGTTCGTTGTGCAGACAGACGCCTCAGAGCATGGTATTGGAGCAGTACTCTCACAGCTTAATGAAGAGGGCCTAGATCAACCCGTAGCCTTCATTAGCAGGAGGTTACTACCCAGGGAACGTAGGAGGAGTGCCATAGAACGTGAAGCATTTGCTGTGGTCTGGGCACTGAAGAAGCTAAGACCTTACTTGTTTGGGACTCACTTCCGAGTTCAGACCGATCACAGGCCCCTCAGATGGTTAATGCAGATGAGGGGTGAGAATCCAAAACTGTTGAGGTGGTCCATTTCCCTACAGGGCATGGGCTTTACGGTGGAACACCGTCCTGGTACAGAGCACGCCAATGCTGATGGTCTGTCCAGGTTCTTCCGCCTTAGTGATGAGAACTCCCATGAGGTTGGGTAGTTGCTCCCCACTTTTAGCTGGGGGGGACACGTGTTAGACTTTTCATCCTTGGCGTGGTCTCCCTTAACTTTTTGCCTCTGTTCCCCAGGTTGTTGATGTGTGCTGGACTCTGATTTTACTGTTTTTGTTACTCTGGGCACTTTACCACTGCTAACCAGTGCTAACGTGCAAGTGCTCCTGTTTAAAATGTGTACGTAATTGGTTCTCCATGATTGGCATATTTGTTTTACTGTTAAGTCCCTAGTAAAGTGCACTAGAGGTGCCCAGGGCCTGTAAATCAAATGTTACTAGTGGGCCTGCAGCACTGGTTGTGCCACCCACACAAGTAACCCTGTAATCATGTCTCAGACCTGCCACTGCAGTGTCTTTAAGTGTATTTTTACACTGTAAATTTGACTTGGCAAGTGTGCCCACTTGCCAGGCCTAAACCTTCCCTTTTCTTACATGTGAGACACCCCTAAGGTAGGCCCTAGGTAGCCCCAAGGGCAGGGTGCAGTGTATGGATAAGGTAGGACATATAGTAATGTGGTTTATATGTCCTGACAGTGAAATACTGCCAATTTCGTTTTTCACTGTTGCAAGTCCTGTCTCTCTCATAGGATAATATGGGGGCTACCTTTAAATATGATTAAAGTGTAGATTCCCCTAGAGAGTAGATGGACATGTGGAGTTTGGGGTCCCTGAACTCACAATTTAAAAATACATCTTTTAGTAAAGTTGATTTTAAGATTGTGCGTTTGAAAATGCCACTTTTAGAAAGTGAGCATTTTCTTGCATAACCATTCTGTGACTCTGCCTTGTTTGTGGATTCCCTGTCTGGGTCAGTTTGACAGTTGGGTTGTTTTTCACCTCACACTAGACAGTGACACAAAGGGGGCTGGGGTGTAACCTGCATTTCCTGATTAGCCATCTCTGCTAGGAGGGAGGGGTGGAGTGGTCACTCTCATCTGAAAGGACTGTGCCTGCCTCTGAAAATGCAGACTCCAACCCCCTGGTGTGTGTCTGAGGCCTTGCCTGGGCAAGGCAGGATTTCACAAGTAGGTGTGAGTCCCCTTTTGAAGGAAGGTGAATTCAAAGACTAAAATGGGTATAAGAAGGGCACCCAAATCTACAGACTGGAGAAACACTTCTGGAACCAAGAGGAACCTCTGCCTGGAGAAGAGCTGATAGCTGAGGAAGAAGTGCTGCCCTGCCTGTGACTGTGCTTGGTGGAGCTTTCCTGCAGTTGCTGCTTCTGCCAGAGTAAGAGGGCAAAGACTGAACTTTGTGTGCCTTCCATCTTGTGAAGAAATCTCCAAGGGCTTGATTTAGAACTTGCCTCCTGTTGTTTGAAGTCTCAGGGACTGCAAAGACTTCTCTCTGCCAGCACCTGGAGTCTCTGGAGAGACTCCTGCTCTGACAAGTGGTGCCCTATCCAGTCCCTGGGCCCTTGAAAGGAAAGCTGGTGGAAATCCAAGGAAATCAACTTCGGACGACTCCGGACCGACGCCGCTGCTGAATCCGGTGACGCCGCCTGCACCCGACGCCGTAACCTTCGCTGGAACGCGACGCTCTTCGCAGGCCCGACGCCGACACAGCCCCGCTGAAGTCCGCAACTCCGTGGAAGTCGCCGCACCACGTCGTGACCGACGCCGCTCGAAGTGCGTGGACTCAACGCTTCGCACAAATACCGCGATCCCCGACTTCGCGCATCGGCTTGTTTTCACTCTTCACCAAAGGTACTGTACTTGGGGGTCTACACGACTCCGTGTCCGGCGCCGCTGGTGTCGGCTTGTTGGGAACGACTCCGTCACGACGCCGTGTTAACATCTCATCGAAGCATTTTTGTTTTTAAGCGCTATTTTTGAGTTTAATCTTTAAAAATTCATAACTTGACTTGTGTATGTCGGATTGTTGTTGTTTTGGTCTTGTTTTGTTTAGATAAATATTTCCTATTTTTCTAAACTGGTGTTGTGTCATTTTGTAGTGTTTTCATTAAGTTACTGTGTGTGTTGGTACAAATACTTTACACCTAGCGCTCTGAAGTTAAGCCTACTGCTCTGCCAAGCTACCAAGGGGGTAAGCAGGGATTAGCTGAGGGTGATTCTCTTTTACCCTGACTAGAGTGAGGGTCCTTTTTTGAACAGGGGGTAACCTGACTGTCAACCAAAGACCCCATTTCTAACAGAGCTCATAGGACAGCATCCCTGCCCTGCTCCAACTCAAGAGAAACAGCATCCCTGTTCTCTCTTACAGCCATATGGACAACGTTTTTGCCCAGCTATGTCTCTACTGAGACAGCATCCCTGTCTGGCATTTTCATCACTTGAAATAGGCCCAGTGGACAATTCCCACTGTTCTAAACTAAAACTTACTGATAGGAACTCTGAACATATATCTTCACATTGTTGGTTAGCCAAAAAAACTTCAAACAGGGTGGTTTACATCCCCACAGGGAAGTAACCATATAGTGGATGATAAAGGGAGTAACCAGTCTATTGCAGAGCTACTCTCCACTTATCACCACTTAGACAATAAAGACTCAACTGGCCAAGGTTAGCCTTATTGTCCTTCGTTTGGGGGGGGTTGTGTGAGAAAGTAGCCTCTTTCTAGCCTTATTACCCCCACTTTTGGCCTGTTTGTGAGTATATGTCAGGGTGTTTTCACTGTCTCACTGGGATCCTCCTAGCCAGGGCCCAGTGCTCATAGTGAAAACCCTATGTTGTCAGTATGTTTGTTATGTGTCACTGGGACCCTGCTAGCCAGGACCCCAGTGCTCATATGTTTGTGGCCTATATGTGTTCCCTGTGTGATGCCTAACTGAGGCTCTGCTAACCAGAACCTCAGTGGTTATGCTCTCTCTGCTTTCTAAATTGTCACTAACAGGCTAGTGACCAATTTCACCAATTCACATGGGCACAATGGTACACCCATGTAATCGCCTAGTATATGGTACTGAGGTACCCAGTGTATTGGGGTACCAGGAGATCCCTATGGGCTGCAGCATTTCTTTTGCCACCCATAGGGAGCTCAGACAATTCGTACACAGGCCTGCCACTGCAACCTGAGTGAAATAATGCCCACAATATTTCACAGCCATTTTTTACTGCACATAAGTAACTTATAAGTCACCTATATGTCTAACCTTCACCTGGTGAAGGTTGGGTGCCAAGTTACTTAGTGTGTGGGCACCCTGGCACTAGCCAAGGTGCCCCCACATTGTTCAGGGCAAATTCCCCGGACTTTGAGAGTGCAGGGACACCATTACACGCATGCCCTACACATAGGGCACCACCTATGTGTAGCATCACAATGGTAACTCCGAACATGGCCATGTAACATGTCTAAGATCATGGAATTGTCACCCCAATGCCATTCTGGCATTGGGGAGACAATTCCATGATCCCCCGGGTCTCTAGCACAGAACCCGGGTACTACCAAACTGCCTTTCCGGGGTTTTCACTGCAGCTGCTGCTGCTGCCAACCCCTCAGACAGGTTTCTGCCCCCCTGGGGTCCAGGCAGCTCTGGCCCAGGAAGGCAGAACAAAGGATTTCCTCTGAGAGAGGGTGTGACACCCTCTCCCTTTGGAAATAGGTGTGATGGCTGGGAGGAGTAGCCTCCCCCAGCCTCTGGAAATGCTTTGATGGGCACAGATGCTGCCCATCTTTGCATAAGCCAGTCTACACCGGTTCAGGGATCCCCCAGCCCTGCTCTGGTGCGAAAATGGACAAAGGAAAGGGGAGTGACCACTCCCCTGACCTGCACCTCCCAGGGGAGGTGCCCAGAGCTCCTCCAGTGTGCCCCAGACCTCTGCCATCTTGGAAACAGAGGTGTTGCTGGCACACTGAACTGCTCTGAGTGGCCAGTGCCATCAGGTGACGTCAGAGACTCCTTCTGATAGGCTCTTACCTTTCTTACTAGCCTATCCTCCTTCCTAGGTAACCGAACCTCCTTTTCTGGCTATTTAGGGTCTCTGCTTTGGGGAATTCTTCAGATAACGAATGCAAGAGCTCATCAGAGTTCCTCTGCATCTCCCTCTTCACCTTCTGCCAAAGGATCGACCGCTGACTGCTCAGGACGCCTGCAAAACCGCAACAAAGTAGCAAAGACGACTACTGTAACCTTGTATCGCTTCATCCTGCCGGCTTTCTCGACTGTTTCCTGGTGGTGCATGCTCTGTGGGTAGCCTGCCTCCTTCTTGCACCAGGAGCTCTGAAGAAATATCCTGTGGGTCGACGGAATCTTCCCCCTGCAACCGCAGGCAACAAAAGACTGCATCACCGGTCCTCTGGGTCCCCTCTCAGCATGACGAGCGTGGTCCCTGGAACTCAGCAACCCTGTCCAAGTGGCTCCCACAGTCCAGTGACTCTTCAGTCCAAGTTTGGTGGGGGTAAGTCCTTGTCTCGCCATGCTAGACTGCATTGCTGGTTACCGCGTGATTTGCAGCTGCTCCAGCTCCTGTGCACTCTTCCAGGATTTTCTTCATGCACAGCCAAGCCTGGTTCCCCGAAACTCTAACCTGCAGTGCACAACCTTCTGAGTTGTCCTCCAGCGTCGTGGGACTCCCTTTTCTGACTTCGGGTGGACTCCGGTTCACTCCTCTTCCAAGTGCCTGATCTGGTACTTCTGCGGGTGCTGCCTGCTTCTGTGAGAGCTCCCTGACTTGCTGGGTACCGCGTGATTTACAGCTGCTCCGGCTCCTGTGCACTCTTCCATAATTTCCTTCATGCACAGCCAAGCCTGGGTTCCCGACACTCTAACCTGCAGTGCACAACCTTCTGAGGTTACCTCCGGCATCTTGGGACTCCCTTTTGTGACCTCGGGTGGATTCCGGATTACTCCTCTTCTAAGTGCCAGATCCGGTACTTCTGCGGGCGCTGCCTGCTTCTGTGAGGGCTTCCTGACTTGCTGGGCACCCCCTCTGTCTCCTCATCCAAGTGGCGACATCCTGGTCCCTCCGGGGCCACAGCAGCATCCAAAAACCCTAACCGCGACCCTTGCAGCTAGCAAGGCTTGTATGCGGTCTTTCTGCGTGGGAATACCTCTGCAAGCTTCTTCCCGATGTGGGACATCCATCCTCCAAAGGGGAAGTTCCTAGTCCTCTTCGTTCTTGCAGAACAGCAAGCTTCCTCCAACAGGTGGCAGCCTCCTTGCACCCTCAGCTGGCATTTCTTGGGCTCCTGCCCACTCTCGACATTGTCGGGACTCTTGGACTTGGTCCCCTTCTCTTGCAGGTACCCAGGTCCAGAAATCCACTGTTGTTGCATTGCTGGTGTTCGTTCTCCTTGCAGAATCCCCCTATCACGACAAAACCACATGGGACGACTCTTGGTGGCCCACCGCCCTAGGACCCGCACCCACCCCCGCAAACCATGCACGCAACCTCAGCATCATCCTGGACCCTTCCCTCTGCATGACACAGCAAATCAATACTCTTACCTCCTCCTGCTTCCACACACTCCGCACTCTAAAAAAATCCTTCAAATGGATTCCCCCAGGACTAGGAAGAAAGTCACCCATGCACTCATCAGCAGCAGACTAGACTAGGGTAACGCCCTCTATGCCGGCACCACACTCAAACTCACACGCTAACTCCAGAGAATCCAGAACACAGCTGCACGCCTCGTCCTTGGTCTCCCCGCTACGAACCAATCTCACCACACCTCAAAACCCTTCACTGGCTCTCCATAGACAAGAGAATCACATTCAAGATCGTCATCCACGCTCACAAATCCCTCCACAACACCGGCCCTACATACCTCAACGAAAGAGTGAAGTTTCATACTCGCACCCACAATCTCCGATCAGCTGACCTCGCCCTGGCCACAGTCCCCCGCATCCAACGCACCACCACAGGAGGCAGGTCTTTCTCCTACCTCACCCCCAAAACCTGGAACTCCCTCCCAACCGACCTCCACAAAACCACCAAGCGCCTTGAGACCCTCACGGGTGAGTAGCGCGTTTTATGAAAAAAAAAATCTTTGATTTGATGCAGGAGGAAAGGAAAGAAAATATTTTTCTGAAACTAAGGATTGCCACATAATGTGCTGCATGTGTCTGAAGGGCAGGTTCGCAGCCAGTGGTAAGTAACATGTTCATCGTGCCTTTCTTACCGCTAGTTCAATGAGCAGTCACTTACCGTCACAAAGTGCTATCAAGTGTAAGCGCTGGTGTTGCGTGATCTCTGTTGGTTTCGACATCACCAGTTACATCAACCCCCTCCATATTCCTACATCCGCTCCGATACAAGAGACGAGGGTATGAATCTGGGTACCGGAAGCAACAGTGAGCGCAGCTGAAGAACTTAAGAAAGAAGTGCTGAGCTGCCTGTGTGTAGAGTAAGGCGCTACTACTCAGATAACAGAAGGTGCTCATGCTAATGAGAGAATGAAAGGGGAACCTGCTGGGACTCGGACCAGTGACACGAGCTCAGCCACGACTGGTTGCATTAGATGCTCTGTCGACTAATCTTTAAGCGAACAACAATGGCCGAGGAGACACTGAGAACTAGATTGAGGGGGCCTTTTGCTAAATCTGTGCTATAGAAAAGGGGGGTCTCCCGCACTGGGTCTGCTGTCCCCCCATAGACCCAGGATTGAGCCGGAACCTTCTGAAGCATTGCTAGAGTGACAGGGGCATGACACTTCCACAGTGCAAAGAAGACTTCTACAACAACACAAACCCCAATCACTACAGGCCTGCATGTGCACATCGGCCCCGGGGCTCGGGATAACAGCAACTACACAACACTAACAATAGTGCAGAGAAAGCTGGCTTCATGCCAATTGTTCAAATACCACACCCGACGCAAGAAACGTATAGTGACTTCAACAGAATTCATGTATGGTGCTCATTAGCGGCGCACGGCTGTAGACAATCGTTGAAAAATAAATGTTTTCCCTGTGGATCCTTCCGAAACGTTTAGGAGAGATTTACAAACGCCAACCTCATGCGAGGGAGCTCCGCCAATTCCCCCACTTTCATCGCGTGTTTGAGAAGCACCAACAAAGCAAACAACAGTTAAGTATTTTAGTCACCACAAAATCTTCACAATCATTCGCTCACACACACGAGAAAAACAGTACAGGCAGCGGTAGAGCAACCTTCCTTCCTATGCACTCACAGACAGAAAACTGATACAGCACAGACAGAAGCAGTGCAAGCTTCCTCCACACACAAGGTACAGCACAGACAGAAGCAGTGCAAGCTTCCTCCGCACACACAAAATACAGCACAGACAGTAGCAGTGCAAGCTTACTCCACACACACAAAATACAGCACAGACAGAAGCAGTGCAAGCTTCCTCCATGCATACAAGGTACAGCACAGACAGAAGCAGTGCAAGCTTCCTCTGCACACACAATACAGCAGACAGAAGCAGTGCAAGCTTCCTCCACACACACAAGGTACAGCACAGACAGAAGCAGTGCAAGCTTCTTCCACACACACGATACAGCACAGACAGAAGCAGTGCAAGCTTCCTCAGCACACACACAATACAGCACAGACAGAAGCAGTGCAAGCATCCTTCACACACACAAGATACAGCACAGACAGAAGCAGTGCAAGCATCCTTCACACACACAAGGTACAGCACAGAAAGAAGCAGTGCAAGCTTCCTCCATGCATACAAGATACAGCACAGACAGTAGTGCAAGCTTCCTCCGCACACAAGGTACAGCACAGACAGTAGCAGTGCAAGCTTCCTCCGCACACACAAGGTACAGCACACAATGCAGTGCAAGCTTCCTCCACACACACAAAATACAGCACAGACAGAAGCAATGGAAGCGTCCTCCACGCACACACAAGATACAGCACAGACAAAAGCAGTGCAAGCTTCCTCCGCACACACAAGATACAGCACAGACAGAAGCAGTGCAAGCTTCCTCCACGCACACACAAGATACAGCACAGACAGAGCAGTGCAAGCGTCCTCCACACACAAGATACAGCACAGACAGAAACAGTGCAAGCTTCCTCCAAACACACAAGGTACAGCACAGACAGCAGTGCAAGCGTCCTCTGCACACACAAGATACAGCACACAATGCAGTGCAAGCTTCCTCCACGCACACACAACATACAGCAAAGACAGAAGCAGTGCAAGCTTCCTCCGCACACACAAGATACAGCACAGAGGGCAGTGCAAGCTTCCTCCACACGCAAGGTACAGCACAGACAGCAGTGCAAGCTACCTCTGCACACACAAGATACAGCACAAACAGCAGTGCAAGCTTCCTCCACACACACAAGGTACAGCACAGACAGCAGTGCAAGCTTCCTCTTCACACACAAGATACAGCACAGACAGCAGTGCAAACTTCCTCTGCACACACAAGGTACAGCACAGACAGTAGTGCAAGCTTCCTCCACACACACAAAATACAGCACAGACAGAAGCAATGCAAGCTTCCTCCACGCACACAAGGTACAGTTCAGACAGAAGCAGTGCAAGCTTCCTCCACGCACACAAGGTACAGCACAGACAGAAGCAGTGCAAGCTTCCTCCACACACACAAGATACAGCACACACAGCAGTGCAAGCTTCCTCCACACACACAAAATACAGCACTCACAGAAGCAATGCAAGTTTCCTCCACACACACAAGGTACAGCAGACAGAAGCAATGCAAGCTTCCTCCACACACACAAGATACAGCACAGACAGAAGCAGTGCAAGCTTCCTCTGCACACACAAGATACAGCACAGACAGCAGTGCAAGCATCCTCCGCACACAAGGTACAGCACACACAGCAGTGCAATCGTCCTCCTCACACACAAGATACAGCACAGACAGCAGTGCAAGTGTCCTCTACACACACAAGATACAGAACAGACAGAAGCAATGCAAGCTTCCTCCACACAAACAAGATACAGCACATACAGCAGTGCAAGCTTCCTCCATGCATACAAGGTACAGCACAGACAGTAGCAGTGCAAGCTTCCTCCACGCACACACAAGCTACAACGCAGACAGCAGTGCAAGCTTCCTCCACACCCACAAGATACAGCACAGACAGCAGTGCAAGCTTCCTCCGCACACACAAGATATAGCACACACAGCAGTGCAAGCTTCCTCCACACACACAAGATACAGCACAGACAGAAGCAATGCAAGCTTCTATAACGCACACACAAGCTACAGCGCAGACAGCAGTACAAGCTTCCTCCACACCCACAAGATAGAGCACAGACAGCAGTGCAAGCTTCCTCCGCACACACAAGATACAGCACACACAGAATTGCAAGCTTCCTCCACACACAAGATACAGCACAGACAGCAGTGCAAGCTTCCTCCGCACACACAAGATACAGCACACACAGCAGTGCAAGCTTCCTCCACACACACAAAATACAGCACACACAGCAGTGCAAGCTTCCTCCACACACACAACATACAGCACACACAGCAGTGCAAGCTTCCTCCACACACACAAGATACAGCACTCACAGCAGTGCAAGCTTCCTCCACACACACAAGATACAGCACTCACAGCAGTGCATGCTTCCTCCACACACACAAAATACAGCACAGACAGTAGCAGTGCAAGTGTCCTCTGCACACACAAGATACAGCACAGACAGTAGCAGTGCAAGCTTCATCCGCACACACAAGGTACAGCACAGACAGAAGCAGTGCAAGCTTCCTCCACACACACAAAATACAGCACAGACAGCAGTGCAAGCTTCCTCCGAACACACAAAATACAGCACAGACAGATGCAGTGCAAGCCTCCTAGATGCACACAAGGTACAGCACAAACAGAAGCAGTGCAAGCGTCCTCCGCACACGCAAGATACAGCACAGACAGAAGCAGTGCAAGCTTCCACCGCACACACAAGATACAGCACAGACAGCAGTGCAAGCTTCCTCCACGCATACAAGATACAGCACAGACAGCAGTGCAAGCTTCCTCCGCACACACGATACAGCACAGACAGAAGCAGTGCAAGCTTCCTCCATGCATACAAGGTACAGCACACACAGCAGTGCAAGCTTCCTCCATGCACACAAGATACCGCACAGAACACAGCAGTGCAAGCTTCTTCCGCACACACAAAAATACAGAAGACAGAAGCATTGCAAGCTTCCTCAGCACACACAAGATACAGCACAGACAGAAGCAGTGCAAGCTTCCTCTGCACACACAAAATACAGCACAGACAGTAGCAGTGCAAGCTTCCTCCACACACAAGATACAGCAGACAGAAGCAGTGCAAGCTTCCTCCATGCATACAAGGTACAGCACAGACAAGCAGTGCAAGCTTCCTCTGCACACACAAAATACAGCACAGACAGCAGTGCAAGCTTCCTCCATGCATACAAGCTACAGCACAGACAGCAGTGCAAGCTTCCTCCACACACAAGATACAGCACAGACAGCAGTGCAAGCTTCCTGCACACACACAAAACCCAGCACAGACAGAATCAGTGCAAGCTTCCTCCGCACACACAAGATGCAGCACAGGCAGCAGTGCAAGTGTCCTCTGCACACACAAGATATAGCACAGACAAGCAGTGCAAGCTTCCTCCACACACCAGATACAGCACAGACAGCAGTGCAAGCTTCCTCCACACACATAAAACACAGCACATACAGAAGCAGTGCAAGCTTCCTTCGCACACACAAGATGCAGCACAGGCAGCAGTGCAAGCTTCCTCTGCACACACAACATACAGCACAGACAAGCAGTGCAAGCTTCATCCACACACACAAAATACAGCACAGACAGTAGCAGTGCAAGTGTCCTCTGCACACATAAAATACAGCACATAGAGAAGGAGTGCAAGCTTTCTCCGCACACAGAAAATACAGCACATACAGAAGCAGTGCAAGTTTCCTCCAAACACACAAAATACAGCACAGACAGCAGTGCAAGCTTCCTCCGCACACACAAGGTACAGCACAGACAGAAGCAGTGCTAGCTTCCTCCGCACACAAGATACAGCACAGACAGAAGCAGTGCAAGCTTCCTCCACGCACACAAGGTAAAGCACAGACAGAAGCAGTGCAAGCTTTCTCCACACACACAAGATACAGCACACACAGCAGGGCAAGCTTCCTCCACACACACAAGATACAGCACAGACAGCAGGGCAAGCTTCCTCCACACACACAAGATACAGCACACACAGCAGGGCAAGCTTCCTCCACACACACAAGATACAGCACAGACAGAAGCAGTGCAAGATTCCTCCACACACACAATACAGCACAGACAGAAGCAGTGCGAGCTTCCTCCCCACACACAAGATAGAGCACAGACAGCAGTGCAAGCTTCCTCCGCACACACAAGGTACAGCAGACAGAAGCAGTGCAACCTTCCTCCACGCACACAAGGTACAGCACAGACAGAAGCAGTGCAAGCTTCCTCCACACACACAAAATACAGCACAGACAGAAGCAGTGCAAGCTTCCTCCGCACACACAAAATACAGCACAGACAGAAGCAATGCAAGCTTCCACCGCACACACAAGATACAGCAGACAGAAGCAGTGCAAGCTTCCTCCACACACATAAAATACAGCACAGACAGCAGTGCAAGATTCCTCCACACACATGATACAGCACAGACAGAAGCAGTGCAAGCTTCCTCGATGCACACAAGATACAGCACAGACAGCAGTGCAAGATTCCTCCACACACATGATACAGCACAGACAGAAGCAGTGCAAGCTTCCTCCACTCACACAAGATACAGCACAGACAGAAGCAGTGCAAGCTTCCTCTGCACACACGATACAGCACAGACAGAAGCAGTGCAAGCTTCCTCCGCACACACAAGGTACAGCACAGACAGAAACAGTGCAAGCTTCCTCCACGCACACAAGGTACAGTACAGACATAAGCAGTGCAAGCTTCCTCCACGCACACGAGGTACAGCACAGACAGAAGCAGAGCAAGCTTTCTCCGCACACACAAGATACAGCACACACAGCAGTGCAAGCTTCCTCCACACACAAGATACAGCACAGACAGCAGTGCAAGCTTCCTCCACACACACAAGATACAGCACAGACAGAAGCAATGCAAGCGTCCACCACACACACAAGATACAGCACAGACACCAGTGCAAGCTTCCTCCACACAAACAAGATACAGCACAGACAGAAGCAATGCAAGCTTACTCCACGCACACACAAGATACAGCACAGACAGAACCAGTGCAAGCTTCCTCCGCACACACAAGATACAGCACATACAGCAGTGCAAGCTTCCTCCACACACACAAGATACAGCACAAACAGCAGTGCAAGCTTCCTCCACTCACACAAGATACAGCACAGACAGCAGTGCAAGATTCCTCCACACACACGATACAGCACAAACAGAAGCAGTGCGACCTTCCTCCCCACACACAAGGTACAGCAGACAGAAGCAATGCAAGCTTCCTCCACACACACTATATAAAGCAGACTGAAGCAGTGCAAGCTTTCTCCGCACACACAAAATACAGCACAGACAGAAGTGCAAGCTTCCTCTGCACACACAAGATACAGCACAGACAGCAGTGCAAGATTCCTCCACACACACGATACAGCACAGACAGAAGCAGTGCAAGCGTCCTCCGCACACACAAGATACAGCACAGACAGCAGTGCAAGCATCCTCCACACACACAAGATACAGCACAGACAGCAGTGCAAGATTCATCCACACACATGATACAGCACAGACAGAAGCAGTGCAAGCTTCCTCCACGCATACAAGGTACAGCACAGACAGAAGCAGTGCAAGCTTCCTCCACGCACACAAGGTACAGCACAGACAGAAGCAGTGCAAGGTTCCTCTGCACACACAAGGTACAGCATGAAGTACTGGGTTTTTCAGAACCCAGTGGTGCCAGGGAACACACCCTAAGACTTCGAGTCCTTCCTGTTTCAGACTACAGAAACACAGAGTCTTCTTGGTGAAGTCAAAGATCTTGTTTATTGGCTGAAGCCAGCAACAGGTATCCTAGAAGTACAACACGGTGTATATTCTCAGGAGACTGCTCTCCTTGCAAAGCTAACCTTCTCTTTTATACAAAATATTATGCTTTAGGCAAACATTCCTTATTTTACTACTTTGTTGCGGTTTTGCAGGCATCCTGAGCAGTCAGCGGTCGATCCTTTGGCAGAAGGTGAAGAGGGAGATGCAGAGGAACTCTGGTGAGCTCTTGCATTCGGTATCTGAAGAATTCCCCAAAGCAGAGACCCTAAATAGCAAGAAAAGGAGGTTTGGCTACCTAGGAAGGAGGATAGGCTAGTAAGAAAGCTCCGAACCTATCAGAAGGAGTCTCTGACGTCACCTGATGGCACTGGCCACTCAGAGCAGTCCAGTGTGCCAGCAACACCTGTGTTTCCAAGATGGCAGAGGTCTGGAGCACACTGGAGGAGCTCTGGACACCTCCCCTGGGAGGTGCAGGTCAGGGGAGTGGTCACTCCCCTTTCCTTTGTCCAGTTTCACGCCAGAGCAGGGCTGGGGGATCCCTGAACCGGTGTAGACTGGCTTATGCAGAGATGGGCAGCATCTGTGCCCATCAAAGCATTTCCAGAGGCTGGGGGAGGCTACTCCTCCCCAGCCATCACACCTATTTCCAAAGGGAGAGGGTGTAACACCCTCTCTCTGAGGAAGTCCTGGCTGGTCCCCAGGAGGGCAGAAACCTGTCTGAGGGGTTGGCAGCAGCAGCAGCTGCAGTGAAACCCCGGGAAAGGCAGTTTGGCAGTACCCGGGTTCTGTGCTAGAGACCCGGGGGATCATGGAATTGTCTCCCCAATGCCATTCAATTCCATGATCTTAGACATGTTACATGGCCATGTTCGGAGTTACCATTGTGACGCTATACATAGGTAGTGACCTATGTATAGTGCACGCGTGAAATGGTGTCCCCGCACTCACAAAGTCCGGGGAATTTGCCCTGAACGATGTGGGGGTACCTTGGCTAGTGCCAGGGTGCCCACACACTAAGTAACTTAGCACCCAACCTTCACCAGGTGAAGGTTAGACATATAGGTGACTTATAAGTTACTTAAGTGCAGTGGTAAATGGCTGTGAAATAACGTGGACGTTATTTCACTCAGGCTGCACTGGCAGGCCTGTGTAAGAATAGTCAGATCTCCCTATGGGTGGCAAAAGAAATGCTGCAGCCCATAGGGATCTCCTGGAACCACAATACCTCAGTACCATATACTAGGGAATTATAAGGGTGTTCCAGTATGCCAATGTGAATTGGTGAAATTGGTCACTAGCCTGTTAGTGACAATTTGGAAAGCAGAGAGACCATAACCACTGAGGTTCTGGTTAGCAGAGCCTCAGTGAGACAGTTAGTCATCACACAGGGAACACAGACAGGGCACACTTATGAGCACTGGGGCCCTGCCTGGCAGGCTCCCAGTGACACATAGACTAAAACAACATATATACAGTGAAATAAGGGGGTAACATGCCAGGCCAGATGGTACTTTCCTACACAACCCCCCCCCCCAACTAAGGACAATAAGACTAGCCATAACCTGATGAGTCATCATTGTCTAAGTGGAAATATCTGGAGAGTCCATCTGCATTGGAGTGGGTACTTCTAGGTCTATGTTCCACTGTATAGTCCATTCCCTGTAGAGATATGGACCACCTCAACAATCTAGGGTTTTCACCTTTCATTTGTTTTAGCCAAAGTAGAGGTTTGTGGTCTGTCTGAACAATGAAATGAGTGCCAAACAGGTATGGCCTCAACCTTTTCAGTACCCAGACCACAGCAAAGGCTTCCCTCTCTATGGCAGACCAACGCTTTTCTCTAGGGGTCAACCTCCTGCTGATAAAAGCAACAGGTTGATCCTGGTCCTCAGAATTGAGTTGTGATAAGACTGCCCCTACCCCTAATTCAGAATCATCAGTTTGAACAATGAATTTCTTGGAGTAACATGGGATGTTTAGGACAGGTGCAGTGCACATGGCCTGTTTGAGCTCCTCAAAAGCTTTCTGACAGCTAGCTGTCCACAATACCTTTTTAGGCATCTTCTTGGAAGTGAGATCATTAAGTGGGGCTGCAATGGAGCCATAGTTTTTAAAGAATCTCCTGTAATACCCAGTGAGGCCTAGGAAGGCTCTCACCTGGGTCTGAGTTGTAGGGGGAACCCAATCCATGATTGTTTGGATTTTCCCCTGAAGTGGTGCAATCTGTTCTCCACCTACCAGGTGTCCCAGATAAACCACTTTCCCCTGCCCTATCTGGCACTTTGAAGCCTTGATAGTGAGGCCTGCCTTTTGCAGGGCCTCCAAAACTTTCCACAGGTGGACCAGGTGATCATCCCAGGTGGAGCTAAAGACAGCTATATCGTCCAGATATGCTGTACTAAAAGCCTCCAACCCTTGCAGGACTGTATTCACCAACCTCTGGAAAGTGGCAGGTGCATTTTTCAAACCAAAGGGCATTACTGTGAATTGGTAGTGCCCTCCAACAGTCGAAAATGCAGTTTGTGCTTTAGCATCCTCTGATAACTTGATCTGTCAATACCCTGCAGTCAAATCAAAGGTGCTTAGATACTTTGCAGATGCCAGTGTACCTATGAGCTCATCTGCCCTGGGTATAGGGTGAGCATCAGTTCTTGTTACCTGGTTGAGACCTCTGTAATCTACACAAAACCTCATCTCCCTTTTTCATCTTTTGAGTGAGGCTTTGGTACAAGCACCACAGGAGAGGCCCATTGGCTGTCAGAATGTTCAAACACTCCTAGTTCAAGCATTTTCTGAACTTCTTGTTTTATGCAGTCCTTGACATGGTCAGGCTGCCTATAGATTTTACTTTTGACAGGCATGCTGTCTCCAGTATATATTGTGTGCTCACACCAAGATGTGGTGCCTGGCACAGTTGAAAAGAGTTCAGAAAACTGACTTAGGAGATTTATGCAGTTGTCTTTTTGCTCAGCAGTAAGACAGTCTGCCCAAACTTCACCTTCCACTAGAGCATCCTCTTCTGTGGAAGAGAAGAGATCAGGGAGAGGGTCACTCTCTCCTTCCTGTCCCTCATCTGTTGCCATGAGCAGGGTGGGATCAGCCCTGTCATAGTAGGGTTTTAGGCGATTGACATGGAGCACCCTAAGGTGACTCCTGGCAGTGCCCAGGTCAACTAAGTAAGTGACCTCGCCCTTCTTTTCAACAATGAGATGGGGTCCACTCCATTTGTCTTGGAGTGCTCTTGGGGACCCAGGCTCCAATACCCACACCTTCTGTCCTGGTTGGTACTGAATCAGAACAGCCTTCTGGTCATGCCATTGCTTTTGGAGCTCTTGGCTGGCCTGAAGGTTTTTACTGGCCTTTTTTTCATGTACTCCGCCATTCTGGATCTTAGGCCAAGTACATAGTCCACTATATCTTGTTTAGGACTTTTAAAGGTTGTTCCCAACCCTCCTTCACAAGTGTTAGAGGACCTCTTACAGGGTGCCCAAATAGGAGTTCAAAGGGGCTGAAGCCCACTCCTTTCTGGGGTACCTCCCTGTAAGCAAAAAGGAGGCAAGGTAACAGGACATCCCATCTCCTCCTGAGTTTTTAAGGGAGTCCCATTATCTTTCCTTTGAGAGTTTTATTAAACTTCTCTACCAGTCCATTTGTTTGTGGATGATAAGGTGTGGTGAATTTGTATGTTACACCACATTCCTTCCACATGGCAGACATAAAGTTGCTACCCCTGTCTGATACAACTTCTTTTTGAAAACCTACCCTGGAAAAGATTCCCAGGAGGGCTTTTGCCACTGCAGGTGCTGTAGTGGTCCTTAGAGGAATTGCTTCAGGATATCTTGTGGCATGGTCCACTACCACCAAGATAAACCTATTGCCTGAAGCAGTAGGAGGGTCAAGGGGGCCATCTATGTCAACCCCTACCCTTTCAAAGGGAACCCCAACCACAGGTAGTGGAATAAGGGGAGCCTTTGGAGTGCCACCAGTCTTGCCACTGGCTTGGCAGGTCACGCAAGACTTACAAAAATCTTTTGTGTCCTCAGACAACCTAGGCCAGTGAAACAGGGGGACAAGCCTTTCCCATGTTTTAATCTGACCCAAATGTCCAGCCAAAGGAATGTCATGTGCTAGAGTTAGGAGGAACTCTCTGTACTGCAGGGGAATGACCAATCTCCTGGCTGCTCCAGGTTTTGGGTCCCTTGCCTCTATGTACAAGAGGTTGTCATCCCAGTAAACTCTATGTGAGTCACTGACATCCCCATTTTGCTGCTTGACAGCTTGCTGTCTGAGACCCTCTAATGTGGGACAGGATTGCTGTGCCACACTCAGCTCTTCCCTAGCAGGCCCCCCTCCACCCAAAAGCTCAGCAGTGTCTGCTGCCAGCTCCTCTGGTGAAGGTTCTGCACAGGGAGGACATTCTTCTTCCTCAGAAGTTGAATCATCTGTAGAGGGAGGGATAGTGGGTAGGGGTTTACCCTTACTACCCCTAGCTTTAGGGAGCACTTGGTCCATTGTTCCAGGATCCAAGTCACCCTGTCCTTTTTGCTTTTTGGCCTAAGCCCTTGACAAAGCAAAAATATGCCCAGGAATGCCCAGCATTGCTGCATGAGCCTTCAACGCCACTTCTGCCCAAGCTGATGTCTCTAAATCGTTCCCTAGTAGACAGTCAACAGGTAAATCTGAGGCAACCACAACTTTCTTTGGACCAGTAACCCCCCCCCCCATTTGAGATTCACAACAGCCATGGGGTGGCTAAGAGTGTTGTTATGAGCGTCTGTCACTTGGTACTGGTGACCAAGTAGGTGTTGTTCAGGGTGTAACAGTTTCTCTATCACCATGGTAACACTGGCACCTGTGTCCCTGTAGGCCTGAACCTCAACACCATTGATTAGGGGAAGTTGCTTGTACTTATCCATATTAAGGGGACAAGCAACCAAGGTGGCCAAATCAAATGCACCTTCAGAGACTAACACAGCCTCTGTGGTCTCCCTAACAAGACCAACCCCAACTAAGTTACCAAAAGTGAGCCCAGCTACTCCTATGGATTGGCTATTAGTAGGTTTGCTCCCACCACCACTGCTATTACTAAGGGCACTAGAGGTTGCGGTAGGGGTTGTGGTAGTGGGAGGTTTGGTGCTATTCTTTGGACAACTGGCATCAGTTGTCCAATGGCCTTTCACCTTACATAAATAGCACCAAGGCTTTTTTACTTGATTAGAAGAGAATTTGGACCCACCACCCCCACCAGAGTGTTTTTGTGGGCCTGATGAACACTCATTTTTAGATTTGTCCCCACCCTTGTCTGAAGACTTACCATCCTTCTTCTTGCCATCCTTGTCACCCCCTGTATGAACTTTTCTGTTCACTCTTGTTCTGACCCATTTGTCTGCCTTCTTTCCCAATTCTTGAGGAGAGGTCAGATCTGAGTCCACTATATATTGGTGTAACAAATCAGACACACAGTTATTCAGAATAGGCTCTCTCAGGATTAGATTGTACAGGCTTTCATAGTCAGAAACTTTACTGCCATGTAACCACCCCTCCAAGTCCTTCACTGAATAGTCAACAAAGTCTACCCAGTCTTGTGAGGACTCTTTTCTGGTTTCTCTGAACTTAATCCTGTATTGTTCAGTGGTTAAGCCAAATCCATCCAAGAGTGCATCCTTCAAAACTGCAAAATTATTGGCATCACTTTTTCTAACAGTAAGAAGCCTATCCCTACCCTTTCCATTGAAAGATAGCCATAGGATAGCAGCCCACTGCCTTTGAGGGACCCCCTGTACCATACGGGCCCTCTCAAGTGCAGCAAACCACTTGTTAATGTCATCCCCCTCCTTGTAAGGGGGAACTATCTTGTGCAGATTCCTGGAATCATGCTCTCTCACAGGATTGCTATCAGGAATACTGCTGCTGCCACCATGGGGTCCAAACCCCAACCTCTGTCTCTCCTTCTCCAGATCTAGGGATTCCCTGTCTAGAGCCAGCTGTTGATGTTTAAGCTTCAGTCTGGTCTCTTCCACTCTCAACTTGTTGAGTTCCCTTTCTAACAATTTGTCTTCAGGGTGGGTGGGTTGGGAATGCTTGGACACAGAAGATATATTGGATTCAACAGAGGGTGACCTGCCCCTAACAGCTTGCACTCTAACAACTTGGCCTTCAGGAACAAAAACATCCCTACTATGATTGGAGCTTCTATTACTACCAGCATTGCTATGAGGTCTGCTAGGGGGCAGATTTGGAAGAGAACCCTGTACACCTCCCTCAAGGGGCTCCCCTGAGTCAGAGTGTGAGCTATCTCCTAACTTCTCAATTGAAGTGCCAGCTAAGGACTTATCATTCTCAATAAGCATGTTAGACAGAAATTCTCTAGAAGGGTTCTTTCCTACCACTAAACCTCTATCAATGCAGAGACTCCTTAGGCTCTTAAAGTTAAGATTGTCATATGTTGTATTGACCATTTTAAGAGAAGTTCCTACATCAGACATGATAGAAGAAGGTTTAGGGACAGTGAGAAGAGAGAAAAAGTTTCAGGAGTTTTTAAAGAACAGAAAAAAAAAACTTTTTCAACTTTTTGAAACTTTTAGAAAGTTTAGGAGTACTTTTCAGCACTTAGCAGATAGTGTAAGAGAAGAAAAGCAAAACTTTTTGGTTAGGTGTACATACACTGAACTTGTTTTGTATATTTTTCTCTTATGAAAAGTACAATATGACAAAGTGGTAAGTAGTTACAAGTACTTATCCCATCGCTGCGCAACCAATGTAGGAGGCTGGCCTAGCTTGTAGTGGGTACCAAGGGGTACTTAAACTCTGTACCAGATCCAGTTATCCCTTATTAGTGTAGAAGAGGTGTTTCTAGCAGCTTAGGCTGATAGAAGGTAGCTATAGCAGAGCAGCTTAGGCTGAACTAGGTGACATGCAAAGCTCCTAGTATACCACTGGTGTCATATGCACAATATCATAAGAAAACACAATACACA
Organism: Pleurodeles waltl; assembly: GCF_031143425.1. Classification (NCBI taxonomy): domain Eukaryota; kingdom Metazoa; phylum Chordata; class Amphibia; order Caudata; family Salamandridae; genus Pleurodeles; species Pleurodeles waltl. The sequence goes on from NC_090439.1 coordinate 1,198,247,492, forward strand.
GATATACTAAAAATAAAGGTACTTTATTTTTATGACAATATGCCAAAAGTATCTCAGTGAGTACCCTCAGTATGAGGATGCCAAATATACACAAGATATATGTACACAATACCAAAAAATATGCAGTAATAGCAGAAGGAAGTAATGCAAGCAATGTAAAGTTACAGTAGATTGCAATAGGAGCACATAGGTATAGGGGCAACACAAACCATATACTCCAAAAGTGGAATGCGAAGCACGAATGGACCCCAAACCTATGTGAGCTTGTAGAGGGTCGCTGGGACTGTAAGAAAACAGTGAGGGTTAGAAAAATAGCCCACCCCAAGACCCTGTAAGGTAGGTGTAAATTGCACCTACAACCCCCAGAGAGCACAGAAGTCGTGATAGGGGGATTATGCAAGGAAGACCAACACCAGCAAAGCAACAACAGTGGATTTCTGGACCTGAGTACCTGTAAGACAAGGGGACTAAGTCCAAGAGTCGCGACAGTGTCAAGAGTGGGCAGATGCCCAGGAAATTCCAGCTGAGGGTGCAAAGAAGCTGCCACTGGATGGAAGAAGCTTTGTGTTCTGCAAGAACAAAGAGGACTAGGAAATTCCCCTTTAGAGGATGGATGTCCCATGTCGTGAAGAAGCTTGCAGAGGTGTTCCCACGCAGAAAGACCACAAACAAGCCTTGCTAGATGCAAGGGTCACAGTTAGAATTTTTGGATGCTGCTGTGGCCCAGGAGGGACCAGGATATTGCCACTTGGATGAGGAGACAGAGGGGATGCCCAGCAAGTCAGGGAGCCCTCACAGAAGCAGGCAGCACCCGCAGAAGTACCAGATCAGGCACTTAGAAGAGGAGTGAACCGGAGTCCACCCGAAGTCACAAAAGGGAGTCCCACGATGCCAGAGGACAACTCAGAAGGTTGTGCCCTGCAGGTTAGAGTGTCGGGGACCCAGGCTTGGCTGTGCACAAAGGAAATCCTGGAAGAGTGCACAGGAGCCGGAGCAGCTGCAAATCACGCGGTACCCAGCATTGCAGTCTAGCGTGGGGAGGCAAGGACTTACCTCCACCAAACTTGGACTGAAGTCTCACTGGACAGTGGGAGTCACTTGGACAGAGTTGCTGAGTTCCAGGGACCACGCTCATCGTGCTGAGAAGGGACCCAGAGGACCGGTGATGCAGTCTTTTGTTGCCTGCGGTTGCAGGGGGAAGATTCCATCGACCCACGGGAGATTTCTTGAGAGTTCCTGGTGCAAGAAGGAGGCAGGCTACCCCCAGAGCATGCAACACCAGGAAACAGGCGAGAAAGCCAGCAGGATGAAGCGATACAAGGTTGCAGTAGTCGTCTTTGCTACTTTGTTGCGGTTTTGCAGGCGTCCTGAGCAGTCAGCGGTCGATCCTTTGGCAGAAGGTGAAGAGGGAGATGCAGAGGAACTCTGATGAGCTCTTGCATTTGGTATCTGAAGAATTCCCCAAAGCAGAGACCCTAAATAGCCAGAAAAGGAGGTTTGGCTACCTAGGAAGGAGGATAGGCTGGTAAGAAAGGTAAGAGCCTATCAGAAGGAATCTCTGACGTCACCTGATGGCACTGGCCACTCAGAGCAGTCCAGTGTGCCAGCAACACCTCTGTTTCCAAGATGGCAGAGGTCTGGAGCACACTGGAGGAGCTCTGGGCACCTCCCCTGGGAGGTGCAGGTCAGGGGAGTGGTCACTCCCCTTTCCTTTGTCCATTTTCGCGCCAGAGCAGGGCTGGGGGATCCCTGAACCGGTGTAGACTGGCTTATGCAGAGATGGGCACCATCTGTTCCCATCAAAGCATTTCCAGAGGCTGGGGGAGGCTACTCCTCCCCAGCCCTGACACCTTTTTCCAAAGGGAGAGGGTGTAACACCCTCTCTCTGAGGAAGTCCTTTGTTCTGCCTTCCTGGGCCAGGCCTGGCTGGACCCCAGGAGGGCATAAACCTGTCTGAGGGGTTGGCAGCAGCAGCAGCTGCAGTGAAACCCCAGGAAAGGCAGTTTGGCAGTACCCGGGTTCTGTGCTAGAGACCCGGGGGATCATGGAATTGTCACCCCAATGCCAGAATGGCATTGGGGTGACAATTCCATGATCTTAGACATGTTACATGGCCATGTTCGGAGTTACCATTGTGACGCTATACATAGGTAGTGACCTTTGTATAGTGCACGCGTGAAATGGTGTCCCCGCACTCACAAAGTCCGGGGAATTTGCCCTGAACGATGTGGGGGCACCTTGGTTAGTGCCAGGATGCCCACACACTAAGTAACTTTGCACCCAACCTTCACCAGGTGAAGGTTAGACATATAGGTGACTTATAAGTTACTTAAGTGCAGTGGTAAATGGCTGTGAAATAACGTGGACGTTATTTCACTCAGGCTGCACTGGCAGGCCTGTGTAAGATTTGTCAGATCTCCCTATGGGTGGCAAAGAAATGCTGCAGCCCATAGGGATCTCGTGGAACCCCAATACCCTGGGTACCTCAGTACCATATACTAGGGAATTATAAGGGTGTTCCAGTATGCCAATGTGAATTCGTAAAATTGGTCACTAGCCTGTTAGTGACAATTTGTAAAGCAGAGAGAGCCTAACCACTGAGGTTCTGGTTAGCTGAGCCTCAGTGAGACAGTTAGGCACCACACAGGGAACACATACATATAGGCCACAAACTTATGAGCACTGGGGTCCTGGCTAGCAGGGTCCCAGTGAAACATAACAAACATACTGACAACATAAGGTTTTCACTATGAGCACTGGGCCCTGGCTAGCAGGATCCCAGCGAGACAGTGAAAACCCCCTGACATATACTCACAAACAGGCCAAAAGTGGGGGTAACAAGGCTAGAAAGAGGCTATTTTCTCACAGGCCGTAAAGTGCAGAGATTGTATTCCCTAGGATTGAGGATGGTGACCCAACAATGAAGTAAAGAAGGGCGTAGCTAGGTCTACCTTTGGAAATTAAAAGAGCACCTTGTTAGCAAAGGGCAGTTGAATAGTTCTTCATAAACACTGCTGCCTGGCAGATGGTAGGTGAGGGACTGCTTTTTCTGTTGTTCAAGGTGAGGATCTTTCTAGGCAGGGCCTGCCACTGTATCGGTTGTGGATTACTGCATCTGGAAGTCTGAAGACAGCCAGGTGCAAAGACCTCATACTTTCTTTTGCCCTTGTTTTAAATACTCTTTTTTGAAGCCAGCATCGCTGCCACCTGTTGTAGGAGCCACCACACTGCCCAAAGGCTGTGCCTGAGGAGCAGCCAGAAAATGATGTGAAACAAACAGCCAAAACTGGTTCTAAAAATAGTGGATCCATATTCCCTGTTTGTTTTCAAATTACTATGTGCAGCATTGAACATTGAGCAAAAATTGCATTGTAGCTATCGCCCTGAAGCATCAAGACTAGTGGAACAAATTAATGGCACGCTGAAATCAAGAATGGCGAAAATATGCGCATCCACAAATTTGAAATGGCCTGACGCGTTGCCCTTGGTGTTAATGTCAATGAGAAACACACCTGATAGAAAAACTGGACTATCACCGCACGAAATTCTCATGGGCAGAGCCATGAGACTTCCAGCAGTTCCTGCAAATGCTCTTGTAAATATTACAGATGATATGATATTGGACTACTGTAAAGGTCTGGCTGTTGTGGTCCGCTCTTTTTCTCACCAGGTGGAGGCAACCACCTTACCACCGATCCAAGGTCCAGGATACGCCCTGAAAGCAGGTGACTGGGTGGTGATAAAGAAGCACGTGAGGAAGTCGTGCTTGGAACCCTGTTGGAAAGGACCCTTTCAAGTGATTCTGACAACTACCACCGCTGCAAGGTGTGCGGGAGTTCCCAACTGGATTCACACCAGTCACACGAAAAGGGTGACGTGTCCCACAGAAGAGGAAATTGAAGCACTGAAATTACCAACAGCTGACAGGAAAATACCAGACACTGAGTCAGAATGAAGAGAGCCTGAAAACGAACAAGAAGAAATTGAGACAGAAGAAATATTCTCAGAGGAAGACGAAGTCGATCCTTTTGAGGACAACAGAGAAGAAGCCTCAGGAGGTGACAGAGATCCTATCTCAGGTGAAGAAGCAGGAGAGCCTAATAAGAGGAGGGCTTTCCCAGAAGCAGACGAGACAGGAAAAGAAGAAGAAGACCTGACTGATCTCCCAGGTGAAAGAGACTAGGCAGAGCAAAGTGAAATTGCTCCAGTTCTTCCAGAACCGGTTGCAGGTCCATCAGGTGAAAACAACGCGAAACGGAGACAAAGCATATCAAAGACTAAAGAAGCATTGAATGAAAACAAATGGCCAAAAGTGAAAGAGAAAAGAAAGGAAGTGTCTATCATAATAACCACATCAAATGAAGAAAAGGACACAGCCAAGGAACAAGACATAAGCGAAAGGGAATCGAAAGGAGATGCAAAATTAAAAAGGAAAAGAATACCGAGCAGAAGATATTCTGCTCCAGAATGGGCATACACAGCCACTAATGATTGGTCAGACGAATTTCTATCTCTTAGTCTTGAAAACGAAGAAGCAGAATGACATTTTGGTACTTGAAAAGTGAAATTTCATGAACAGTACCGAATAAGACATTGATAACCTGATTGACTTTTGAAACCGATTTTGAGACAAGCTGCTAAACCGATAAGAGACTAAGCTGCTAAAGAAAACCGTGTGAACTTTGACCTCGTTCATCTTTTATATATATCTGCGAATTTGATTTGATAACGTGTCTTCAGCTTTCTGATTCTATATAGGTCATGGCAGACAATACTACACTAGGACATAAAGTGAAATATTGTAAATACATGTGTATAGGTCCACCCCATTGGGATTCCGACCCCATTACCGCCATCCTGTTCCTGGCGGTCTTGACCGCCAGGAACAGGATGGCGGTAAGGGGTGTCGTGGGGCCCCTGGGGGCCCCTGCAGTGCCCATGCCACTGGCATCGGCACTGCAGGGGCCCCCGTAACAGGGCCCCACTAAGATTTTCAGTGTCTGCCTTGCAGACACTGAAAATCGTGACGGGTGCAACTGCAACCGTCGCACCCTTCCCACTCCGCCGGCTCCATTCGGAGCCGGCTTCCTCGTGGGAAGGGGTTTCCCGCTGGGCTGGCGGGCGGCCTTCTGGCGGTCGCCCGCCAGCCCAGCGGGAAAGCCAAAATACCCACAACGGTCTTTTGACCGCGCAGCGGTATTCTGGCGGTCCCAGCCAGGCCGGCGGCTTCCGCCGCCGGCTGGGGTCAGAATGACCCCCAAAGTGTCTCCTTCGAAATTGCAATACTGCCAAAGGAAAGTGAAATATTTGGGTCACCAAATAGAAAAAGGGTCGAGAAGAATCATGAAAGAAAGAGTAACGAGTGTACTTCAAATGAGTCCACCCAAAACAAGAAAAGAGGTGAGAAAGTTTTTGGGAATGGTGAGCTACTGTCGCCAATGGATTCCCAATTTCTCAACTTTAGCCAAACCCTTACTGAAACTGACCCAAAAAGATGCGCAGGATGAAATAGTGTTGAAGAGAGATGAAATGGATGCCTTTGTTGAATTAAAGGAATGCATGTGCAGAGCTCCAGCTTTGGGTATGCCTGATTACACAAAGCCGTTCACATTGTTTTGTCATGAACGTGATGCATGTTCCTTGTCTGTCTTGACTCAAGCCCATGGTGGCGTAAACAGACCAGTAGCATATTTTTCAGCTACTTTGGATCCAGTCGCAGCAGCCTTACCAGGATGCTTGCGTGCTGTAGCAGCAGTTGGTATAAGCTTAAATCAGAGTGAGGGAATAGTAATGGGACATCCCTTAACAGTTATGGTCCCTCACTCAGTCGAAATACTTTTGACACGTTCCCGGACACAGCACATGACTGGTGCTAGGCTTACAAGGTACAAGACAATAATTTTGGGATCACCTAATGTGCAGCTGAAAAGGTGCACTACGTTGAATCCAGCAACTTTGTTTCCCAGTGAAAATGTTGAAATTGAAAATGCCAAAGACATCGAACATGATTGTCTTCAGGTGACTGAATTTTGTACTAAACCAAGACCTGATATCAAAGATACTCAATTGGAAGAAAATGATCAGATTATTTTTGTTGATGGTTCATGTTTGAGAGATGCACTAGGAATATTGAAAGCAGGATATGTTGTATGCACAATAACTGGTGTTCTAGAAGCATCTTGGCTTCAGGGAGTTTACTCTGCACAAGTAGCGGGACTAGTAGCCCTTACTAGAGCTTGCCAACTTTCCGCATTAATGAAAGTCACCATTTATACTGACAGTCAGTACGGATTTGGAATAGTGCATGATTTTGGACAATTGTGGTCACTAAGAGGCTTCATGACCTCTTCAGGATCACCAGTGAAAAATGGTGGAAAGAATTAGAGAATTGTTACATGCTATCCAGTTACCAGGAGAAGTAGCAGTGGTAAAATGCAGTGCACACTCGAAATCACAAGATTTAATTTCTTTGGGAAATGGATATGCGGATCAAGTCGCAAGGTTTTGCGCATTGAACTGTATATTGCTCAGAGACGAATGGAATTTGATAAATGAACCAGAACTTGAACCAAGTGAAACCTTTGCTCTAAAAGTTGTAGACACAATAGAAGAATTAAAATTCCTACAAAATAATGTTAGTAAGGATGAAAGGCTCTCATGGAGTAAATTACAATGCGTAAAGAAACCAGACGATTTGTGGGTTTCAAGTGAAGGGAGATTGGTTTTGCCAGACAGTCTTTTGACGCAATTAGCCAGGTTATATCATGGACAAGCACACATTGGAAGAGATGCCATGATTAGATTATTCAAAATTGATTGGTTTAATCCCAAATTTCGCCAAGTTGCTGAAGCAGTTTGCCATCGTTGCGTCATTTGCCAACAAATGAACGCAGGAAAGGGAACCGTAGTAAATTTGAGCCACATTGGAAGAGCAGGTGGGCCATTCAGCAGGATGCAAATGGATTTCATTGAGATGCCTATGCATGCAGGCTTGAAATATGTGTTGGTGATTGTGTGTATTTTTAGTGATTGGATTGAAGCATACCCTACACGCAGAAATGACAGTCTCACAGTTGCAAAACTTCTCTTGAGAGAACTAATACCACGTTTCGGATTCCGATCTCTTTAGAATCAGATAGGGGAAGTCACTTCAATAACGGAGTAATCAAATTACTATGTGCAGAATTGAACATTGAGCAAAAATTGCATTGTAGCTATCGCCCTGAAGCATCAGGACTAGTGGAACAAATTAATGGCACGCTGAAATTGAGAATGGCGAAAATATTCGCATCCACAAATTTGAAATGGCCTGACGCGTTGCCCTTGGCATTGCAAATGCTCTTGGGAATATTACAGATGATATGGTATTGGACTACTGCAAAGGTCTGGCTGATGTGGTCCGCTCTTTTTCTCACCAGGTGGAGGCAACCACCTTGCCACCGATCCAAGGTCCAGGACACGCCCTGAAAGCAGGTGACTGGGTGGTGATAAAGAAGCACGTGAGGAAGTCGTGCTTGGAACCCCATTGGAAAGGACCCTTTCAAGTGATTCTGACAACTACCACCACTGTGAGGTGTGCGGGAGTTCCCAACTGGATTCACGCCAGTCACACGAAAAGGGTGACGTTTCCCACAGAAGAGGAAATTGAAGCACTGAAATTACCAACAGCTGACAGGAAAGTACCAGACACTGAGACAGAACGAAGAGAGCCTGAAAACGAACAAGAAGAAATTGAGACAGAAGAAATATTCTCAGAGGAAGACGAAGTCGATCCTTTTGAGGACAACAGAGAAGAAGCCTCAGGAGGTGACAGAGATCCTATCTCAGTTGAAGAAGCAGGAGAGCCTAATAAGAGGAGGGCTTTCCCAGAAGCAGACGAGACAGGAAAAGAAGGAGAAGACCTGACTGATCTCCCAGGTGAAAGAGACAAGGCAGAGCAAAGTGAAATTGCTCCAATTCTTCCAGAACCGGTTGCAGGTCCATCAGGTGAAAACAACGTAAACGGAGACAAAGCATATCAAAGACTAAAGAAACATTGAATGAAAACAAATGGCCAAAAGTGAAAGAGAAAAGAAAGGAAGTGTCTATCATAATAACCACATCAAATGAAGAAAAGGACACAGCCAAGGGACAAGACATAAGCGAAAGGGAATCAAAAGGAGATGCAAAATTAAAAAGGAAAAGAATACCGAGCAGAAGATATTCTGGTCCAGAATGGGCATACACAGCCACTAATGATTGGTCAGATGAATTTCTATCTCTTAGTCTTGAAAACGAAGAAGCAGAATGACATTTTGGTACTTGAAAAGTGAAATTTCATGAACATTACCGAATAAGACATTGATAACCTGATTGACTTTTGAAACCGATTTTAAGGCAAGCTGCTAAACCGATAAGAGACTAAGGGCCAGATGTAGCAAAGCGTTTGCGACTCGCAAATGGCGAAAAACGCCATTTGCAAGTCGCAAAAGCCTCACCGGAATGCAGAAATGCATTTTGCGAGTCGGATCCGACTCGCAAAATGCATTTCCGACTCGCAAATAGGAAGGGGTGTACCCTTCCTATTTGCGACTCGCAATGCTATGCATTTTCATTTGCGACCGCGATTGCGGTCGCAAATGAAAGCACAGTTACCATCCACTTGAAGTGGATGGTAACCCAGGCGCAAACGGGAAGGGGTCCCCATGGGACCCCTTCCCCTTTGTGTCTGGAAAAAAAAAAATAATTCAGAGCAGGCAGTGGTCCAAGGGACCACTACCTGCCCTGAAAAATACTGAAACTAAAGGTTTCATTTGTTTTTCAAAGTGCAGCTCGTTTTCCTTTAAGGAAAACGGGCTACACTTTGAAAAAAAAACACTGCTTTATTTAAAAGCAGTCACGGACATGGTGATCTGCTGTCTCCAGAAGGCCACCATCACCGTGAGTGCCCTGACTCGCTATGGGGTCGCAAATTGCGACCCACCTCATTAATATTAATGAGGTGGGTCTTTGCTACCCCATAGCGACTCGCAGAAGGTGTCTGAGACACCGTTCTGCATTCCAAATTGCGAGTTGCAATTTGCGAGTAGCTGGGACTCGCAAATTGCAACTCTCAATTTGGAGTTTTGCTACATCTGGCCCTAAGCTGCTAAAGAAAACCGTGTGAACTTTGACCTCGTTCATCTTTTATATATATCTGCGAATTTGATTTGATAACGTGTCTTCAGCTTTCTGATTCTATATAGGTCACGGCAGACAATACTACACAAGGACATAAAATGAAATATTGTAAATACATGTGTATAGGTCTAATAACTGCATGCGTACTAATAATTATGGCAATAATTCTAGGAATGCATGGAGGGAATGAAAGAGACGCGAATGATGCTTCTATTCTTAAAACTACTACTGAATTAACTCCTTTGAAGAAACTCGAACAAGACGAAAAATATTTACACAACAAGAAAGAACTTTCTTCTAACGTTTTCTATCGCTTGCTGAATGAGTATGTTGAGACAATGGACGCGAAACATTGTTATGTGTCCACATAAATACCTACCTCAGTAATAGAAGGGGTGACATATCATAGCATGCCTCTTACGTATGGAATAACATGTAGCTTGTTACTAACCAGATTTTATGGCCAAGAGTATATTCAATATTTATTTTCCAATCATGATGTCATATTTTCATATGTCCCCATAATAGAGTACTTGAGTAAAGTAGCAAGAGATTATTATATAAAAATAGATAGGGGTTTCTTTGAACCAATATCACTGTTTTCCACATTTCATGCTCATAAAGAAAACCTTACATGCTTGCTTTCACCAGTAGAGAAAAGCTTTTTAGATCACACTGAAGATAGAAGGAAAATGGTAAAGGAAAAATTAGAAAAAGAATTACATAAGAGGACATCTGTAGATAACTATGCTTTTGCCGCAATAAAGACACAAGGGAAACTAGCTTTAGACGCAATACACATAGGGAAACTTTGTATATATAGACCTAAATCATACTATGATACAATCTTTGTAGGAACGAGTGAATGTAAACACGTGTTTTTATTCCAGAGTAAAGGGACGTTCATGTTAAATGGCCTAGATCCAGCTACTCCAGGAGTATATTATATTTGTGGACTCAATGCCTATTATCGTCTTCCAAAGGGATGGTATGGGAGATGTTATTTGGGAATAGTATTTCCAAATATTTTTCAACTAGACGTCTTAAAGACATTTCCAAAGCTGTCTGAATTACATCGTATTCAGAAAAGGGAGACAGCTTCTGGTGTGGTAGGAGATATATTTGGAGCAATGATTCCTTCAATAGGAGTTATATTGAATTCAATTAAAATACGAAAGTTTTCTACTATTGTGGATAACATGCTGACAAAATTCTCAGGAGCAATGATCCTGATGGATACTGAACTCGCTGCAGAAAGAGCTATGACTCTTCAAAATCGGCTTGCTTTAGACATTCTTTTAGCAAAGAATGGCGGCGTTTGCAAAATGCTTAGTGCACGTCACGGTTGTTCATATATACCAGACAACAGTGGGCAAATTAGAAATATGCTTACAAATTTAACTAACAAAAGTACAGATATGAAAGAATTTAAAGAACCAGGAGTATGGGAAAAGGTTGGAAAAGGATTTGCTTCAGTGGGAAATTGGCTCAGCAACATTTGGAACAGATTATTACTGAAAATAGTAAAAGGAATATTAATAATATTAATTTGCCTAATAGGTATTTGGGGAATATGGAAAGCTATTAAAATATTAAAATCAAGAAACAAAAGAAGAATAGAAAAGAAAGAACAAAAGAGAATGGTAGAAATATACAGGGAAAAATCAAAGGAAGTGAAGAGAAAAAGGGAATTGACTGAAATGCCAAATTACTGAAACAGAATTTTAATGAAATAAAATTTGTGATGGAAGATTTAATGTGATGACATAATTAGTCATTAGAGGAGGGATTGATGAAGCAGAAAAAAAAGGCTAACAAGCATTCATATATCATGTAACAAAATTGTATAAGACAATGTGATTTTAGCAAAGAAAAATAATGTGTGTAGAAAATGTGCCATCGAAGTAGTTCGCCATTGGTATAAACGAGCTTTATTAATCATGAAGAATGGACAATGTGGTAATCCGTCATAATTGCAGATGTATTTTATGATTTTCTCGTTAAAACTGTTATATGCTTAGCTTACATTTAGCACCTGTGAGCACCTGAACCAGCCTTCCCTTGATAAACAGAAGGAAGGCTTTCAGCACCAAGAGGACGGCTCTCAGCTCCAGAAGGCTGGTGTGGAGTCGGAACTCCGCCGGACATTAGAGGCCTATGATTTTCACCTCTCCCAGACAGCCTCCCAAACCCATAAACAATGCATCTGTCACCACAGTCAAGTCTGGGTGGGACAGGGAGAAGGGCCTGCCGCTAGCCCGATCGTGGTCCAGCAGCCAGCACTGTAGGTCTTTCACAGTCTCCTCTGAGATCTGAATGTGGTCAGAGTGGCACTCCTGATGTTGGGCCCAATGAGACTTTAAATTCCACTGCAGAGCCAGCATATGCCACCTGGCATACTCGACTAGAATGATGCAGGAGGCCCCTAGAGCCTCAGAGTCGACCTCACTTCAATCCAGGACTGTGGCTAAAAGATAGGAATTATAACCTGAATATCCTGGACTCTCTTTTACGTGGGGAAAGGCACAAAACCAAACCATATCCAGAATGGCTTGGATGCATCTAAGGAGTCAGGTGTGGCTTTAGCATGTTGATAGTGAACCCTAAAGATGACAGTAGGTTTGAAGTCTGCAGGTAGGTTGAAGACTGTCTGGGGCGAACTTGCCTTCAACAGCCAGCGTTGAAGTAGGGGAAGACTGGCACCCAGACCTCTAAAGGTGTACTGTCACCACTGCTATCACTTTCGTGAACACTCGAGGAGTGCTGGTGAGACTAGAGGTGAGCACAGCAAACTGAATATGCTCCTGTCACACTACAAACTGAAGGTAGCACTGTTGGGCTTGCAGGACCACTCACTGGAAATAGGCGTTCTGCAGGGATAGAGCCACCATCCAGTCACCAGGTTGGAGGTCAGACAGGGTCTGGGCTAGGATGAGCATTCTGAATTTCTCCTTCCATAGAAAGGTGTTGAGAGGGTGCAAGCCTAAAATAGGCCAAAGGTCTCCATCTTTCTTGGGCACCAGGAAGTAGTAGGAATAACAATCACATTCTACTTCTGGCACTGGTGCCCTCTCAACAACCCCTTTGGCCAAACAGGCTTGCAATCCTGCTGCAAATAGAAAGATGGTCCACTGTCAGACGTTGGGGAGGGGGGGTAGGAAGGTATGGTAAGGAAGAAAAGAAGGGTAAGGTGTATCCCCTGTGAACCATCTGTAGAACACACCTTTCCGATATTACTGCCTGCTAGCCCAGGAAAAATCTGTGGATTCTGTCGCCAACTGGGTGGCTATAACGGCACGCTGAAGAGGTTTGGCAGGTTGAGCTCCGGGGGGAGAGGATAGACTGAGCCAGCCCTTGACTTTGACCGAAGAGGGCACCACTGCTTCAACTGCGGAACTGCTGAGTTCCTTGTGGCCAGGGTGACAGTATGGTGCACCTTGGCCAAATCCTCGAAAGCAGCGGTAGAACTGTTGCAGTTGGCGATGTGGGGCAGATAGGCCCAGAGGGCATGTGGTAGCCCTGTTCTCTTTGAAACACTAGTGCGGGATCAGCCTTTTACCCAAACAGGAGAGTCCTGTTAAAGGGCATGTGTATAACAGAGGTCTGGACGTTGCCTGAGAACCCAGTCGATCGCAGCCACGCATGGCAGCGCACAGCAATGCTGACAATGGAATTGGTGGTGTCCATGTCCCATCGAATAGTGAAATTGTCTGCATCACAAATATCGTGAATCGCCTGAGCAAGAACAGGTCGGTTATTCTCAGGCACACCAGGGAGGACTTGTGCCATAATGTTTCAAGGGAATGGGAATAGCTTCCTGTAGGAGGCTGGCCTGGCTTGTAGTGGGTACCAAGGGGTACTTACACTCTGTACCATGTCCAGTTATCCCTTATTAGTGTAGAAGAGGTGTTTCTAGCAGCTTAGGCTGATAGAAGGTAGCTATAGCAGAGCAGCTTAGGCTGAACTAGGAGACATGCAAAGCTCCTACTAAACCACTGATGTCATATGCACAATATCATAAGAAAACACAATACACAGATATACTAAAAATAAAGGTACTTTATTTTTATGACAATATGCCAATAGTATCTCAGTGAGTACCCTCAGTATGAGGAAGCCAAATATACACAAGATATATGTACACAATACCAAAAATATGCAGTAATAGCAAAAGGAAGTAATGCAAGCAGTGTAAAGTTACAATAGATTGCAATAGGAGCACATAGGTATAGGGGCAACACAAACCATATACTCCAAAAGTGGAATGCGAACCACAAATGGACCCCAAACCTATGTGAACTTGTAGAGGGTTGCTGGGACTGTTAGAACACAGTGAGGGTTAGAAAAATAGCCCTCCCCAAGACCCTGTAAGGTAGGTGCACCTACAACCCCCAGAGAGCACAGAAGTCGTGATAGGGGGATTCTGCAAGGAAAACCAACACCAGCAAAGCAACAACAGTGGATTTCCAGACCTGAGTACCTGTAAGAGAAGGGGACTAAGTCCAAGAGTTGCAACAGTGTCGAGAGTGGGCAGATGCCCAGGAAATGCCAGCTGAGGGTGCAAAGAAGCTGCCACTGGATGGAAGAAGCTTGGTGTTTTGCAAGAACGAAGAGGACTAGGAACTTCCCCTTTGGAAGATGGATGTCCCACGTCATGAAGAAGCTTGCAGATGTGTTCCCACGCAGAAAGACCGTAAACAATCCTTGCTAGATCCAAGGGTCACGGTTAGGGTTTTTGGATGCTGCTGTGGCCCAGGAGGGACCAGGATGTCGCCACTTGGATGAGGAGACAGAGGGGGTGCCCAGCAAGTCAGGAAGCCTTCACAGAAGCAGGCAGCACCCGCAGAAGTACTGGATCAGGCACTTAGAAGAGGAGTAATCCGGAGTCCACCCGAGGTCACAAAAGGGAGTCCCACGATGCCGGAGGACACCTCAGAAGGTTGTGCACTGCAGGTTAGAGTGTCGGGGACCCAGGCTTGGCTGTGCACGAAGGAAATTATGGAAGAGTGCACAGGAGCCGGAGCAGCTGTAAATCACGCAGTACCCAGCAATGCAGTCTAGCGTGAGGAGGCAAGGACTTACCTCCACCAAACTTGGACTGAAGAGTCACTGGACTGTGGGAGTCACTTGGACAGAGTTGCTGAGTTCCAGGGACCACGCTCGTCGTGCTGAGAGGGGACCCAGAGGACCGGTGATGCAGTCTTTTGTTGCCTGCGGTTGCAGGGGGAAGATTGCGTCGACCCACGGGAGATTTCTTTAGAGCTCCTGGAGCAAGAAGGAGGCAGGCTACCCCCAGAGCATGCACCACCAGGAAACAGGCGAGAAAGCCGGCAGGATGAAGCCATACAAGGTTGCAGTAGTCGTCTTTGCTACTTTGTTGCGGTTTTGCAGGTGTCCTGAGCAGTCAGCGGTCGATCCTTTGGCAGAAGGTGAAGAGGGAGATGCAGAGGAACTCTGGTGAGCTCTTGCATTCGGTATCTGAAGAATTCCCCAAAGCAGAGACCCTAAATAGCCAGAAAAGGAGGTTTGGCTACCTAGGAAGGAGGATAGGCTAACAAGAAAGGTACGAGTCTATCAGAAGGAGTCTCTGACGTCACCTGATGGCACTGGCCACTCAGAGCAGTCCAGTGTGCCAGCAACACCTGTGTTTCCAAGGTGGCAGAGGTCTGGGGCACACTGGAGGAGCTCTAGGTACCTCCCCTGGGAGGTGCAGGTCAGGGGAGTGGTCACTCCCCTTTCCTTTGTCCAGTTTCACGCCAGAGCAGGGCTGGGGGATCCCTGAACCGGTGTAGACTGGCTTATGCAGAGATGGGCAGCATCTGTGCCCATCAAAGCATTTCCAGAGGCTGGGGGAGGCTACTCCTCCCCAGCCATCACACCTATTTCCAAAGGGAGAGGGTGTAACACCCTCTCTCTGAGGAAGTCCTTTGTTCTGCCTTCCTGGGCCAGGCCTGGCTGGACCCCAGGAGGGCAGAAACCTGTCTGAGGGGTTGGCAGCAGCTGCAGTGAAACCCCGGGAAAGGCAGTTTGGCTGTACCCGGGTTCTGTGATAGAGACCCGGGGGACCATGGAATTGTTTCCCCAATGCCAGAATGGCATTGGGGTGACAATTCCATGATCTTAGACATGTTACATGGCTATGTTCGGAATTACCATTGTGACGCTATACATAGGTAGTAACCTATGTATAGTGCACGCGTGAAATGGTGTCCCCGCACTCACAAAGTCCGGGGAATTTGCCCTGAACGATGTGGGGGTACCTTGGCTAGTGCCAGGGTGCCCACACACTAAGAAACTTAGAACCCAACCTTCACCAGGTGAAGGTTAGACATAACCAGGTGATCATCCCAGGTGGAGCTAAAGACAGCTATATCGTCCACATATGCTGTACTAAAAGCCTCCAACCCTTGCAGGACTGTATTCACCAACCTCTGGATAGTGGCAGGTGCATTTTTCAAACCAAAGGGCATTACTGTGAATTGGTAGTGCCCTCCAACAGTCGAAAATGCAGTTTGTGCTTTAGCATCCTCTGATAACTTGATCTGCCAATACCCTGCAGTCAAATTAAAGGTGCTTAGATACTTGGCAGATGCCAGTGTATCTATGAGCTCATCTGCCCTGGGTATAGAGTGAGCATCAGTTTTTGTTACCTGGTTGAGACCTCTGTAATCTACACAAAACCTCATCTCCCTTTTTCCATCTTTTGAGTGAGGCTTTGGTACAAGCACCACAGGAGAGGCCCATTGGCTTTCAGAATGTTCAAACACTCCTAGTTCAAGCATTTTCTGAACTTCTTGTTTTATGCAGTCCTTTACATGATCAGGCTGCCTATAGATTTTACTTTTGACAGGCATGCTGTCTCCAGTATCTATTGTGTGCTCACACCAAGATGTGGTACCTGGCACAGTTGAAAAGAGTTCAGAAAACTGACTTAGGAGATTTATGCAGTTGTCTTTTTGCTCAGCAGTAAGACAGTCTGCCCAAACTTCACCTTCCACTAGAGCATCCTCTTCTGTGGAAGAGAAGAGATCAGGGAGAGGGTCACTATCTTCTTCCTGTTCCTCATCTGTTGCCATGAGCAGGATGAGAACAGCCCTGTCATAGTAGGGTTTTAGGTGATTGACATGGAGCACCCTAAGGGGACTCCTGGCAGTGCCCAGGTCAACTAAGTAAGTGACCTCGCCCTTCTTTTCAACAATGAGATGGGGTCCACTCCATTTGTCTTGGAGTGCTCTTGGGGCCACAGGCTCCAATACCCACACCTTCTGTCCTGGTTGGTACTGAATCAGAACAGCCTTCTGGTCATGCCATTGCTTTTGGAGCTCTTGGCTGGCCTGAAGGTTTTTACTGGCCTTTTTTTCATGTACTCCGCCATTCTGGATCTTAGGCCAAGTACATAGTCCACTATATCTTGTTTAGGAGCTTTTAAAGGTTGTTCACAACCCTCCTTCACAAGTGTTAGAGGACCTCTTACAGGGTGCCCTAATAGGAGTTCAAAGGGGCTGAAGCCCACTCCTTTCTGGGGTACCTCCCTGTAAGCAAAAAGGAGGCAAGGTAACAGGATATCCCATCTCCTGCTGAGTTTTTCAGGGAGTCCCATTATCATTCCTTTGAGAGTTTTATTAAACCTCTCTACCAGTCCATTTGTTTGTGGATGATAAGGTGTGGTGAATGTGTATGTTACAGCACATTCCTTCCACATGGCAGACATAAAGTTGCTATCCCTGTCTGATACAACTTCTTTTGGAAAACATACCCTGGAAAAGATTCCCAGGAGGGCTTTTGCCACTGCAGGTGCTGTAGTGGTCCTTAGAGGAATTGCTTCAGTATATCTTGTGACATGGTCCACTACCACCAAGATAAACCTATTGCCTGAAGCAGTAGGAGGGTCAAGGGGGCCAACTATGTCAACCCCTACCCTTTCAAAGGGAACCCCAACCACAGGTAGTGGAATAAGGGGAGCCTTTGGAGTGCCACCAGTCTTGCCACTGGCTTGGCAGGTCACGCAAGACTTACAAAAATCCTTTGTGTCCTCTGACAACCTAGGCCAGTGAAACAGGGGGACAAGCCTTTCCCATGTTTTAATCTGACCCAAATGTCCAGCCAAAGGAATGTCATGTGCTAGAGTTAGGAGGAACTCTCTGTACTGCAGGGGAATGACCAATCTCCTGGCTGCTCCAGGTTTTGGGTCCCTTGCCTCTGTGTACAAGAGGTTGTCCTCCCAGTAAACTCTATGTGAGTCACTGACATCCCCATTTTGCTGCTTGACAGCTTGCTGTCTGAGACCCTCTAATGTGGGACAGGATTGCTGTGCCACACTCAGCTCTTCCCTAGCAGGCCCCCCTCCACCCAAAAGCTCAGCAGTGTCTGCTGCCAGCTCCTCTGGTGAAGGTTCTGCACAGGGAGGAAATTCTTCTTCCTCAGAAGTTGAATCATCTGTAGACGGAGGGATAGTGGGTAGGGGTTTACCCTTACTACCCCTAGCTTTAGGGAGCACTTGGTCCATTGTTCCAGGATCCAAGTCACCCTGTCCTTTTTGCTTTTTGGCCTGAGCCCTGGTCAAAGCAAAAATATGCCCAGGAATGCCCAGCATTGCTGCATGAGCCTCCAACTCCACTTCTGCCCAAGCTGATGTCTCTAAATCGTTCCCTAGTAGACAGTCAACAGGTAAATCTGAGGCAACCACAACTTTCTTTGGACCAGTAACCTCCCCCCCCCCCCAGTTGAGATTCACAACAGCCATGGGGTGGCTAAGAGTGTTGTTATGAGTTTCTGTCACTTGGTACTGGTGACCAAGTAGGTGTTGTTCAGGGTGTACCAGTTTCTCTATCACCATGGTAACACTGGCACCTGTGTCCCTGTAGGCCTGAACCTCAACACCATTGATTAGGGGAAGTTGCTTGTACTTATCCATATTAAGGGGACAAGCAACCAAGGTGGCCAAATCAAATGCACCTTCAGAGACTAACACAGCCTCTGTGGTCTCCCTAACAAGACCAACCCCAACTAAGTTACCAAAAGTGAGCCCAGCTACTCCTATGGATTGGCTATGAGTAGGTTTGCTCCCACCACCACTGCTATTACTAGGGGCACTAGAGGTTGCAGTAGGGGTTGTGGTAGTGGGAGGTTTGGTGCTTTTCTTTGGACAACTGACATCAGATGTCCAATGGCCTTTCACTTTACATAAATAGCACCAAGGCTTTTTTACTTGATTAGAAGAGGATTTGGACCCACCACCCCCACCAGAGTGTTTTTGTGGGCCTGATGAAGACTCATTTTTAGATTTGTCCCCACCCTTGTCTGAAGACTTACCATCCTTCTTCTTGCCATCCTTGTCACCCCCTGTATGAACTTTTCTGTTCACTCTTGTTCTGACCCATTTGTCTGCCTTCTTTCCCAGTTCTTGGGGAGAGGTCAGATCTGAGTCCACTAGATATTGGTGTAACAAATCAGACACACAGTTATTCAGAATATGCTCTCTCAGGATTAGATTGTACAGGCTTTCATAGTCAGAAACTTTACTGCCATGTAACCACCCCTCCAAGGCCTTCACTGAATAGTCAACAAAGTCTACCCAGTCTTGTGAGGACTCTTTTCTGGTTTCTCTGAACTTAATCCGGTATTGTTCAGTGGTTAAGCCAAATCCATCCAAGAGTGCATCCTTCAAAACTGGAAAATTATTGGCATCACTATCTCTAACAGTAAGGAGCCTATCCCTACCCTTTCCATTGAAAGATAGCCAAAGGATAGCAGCCCACTGCCTTTGAGGGACCCCCTGTACCATACAGGCCCTCTCAAGTGCAGCAAACCACTTGTTAATGTCATCCCCCTCCTTGTAAGGGGGAACTATCTTGTGCAGATTCCTGGAATCATGCTCTCTCACAGGATTGCTATCAGGAATACTGCTGCTGCCACCATGGGGTCCAAACCCCAACCTCTGTCTCTCCTTCTCCAGATCTAGGGATTCCCTCTCTAGAGCCAGCTGTTGCTGTTTAAGCTTCAGTCTGGTCTCTTCCACTCTCAACTTGTTGAGTTCCCTTTCTAACAATTTGTCTTCAGGGTGGGTGGGTTGGAAATGCCTGGACACAGAAGATATATTGGATTCCACAGAGGGTGACCTGCCCCTAACAGCTTGCACTCTAAGAACTTGGCCTTCAGGAACAAAAACATCCCTACTATGATGGGAGCTTCTATTACTACCAGCATTGCTATGAGGTCTGCTAGGGGGCAGATTTGGAAGAGAACCCTGTACACCTCCCTCAAGGGGCTCCCCTGAGTCAGAGTTTGAGCTATCTCCTAACTTCTCAATTGAAGTGCCAGCTAGGGTCTTATCATTCTCAATAAGCACGTTAGACAGAAATTCTCTAGAAGGGTTCTTTCCTACCACTAAACCTCTATCAATGCAGAGACTCCTTAGGCTCTTGAAGTTAAGATTGTCATATGTTGTATTGACCATTTTAAGAGAAGTTCCTACATCAGACATGATAGAAGAAGGTTTAGGGACAGTGAGAAGAGAGAAAAAGTTTCAGGACTTTTTAAAGAACAGAAAAGAAAAACTTTTTCAACTTTTTGAAACTTTTAGAAAGTTTAGGAGTACTTTTCAGCACTTAGCAGATAGTGTAAGAGAAGAAAAGCAAACTTTTTGGATAGGTGTACATACACTGAACTTGTTTTGTATATTTTTCTCTTATGAGAAGTACAATATGACAAAGTGGTAAGTAGTTACAAGTACTTATCCCATCGCTGCACAACCAATGTAGGAGGCTGGCCTGGCTTGTAGTGGGTACCAAGGGGTACTTACACTCTGTACCAGGTCCAGTTATCCCTTATTAGTGTAGAAGAGGTGTTTCTAGCAGCTTAGGCTGATAGAAGGTAGCTATAGCAGAGCAGCTTAGGCTGAACTAGGAGACATGCAAAGCTCCTACCATACCACTGGTGTCATATGCCCAATATCATAAGAAAACACAATACACAGATATACTAAAAATAAAGGTACTTTATTTTTATGACAATATGCCAAAAGTATCTCAGTGAGTACCCTCAGTATGAGGATGCCAAATATACACAAGATATATGTACACAATACCAAAAAATATGCAGTAATAGCAAAAGGAAGTAATGCAAGCAATGTAAAGTTACAGTAGATTGCAATAGGAGCACATAGGTATAGGGGCAACACAAACCATATACTCCAAAAGTGGAATGCGAACCACAAATGGACCCCAAACCTATGAGAGCTTGTAGAGGGTTGCTGGGACTGTAAGAAAACAGTGAGGGTTAGAAAAATAGCCCACCCCAAGACCCTGTAAGGTAGGTGTAAATTGCACCTACAACCCCCAGAGAGCACAGAAGTCGTGATAGGGGGATTCTGCAAGGAAGACCAACACCAGCAAAGCAACAACAGTGGATTTCCGGACCTGAGTACCTGTAAGACAAGGGGACTAAGTCCAAGAGTCATAACAGTGTTGAGAGTGGGCAGATGCCCAGGAAATGCCAGCTGAGGGTGCAAAGAAGCTGCCACTGGATGGAAGAAGCTTTGTGTTCTGCAAGAACGAAGAGGACGAGGAACTTCCCCTTTGGAGGATGGATGTCCCACGTCGTGAAGAAGCTTGCAGAGGTGTTCCCACGCAGAAAGACTACAAACAAGCCTTGCTAGATGCAAGGGTCACAGTTAGGGTTTTTGGATGCTGCTGTGTCCCAGGAGGGACCAGAATGTTGCCACTTGGATGAGGAGACAGAGGGGTCGCCCAGCAAGTCAGGGAGCCCTCACAGAAGCAGGCAGCACCCACAGAAGTACCGGATCAGGCACTTAGAAGAGGAGTGAACCGGAGTCCACCCGAAGTCACAAAAGGGAGTCCCACGACACTGGAAGACAACTCAGAAGGTTGTGCACTGCAGGTTACAGTGTCGGGAACCCAGGCTTGGCTGTGCACGAAGGAAATCCTGGAAGAGTGCACAGGAGCCGGAGCAGCTGCAAATTACGTGGTACCCAGCATTGCAGTCTAGCGTGGGGAGGCAAGGACTTACCTCCACCAAACTTGGACTGAAGAGTCACTGGACTGTTGGAGTCACTTGGACACAGTTACTGAGTTCCAGGGACCACGCTCGTCATGCTGAGAGGGGACCCAGAGGACTGGTGATGCAGTCTTTTGTTGCCTGCGGTTGCATTGACCCACGGGAAATTTCTTCAGAGCTCCTGGTGCAAGAAGGAGGCAGGCTACCCCCAGAGCATGCACCACCAGGAAACAGGCGAGAAAGCCAGCAGGATGAAGTGATACAAGGTTGCAGTAGTCGTCTTTGCTACTTTGTTGCGGTTTTGCAGGCGTCCTGAGCAGTCAGCGGTCGATCCTTTTGGCAGAAGGTGAAAAGGGAGATGCAGAGGAACTCTGATGAGCTCTTGCATTCGGTATCTGAAGAATTCCTGAAAGCAGAGACTCTAAATAGCCAGAAAAGGAGGTTTGGCTACCTAGGAAGGAGGATAGGCTGGTAAGAAAGGTAAGAGCCTATCAGAAGGAGTCTCTGACGTCACCTGATGGCACTGGCCACTCAGAGCAGTCCAGTGTGCCAGCAACACCTCTGTTTCCAAGATGGCAGAGGTCTGGAGCACACTGGAGGAGCTCTGGGCACCTCCCCTGTGAGGTGCAGGTCAGGGGAGTGGTCACTCCCCTTTCCTTTGTCCAGTTTCATGCCAGAGATGGGCTGGGGGATCCCTGAACCAGTGTAGACTGGCTTATACAGAAATGGGCACCATCTGTGCCCATCAAAGCATTTCCAGAGGCTGGGGGAGGCTACTCCTCCCCAGCCCTGACACCTTTTTCCAAAGGGAGAGGGTGTAACACCCTCTCTCTGAGGAAGTCCTTTGTTCTGTCTTCCTGGGCCAGGCCTGGCTGGACCCCAGGAGGGCAGAAACCTGTCTGAGGGGTTGGCAGCAGCAGTAGCTGCAGTGAAACCCCAGGAAAGGCAGTTTGGCAGTACCCGGGTTCTGTGCTAGAGACCCGGGGGATCATGGAATTGTCACCCCAATGCCAGAATGGCATTGGGGTGACAATTCCATGATCTTAGACATGTTACATGGCCATGTTCGGAGTTACCATTGTGACGCTATATTTAGGTAGTGACCTATGTATAGTGCACGCGTGAAATGGTGTGCCCGCACTCACAAGGTCCGGGGAATTTGCCCTGAACGATGTGGGGGCACCTTGGCTAGTGCCAGGGTGCCCACACACTAAGTAACTTTTCACCCAACCTTCACCAGGTGAAGGTTAGACATATAGGTGACTTATAAGTTACTTAAGTGCAGTGGTAAATGGCTGTGAAATAACGTGGACGTTATTTCACTCAGGTGTTGCACTGGCAGGCCTGTGTCAGATTTGTCAGATCTCCCTATGGGTGGCAAAAGAAAAGCTGCAGCCCATAGGGATCTCCTGGAACCCCAATACCCTGGGTACCTCAGTACCATATACTAGGGAATTATAAGGGTATTCCAGTATGCCAATGTGAATTGGTAAAATTGGTCACTAGCCTGTTAGTGACAATTTGTAAAGCAGAGAGAGCATAACCACTGAGGTTCTGGTTAGCAGAGCCTCAGTGAGACAGTTAGGCATCACACAGGGAACACATACATATAGGCCACAAACTTATGAGTACTGGGGTCCTGGCTAGCAGGGTCCCAGTGACACATAACAAACATACTGACAACATAGGGTTTTCACTATGAGCACTGGGCCCTGGCTAGCAGGATCCCAGTGAGACAGTGAAAACACCCTGACATATACTCACAAACAGGCCAAAACTGGGGGTAACAAGGCTAGAAAGAGGCTACTTTCTCACAGGCCGTAAAGCGCGAAGATTGTATTCCCTAGGATGGAGGATGGTGACCCAACAATGAAGTAAAGAAGGGCGTAGCTAGGTCTACCTTTGGAAAATAAAAGAGCACCTTGTTAGCAAAGGGCAGTTGAATAGTTCTTCATAAACACTGCTGCCTGGCAGATGGTAGGTGAGGGACTGCTTTTTCTGTTGTTCAAGGTGAGGATGTTTCTAGGCAGGGCCTGCCACTGTATCGGTTGTGGATTACTGCATCTGGAAGTCTGAAGACAGCCAGGTGCAAAGACCTCATACTTTCTTTTGCCCTTGTTTTAAATACTCTTGTTTGAAGCCAGCATCGCTGCCACCTGTTGTAGGAACCACCACACTGCCCAAAGGCTGTGCCTGAGGAGCAGCAAGAAAATGATGTGAAACAAACAGCCAAAACTGGTTCTAAAAACAGTGGATCCATATTCCCTGTTTGCTTTCAAATTACTATGTGCAGCATTGAACATTGAGCAAAAATTGCATTGTAGCTATCGCCCTGAAGCATCAAGACTAGTGGAACAAATTAATGGCACGCTGAAATCAAGAATGGCGAAAATATGCGCATCCACAAATTTGAAATGGCCTGACGCGTTGCCCTTGGTGTTAATGTCAATGAGAAACACACCTGATAGAAAAACTGGACTATCACCGCACGAAATTCTCATGGGCAGAGCCATGAGACTTCCAGCAGTTCCTGCAAATGCTCTTGTAAATATTACAGATGATATGGTATTGGACTACTGCAAAGGTCTGGCTGATGTGGTCCGCTCTTTTTCTCACCAGGTGGAGGCAACCACCTTACCACCGATCCAAGGTCCAGGACACGCCCTGAAAGCAGGTGACTGGGTGGTGATAAAGAAGCATGTGAGGAAGTCGTGCTTGGAACCCCATTAGAAAGGACCCTTTCAAGTGATTCTGACAACTACCACCGCTGTGAGGTGTGCGGGAGTTCCCATCTGGATTTACGCCAGTCACACGAAAAGGGTGACGTGTCCCACAGAAGAGGAAATTGAAGCACTGAAATTACCAACAGCTGACAGGAAAGTACCAGACACTGAGACAGAACGAAGAGAGCCTGAAAACGAACAAGAAGAAATTGAGACAGAAGAAATATTCTCAGAGGAAGTCGAAGTCGATCCTTTTGAGGACAACAGAGAAGAAGCCTCAGGAGGTGACAGAGATCCTATCGCAGGTGAAGAAGCAGGAGAGCCTAATAAGAGGAGGGCTTTCCCAGAAGCAGACGATACAGGAAAAGAAGGAGAAGACCTGACTGATCTCCCAGGTGAAAGAGACAAGGCAGAGCAAAGTGAAATTGCTCCAATTCTTCCAGAAGCGGTTGCAGGTCCATCAGGTGAAAACAACGCGAAACGGAGACAAAGCATATCAAAGACTAAAGAAACATTGAATGAAAACAAATGGCCAAAAGTGAAAGAGAAAAGAAAGGAAGTATCTATCATAACCACATCGAATGAAGAAAAGGACACAGCCAAAGAACAAGACATAAGCGAAAGGGAATCGAAAGGAGATGCAAAATTAAAAAGGAAAAGAATAGCGAGCAGAAGATATTCTGGTCCAGAATGGGCATACACAGCCACTAATGATTGGTCACATGAATTTCTATCTCTTAGTCTTGAAAACGAAGAAGCAGAAAGACACTTTGGAACTTGAAAAGTGAAATTTCATGAACATTACCGAATAAGAGACATTGATAACCTGATTGACTTTTGAAACCGATTTTGAGATAAGCTGCTAAACCGATAAGAGACTAAGCTGCTAAAGAAAACCGTGTGAACTTTGACCTCGTTCATCTTTTATATATCTCTGCGAAGTTGATTTGATAATGTGTCTTCAGCTTTCTGATTCTATATAGGTCATGGCAGACAATACTACACAAGGACATAAAGTGAAATATTGTAAATACATGTGTATAGGTCTAATAACTGCATGCGTACTAATAATTATGGCAATAATTCTAGGAATGCATGGAGGGAATGAAAGAGACGCGAATGATGCTTCTATTCTTAAAACTACTACTGAATTAACTCCTTTGAAGAAACTCGAACAAGACAAAAAATATTAACACAACAAGAAAGAACTTTCTTCTAACGTTTTCTATCGCTTGCTGAATGAGTATGTTGAGACAATGGACGCAAAAGATTGTTATTTGTCCACACAAATACCTACCTCAGTAATAGAAGGGGTGACATATCATAGCATACCTCTTACGTATGGAATAACATGTAGCTTGTTACTAACCAGATTTTATGGCCAAGAGTATATTCAATATTTCTATTCCAATCATGATGTCATATTTTCATATGTCCCCATAATAGAGTACTTGAGTAAAGTAGCAAGAGATTATTATATAAAAATAGTTACGGGTTTCTTTGAACCATTATCACCGTTTTCCACGTTTCACGCTCATAAAGAAAACCTTACATGCTTGTTTTCACCAGTAGAGAAAAGCTTTTTAGATCACACTGAAGATAGAAGGAAAATGGTAAAGGAAAAATTAGAAAAAGAATTACATAAGAGGACATCTGTAGATAACTATGCTTTTGCCGCAATAAAGACACAAGGGAAACTAGCTTTAGACGCAATACACATAGGGAAACTTTGTATATATAGACCTAAATCATACTATGACTCAATCTTTGTAGGAACGAGTGAATGTAAACACGTGTTTTTATTCCAGAGTAAATGGACGTTCATGTTAAATGGCCTAGATCCAGCTACTCCAGGAGTATATTATATTTGTGGACTCAATGCCTATTATCGTCTTCCAAAGGGATGGTATGGGAGATGTTATTTGGGAATAGTATTTCCAAATATTTATCAACTAGACGGCTTAAAGACATTTCCAAAGCTGTCTGAATTACATCGTATTCAGAAAAGGGAGACAGCTTCTGGTGTGGTAGGAGATATATTTGGAGCAATGATTCCTTCAATAGGAGTTATATTGAATTCAATTAAAATACAAAAGTTGTCTACTATTGTGGATAACATGGTGACAAAATTCTCAGGAGCAATGATCCTGATGGATACTGAACTCGCTGCAGAAAGAGCAATGACTCTTCAAAATCGGCTTGCTTTAGACATTCTTTTAGCAAAGAATGGCGGCGTTTGCAAAATGCTTAGTTCACGTCACTGTTTTTCATATATACCAGACAACAGTGGGCAAATTAGAAATATGCTTACAAATTTAACTTACGAAAGTACAGATTTGAAAGAATTGAAAGAACCAGGAGTATGGGAAAAGGTTGGAAAAGGATTTGCTTCCGTGGGAAATTGGCTCAGCAACATTTGGAAAGGATTATTACTGAAAATAGTAAAAGGAATATTAATAATATTAATTTGCTTAATAGGTATTTGGGGAATATGGAAAGCTATTAAAATATTAAAACCAAGAAACAAGAGAAGAATAGAAAAGAAAGAACAAAAGAGAATGGTAGAAATATACAGGGAAAAATCAAAGGAAGTGAAGAAAAAAATGGAATTGACTGAAATGCCAAATTACTGAAACAGAATTTTAATGAAATAAAATTTGTGATGGAAGATTTAATGTGATGACATAATTAGTCATCAGAGGAGGGATTGATGAAGCAGAAAAAGTAAGGCTAACAAGCATACATATATCATGTTACAAAATCGTATAAGACAATGTGATTTTAGCAAAGAAAAATAATGTGTGTAGAAAATGTGCCCACGAAGTAGTTCGCCATTGGTATAAACAAGCTTGATTAATCATGAAGAATGGACAATGTAGTAATCCGTCATAATTGCAGATGTATTTTATGATTTTCTCGTTAAAACTGTTATATGCTTAGCTTAAATTTAGCAGAGGCTTTGGCCTAGTCGCCCGGTCTCAATTTTAACTGCGTAGTCTTCGCTTGTATTAACAAAGACATGTTTTAACTTTAAAAGCTGTATTTTTCCAGTAGAATGACTAATACACTTATCTCAAGGTTTCGTGCTAGGCAAGTTTCATCCCCTCTGAAGCAAGGTCAGTTTCTGCAGGTGCAGACAATAAAGACACTGATACAGAAATAATTGGCAAACTTTGTTGCTACTTGTGTTCCAAAACTCCAAGGACACCTTATGCATAAATGAGTACTAAGAGAAAGACACTATTCATTGGTCAAAGAGAAACCACCCCATGGACCCTCCAATGGAAGACCCTGAAGAATTTGGAACGTTTTCTTACTTAAACCCACCGGACAACGAGAAGCCTGCCATTTTCTTTGATGCCATTTTGAAGCCAGATTCAAGACGCCATTTTAAATGACACTTTGATGCTTTTTCTCTATCCCAGAGAGAGAGACTTTAAAGAATTCTCACCCTAGAGACTTTAACTTTAACTTTACCCCGTCTTGCCCATACGATAACTTTTGCCCCATTTTCATTGCTGCCGCAAGGAAAACTTGACTTAAACTTTGCCCCTTTGAAATCTGCCCCATGCTGATCAAACCAGTACCTAAAGGACGAAGACTTACCTTGAATGCTGATTGTATTTGGTAATTATGAAAGGATAAATGTATTATTCATTGTATTTTCCTTCTTAGGTACCAACTGCTTATTTTGACAGAGCCTAAGCTAGAAGTTTTCTAAATTTATGTTGATAAAATTCTTTTGCATGAAGCCCCACATGCCAATGCTAATCAGAGGTTAGTTGAGGTATTCATTTGATGCACCACGCTGAATTGAAATCTTGTTATGCTGACCAATGTATGCAATTAGTCAAATTCAGTTACTTTTATTAGTGATTTGCATTGCTATAACTGAGTGTATTATGATCCAATTTTTGCGTAGATTGCGTTTCTTCCGTCGTTATGGACAGCTAGTAATGTTCGTATATGTATATCATTTGATTTTGAGACTTACTTATATTGTATTAGCTTTGTTAATATAGGGAAATAAACTCATTAACCTTTAATAAACAGGTGTGGTTATTCATGACTGAAAGGTCATGGTGTGTCTAATTACTGATTTTCAGTTTAACTAATTAGTTGTATTGATTACTAATTGAGTATTGGTTATTGATTATAAATGGTTATTGATTATTGATTTGAGGGATCCGACAATTCTTTGGATGAGGAGAGCTCAACCCGGTCAAAAGATTCACCGACCTCCGGAGTGTCCAAGTATAAATAATTTATACATACTGGACGCGCTATCAGTAGATGGTAGCAGAGGATGGTTTGGCCTTTTGGGACCCCATCCGAACAATAGACGGATTCAAGTTAGAATTTTCTTGGATAAAACAAGTTGGAGAGATGATGATGCCCTAAATCCCCATTGACTTTCCCGGAATCTCGGAGCTTGCGAATGGAGGAAATGGAGGTGTGAGAATGTTTTCGGCGTTTCTAGTGACGGTATGAGTGAAGTTAGGGTTTTGCGCTTGCACAGCTTATGCCGCAGATGAATTGAGAAGTTTGTGAGGATTTTTAGGGGGTTACTAACTCCAATCAAAATTTTAGAGGAGTGATACTCCAAAGTGTGAGAGTAGGGAAGTCGTCGAACTTCATATGTGTGTAGCGCTTTGTGCAGGAAAAATTGTCCACATGGTTGTTGATGTTGAGACGGGTCCTGCGAGGTCAAGAGACTCCGGAGTATGTTGAAAAGTGTATGAGACACTTGATTGATGTTGTAATTTGTTCGGTTTAATAGGTTGATCGGGCGTGGTCAACAAGTCAGTACGAATGTTGAGGAATAAAAGAAAATTATTTCGACTTTGAGATTTGACGAATTCTAAGGTGCATTAGAATATAAGGGTTTTCAGAGTCACCATCAATTTTCAATCAGATTCTAAAGAAAGATTTGGAATCATTGGAATTACCTTTTGAATCAACCTTAGTACAGTATATTGTTGATTTATTGATTGCATCCAAAACAGAAAATGACTGTACAGTTGACACTATTGCCCTACTGAACCATTTGGGAAGGAATGGACACAAAGTGTCTCCTTCGAAATTGCAATACTGCCAAAGGAAAGTGAAATATTTGGGTCACCAAATAGAAAAAGGGTCGAGAAGAATCATGAAAGAAAGAGTAACGAGTGTACTTCAAATGAGTCCACCCAAAACAAGAAAAGAGGTGAGAAATTTTTTGGGAATGGTGAGCTACTGTCGCCAATGGATTCCCAATTTCTCAACTTTAGCCAAACCCTTACTGAAACTGACCCAAAAAGATGCGCAGGATGAAATAGTGTTGAAGAGAGATGAAATGGATGCCTTTGTTGAATTAAAGGTGTGGTGAATCCTAGTTTGTTTTAGCGGGATAACAGGAGTTAGCTTAGCCGTAGGCTTGTAAACTCGTGCCCCCGTCACCCAGTGACTTTTAACCTACTTAGCTTGCTCTGTCTTAGACCATTTAATTATTTATTTCCTTTAAAATGGCGGGCTTGTTTATAGTTAGGCCACTTGTTATGGGTTCTATTATCAGTGTCACTGCACCAAGGCGTCTAGATCAAGCACGAAAGACAAACATACAGTAGGCATTCACACTTAGGGATTTTCCCTCTCTATACTTTCGAGGGATTGTTGATATTAATTGCCGTCCCAAGCATGCCTGTTATCTATTGTTATGAATTACACTTATGTCAGGGGACCTTGTAAATCTGTACAAATACAACACACTTTTAGACAGATAATCAGAGGGATTCCGACCAGAGGGCATCGCCACCATCGCTGATACCGATGCTAAAGTCATCTTGACGCTGACCCAGTCTTCGTGTCCCTGCGGAGTCTGAGATAGAGACCTCATTCCAAGGTAACAAGGGTTGGGAGCTCCTCTCATGGACACGGCTTTGGCAGATTAGGCTTAAAGAACCCAGCGCTCCTTTTATAGGTAGGAGGTTAGACTTACTCTCCTTAGGGTATTAGGACTTATTCCATTTCTTTTACATATACATATATTTCTTTCATATATTGCATAATGGTGGGGGTCTTTATAACAATGACTCTCCTCTTCACAATACTGTTGCTTGGTATATTCATTATCCTAATCATTGCAGTTCATGCAATTTATCGCAAATTGCAGTTATGTTGAATAAATAACTTCACTGCATCTGTGTTATTGCCTTTGTTTGTATGAGACATAATAAATCTGTGAGAAAAGGGTAATTTCCGTTTAACCACGACAACCCTGAGAGATCTTACTTTGAGTCCATGCGTAAGCGACTGCTACAAATCACCTTTTACTATTGTGTTTCTGGTGAGGTACTGCTAGTAAGCCGGTAAGGTTTGGACAACAGTTACAACTAGTTGTAGGAAGGAACTTAGTCACCTACAAACAAAAGTACTGTCATCCTGAGACCAGCAGTCTTGCTCAGAGCAAGAGTCCAAACTACGACATGGCGCCACCAACGATGGTGTTTAGGCACTAATTTACGGATACCCTGACTATCACTGTCTCACAGACAACAGGTACCCTCAGTACCATTATACGGAGACGTCCGTGGTCTTTGGGAGAATCCTCCTCAGCCGAACGGGTAACCCCTAATTAGGCTGTAGGTTGTTCGAGCTCGAACTCACAAAAGGAAAAACTTCCCCTATTTTGGTGTTCCGTTTTTCTAAAGAACTATGGCTAATACCATAGACATTCCTGCAAATGCTAGACATGCACTTACACAACATTTATTAGCGCATGGCCTTACAGAAGAGGGCGGGGAGGTTACTTTGATTATAGAAGCAACTGAAGCATACCAAACTGAAACATTTTACTGTTGGGTTGCCTTTCCTGGGGCTGACCAACGAACGCACACATTTCACACATATGACATTGCGGACGTTCCAGTACGATATGAAGCATACCAGTATCATGAAATATCGCTCACATATCAAGAGCATCAGAACTGGTTTGAAGGCGCCCTACCACATGTACTACGACGAGTGAGGCTAGGTCCTTTAAGTAATGAAGGGCCTACATGGCCCATGTTTGCCACATATACACCTCACCCGGGCATACAGAATATGCCGGTTGTAGATTTAAGAATATTATATAATGAATTAGTGCATTATGTAGACGACTAGTTCAGTTCGTAATGCGAACATTGAACACTACACCAGCGCGTCCAGCACCGCCAGTCGCTGGGGGATATCAATTGGCTACTGGAATTAATCCACAAACAGTACATACCATCATGGGTAAAGTGCCCTCGGAACGGGAAAAAATACCGTTCTGGATTGCTCAGAAAACAAATCAGCTAGAAGCTGTGTTCCCCCATACGGGGCCACAGGAAAAACATAGATTGCTCACTATGTGCTTGCCATTTGGGATGGTTCCCTCGGTGGATGATTGTGCCACTTGGGGTACAGTCTTCGCTGCCGTTTATACTACCACACATGGGACCCCTATACTTGCCAATTTACCGGAAGTGTTAAAACAAATACAAAATGAGCATGGGGCTGCACCGGCCCTGGATCTGGGGATGAAATTAATGCGTAACTTTGACGCTGTCTCCTTGATAATATTAAGTAATATTAAAGGGCAAGCAGTAGCACTGGCAATACGCCAACGTCTCAGAGAAACTCCACATGTGGAACAGGAGAGGCAGCTACCGAAAATAATATCAGATACTTATACTAGTATAGGACGGGATGGATTGGGGGCCAAGCCTAAAAAATTGGACAAACCAAGTACTACCCATAAGGAAGGTACAAAGCAAGCACAAGAGGGCTCTAAGAAGCGCTGGGACAAACAAAAAGATTTCAAAGACAGGAGAAATAAAAGAGCTGATTCTCCACATCCGGAGTACTCCGAAAGGAGGTATAATCTCAGAAATAGGGATAACATTAGAACTCCAGACAGATATACTGATTCACGTCTTTCTCGTTCCTTTCAGGACGCACTGGATAGACGTAGCGAGAGAGGGGGCCGTCAAGATCGACGTCCGGAATACGTGAAAGAAAAGAAAGACTCACCGCAGTCTACCATTAAAAAAGAAGAAAAGACTGCTCAACAAAAGCCACAATTTAAAAAGAAGAAAGTGGCAGCGCTGACTATTAAAAATGCCAGTAATATTGAGAACGCTGTTGAGGAACAAGAGGTGGGCAGTGACTCTGTTGGACAGCGCGGCAGAGGTCACGATATGTCGCCAGAGTCTGAAAGATCATCTGGATGCGACAGCAACTAGCGATTACATCGCAGTTGAAACGGCGGATGGCCGCGTTCTCCCGCCCGATCGGGTTTATGATTTAACAATTCAGATAGAGGGAGACGTGGAACGAATTATTAGTGTATTATTCTGGGATGAACTAACAAGTGATATCCTGTTGGCCGAGAGAGATTGGCCACCTGAACATGTCCGCAAGCTCCCGCATGGGGAAGATGTCATTTTGCCTTCTTTCTCTGATCTTGTTCCAGAGGCTGACAAAAAAAGCATATGCTGCTGAATGGGCTTTAGCGCAGGCACCTGCATTATACCGTAATCATGTAGGTTGGGACAAGGATTCTCCTTGTCATGTTATTCCCGTCCGATCTACACCTCAACCGCAGCCGCAATACCCTGTTAAACATGAAGCGAAAGCTCCGGTGACGGAGATACTGTCACAACTTGAATACCAGGGAGTAATAGAGCCCTGTACATCGGCAATGAATAATCCGCTATTTCCCGTTGTGAAACCTGATCATTCATATAGAATAGTGGTGGATTACAGACACTTGAATAGTAATACACGTACATTTGCTATACAAAATTCGCACAGCACAGCGCTGATTAATAATATAGTGCGTAAAAAATACAAAACTACTTTGGATATCTCGAATGGATTTTTCTGCCAGAATTTAGCACATGAAAGTAGGGACTTGAGCGCATTCTCCTTTGGCTCTCAGGAACGCTTTTGTCGTTTACCACAAGGCTATAAAAACAGCCCAGGGCTGTTTTCGGCCCGTGTAACATCAATATTGCAGGAGCTAGATCCCGAGGCATTGTCGTATGTTGACGATATCTATCTCACAGATGATACCCTTGACATTCATCTTGCGAGGGTCGATCGGATAATTGTGGGATTTGCTGCCTTCGGATATAAATTTAATTTTAGGAAAAGCAAGATAGCTTATCTTAGTGTATTGTTCCTGGGATATGAACTATCAAATGAGGGAAAGAGCTTGGCCCCGCACTTTCTAGAAAAATGTGCTCAGCTACAGCCTCCAAACACGCTTAAGAAATTACAGTCATTACTGGGTTTCTTTAATTTTGGCAGAACCTACATTCCAGATTATGCTGAACGCATCAAACCACTATATGACCTAATACAACCAAATTTTTCTAGCAGGCGATGGACAATTGAA
This sequence comes from Pleurodeles waltl, assembly GCF_031143425.1. NCBI lineage: Eukaryota > Metazoa > Chordata > Amphibia > Caudata > Salamandridae > Pleurodeles > Pleurodeles waltl. The sequence goes on from NC_090439.1 coordinate 1,198,280,792, forward strand.
CACACACACATCCTTAGGGATATTCAACGTGACATGCTGGAAGCTAGACACTTATACACACGTGATAACAAAACAAACTTGGTCATCAGAGTAATAGCTGGTGCCCTTGGATTTACATATGTCACCTTTAATGAGGGTGACACTGTGCCTATTGCATACAAATCACATTTATACTCCAATGCAGAGAAACGTTTTGCTCCTACTGAAAAAATTCTGACAGCAGTTCAGATGGCCGTCATAAAGGAGAGACCGCTTGCCCAGGGGAAACGCATAATTGTTGTCTCCCCAGTGCCGGCCTTAGAGGCCGTCACTAAAGCAAGCGTTCCAAACGCTAAAGCATTACATCCACGCTGGATTCAATGGGCAACGTCTCTGACCGCCACTGATGTTGATTATGTGTTTGATCCTAGACTTCAGACACAGGAATTTCTCCAGTATGAACAGGAGTACCCCGCTCCCATACACATATTGCCAATTGACAGTTATGATACGATCATTTATACTGACGGTTCGGCACAACCGGCTGTGGGTACTAAACATCAATACTCAGCAGCTTGCGCAGCTGTGTGCGGGACAATGGAAGACGGCGTTTTCCATCCTCATAATACCTACACTCAGACCTTAGGGGACTGCACAGCCCAGGTGGCCGAGCTTAAGGCTCTACTTCTAGCGCTCGAACATTCAGAGCCAGGAACACTGACATTAATTGTCTGGGAGTCATATTACTGCGTCCAGTCGTACAATGAATACCTCAATCATTGGAAACTGAACGAGCTTAGAGATTCTAAAGGGAACACCATTAAACACAAAATGTTGTGGGGAAGGGTGGCTGATCTTAAGGATAAGCTGCCATGTGTCCATGTAGTTCATACATTGGGGCACCAGCGTGTAGGAATACATGTTGCCGGTAATACATTGGCTGATGAGGCGGCCAAAGCAACAGTAGCTACGGCTTCTGTAGCTGCAGTGACTCGTTCTCGGACGAGGTTGGATAGTGAAATATTGCTTGCCGTTAAAGCATCGGCTGCAGACAAGACCCTTCCGAAAGGATACCCTACGAACTATACCTATCATATCAGTGCACAGAATGTTGCTTTTGCAACAATTCCTGATGTTGGTGATCGAGTGATCCCAAATGAAGACCAAAGATTGGAGCTGATCACAGCTGCACATGAGGGTGTCGCTTCTGCACATGCTGGTATACAGGCCACTATCACCATTTTACAACAACGATACTGGTGGCCTGGTCTATGCAGACGGACTAAACAGTATGTCCTTTGCTGTGACATTTGTCAGCAAATTAAGGGTTCTAATATCAAACGCCCTCCGCAGACATCTCTCTTAGTGTCAGACAAGCCACTTCATTGTGTGTACCTGGATCATTGTGGTCCCTTACAACCTGATGGTGCATACAAATACATTTTAGTGGCTGTTGATTCCTGTTCTAGATTCCTGTGGGTATGGCCACAGCGGTCGGCTGACGCCCGGACTGTTATAAAAGATTTGCTGATCTTTATCGGTACATATGCGGTTGCAGCATTCCATTCGGACCAGGGCCCTGCATTTGCCTCTAAGGCTTTCAGGGACACCATGAGGACGATGGGTGTTGAACTCCATTACTCCTCACCATACCATCCCGAGGGAAATTCGGTCGTGGAGAGGCGGAATCGTGATCTAAAGCAGTCCTTAACAGCTCGAGTTTTAGGTTCAGGCCGCAGTTGGTTACATCACCTATATGGGGTCCAGAGAGCACTGAATAATCTGCCAAGATGGTCCTTGGGGGGTAAGTCTCCATATGAGGTTCTCTTTGGGACACCTATGTATGTCCCCGATCTTGATGCCCCTGGTATGGTGGCAGCAGAAACACCATTTGACATAAAAGAACGTCTCGCTGTTTTACAGGAGCTTCAACAATTCCGTGATGATAAATCATCTGCAAGTGCTGCCACATTGGGAATAAGGGACTTGGCGAAAACTTCGACTGGCTGGATTCCTAACGTTGGGGATCTGGTTTGTGAGAAGATCGCTGTGAAAAAAGAGTTTGGTCCGTCATACAAAGCACCTGTACCGGTCTTGGGAATAAAAGGCACCAGGACTGTCATCCTTCCACCATTGTCTGGTTCTAAATCAAACAGGTTCATCTCCATTGATGACATCAAATTACACCATGTGGCCAATTCTTCACAGTAGACCAGGAGGTCCCTTGGGTAGTTCCCGATCCCCTTTCACTACCCAACAGGACATCCCTCTACATAGTAGGATGACTATCGCTACCACTGATTATACAACTATGTCAGCTGTTGTTCCGGACACTTCCTCGACCATGGGGAGGGCAGAAAATGAACTTTTGTTGGTTCCAGTAACAACTTCAGAGAACTCCCCGATTCAGGATTTGGCTGTATTTTACACGAACACTTCCACCACTAATAACGTTGTCTATCAAGAACTTCCAACAACAGTGGATGGGAATTCGATGGGTCCTGTATTTGCGGAGACTTCCTCTGGCTATTTTGTAGACATTGATGATTTTTCTTCAGATTCATCCTCAACTGTGACTGACACACTTTCGAGAGGTAGCAAATTGTATCGATGGCTTCAAAAGAACTATTTGATATATCCTTGGAACTATCTCTGGTTCTGTTTGACATTTATTGCATTATTTTTTTGGATTGGTTTTGTGACTGTTTTCTTTTTACTCATTAATGGTCACTATATCGCTGACCGCTCCTCTGTGGAGCCTGTTGATGTAATTTTGACACCACACCATTCATCACATAAGGTCCGACGTGATTTGTCCCCTGTCAATATTACAGCTATTCCGATTCCTGATGGAATTGTATGGGACAAAGTTCCGTTCGATATATACGGGCCCACAGAGATAATTCAAATACCATACGTGTTCAAGATTTCTATGTCTGATGTTATTACACCTAATGTTGTTTCTGATGATTGGGATGTCCAAACAGTTGATTCGATGCTGACTGAAATGAAGGACTACTCCGCTTTTGGAAGTGATGATGTATATGATTACTCAATGAATTATGGGGAAATGTTCTGCTATAACAATTGGGGACATCACTACCTACACCGTGCAACTAGATATAGGACTCTCTTTAACTACACCCAATGGGAACACTGTTCTACACCGCAGGTGGGGAGTCCAAAGTTTTACAGTGACAAATTCACATACTTTTCTGGGCATGATACAAAGAATGCTGAATCGTATTATTTTAAATTACCTCCAGCGCAATTTACGAAACTTTTGCTAACAGATACAAAATTGATTTATTCAGATCCCTTTGTTTCCCGACTATCGATTGAGGGTTACGAATATTGGAAGAACACTGTCGATTTGAAGAGTGCATGGGGAACACAAGATTGGCAAATACAGGGTAGGGAGGCTTTGTTTCGCGCTTGCTTAATACCTATGCAAATGATTTTTTTAAATGATACTGTAGAGCAGACATCATGTCTGGGGTTAGCAAAAATTAAAGATCTAAACACGCCCAATATCCCTACTCCGACAAAATTTAGAGATTGGCAACACTTTCTTAATATTTCTGAGGATGGGCTAGATGCATTGGTTAAGGCTGGTGCTTATAATTCTTCCCTTTCCCGTCCCGGGGGATGGTTGGTATGGCCCACCGACACTGATGAATGTCAGAAGCGTTTTTTGAACTCGTCAGGGGTTTTTTCCATTCATAGGCCAGACCCTCGCTTTCTATCGGGTCAACATAGTGGTATAATAACAACTTACAGTGTGGGTAAGCTGTGCCAGCAATGGGTGCAGACAAACACTTTAACAGCGGTGAAACAACACTTGAACACTCTTTCTGACAGCATAGATCTACAAGATTTCCTATTAGGTCCTAAGAAACAACGTTCAAAACGGTTTTTATATGCTATGTATAATGAAATTTGGAAGCTTTCTCAAATTGAGGCTGCTGCACGTTTAAGGCAACTTGATAAGGAAAATTTGGATAAAACATTGGCTGTTGTCGACAATGGCATGAACACGCTATCGAATCGGATTTATTCACTGTCGAATATAGTGTCATCTGCTATTGATATCACTCAGACTGATTTATCTCGGTTATATCATGGGCAAACACAGCTACGTTCCATCATGCAGCTGGGTTGGGCATTACAGACACTGAGAAGTGGCCACATTCCATGGAAATATATTAATGGAAGTCAACTGTTCGCTGCTTTTAATTTTTCCAGAGAACAAGAGACAATGGCTAAAAGGGAGGCTCGTTTCACCTTGCTTCAAGTAGAAAAATTAGATAAGTTGCCCTTCACGGTTGCAGAAAGTCCTTCAACTATTTGGCTCTTACACGGCATAATTAATTTACCATTTTCGACCTTTCGTTTCACAAGCTGCCTAAAACATCTTGCAGTGGGACGATATGAACGGCTATGAGATAGCTTTATTAAGGAAGAGTGGGAGTTGCCCTTTGAGTATCGATATCTGAACGGTGAACAAGAGGTCTTTCTTAGCGGAAGTGAATGTGAGACTACTGTTCGTCATTCCATGATATGCAAACAGGTGTCTCTTCACGGTCTTTGCAATGCGGGGGTCGCAAATTTGGCCTGTTTTCTGAAGGGTACTCCTGTCCCCTTGATTCGTTCAGTGTTTCATGTACTTTCCAATGGAAGTTATGTTCTACTGAGCGATGACAGCTGTTGCGGCTTACGACCTGGAATTGCCTACGCAATCTCAGTCACGAAGGTCGTTACGTGTTGTGGCCATGTTTTGTTTCCCCCCACACAAGAGATACAAGTATCAGAAATGTGGCCCCACATTGATACTATTAATGTGAACTATGACAAGTTGAGCAGACTGAAGGCGCTATTGTTTCAAAAACAGGTCGCCTTGACATTTGCAAAAGAGACGTATGCTCTCCAGATTGCGAGATCATCAGCCGAGATACAATCCCTTTTAAATACCGATTTCCCCAAACACTTTGGAGAGTTGGTATCCAGAATATTCAATGCTTCGAGCACTACTGGGATTGTTCATTTCTTTAAGGCTGTCGGGTCTGGTTTTGTGTCCATCTTCCAGACTGTCTTCGGAGTCATCCCATCAGCCATCCATTCTCTCTTTTCCAGTGTGTTTGGTGGCTTTCCAATTATTTTGGCTTTAATTGGCGGACTACTACTGCTATTTTTTCTGATTCGCGGTGGTTGTTTTTTTCCAGCGACACAGAGCAATGGAGCCACTCCCGTCAACACCGCTGTGCCGTGAACGCATGGTTCGGATCTTCGGTACACCTTTGCTGGTGGAACTAGAATTTGACTGGTCATTGTCATTCCGGCCTCTACTCTGGTGTGTACAAACGGTGTTCCGCTGCATATGGTGTCTCTTTGAACATCTGCCTATGGTCTGTCTTGCTGTTGCACCTACATCTCCTGTGGACCAAGAACTACTGATGTCCCCGATGAGGGTTCATACACGGTCATGCCCCTTGAGACTACGGTTGCTCCGCGAGGCCACCTATGAGCCATCTGTTATACAATCTAACATGGATGAGGACGCTGCAGCAAGTGTCGATACACCGATGAATATGGCTCACTTTTACTCTGTGGATCCGTTTGTCCGTCCAGCTCTCAATTTCACATCAGACGATGTTCACTCTTTTTTAAGATCGTTGAGTGGTGACTTCGATGACATTCTTCAAGATCCTGCGTATAGCACATAATTTGATCAAATTTGCTTACCAGTTCCCGGTTCCAAAATTTGCAATTATATTGAACGTTTGATTTACTTGTCATGGTTGATATTAAAATATCTGTTTGTTAATTGGCTTTTTTAGTTCAGTAGCAGCTTTTTTAGCATTTTGGATTTCTTTCCCTTCATCATACCTGTTACGGCGATGGGGAGGGTGTGGTGAATCCTAGTTTCTTTTAGCGGGATAACAGGAGTTAGCTTAGCCGTAGGCTTGTAAACTCGTGCCCCTGTCACCCAGTGACTTTTAACCTACTTAGCTTGCTCTGTCTTAGACCATTTAATTATTTATTTCCTTTAAAATGGCGGGCTTGTTTATAGTTAGGCCACTTGTTATGGGTTCTATTATCAGTGTCACTGCGCCAAGGCGTCAAGATCAAGCACGAAAGACAAACATACAGTAGGCATTCACACTTAGGGATTTTCCCTCTCTATACTTTCGAGGGATTGTTGATATTAATTGCCGTCCCAAGCATGCCTGTTATCTATTATTATGAATAACACTTATGTCAGGGGACCTTGTAAATCTGTATAAATACAACACACTTTTAGACAGATAATCAGAGGGATTCCGACCAGAGGGCATCGCCACCATCGCTGATACCGATGCTAAAGTCATCTTGACGCTGACCCAGTCTTCGTGTCCCTGCGGAGTCTGAGATAGAGACCTCATTCCAAGGTAACGAGGGTTGGGGGCTCCTCTCATGGACACGGCTTTGGCAGATTAGGTTTAAAGAACCCAGCTCTCCTTTTATAGGTAGGAGGTTAGACTTACTCTCCTTAGGGTATTAGGACTTATTCCATTTCTTTTACATATACATATATTTCTTTCATATGTTGCATAATGGTGGGGGTCTTTATAACAATGACTCTCCTCTTCACAATACTGTTGCTTGGTATATTCATTATCCTAATCATTGCAGTTCATGCAACTTATCGCAAATTGCAGTTATGTTGAATAAAAACTATTATAACTTCACTGCATCTGTGTTATTGCCTTTGTTTGTATGAGACATAATAAATCTGTGAGAAAAGGGTAATTTCCGTTTAACCACGACAACCCTGAGAGATCTTACTTTGAGTCCATGCGTAAGCGACTGCTACAAATCACCTTTTGCTATTGTGTTTCTGGTGAGGTACTGCTAGTAAGCCGGTAAGGTTTGGACAACAGTTACAACTAGTTGTAGGAAGGAACTTAGTCACCTACAAACGAAAGTACTGTCATCCTGAGACCAGCAGTCTTGCTCAGAGCAAGAGTCCAAACTACGACATAGGAATGCATGTGCAGAGCTCCAGCTTTGGGTATGCCTGATTACACAAAGCTGTTCACATTGTTTTGTCATGAACGTGATGCATGTTCCTTGTCTGTCTTGACTCAAGCCCATGGCATTGCAAATGCTCTTGTAAATATTACAGATGATATGGTATTGGACTACTGCAAAGGTCTGGCTGATGTGGTCCGCTCTTTTTCTCACCAGGTGGAGGCAACCACCTTGCCACCGATCCAAGGTCCAGGACACGCCCTGAAAGCAGGTGACTGGGTGGTGATAAAGAAGCACGTGAGGAAGTCGTGCTTGGAACCCCATTGGAAAGGACCCTTTCAAGTGATTCTGACAACTACCACCGCTGTGAGGTGTGCAGGAGTTCCCAACTGGATTCACGCCAGTCACACGAAAAGGGTGACGTGTCCCACAGAAGAGGAAATTGAAGCACTGAAATTACTAACAGCTGACAGGAAAGTACCAGACACTTAGACAGAACGAAGAGAGCCTGAAAACGAACAAGAAGAAATTGAGACAGAAAAATTATTCTCAGACGAAGACGAAGTCGATCCTTTTGAGGACAACAGAGAAGAAGCCTCAGGAGGTGACAGAGATCCTATCTCAGGTGAAGAAGCAGGAGAGCCTAATAAGAGGAGGGCTTTCCCAGAAGCAGACGAGACAGGAAAAGAAGGAGAAGACCTGACTGATCTCCCAGGTGAAAGAGACAAGGCAGAGCAAAGTGAAATTGCTCCAATTCTTCCAGAAGCGGTTGCAGGTCCATCAGGTGAAAACAACGCGAAACGGAGACAAAGCATATCAAAGACTAAAGAAACATTGAATGAAAACAAATGGCCAAAAGTGAAAGAGAAAAGAAAGGAAGTGTCTATCATAACCAGATCGAATGAAGAAAAGGACACAGCCAAAGAACAAGACATAAGCGAAAGGGAATCGAAAGGAGATGCAAAATTAAAAAGGAAAAGAATAGCGAGCAGAAGATATTCTGGTCCAGAATGGGCATACACAGCCACTAATGATTGGTCACATGAATTTCTGTCTCTTAGTCTTGAAAACGAAGAAGCAGAACAACACTTTGGTACTTGAAAAGTGAAATTTCATGAACATTACCGAATAAGAGACATTGATAACCTGATTGACTTTTTAAACCGATTTTGATATAAGCTGCTAAACCGATAAGAGACTAAGCTGCTAAAGAAAACCGTGTGAACTTTGACCTCGTTCATCTTTTATATATATCTGCGAATTTGATTTGATAACGTGTCTTCAGCTTTCTGATTCTATATAGGTCATGGCAGACAATACTACACAAGGACATAAAGTGAAATATTGTAAATACATGTGTATAGGTCTAATAACTGCATGTGTACTAATAATTATGGCAATAATTCTAGGAATGCATGGAGGGAATGAAAGAGACGCGAATGATGCTTCTATTCTTAAAACTACTACTGAATTAACTCCTTTGAAGAAACTCGAAAAAGACAAACAATATTTACACAACAAGAAATAACTTTCTTCTAACGTTTTCTATCGCTTGCTGAATGAGTATGTTGAGACAATGGACGCGAAAGATTGTTATATGTCCACACAAATACCTACCTCAGTAATAGAAGGGGTGACATATCATAGCATACCTCTTACGTATGGAATAACATGTAGCTTGTTACTAACCAGATTTTATGGCCAAGAGTATATTCAATATTTCTATTCCAATCATGATGTCATATTTTCATTTGTCCCCATAATAGAGTACTTGAGTAAAGTAGCAAGAGATTATTATATAAAAATAGATAGGGGTTTCTTTGAACCAATATCACTGTTTTCCACATTTCATGCTCATAAAGAAAACCTTACATGCTTGCTTTCACCAGTAGAGAAAAGCTTTTTAGATCACACTGAAGATAGAAGGAAAATGGTAAAGGAAAAATTAGAAAAAGAATTACATAAGAGGACATCTGTAGATAACTATGCTTTTGCCGCAATAAAGACACAAGGGAAACTAGCTTTAGACGCAATACACATAGGGAAACTTTGTATATATAGACCTAAATCATACTATGATACAATCTTTGTAGGAACGAGTGAATGTAAACACGTGTTTTTATTCCAGAGTAAATGGACGTTCATGTTAAATGGCCTAGATCCAGCTACTCAAGGAGTATATTCTATTTGTGGACTCAATGTCTATTATTGTCTTCCAAAGGGATGGTATGGGAGATGTTATTTGGGAATAGTATTTCCAAATATTTATCAACTAGACGACTTAAAGACATTTCCAAATGCATCGTATTGAGAAAAGGGAGACAGCTTCTGGTGTGGTAGGAGATATATTTGGAGCAATGATTCCTTCCATAGGAGTTATATTGAATTCAATTAAAATACGAACGTTTTCTACTATTGTGGATAACATGCTGACAAAATTCTCAGGAGCAATGATCCTGATGGATACTGAACTCGCTGCAAAAAGAGCTATGACTCTTCAAAATCGGCTTGCTTTAGACATTCTTTTAGCAAAGAATGGCGGCGTTTGCAAAATGCTTAGTGCAAATCACTGTTGTTCATATATACCAGACAACAGTGGGCAAATTAGAAATATGCTTACAAATGTAACTAACGAAAGTACAGATTTGAAAGAATTGAAAGAACCAGGAGTATGGAAAAGTTTGGAAAAGGTTTTGCTTCCGTGGGAAATTGGCTCAGCAACATTTGGAACGGATTATTACTGAAAATAGTAAAAGGAATATTAATAATATTAATTTGCTTAATAGGTATTTGGGGAATATGGAAAGCTATTAAAATAATAAAATCAAGAAACAAGAGAAGAATAGAAAAGAAAGAACAAAAGAGAATGGTAGAAATATACAGGGAAAAATCAAAGGGAGTGAAGAGAAAAAGGGAATTGACTGAAATGCCAAATTACTGAAACAGAATTTTACTGAAATAAAATTTGTGATAGAAGATTTAATGTGATGACATAATTAGTCATCAGAGGAGGGATTGATGAAGCAGAAAAAGAAAGGCTAACAAGCATTCATATATCATGTAACAAAATCGTATAAGACAATGTGATTTTAGCAAAGAAAAATAATGTGTGTAGAAAATGTGCCCACGAAGAAGTTCACCATTGGTATAAACGAGCTTGATTAATCATGAAGAATGGAAAATGTAGTAATCCGTCATAATTGCAGATGTATTTTATGATTTTCTTGTTAAAACTGTTATATGCTTAGCTTAAATTTAGCAGAGGCTTTGGCCTAGTCGCCCGGTCTCAATTTTAACTGCGTAGTCTTCGCTTGTATTAACAAAGACACGTTTTAACTTTAAAAGCTGTATTTTTCCAGTAGAATGACTAATACACTTATCTCAAGGTTTCGTGCTAGGCAAGTTTCATCCCCTTTGAAGCAAGGTCAGTTTCTGCAGGTGCAGACAATAAAGACACTGATTTAATTGGCAAACTTTGTTGCTACTTGTGTTCCAAAACTCCAAGGACACCTTATGCATAAATGAGTACTAAGAGAAAGACACTATTCATTGGTCAAAGAGAAACCACCCCATGGACCCTCCAATGGAAGAGCCCTGAAGAATTTGGAACGTTTTCTAACTTAAACCCACCGGACAAAGAGAAGCCTGCCATTTTCTTTGATGCCATTTTGAAGCCAGATTCAAGACGCCATTTTAAATGACACTTTGATGCTTTTTCTCTATCCCAGAGAGAGACTTTAAAGAATTCTCACCCTAGAGACTTTAACTTTACCCCGTCTTGCCCATACGATAACTTTTGCCCCATTTTCATTGCTGCCGCAAGGAAAACTTGACTTAAACTTTGCCCCTTTGAAATCTGCCCCATGCGGTACCTGAAGGACGAAGACTTACCTTGAATGCTGATTGTATTTGGTAATTATGAAAGGATAAATGTATTATTCATTGTATTTTCCTTCTTAGGTACCAACTGCTTATTTTGACAAAGCCTAAGCTAGAAGTTTTCTAAATTGATGTTGATAAAATTCTTTTGCATGAAGCCCCACATGCCAATGCTAATCAGAGGTTAGTTGAGGTATTCATTTGATGCACCATGTTGAATTGAAATCTTGTTATGCTGACCAATGTATGCAATTAGTCAAATTCAGTGACTTTTATTAGTGATTTGCATTGCTATAACCGAGTGTATTATAATCCAAATTTTGCGTAGATTGCGTGTCTTCCGTCTTTATGGACAGCTAGTAATGTTCGTATATCATTTGATTTTGAGACTTACTTATATTGTATTAGCTTTGTTAATATAGGGTAATAAACTCATTAACCTTTAATAAACGGGTGTGGTTATTCATGACTGAAAGGTCATGGTGTGTCTAATTACTGATTTTCAGTTTAACTAATTAGTTGTATTGATTACTAATTGAGTATTGGTTATTGATTATAAATGGTTATTGATTATAGGTTTGAGGGATCCGACAATTCTTTGGATGAGGAGAGCTAAACCTGGTCAAAAGATTCACCGACCTCCGGCGTTTCCAAGTATAAGTAATTTATAAGGACTGGACGCGCTATCAGTGTCAAACCACGAGACGCACTGAATTCTGGACTTTTTTTATTTTTAGGGAAAAGGCATGAGTACCAGATACTCTGGCCCCAAAACGGAATCATGGCAACATTAAATGCCTGTGAGTGATCGCAAACGGTGCGTCTGTGCTCACTGTGCCTAGAGCTTCAAGGGGGACGGAGACAGTGTGTGTGTGGTAGAAGACGGGGACTCAAAAGGGGCGTGGGAAGTGTAACAAAGGGCGTGGCCTAATAGAGAGGAAAACTTCAGGAACAGTTCTTCCACAAAACTATAAGCTGAAAACAGTAACTTACAATACATTTAAGTTTATACAGAAAAAAAAATTCTGTGCCATTAGAAATAGTAAGTTTGAAAAGGAATTTTTTGGGGAAAATAAGGCCATTTTTAACAGCTAATTTTCTGCTCCAGTTATGATTATTACAGACTTTGCATTTTGCTACTGCATGCCAACGCCTAATGTCAGTTTTTTTGTTACTTTTATTCATCAGCGAACAGAAAAAGAACTGTTCACTTTCCATTTGAAAATATTATGCAGAAATATAATTCCCATTACCTATCCTGCAGGTTTTGTTTTATCCTGAATGGCTTAGCAGCCATTGAAAAGCAAGAAAACAATAACACTGGCTGAGGAGCTAAGCAGTCTGCAAGCGACAAGAAGCCCGGGCAATAAGTACCCAGGGTTCAGTCAGAGAAAGTGTGTGAAAGGCTGGGTACGTCTATGCAAGTGTGCTGACAAAGTCACTCAAGCAGGCCGTCAGAGAAAAGAGTTTATCACAGTGAGCGTCCCACGAACGAGAAAGAACACGAAAATCCACTTAAAAGAACTCTGCATCGGCTGCAGTGAACGCAGTATCCATGGGAGTCAATTCACCAAAATGCCAGGGGTAGAGGAAGTGACATGCGTGCCCTTTGACCTCCACTTTCACTTAGACACATACTCACACTTACACAAATTCACACTTACACACACACTCTCACATAAACACACTCTCATCCACAAGCATGCACACAACATGCATTTAAAGCATTTTACTTACCTCAGCTGCCATGGGAGGGCAAATTCAAATTTTTATTATACTAAGAGTGAATAATATTTTATTATTCACTATTAGTGTAATTAAATTCTGACAGAAAAGAAAGAGTGCAGCCTCGACTGACCTCCATAAGGACAAGCTTCCACTGTGTTCCTGGCACTGAATTTGCCACCCCTGAAGTCAGGAGTCACAAGGCAGTGCCAGGGGTCGCAAAAGGCGACCTCAAAATGACATCCATGTTGCTATCCCAGTCCTGCACACAAGGAAGGGTTTTTTGTTTAAAAGAATGCTTTATTCTCCATTTAAAGACTTCTCCTTTAGTCTCATCGGCTGAAAATGTGCCAATATTCGGCAGTTCCTCTCACTCACTAGACAAGTCTGCTATGTATGACGGTAATGCTTCATTAAAAACTTGAAATGAAACCCTTGGAAAGTATGTATTTTTAGGTCGAGCACAAAATCGCTTTTCGACCTGTTGTAAGTATTCTGTGGGCTATTAGCCACACCCATCTCTTTCACTCAGTCTTGGGCTTGCCTTTCAAAAATCCCTTGATGTCATTGATAAATGCTTTACGATTGTCCCGCCTTGGGGCGATTTTGTTACTGCCTTGCAGACTGGCCCTGGATTACTGACGATTGCCAATATACTTCAGCGTGGGCAGCCTATTTTTTCTTTTGTCTCTCCCCTTGGTGATCCATGGCGCTCACTGCGCAGACAGCACAGAACAGCAGCGAAAACTTTATAAGCAGTATTGAAGTGCTGGTCACATTGTTCACATTGTTACCTAATCAGTCTAATTTATTTTGGCTCTCCCCTTCACGCTCCATAGCTTTCATAAAAACACTGGTAATTGATAAAGACTTTACGTAAAAAACACATAAATCCTGAAAGCGGCTCTCCCGATAGCGGGAGAGCTGATAATACAATATTCACTGCACTCAGGAAACTCACACCATAATGCTTTGCAAGCATTCTTTTACAAAAGATTTTTGCCCATAACTCAGCCTGCGGTGGTCCTAGGACAATGCGACCACCACCAAAATATTCAGCATGACACACTCTTTCTGCCTAGGTCATCCTTGGACCCCCCACTAAGTTAGTGGGGATCCCAAAATAATACCCCCTTCCACCATTCGGTGTCTTTTTAAGCTCTTTCATGGCTGGAACATTTGTGTACCAGCTGAGAGTAGTTAATGCTTTAAGGGCCTTGTTTGTAATATCGTTGCAGCAGGCCTGCCAGCCTCCAAAATGTGTAATGTACTACGCCTTCTAGGGGCTAAATATATGGCTGCTCTGCATAATTTTCTGCCATTCTGTTTTTATGTGGTTATGCCCGCTAGGGTATAACTATATGGTTACACGGCCATGTTTCTAAGAAATGCTATTTTTATTGTGGTGTTCTCTAGGGACTGTTCTGAGCATTGCAGTCAACATACTACAATATTCACGGCACTCAGAAACTCACCCCATAATGCTTTGTAGGGCATTCCTTTTACAAAACGTTTGCTCATAACTCAGCCTATGGTGGTCCTAGGACAATGGAACCAACTTAAAAATGTGTTAACCACAACATGCTCTTTGTATCTAGATCATCCCTATGTCCCCTTGCTAGGTAAGTGGGACCCCAAAATAATACCCCATCCCACCATTCAGTGGATTTGTAAGCTCTCTTATGGCTGCAACGTTTGTTTTGCACCTGGGAGTAGCTTGTGTTTAAGGGCCTTGTTTCAAAAAAGAATATCCTGCACGCCTACTAGCCCTTTAGTTATATGCAGGGCCACTGCAATTATGTGCCAAAAAGGACCAAAATATGCAGCAGGGTTGACCAATTAATGTGGCAAAAGAAGTCCATTTATAAATTTACAATGCCAATAGCGCCAACTCAAGTAAATATGAGACCCGTTGCATTACCAATGCTTGTTTGTTTATTATAGGTTTGAAACATATCCAGGAGCTGCTAATACTGGGCAGAAGCAGCCCACCTGGCAGCTTTATCACCTGAAGTCTGCCCACCATGCCTACCTTCTTGCCCCCGGTGGATTCCGTGGTGTGCACTTTCAGATCACTATCAGGTGATCACACCTTCCAAATAGCTGCTGATCAGTGCAGCAGTCATAACAACACCGTCTCTTTGAACTGACATCAGACCCTGGGAAGGGGGGATACAGTACAGAGGCCAAATTTTTTTTTTCACGCCAAGAGTGAGGTCAAAAATAGAGGGCTCGATATGGACCAGTCTCAACACTTAGGGCCATTTCGACGCACAACTGCGCCAACGCAGTTGTGCGTCAAAAAAGTTAACGCCGGCTAACGCCATTCTGAAGCACCATGCGGGCACCGTATTTATTCAGTGACGTTAGCGGGCGTTAGCCGGCGCTGCCGAGTGGTGTGCGGCAAAAAAAATGACACACACCAGGCAGCGCCGGCGTAGGGGAAAATGGAGTTTGGGCGTCAAAAAATGGGGCAAGTCAGGCTGAGGCACAATTATCGCCTCAACCCGATTTGCGCCATTTTTTTTTGCGCCCAGACGCCATTAACATGACTCCTGTCTTAGCAAAGACAGGAGTCATGCCCCCTTGCCCAATGCCACAAAAAAAAAAAAAAATACTTACCAGCACTTACCTTAAGTTCCCAGGGGTTGGTCCCTCCATCTTTGGGCGTCCTCCTGGGGTGGGCAAGGGTGGCAGGGGGTGCCCCTGGGGGCATGGGAGGGCACCTGTTAGCTCCTTCCTAGCCCACAGGTCCCTTAACGCCTGCCCTGAGCAGGCGTTAAAAAATGACACTAACGCGGCTAAACGTCATTTTTTAAGGCCCGCCCACTCCCGTGCGTCATTTTTGCACGGGAGTGTAAATACGGCGCACAGGCCTGGGAGTAATTTTTTAGACGGGAACGCCTACCTTGCATCTCATTAACGCAAAGTAGGTGTCCACGCTAAAAAATTACGCAAACTCCATAAACTTTGGCGCTAGACACGTCTAACGCCAAAGTATAAATATGGAGTTAGTTTTGCGTCGAATTTGCGTTAAAAAAAACGACGCAAATCCGGCGCAAACGGAGTATAAATATGCCCCTTAATTTTTAAAACTGCCAGTGCAGACCCGGCCCACTTAAAGCCCTGCCTGTGCCACTTGAAACAAGCTGCACCTCAATGACGAGGTCCACGTAGACCTAAGTACATCTGACATTTTTTGTGTTCCCGTTCAGAGGGGGACCTGGCCTTGCCGTTCAGGCAGGTCTGTATCTGCTGGAACAGAGCCAAGACTGATTTGCACATGGCTGTTTCCTGTCTGGGGTGGGCAAAGACACAATAGACTTTAATAAGGCCAAAGTAATTACCAGGCACAAAGATTTTCATGCATTCCAACCATCACATATTCATATTCAACATTCTAGGTGTCAGGTACCCAGCAGCCTTAGTTAGCTCTGTTAGAGCACCGAGCTGCAGCTGAACCAGTTCAATGTCAATGATCTGCAGCATCATATTGGACTCCCATGTTTGTAACAACGTAACAAAGCAACACAAAAGGATGATGAACGGAGTGCTGAAACTTTTCAACCACTCACCCCCAGTCACAGATCTGGGTTTAATCCATCGTTCTTTTGCTCACCACGTCACCCCAGTTTGGACCCAGCCATATGCCAATCAGTCTTGACCCTGTTCCCCAGGGGAACAGTTCAGCCCAAACTGCCAAGCCAGGTCCTAACTGGCTGATGGGTGATACCCTGAAACCGGTCCCAGGATGCTTGTTTCCGGTCCAGGGAGGACCTGACTTAGCAGTTCGGGCTGGACTGTTCCCATGGGGAACAGGGTCAAGACTGATTTTCATACGGGTGTGTCCAAACTGGGGTTGCATGGTTGTAGGAGGCTGGCCTGGCTTATAGTGGGTACCAAGGGTACTTACACTCTGTGCCAGGTCCAGTTATCCCTTATTAGTGTAGAAGAGGTGTTTCTAGCAGCTAAGGCTTATAGAAGGTAGCTATAGCAGAGCAGCTTAGGCTGAACTAGGAGACATGTAAAGCTCCTACTATACCACTGGTGTCATATGCACAATATCATAAGAAAAGACAATACACAGAAGTACTAAAAATAAAGGTACTTTATTTTTATGACAATACGCCAAAAGTATCTCAGTGAGTACCCTCAGTATGAGGATAAGTTATATACACAAGATATATGTACACAAACCACAATTAGGTAAGTAATAGCAAGAAAAGTAATGCAGACACTGTAGAATTACAATAGGTTGCAATAGGAGCACATAGGGATAGGGGCAACACAAACCATATACTCCAAAAGTGGAATGCGAACCATGAATGGACCCCAGACCTATGTGAGCTTGTAGAGGGTCGCTGGGACTGTAAGAAAACAGTGAAGGTTAGAAAAATAGCCCACCCCAAGACCCTGAAAGATAGGTGTAAAGTGCACCCAGAGAGCACAGAAGTCGTGATAGGGGGATTCTGCAGGAAGAACCAACACCAGCAATGCAACAGCAGTGGATTTCCGGACCTGAGAACCTGTAAGACAAGGGGACCAAGTCCAATAGTCGCGACAGTGTCGAGAGTGGGCAGGAGCCCAGGAAATGCCAGCTGAAGGTGCAAGGAAGCTGCCACCGGTTGGAAGAAGCTTAGAGTTCTGCAAGAAAGAAGAGGACTAGGAACTTCTCCTTTGGAGGATAGATGTCCTACGTCGCGATGAAGCTTGCAGAGGTGTTCCCACGCAGAAAGACCGCAAACAAGCCTGCTATCTGCAAGGGTCACGGTAGAGGTTTTTGGGTGCTGCTGTGGCCCAGAAGAGACCAGGATGTCGCCACTAAGATGAGGAGACAGAGGGGGTGCCCAGCAACTCAGGGAGCCCTCACAGAAGCAGGCAGCACCCGCAGAATTACCTGAACAGGCACTTAGAAGAAAAGTGAACCGGAGTCCACCCGAAGTCACAAAAGGGAGTCCCACGACGCCGGAGGACAACTCAGAAGGTTGTGCACTGCAGGAAGGAGTGTCGGGGACCCAGGCTTGGCTGTGCACAAAGGAAATCCTGGAAGGGTGCACAGGAGCGGGAGCAGCTGCAAATCATGCGGTACCCAGCAATACAGTCTAGCGTGGGGAGGCAAGGACTTACCTCCCCCAAACTTGGACTGAAGAGTCACTGGACTGTGGGAGTCACTTGGACAGAGTTGCTGAGTTCCAGGGACCACGCTCGTCGTGCTGAGAGGGGACCCAGAGGACCGGTGATGCAGTCTTTTATGCTGTAAGCTTGGACTGCACTACTGAGAGATTTCCATGTCTGTAGAGTGCTTATGTGTGAGATGTCCGTGTCCTGTGAGCAGAGCTTCAATAAACTGCTTTATAACAACGTATTTCTTTGCATAGCATACTCTAAAAGTGGAAGGACTTCTGGTATATCGTCCACCTGGTCCCAAAGAGCAGTTCCTAGATAATTGGGCCCAAATTATTGAACCGTTGACCTCCTTAGGCAATCACCACTCACATAGGAGGCCACATAGTGGATGATATTTTTTCCACAAATAAGCATATCGCGATAGGAGAGTGTACGCAGTTAGTCTGGACAGATCATAGTTTCATCCCCTTTGATTTATGATACAAGAGGTGGAAGGAATTTAAACAATTTCATACCACCTTCCGTAGAAAATGGGACCATACAAAGAGAGAGGAACCCACCCACATTTTAGAGGGTCAACAGGTGAGGCCTGAGGAAAGAACAGGGTCGCGAGTTGCCGACTTTGACGCCTGGATTAGAGATGCAATAGAGTTAGTGGCCCCTTTGAAGGAAGTTAAGCGCAAAGCCGGGAAAAATAAATCTGCCCCATGGTATACCGGAGAGCTTAAGACTCTCCAAAGAGATTGTAGAAGGCAGGAAAGGAAATGGAAACTCTACCCTGGCCTACCAGAAAGCATAAAGCTTAGAGAACTGAGAGCACTATACAAAAACGCAATTAAACAGGCCAAGACATGCTACTACTCACAGAAAATTAAAAATGCAGGAAACGCTCTGAAAGAATTGTTTAACACTGTAAAGACTTTAACCACCCCCTCTTCATCTCAAGAATTAGATAACTCACAGACTTTCCGTGACAGTGTAGCTAATTTTTTTAAAGATAAGATTGTGAAGATTTATTCTGAGTTCTCAGCCCCTCATCTATCTTTGGGAGAACAGGGCATCAGAGCCCAACGTTGACAAATTTTGCACCTCTAACTACTGATAAAATCAAGTCCCTGCTATCTAGGATTCATTCAGGATACCCAAATGACCTGTGCCTCACTCAGAGTGCTACAACTGGTCAGTAATTATGTTGCTGTGCCCCTAGAGAGAATACACACAGAGGTTTTGGAACTGGGCGTGTTTTAATCAGAATGGAAAGATACTGTCATAATCCCCATTAAAATAAAACCCTGAGAAGACCCAGGAGATCTACAAAAAAAACAAAAAACATATGCCCAATTGCTCTCCTGCCCATGTTGGAAAAATGTTTAGAAAATCATTTAAATCTAGAGCTCACCTCCTACTTGACACCACATGACTGCCTGGACATATCCCAACACGGACTCTGGAAACATAATAGTACGAAAACCGCTCTGATTGCGACTACAGACGCCATCAGAAAGCAGGTGGATCAGGGTGAGGGTGCCATCCTAATCCTGATGGATTTGTCAGCTGAGTTGGATACCATTTCGCCCCTCATACTATCTCATCCCCTACATCAGGTTGGCTTGAGGGGATCAGCTTTGAATATTCTGGTGACATTCTTTCAAGACAGAGCTCTATTGGTCAAAAGTGGGGATTTCAGTGCAGCTCCTTTTCAGCTCCCTTGTGGAGTCCCACAAGGGTCCTCCTTAAGTCCAGCCCTTCTCAACCTGTATGTTGCGCCTTTGGTGGAACTGATTCGCTCCTTTGACTTCCAGGTGTCATCCTATGCGGACACCCAAATAATAATATCTTTTCAAGATAAGATTCCCATTACAGCTAATCATGCATGAAAGAAGTCAAAAATGGATGGACCAAAACTGGCTAAAGATGAATGAGGACAAAACCGAGGTTATTATCTTCGGTGCAAACTCCTCCATATGGAATTCAAAGTGGTGGCCTGAGACATGTGGGACTTTACTGGCTCCCTCTTCAGTAGTTTAAAACCTCTGGTTCGCTTGCGATTCAGCTTTAAGTTTTGATACCCAGGTGAACAGAGTCACCAACACTTGTGTTTGGCTCATCAAGATGTTAAAGAAAGTTCTCCCCTTTATCCCTCAAGAACTCAGAGTAACAGTAGTGCTGGCTCTTATTGTGTCTAGGTTGGACCACTGCAACACCCTCTACCTTAATATTAATCAAGTATTTCTGAACAAGCTACAACTCATTCAGAATCAGGGTGTTCGGTTAGTACTTGGGTTATCCAAGCTTACATCGGCCAAGGAGGGCATGAAGGAGATACACTGGCTGCCGATTAGAGAGCGCATCATTTCAAGGCACTCCGTATGGGTCACAAGGCCCTCCAGTCTCAAGGCTCCCGATACATACAATCGGCAATTAAGTGGTATACTCCTAGCCACTTTTTAAGATCATCTGGTATGAAGCTGGCACGTCCTTCAAGGGCCAAAAAAGCGAAATGGGGGATAGAGCATTTTCAACAGCCACTTCGAGAATATGGAATTCTTTCACATTTAAAAGCAGAGATATTACCCTTTTGCTGCCTTTTTGTAAAAACTTGGTTATTCTCACTTTAGACTTCCGGAGTAGCAGCAGTTTATTATTACCGACTTGAGCGCTTTGATACCAATGGTCAAAATGCGCTCTATAAATTCCTAAATGCATACATACATAGCGCTACATACCCACCTTAGGTGTTTCTATCAGCACTGCAGTAACTGATACTCTACGCAAAGCCAAGAGGTCTTGCCTACGTGATGTCCTTTAGCCACGTTGTTCAGCAGTACGTGTGTGACACAAAAGTCACTAAATAAACCTGCGCTTAACACTTTGGTAGCTTAGCACTAAGAAGTCAGGCTTAACTATTTAAGCAGTATTCTAACAGTTATAAAATTAAAACACAAAACAAGAAAAATCCCAACCAAATTTAGAAAAGTAGAATACGTTTTAATAAATAAAATGAAACCAAAACAACAAAAAGTTGCTAAGTAGAAATGGAGATATTAATTTTGAAGGTGTGGATTAAAATAGTGCCAAAAAGCACGAAGCACCAACTGCAGTTATCAGGTCGAGTGAAACTTAGTCAAAGTCAAAAGTTAAGGCCGACCCTGCAATGGATTGACAGTCGGATCATAGGATCAGGTTGTTTTGGCAAATGTTCACTTTCAGACATAGGAGAGTTTTATAGGGAACAGTGGTCAACAGTGGGTTGTTGGCGTGGGCAAGCTGGATCTAAAGCATAGCTTCACAACAGAAGGTCGCTGATGAACAGGGTCCCGGTGCACTCGACTAAGGTGGGAAAGTCCAGAGAGGGTGAATTTAGAAGTCTGTGCCCAGAAGGGCATCAAAATCATGGGTTGTTGATCGGTAACAATCCCTATGAAGCCCTCAACGTTAGGATTTAGAAACCTGTCTGAAAGTCAGATCTCTTTCAGCAAGCTAAAGCCTACCAGTGATTCGGCGTCAATGCCTACAGCTTTAACAGCGATCCTGGTCTCTGGCAGTTCTCCAGGCAGAAGGTTGCCAAAAAGCCCAGCTTTTGCAGTGTGGTGAGGAGGAGTATACTCCCACACCAGCCAAGGGCCCAGAACCTGGGGGGCACCACTTGTGGGTTAGGACTCTCTCCAACAGAGATCAGCAGCAGGGTGTAGGACAGGTCCAGTTTGAACGGGTCAATTACAAGGAGAGAGGCCTCAGGAAGCTTACTGTGACCCTGTAGAGCAAACAGGATGTCAGCCAACTGACCCATGAAGATACCTGTGTTCAAGGTAAGCAGTTCCAGTGTTCCTGCTTCAGGTTTGTCAGACAGAAGGATAGTCCTTCATCCGATTCTCCACAGGTCAGGAAGGTACTGGGGGTGCCACATTTATACCCAATTCCAGCCTCTGCGAGGGGGAAACTCTTGACTACTCCCTAGCCACCAAGGTAAACGTCCTCAGAGGTAACCCTACCCATTTGGTAGAACTTCCTGTGTGTTTTACTGTAAGCTATCTCACAGTACACCTCCTTTCCTAAAATCAATATGACAGAAACATTCTTCCCCTTGTTAAAGTTCCCTGTGCCCACCCAGAGGTGTGGCTGTGGAAATGGTCTTACCCTCCCTTGTGGTCACTCCAATCCAGACCTGAGGTAGCTTCTCCTTCCACTGGGTTTGGAGCCAGGTTGGCTACAAAGACAAAAGACAGGCAGGGTTAGGCATGGCCTATATCTGCCAATGACAAGGTAGGCCTCCTTTGAAGCTTAGAAAGGGAATGGACACAGCCCCCAAGCCATCCTGCTCAAGGAAGAAAAACACCTCCCCACACCCAAGAGCTTTGACCACTGTATGGGAGCAATCTGCATCTCCCCACAAGGGGGCATTCAGCCGTCAGGTGACACTGGTAGAAATGCCTATTTGGTTCAGGCAAGAAAATTACAACTTTCTAAAAATAATTTCAGAACTAGTAATATAAATTCCAACTTGTCCATTAAGTTGGATTTTAAATTATTATTAAAATGAGTCCTTGAGCTCCTAAACTGGAAGTAAGCGCTATCAGCTGTTGTAGCGTAAGACAGTGTTTTCCTGTGAGAGAGCAACATTGCTTCAATAAACTATGATTATGAAGGTTTTTCACTGTTAGGACATGTAAAACATTAAATATACATGCCCTATGTTTTAAATACCATACAACCTGCCATATGGCAGGCCTTGGGCCTACCATAGGCGTGGTTTACAAGTATTAACATGCATTTGCAATGCAATAGGTCTTGCATTTACTTGAGTTGAAGCTACTGGCATTGTAAATGCATAATTTGACCTTTTTTGACACATAATTCCAGTGGCCCGGCATATAACTAAAGGTTTAGTAGGCCTACTGGAATATTTTTTAAACTAGGCGTTCAAAACACAAACTACTTCCAGGTGCAAAACATATTTACTTACCAGTTGGGACAGGAGACATTGACGGCGGACGATAAATAAATAATTGTACTCCAAGAATGCGTGCTTACTGGATCACTGTCCCTTTACTGCAGTCTGGGGAGTCGAACAAAGCGACCACAATTTTTTACACGCTTGAGCAGAGCTACCTCAAGTGATATTAATGATCCTCAGTCAGTCTTTAACTGGAATATTAGTTATACAATATTGACCATTGTGCAGAATAATAGACTGTAAGCTCTCCTCAAGGTTAGTTTTATAAATACTCGCACACACAGCTCAGGTTTCACAGACTCAAAGGTGTTTAGTTTATCTAGTCAGGTTTCTACTTTGTATTCGGAGTTTGTATCACATTATAAAAATAAAACTAGAATGCAAAGCTGAAACCAACTAAATGAGCGAATCACATGAATATGTGGCCTGCAAAGAACGAATACTAAGCAGATCAGAGAGCATATAATGTAAAAATGTCAAAATAACTCTGGCGATTAATGTTCTTTTTGAAGAGAGAACGTACTTTTGTCTGGTGGAAGCTTGGACTCATTATATTATAAGGTAGAGCAGAGGGTTAATGCGCCTGCTGCAAAGAATGTGTGCTAGCCAAATCACAAAGTGCATGTAATGAAAAGATGTCAAACTAACTCTGGTGATTTATGTTCTTTCTGGAGAGAGAACGTACTTTTGTCTAGTGGAAGTTTGAAGTCATTATTAGGTAGCGCACATGGTTAATGCGCCTGCTTCAAAGAATTTGAACTAAGCAGATCAGAGTTTAAATAATGTAAAAACGATACCGCCGATCGAGTTCGCGCTCTGAGTGCCATGGCAGTTACGAAGCGTAGACAAAAAATAAAAGTAGTCCGCCCACGCTGTATATCGGCCATCATGCAACTATACCTGTAACAGGGTCGGTGTCCAAGGCGGTAATCAAACTGCCCCAAGGCGGAACAAACGTAAAGCATTTACCAATAACATCAAGTGATTTTTGAAAGGCACGAAGGAATGAAAGTGACGGGCGGATTTAAAAGCCCACAAGACTTACAACAGGGGAGGTCGCACCTTCTGAGGGTTGCTTGAACTTTCCTGGCCTACGTCATCAGTGGTTTGAAGCTATTGCAGGAGTCTGATGAAATGTCTGCGGTGCCACGTGTCTAACACAGGTCACAAGAACCAGACCCATTCAGATTTTCAGAGTACCCGCTCAGATAATGTTTCATAGAGAGAAAGTCATTGCGCCATTTACAAGGTGTGAGAAAGTAGCCTCTTTCTAACCTTGTTAACCCCACTTTGGGCCTGGTTGTGAGTGTATGTCAGGGTGTTTTCACTGTCTCACTGGGATCCTGCCAGCCAGGGCCCAGTGCTCATAGTGAAAACCCTATGTTTTCAGTATATTTGTTATGTGTCACTGGGACCCTGCTAGTCAGGACCCCAGTGCTCATAAGTTTGTGACCTATAGGTATGTGTTCCCTGTGTGATGCCTAACTGTCTCAATGAGGCTCTGCTAACCAGAACCTCAGTGGTTATGCTCTCTCTTTACAAATTGTCACTAACAGGCTAGTGACCAATTTTACCAATTTACATTGGCTTACTGGAACACCCTTATAATTCCCTAGTATATGGTACTGAGGTACCCAGGGTATTGGGGTTCCAGGAGATCCCTATGGGCTGCAGCATTTCTTTTGCCACCCATAGGGAGCTCTGACAATTCTTACACAGGCCTGCCACTGCAGCCTGAGTGAAATAACGTCCACGTTATTTCACAGCCATTTTACACTGCACTTAAGTAACTTATAAGTCACCTATTTGTCTAACCTTTACCTGGTAAAGGTTAGGTGCAAAGTTACTTAGTGTGAGGGCACCCTGGCACTAGCCAAGGTGCCCCCACATTGTTCAGGGCCAAATCCCCGGACTTTGTGAGTGCAGGGACACCATTACACGCGTGCACTACATATAGGTCACTACCTATATGTAGCTTCACAATGGTAACTCCGAATATGGCCATGTAATATGTCTATGATCATGGAATTGCCCCCTCTATACCATCCTGGCATAGTTGGCACAATCCCATGATCCCAGTGGTCTGTAGCAGAGACCCTGGTACTGCCAAACTGCCTTTCCCGGGGTTTCACTGCAGCTGCTGCTGCTGCCAACCCCTCAGACAGGCATCTGCCCTCCTGGGGTCCAGCCAGGCCTGGCCCAGGATGGCAGAACAAAGGACTTCCTCTGAGAGAGGGTGTTACACCCTCTCCCTTTGGAAAATGGTGTGAAGGCAGGGGAGGAGTAGCCTCCCCCAGCCTCTGGAAATGCTTTCTTGGGCACAGATGTGCCCAATTCTGCATAAGCTAGTTCACACCGGTTCAGGGGACCCCTTAGCCCTGCTCTGGCACGAAACTGGACAAAGGAAAGGGGAGTGACCACTCCCCTGACCTGCACCTCCCCTGGGATGTGTCCAGAGCTCCTCCAGTGTGCTCCAGACCTCTGCCATCTTGGAAACAGAGGTGCTGCTGGCACACTGGACTGCTCTGAGTGGCCAGTGCCACCAGGTGACGTCAGAGACTCCTTGTGATAGGCTCCTTCAGGTGTTGCTAGCCTATCCTCTCTCCTAGGTAGCCAAACCCTCTTTTCTGGCTATTTAGGGTCTCTGTCTCTTGGGATTCCTTAGATAACGAATGCAAGAGCTCATCCGAGTTCCTCTGCATCTCTCTCTTCACCTTCTGCCAAGGAATCGACTGCTGACCGCGCTGGAAGCCTGCAAACCTGCAACATAGTAGCAAAGACGACTACTGCAACTCTGTAACGCTGATCCTGCCGCCTTCTCGACTGTTTTCCTGGTGGTGCATGCTGTGGGGGTAGTCTGCCTCCTCTCTGCACTAGAAGCTCCGAAGAAATCTCCCGTGGGTCGACGGAATCTTCCCCCTGCAACCGCAGGCACCAAAAAGCTGCATTACCGGTCCCTTGGGTCTCCTCTCAGCACGACGAGCGAGGTCCCTCGAATCCAGCAACTCTGTCCAAGTGGCCCCCACAGTCCAGTGACTCTTCAGTCCAAGTTTGGTGGAGGTAAGTCCTTGCCTCACCTCGCTAGACTGCATTGCTGGGAACCGCGACTTTTGCAGCTACTCCGGCCTCCGTGCACTTCCGGCGGAAATCCTTTGTGCACAGTCCAGCCTGGGTCCACGGCACTCTAACCTGCATTGCACGACCTCCTAAGTTGTTCTCCGGCGACGTGGGACTTCTTTGTGCGACTTTGGGTGAGCACTGTTTCACGCATCCTCGTAGTGCCTGTTTCTGGCACTTCTCCAGGTGCTACCTGCTGGTAAGAGGGCTCCTTGTCTTGCTCGATGTCCCCTCTACGTCCTGGTCCAAGTTGCGACCTCCTGGTCCCTCCTGGGCTACAGCAGCATCCAAAAACGCTAACTGCACGATTTGCAGCTAGCAAGGCTTGTTGGCGTTCTTTCGGCGGGAAAACACTTCTGCACGACTCTACAAGGCGAGAGGGATCCGTCCTCCAAAGGAGAAGTCTCTAGCCCTTTGCGTTCCTGCAGAAACCGCAGCTTCTTCTGTCCAGTAGAAGCTTCTTTGCACCCGCAGCTGGCATTTCCTGGGCATCTGCCCATCTCCGACTTGCTTGTGACTTTTGGACTTGGTCCCCTTGTTCCACAGGTACCCTAGATTGGAAATCCACAGTTGTTGCATTGCTGGTTTGTGTCTTTCCTGCATTATTCCTCTAACACGACTTCTTTGTCCTTAGGGGAACTTTAGTGCACTTTGCACTCACTTTTCAGGGTCTTGGGGAGGGTTATTTTTCTAACTCTCACTATTTTCTAATAGTCCCAGCGACCCTCTACAAGGTCACATAGGTTTGGGGTCCATTCGTGGTTCGCATTCCTCTTTTGGAGTATATGGTTTGTGTTGCCCCTATCCCTATGTTTCCCCATTTGCATCCTATTGTAACTATACATTGTTTGCACTGTTTTCTAAGACTACACTGCATATTTTTGCTATTGTGTATATATATCTTGTGTATATTTCCTATCCTCTCACTGAGGGTACACTCTGAGATACTTTGGCATATTGTCATAAAAATAAAGTACCTTTATTTTTAGTATAACTGTGTATTGTGTTTTCTTATGATATTGTGCATATGACACTAAGTGGTACTGTAGTAGCTTCACACGTCACCTAGTTCAGCCTAAGCTGCTCTGCTAAGCTACCATTATCTATCAGCCTAAGCTGCTAGACACCCTATACACTAATAAGGGATAACTGGGCCTGGTGCACGGTGCAAGTACCCCTAGGTACTCACTACAAGCCAGTCCAGCCTCCTACATTGGTTGTGCAGCGGTGGGATAAGTGCTTTGAGACTACTTACCACTCTTGTCATTGTACTTTTCATAAGAGAAAAATATACAAAACAAGGTCAGTGTATATACACATAGCCGAAAAGTTTTGCATTTCCTCTTTTCACTCTTTTCTAAGTGCTGAAAAGTACTTCTAACTTTCTAAAAAGTTCTAAAAAGTTTAAAAAGTTTTTTTTCTCTGTCTTTCTAAAAGCTCTGACAAACTTTTTTCTCTTTTTCTATCACTTTAACTCTCTCTAAAAATGTCTGGCACAGGCCAAAATGTTGATCTGTCCAAACTTGCATATGATCACCTTAGCTGGAAAGGAGCAAGGAGTCTCTGCATAGAGAGAGGTTTGAGTGTAGGGAAGAATCCTTCCTTGGAATTGTTACTTAACATGCTTAGAGAACAAGATAAGGCAAGAAGTGCCCCATCTGTTGAAAAAGTAGCTAATGGTTCACAATCTGATCCAGGGACTCCCCCAGGAAAAGATTCAGGAAAGAAACTTCCTAGCCTGCCCATTACTAGACAGTCTAGCATAGATGGTAATGATGATGAGCCACACCATACAAATAGTGTTGTCTCACATCATAGCAAAAGCATTTATTCACACCACAGTGGTACTGATGTTTCTGTTAGCCAAGCTGTTAGGGTGCCCTCTGTAAGGGACAGGTCTCCTTCTGTCCATTCTCACCATACTTCTGTTTCAAGGCATGTCCCTCCCACCCACCCTGATGACAGATTGTTAGAAAGGGAGCTCAATAGATTGAGAGTGGAACAAACCAGACTGAAGCTCAAGAAGCAACAGCTGGATTTGGATAGACAGACTTTAGAAGTAGAGAAGGAGAGACAGAAACTGGGTTTAGAAACCCATGGTGGCAGCAGCAGTATTCCCCATAGTCATCCTGCAAAAGAGCATGATTCCAGGAATCTGCACAAGATAGTTCCCCCTTATAAGGAGGGGGATGAAATTAACAAGTGGTTTGCTGCACTTGAGAGGGCCTGTGCTGTACAGGATGTCCCTCAAAGGCAGTGGGCTGCTATCCTATGGCTATCATTTAGTGGAAAAGGTAGGGATAGGCTCCTTACTGTAAAAGAAAATGAAGCTAATGATTACAAAGTTCTTAAGAATGCACTCCTGGATGGTTATGGCTTAACCACTGAACAATACAGGATAAAGTTCACAGAGACCAAAAAGGAGTCTTCACAAGACTGGGTTGATTTCATTGACCATTCAGTGAAGGCCTTGGAGGGGTGGTTACATGGCAGTAAAGTTACTGATTATGAAAGCCTGTATAACACAATCCTGAGAGATCATATACTTAATAATTGTGTGTCTGATTTGTTGCACCAGTACCTGGTAGACTCTGATCTGACCTCTCCCCAAGAATTGGGAAAGAAGGCAGACAAATGGGTCAGAACAAGGGTGAACAGAAAAGTTCATACAGGGGGTGACAAAGATGGCAATAAGAAGAAAGATGGTGAAAAATCTCAAGATAAGCATGGGGATAAGGGTAAAACCAAAGATCCCACTTCAAATCTTAAACACTCTTCAGAGGGTGGGGATAAAACTAATTCTTCCTCTTCTTCTCAACCTGCACACATTAAAAAGCCTTGGTGCTTTGTGTGTAAAAACAGAGGTCATAGGCCAGGGGATAAGTCCTGTCCAGGTAAACCCCCTGAGCCTACCACCACTAATACATCAAGCTCTAGTACCCCTGGCAGTAGTGGTACTAGTGGTGGGACTGCTGGCAACAGTCAAGCAAAGGGTGTAGTTGGGTTCACTTATGGGTCCATCATAGAAACTGGGGTAGTCAGTCCCAAGACAGTTTCTGTCACACCTAGTGGCATTGGCCATGCCACACTGGCTGCTTGTCCCCTTACAATGGATAAGTACAGGCAGACAGTCTCAATAAATGGTGTCGAGGCCCAGGCCTACAGAGACACAGGTGCCAGTATCACTTTGGTGACTGAAAACCTAGTGGCTCCTGAACAACACATCATTGGACAACAGTATAAAATTATTGATGTCCATAACTCCACTAAGTTTCTTCCCTTAGCTATAATTCAGTTTAGTTGGAGTGGAGTTACTGGTCCTAAGCAGGTGGTGGTATCACCTAGCTTACCTGTAGACTGTCTCTTAGGTAATGACCTAGAGGCCTCAGGTTGGGCTGATGTAGAGTTTTATGCCCATGCAGCCATGCTGGGCATCCCAGAGGAATTGTTCCCTCTCATTTCTACTGAAATGAAAAAGCAAAGGAGAGAAGGCCTGAAAACTCAGGATCCCTCTCCATCAACAGGTAAAAAGGGTATCACAGTATCCCCTAACCACCCTGCCATTCAGGATACCATTCCTGTGGTGGGAGAAACCTCTCCTGGGGTGGCACCTGTTCCAAGGGAATCATCAGTTGGCAAAACTGTACTCCCTGAGGTAGAAGTACCTCTCTGTGGGATAACTAACATTGGTGACAAAAAGAGCACCATTTTAGATAACATGGAGCATCCCTTCAACCCTCCCAGAGAAACTTTAGTGCAGAAACTCTGCACTGCCTCACAACACTTAGGACAGCATCCCTGCCCTAGTGTGGAGCTCATAGGACAGCATCCCTGCCCTGCTCCTACCCAAGAGAAACAGCATCCCTGTTCTCTCTTCCAGCCATATGGACAAAGTTTTTGCCCAGCTATGGCTTTTCTGAGACAGCATCCCTGTCTGGCATTTCCATCACTACAAATAGGTTCAGTGGACAATTCCCACTGCTCTAAACTAAAACTTACTGATAGAAACTCTGAAAATACATCTTCACATTGTTGCTTAGCTAAAAAACTTCAAACAGGATGGTTTACATCCCCACAGGGAAGTAACCATATACTGGATGATAAAGGGAGTAACCAGTCTATTGCAGAGCTACTCTCTACTTATCACCACTTAGACAATAAAGTCTCAACTGGCCAAGGTTAGCCTTATTGTCCTTCGTTTGGGGG
This sequence comes from Pleurodeles waltl, assembly GCF_031143425.1. Lineage (NCBI taxonomy): Eukaryota > Metazoa > Chordata > Amphibia > Caudata > Salamandridae > Pleurodeles > Pleurodeles waltl. The sequence continues at coordinate 1,198,310,790 of NC_090439.1, forward strand.
GGGGGGGGTTGTGTGAGAAAGTAGCCTCTTTCTAACCTTGTTACCCCCACTTTGGGCCTGGTTGTGAGTGTATGTAAGGGTGTTTTCACTGTCTCACTGGTATCCTGCCTGCCAGGGACCAGTGCTCATAGTGAAAACCCTATGTTTTCAGTATGTTTGTTATGTGTCACTGGGACCCTGCTAGTCAGGACCCCAGTGCTCATAAGTTTGTGACCTATAGGTATGTGTTCCCTGTGTGATGCCTAACTGTCTCACTGAGGCTCTGCTAACCAGAACCTCAGTGGTTATGCTCTCTCTTTACAAATTGTCACTAACAGGCTAGTGACCAATTTTACCAATTTACATTGGCTTACTGGAACACCCTTATAATTCCCTAGTATATGGTACTGAGGTACCCAGGGTATTGGGGTTCCAGGAGATCCCTATGGGCTGCAGCATTTCTTTTGCCACCCATAGGGAGCTCTGACAATTCTTACACAGGCCTGCCACTGCAGCCTGAGTGAAATAACGTCCACGTTATTTCACAGCCATTTTACACTGCACTTAAGTAACTTATAAGTCACCTATTTGTCTAACCTTTACCTGGTAAAGGTTAGGTGCAAAGTTACTTAGTGTGAGGGCACCCTGGCACTAGCCAAGGTGCCCCCACATTGTTCAGGGCCAAATCCCCGGACTTTGTGAGTGCGGGGACACCATTACACGCGTGCACTACATATAGGTCACTACCTATATGTAGCTTCACAATGGAAACTCCGAATATGGCCATGTAATATGTCTATGATCATGGAATTGCCCCCTCTATACCATCCTGGCATAGTTGGCACAATCCCATGATCCCAGTGGTCTGTAGCACAGACCCTGGTACTGCCAAACTGCCTTTCCCGGGGTTTCACTGCAGCTGCTGCTGCTGCCAACCCCTCAGACAGGTATCTGCCCTCCTGGGGTCCAGCCAGGCCTGGCCCAGGATGGCAGAACAAAGGACTTCCTCTGAGAGAGGGTGTTACACCCTCTCCCTTTGGAAAATGGTGTGAAGGCAGGGGAGGAGTAGGCTCCCCCAGCCTCTGGAAATGCTTTCTTGGGCACAGATGTGCCCAATTCTGCATAAGCTAGTTCACACCGGTTCAGGGGACCCCTTAGCTCTGCTCTGGCGCGGAACTGGACAAAGGAAAGGGGAGTGACCACTCCCCTGACCTGCACCTCCCCTGGGAGGTGTCCAGAGCTCCTCCAGTGTGCTCCAGACCTCTGCCATCTTGGAAACAGAGGTGCTGCTGGCACACTGGACTGCTCTGAGTGGCCAGTGCCACCAGGTGACGTCAGAGACTCCTTGTGAAAGGCTCCTTCAGGTGTTGCTAGCCTATCCTCTCTCCTAGGTAGCCAAACCCTCTTTTCTGGCTATTTAGGGTCTCTGTCTCTTGGGATTCCTTAGATAACGAATGCAAGAGCTCATCCGAGTTCCTCTGCATCTCTCTCTTCACCTTCTGCCAAGGAATCGACTGCTGACCGCGCTGGAAGCCTGCAAACCTGCAACATAGTAGCAAAGACGACTACTGCAACTCTGTAACGCTGATCCTGCCGCCTTCTCGACTGTTTTCCTGGTGGTGCATGCTGTGGGGGTAGTCTGCCTCCTCTCTGCACTAGAAGCTCCGAAGAAATCTCCCGTGGGTTGACGGAATCTTCCCCCTGCAACCGCAGGCACCAAAAAGCTGCATTACCGGTCCCTTGGGTCTCCTCTCAGCACGACGAGCGAGGTCCCTCGAATCCAGCAACTCTGTCCAAGTGGCCCCCACAGTCCAGTGACTCTTCAGTCCAAGTTTGGTGGAGGTAAGTCCTTGCCTCACCTCGCTAGACTGCATTGCTGGGAACCGTGACTTTTGCAGCTACTCCGGCCTCCGTGCACTTCCGGCAGAAATCCTTTGTGCACAGTCCAGCCTGGGTCCACGGCACTCTAACCTGCATTGCACGACCTCCTAAGTTGTTCTCCGGCGACGTGGGACTTCTTTGTGCGACTTCGGGTGAGTACCATTACACGCATCCTCATAGTGCCTGTTTCTGGCACTTCTCTGGGTGCTACCTGCTGCTAAGAGGGCTCCTTGTCTTGCTCGACGTCCCCTCTACCTCCTGGTCTAAGTTGCGACCTCCTGGTCCTTCCTGGGCTACAGCAGCATCCAAAAACGCTAACCGCACGATTTGCAGCTAGCAAGGCTTGTTGGCATTCTTTCGGCGGGAAAACACTTCTGCACGACTCTACAAGGCGAGACGGATCCGTCCTCCAAAGGGGAAGTCTCTAGCCCTTTGCGTTCCTGCAGAAACCTCAGCTTCTTCTGTCCAGTAGAAGCTTCTTTGCACCCGCAGCTGGCATTTCCTGGGCATCTGCCCATCTCCGACTTGCTTGTGACTTTTGGACTTGGTCCCGTTGTTCCACAGGTACCCTAGATTGGAAATCCACAGTTGTTGCATTGTTGGTTTATGTCTTTCCTGCATTATTCCTCTAACACGACTTCTTTGTCCTTAGGGGAACTTTAGTGCACTTTGCACTCACTTTTCAGGGTCTTGGGGAGGGCTATTTTTCTAACCCTAACTGTTTTCTTACAGTCCCAGCGACCCTCTACAAGGTCACATAGGTTTGGGGTCCATTCGTGGTTCGCATTCCACTTTTGGAGTATATGGTTTGTGTTGCCCCTATCCCTATGTTTCCCCATTGCATCCTACTGTAACTATACATTGTTTGCACTGTTTTCTAAGACTATACTGCATATTTTTGCTATTGTGTATATATATCTTGTGAATATTTCCTATCCTCTCACTGAGGGTACACTCTGAGATACTTTGGCATATTGTCATAAAAATAAAGTACCTTTATTTTTAGTATAACTGTGTATTGTGTTTTCTTATGATATTGTGCATATGACACTAAGTGGTACTGTAGTAGCTTCACATGTCACCTAGTTCAGCCTAAGCTGCTCTGCTAAGCTACCATTATCTATCAGCCTAAGCTGCTAGACACCCTATACACTAATAAGGGATAACTGGGCCTGGTGCACGGTGCAAGTACCCCTAGGTACTCACTACAAGCCAGTCCAGCCTCCTACATTGGTTGTGCAGCGGTGGGATAAGTGCTTTGAGACTACTTACCACTCTTGTCATTGTACTTTTCATAAGAGAAAAATATACAAAAGAAGGTCAGTGTATATACACATAGCCAAAAAGTTTTGCATTTCCTCTTTTCACTCTTTTCTAAGTGCTGAAAAGTACTTCTAACTTTCTAAAAAGTTCTAAAAAGTTTAAAAAGTTTAAAAAGTTTTTTTTCTCTGTCTTTCTAAAAGCTCTGACAAACTTTTTTCTCTTTTTCTATCACTTTAACTCTCTCTAAAAATGTCTGGCACAGGCCAAAATGTTGATCTGTCCAAACTTGCATATGATCACCTTAGCTGGAAAGGAGCAAGGAGTCTCTGCATAGAGAGAGGTTTGAGTGTAGGGAAGAATCCTTCCTTGGAATTGTTACTTAACATGCTTAGAGAACAAGATAAGGCAAGAAGTGCCCCATCTGTTGAAAAAGTAGCTAATGGTTCACAATCTGATCCAGGGACTCCCCCAGGAAAAGATTCAGGAAAGAAACTTCCTAGCCTGCCCATTACTAGACAGTCTAGCATAGTTGGTAATGATGTTGGGTCACACCATACAAATAGTGTTGTCTCACATCATAGCAAAAGCATTTATTCACACCACAGTGGTACTGATGTTTCTGTTAGCCAAGCTGTTAGGGTGCCCTCTGTAAGGGACAGGTCTCCTTCTGTCCATTCTCACCATACTTCTGTTTCAAGGCATGTCCCTCCCACCCATCCTGATGACAGATTGTTAGAAAGGGAGCTCAATAGATTGAGAGTGGAACAAACCAGACTGAAGCTCAAGAAGCAACAGCTGGATTTGGATAGACAGACTTTAGAAGTAGAGAAGGAGAGACAGAAACTGGGTTTAGAAACCCATGGTGGCAGCAGCAGTATTCCCCATAGTCATCCTGCAAAAGAGCATGATTCCAGGAATCTGCACAAGATAGTTCCCCCTTATAAGGAGGGGGATGACATTAACAAGTGGTTTGCTGCACTTGAGAGGGCCTGTGCTGTACAGGATGTCCCTCAAAGGCAGTGGGCTGCTATCCTATGGCTATCATTTAGTGGAAAAGGTAGGGATAGGCTCCTTACTGTAAAAGAAAATGAAGCTAATGATTACAAAGTTCTTAAGAATGCACTCCTGGATGGTTATGGCTTAACCACTGAACAATACAGGATAAAGTTCAGAGAGACCAAAAAGGAGTCTTCACAAGACTGGGTTGATTTCATTGACCATTCAGTGAAGGCCTTGGAGGGGTGGTTACATGGCAGTAAAGTTACTGATTATGAAAACCTGTATAACACAATCCTGAGAGATCATATACTTAATAATTGTGTGTCTGATTTGTTGCACCAGTACCTGGTAGACTCTGATCTGACCTCTCCCCAAGAATTGGGAAAGAAGGCAGACAAATGGGTCAGAACAAGGGTGAACAGAAAAGTTCATACAGGGGGTGACAAAGATGGCAATAAGAAGAAAGATGGTGAAAAATCTCAAGATAAGCATGGGGATAAGGGTAAAACCAAAGATCCCACTTCAAATCTTAAACACTCTTCAGAGGGTGGGGATAAAACTAATTCTTCCTCTTCTTCTCAACCTGCACACATTAAAAAGCCTTGGTGCTTTGTGTGTAAAAACAGAGGCCATAGGCCAGGGGATAAGTCCTGTCCAGGTAAACCCCCTGAGCCTACCACCACTAATACATCAAGCTCTAGTACCCCTGGCAGTAGTGGTACTAGTGGTGGGACTGCTGGCAACAGTCAAGCAAAGGGTGTAGTTGGGTTCACTTATGGGTCCATCATAGAAACTGGGGTAGTCAGTCCCAAGACAGTTTCTGTCACACCTAGTGGCATTGGCCATGCCACACTGGCTGCTTGTCCCCTTACAATGGATAAGTACAGGCAGACAGTCTCAATAAATGGTGTCGAGGCCCAGGCCTACAGAGACACAGGTGCCAGTATCACGTTGGTGACTGAAAACCTAGTGGCTCCTGAACAACACATCATTGGACAACAGTATAAAATTATTGATGTCCATAACTCCACTAAGTTTCTTCCCTTAGCTATAATTCAGTTTAGTTGGGGTGGAGTTACTGGTCCTAAGCAGATGGTGGTATCACCTAGCTTACCTGTAGACTGTCTCTTAGGTAATGACCTAGAGGCCTCAGGTTGGGCTGATGTAGAGTTTTATGCCCATGCAGCCATGCTGGGCATCCCAGAGGAATTGTTCCCTCTCATTTCTACTGAAATGAAAAAGCAAAGGAGAGAAGGCCTGAAAACTCAGGATCCCTCTCCATCAACAGGTAAAAAGGGTATCACAGTATCCCCTAACCACCCTGCCATTCAGGATACCATTCCTGTGGTGGGAGAAACCTCTCCTGGGGTGGCACCTGTTCCAAGGGAATCATCAGTTGGCAAAACAGTACTCCCTGAGGTAGAAGTACCTCTCTGTGGGATAACTAACATTGGTGACAAAAAGAGCACCATTTTAGATAACATGGAGCATCCCTCCAACCCTCCCAGAGAAACTTTAGTGCAGAAACTCTGCACTGCCTCACAACACTTAGGACAGCATCCCTGCCCTAGTGTGGAGCTCATAGGACAGCATCCCTGCTCCAACCCAAGAGAAACAGCATCCCTGTTCTCTCTTCCAGCCATATGGACAAAGTTTTTGCCCAGCTATGGCTTTTCTGAGACAGCATCCCTGTCTGGCATTTCCATCACTACAAATAGGTTCAGTGGACAATTCCCACTGCTCTAAACTAAAACTTACTGATAGAAACTCTGAAAATACATCTTCACATTGTTGCTTAGCTAAAAAACTTCAAACAGGATGGTTTACATCCCCACAGGGAAGTAACCATATACTGGATGATAAAGGGAGTAACCAGTCTATTGCAGAGCTACTCTCTACTTATCACCACTTAGACAATAAAGTCTCAACTGGCCAAGGTTAGCCTTATTGTCCTTCGTTTGGGGGGGGGGGGGTTGTGTGAGAAAGTAGCCTCTTTCTAATCTTGTTACCCCCACTTTGGGCCTGGTTGTGAGTGTATGTAAGGGTGTTTTCACTGTCTCACTGGTATCCTGCTTGCCAGGGACCAGTGCTCATAGTGAAAACCCTATGTTTTCAGTATGTTTGTTATGTGTCACTGGGACCCTGCTAGTCAGGACCCCAGTGCTCATAAGTTTGTGACCTATAGGTATGTGTTCCCTGTGTGATGCCTAACTGTCTCACTGAGGCTCTGCTAACCAGAACCTCAGTGGTTATGCTCTCTCTTTACAAATTGTCACTAACAGGCTAGTGACCAATTTTACCAATTTACATTGGCTTACTGGAACACCCTTATAATTCCCTAGTATATGGTACTGAGGTACCCAGGGTATTGGGGTTCCAGGAGATCCCTATGGGCTGCAGCATTTCTTTTGCCACCCATAGGGAGCTCTGACAATTCTTACACAGGCCTGCCACTGCAGCCTGAGTGAAATAACGTCCACGTTATTTCACAGCCATTTTACACTGCACTTAAGTAACTTATAAGTCACCTATTTGTCTAACCTTTACCTGGTAAAGGTTAGGTGCAAAGTTACTTAGTGTGAGGGCACCCTGGCACTAGCCAAGGTGCCCCCACATTGTTCAGTGCCAAATCCCCGGACTTTGTGAGTGCGGGGACACCATTACACGCGTGCACTACATATAGGTCACTACCTATATGTAGCTTCACAATGGAAACTCCGAATATGGCCATGTAATATGTCTATGATCATGGAATTGCCCCCTCTATACCATCCTGGCATAGTTGGCACAATCCCATGATCCCAGTGGTCTGTAGCACAGACCCTGGTACTGCCAAACTGCCTTTCCCGGGGTTTCACTGCAGCTGCTGCTGCTGCCAACCCCTCAGACAGGCATCTGCCCTCCTGGGGTCCAGCCAGGCCTGGCCCAGGATGGCAGAACAAAGGACTTCCTCTGAGAGAGGGTGTTACACCCTCTCCCTTTGGAAAATGGTGTGAAGGCAGGGGAGGAGTAGGCTCCCCCAGCCTCTGGAAATGCTTTCTTGGGCACAGATGTGCCCAATTCTGCATAAGCTAGTTCACACCGGTTCAGGGGACCCCTTAGCCCTGCTCTGGCGCGGAACTGGACAAAGGAAAGGGGAGTGACCACTCCCCTGACCTGCACCTCCCCTGGGAGGTGTCCAGAGCTCCTCCAGTGTGCTCCAGACCTCTGCCATCTTGGAAACAGAGGTGCTGCTGGAACACTGGACTGCTCTGAGTGGCCAGTGCCACCAGGTGACGTCAGAGACTCCTTGTGATAGGCTCCTTCAGGTGTTGCTAGCCTATCCTCTCTCCTAGGTAGCCAAACCCTCTTTTCTGGCTATTTAGGGTCTCTGTCTCTTGGGATTCCTTAGATAGCGAATGCAAGAGCTCATCCGAGTTCCTCTGCATCTCTCTCTTCACCTTCTGCCAAGGAATCGACTGCTGACCGCGCTGGAAGCCTGCAAACCTGCAACATAGTAGCAAAGACGACTACTGCAACTCTGTAACGCTGATCCTGCCGCCTTCTCGACTGTTTTCCTGGTGGTGCATGCTGTGGGGGTAGTCTGCCTCCTCTCTGCACTAGAAGCTCCGAAGAAATCTCCCGTGGGTCGACGGAATCTTCCCCCTGCAACCGCAGGCACCAAAAAGCTGCATTACCGGTCCCTTGGGTCTCCTCTCAGCACGACGAGCGAGGTCCCTCGAATCCAGCAACTCTGTCCAAGTGGCCCCCACAGTCCAGTGACTCTTCAGTCCAAGTTTGGTGGAGGTAAGTCCTTGCCTCACCTCGCTAGACTGCATTGCTGGGAACCGCGACTTTTGCAGCTTCTCCGGCCTCCGTGCACTTCCGGCAGAAATCCTTTGTGCACAGTCCAGCCTGGGTCCACGGCACTCTAACCTGCATTGCACGACCTCCTAAGTTGTTCTCCGGCGATGTGGGACTTCTTTGTGCGACTTCGGGTGAGCACCATTTCACGCATCCTCATAGTGCCTGTTTCTGGCACTTCTCTGGGTGCTACCTGCTGATAAGAGGGCTCCTTGTCTTGCTCGACGTCCCCTCTACCTCCTGGTCCAAGTTGCGACCTCCTGGTCCTTCCTGGGCTACAGCAGCATCCAAAAACGCTAACCGCACGATTTGCCGCTAGCAAGGCTTGTTGGCATTCTTTCGGCGGGAAAATACTTCTGCACGACTCTACAAGGCGAGAGGGATCCGTCCTCCAAAGGGGAAGTCTCTAGCCCTTTGCGTTCCTGCAGAAACCGCAGCTTCTTCTGTCCAGTAGAAGCTTCTTTGCACCCGCAGCTGGCATTTCCTGGGCATCTGCCCATCTCCGACTTGCTTGTGACTTTTGGACTTGGTCCCCTTGTTACACAGGTACCCTAGATTGGAAATCCACAGTTGTTGCATTGTTGGTTTGTGTCTTTCCTGCATTATTCCTCTAACACGACTTCTTTGTCCTTAGGGGAACTTTAGTGCACTTTGCACGCACTTTTCAGGGTCTTGGGGAGGGCTATTTTTCTAACTCTCACTATTTTCTAATAGTCCCAGCGACCCTCTACAAGGTCACATAGGTTTGGGGTCCATTTGTGGTTCGCATTCCACTTTTGGAGTATATGGTTTGTGTTGCCCCTATCCCTATGTTTCCCCATTGCATCCTATTGTAACTATACATTGTTTGCACTGTTTTCTAAGACTATACTGCATATTTTTGCTATTGTGTATATATATCTTGTGTATATTTCCTATCCTCTCACTGAGGGTACACTCTGAGATACTTTGGCATATTGTCATAAAAATAAAGTACCTTTATTTTTAGTATAACTGTGTATTGTGTTTTCTTATGATATTGTGCATATGACACTAAGTGGTACTGTAGTAGGTTCACACGTCACCTAGTTCAGCCTAAGCTGCTCTGCTAAGCTACCATTATCTATCAGCCTAAGCTGCTAGACACCCTATACACTAATAAGGGATAACTGGGCCTGGTGCAAGGTGCAAGTACCCCTAGGTACTCACTACAAGCCAGTCCAGCCTCATACATTGGTTGTGCAGCGGTGGGATAAGTGCTTTGAGACTACTTACCACTCTTGTCATTGTACTTTTCATAAGAGAAAAATATACAAAACAAGGTCAGTGTATATACACATAGCCAAAAAGTTTTGCATTTCCTCTTTTCACTCTTTTCTAAGTGCTGAAAAGTACTTCTAACTTTCTAAAAAGTTCTAAAAAGTTTAAAAAGTTTTTTTTCTCTGTCTTTCTAAAAGCTCTGACAAACTTTTTTCTCTTTTTCTATCACTTTAACTCTCTCTAAAAATGTCTGGCACAGGCCAAAATGTTGATCTGTCCAAACTTGCATATGATCACCTTAGCTGGAAAGGAGCAAGGAGTCTCTGCATAGAGAGAGGTTTGAGTGTAGGGAAGAATCCTTCCTTGGAATTGTTACTTAACATGCTTAGAGAACAAGATAAGGCAAGAAGTGCCCCATCTGTTGAAAAAGTAGCTAATGGTTCACAATCTGATCCAGGGACTCCCCCAGGAAAAGATTCAGGAAAGAAACTTCCTAGCCTGCCCATTACTAGACAGTCTAGCATAGTTGGTAATGATGTTGGGTCACACCATACAAATAGTGTTGCCTCACATCATAGCAAAAGCATTTATTCACACCACAGTGGTACTGATGTTTCTGTTAGCCAAGCTGTTAGGGTGCCCTCTGTAAGGGACAGGTCTCCTTCTGTCCATTCTCACCATACTTCTGTTTCAAGGCATGTCCCTCCCACCCACCCTGATGACAGATTGTTAGAAAGGGAGCTCAATAGATTGAGAGTGGAACAAACCAGACTGAAGCTCAAGAAGCAACAGCTGGATTTGGATAGACAGACTTTAGAAGTAGAGAAGGAGAGACAGAAACTGGGTTTAGAAACCCATGGTGGCAGCAGCAGTATTCCCCATAGTCATCCTGCAAAAGAGCATGATTCCAGGAATCTGCACAAGATAGTTCCCCCTTATAAGGAGGGGGATGACATTAACAAGTGGTTTGCTGCACTTGAGAGGGCCTGTGCTGTACAGGATGTCCCTCAAAGGCAGTGGGCTGCTATCCTATGGCTATCACTTAGTGGAAAAGGTAGGGATAGGCTCCTTACTGTAAAAGAAAATGAAGCTAATGATTACAAAGTTCTTAAGAATGCACTCCTGGATGGTTATGGCTTAACCACTGAACAATACAGGATAAAGTTCACAGAGACCAAAAAGGAGTCTTCACAAGACTGGGTTGATTTCATTGACCATTCAGTGAAGGCCTTGGAGGGGTGGTTACATGGCAGTAAAGTTACTGATTATGAAAGCCTGTATAACACAATCCTGAGAGAGCATATACTTAATAATTGTGTGTCTGATTTGTTGCACCAGTACCTGGTAGACTCTGATCTGACCTCTCCCCAAGAATTGGGAAAGAAGGCAGACAAATGGGTCAGAACAAGGGTGAACAGAAAAGTTCATACAGGGGGTGACAAAGATGGCAATAAGAAGAAAGATGGTGAAAAATCTCAAGATAAGCATGGGGATAAGGGTAAAACCAAAGATCCCACTTCAAATCTTAAACACTCTTCAGAGGGTGGGGATAAAACGAATTCTTCCTCTTCTTCTCAACCTGCACACATTAAAAAGCCTTGGTGCTTTGTGTGTAAAAACAGAGGCCATAGGCCAGGGGATAAGTCCTGTCCAGGTAAACCCCCTGAGCCTACCACCACTAATACATCAAGCTCTAGTACCCCTAGCAGTAGTGGTACTAGTGGTGGGACTGCTGGCAACAGTCAAGCAAAGGGTGTAGTTGGGTTCACTTATGGGTCCATCATAGAAACTGGGGTAGTCAGTCCCAAGACAGTTTCTGTCACACCTAGTGGCATTGGCCTTGCCACACTGGCTGCTTGTCCCCTTACAATGGATAAGTACAGGCAGACAGTCTCAATAAATGGTGTCGAGGCCCAGGCCTACAGAGACACAGGTGCCAGTATCACTTTGGTGACTGAAAACCTAGTGGCTCCTGAACAACACATCATTGGACAACAGTATAAAATTATTGATGTCCATAACTCCACTAAGTTTCTTCCCTTAGCTATAATTCAGTTTAGTTGGGGTGGAGTTACTGGTCCTAAGCAGGTGGTGGTATCACCTAGCTTACCTGTAGACTGTCTCTTAGGTAATGACCTAGAGGCCTCAGGTTGGGCTGATGTAGAGTTTTATGCCCATGCAGCCATGCTGGGCATCCCAGAGGAATTGTACCCTCTCATTTCTACTGAAATGAAAAAGCAAAGGAGAGAAGGCCTGAAAACTCAGGATCCCTCTCCATCAACAGGTAAAAAGGGTATCACAGTATCCCCTAACCACCCTGCCATTCAGGATACCATTCCTGTGGTGGGAGAAACCTCTCCTGGGGTGGCACCTGTTCCAAGGGAATCATCAGTTGGCAAAACTGTACTCCCTGAGGTAGAAGTACCTCTCTGTGGGATAACTAACATTGGTGACAAAAAGAGCACCATTTTAGTTAACATGGAGCATCCCTCCAACCCTCCCAGAGAAACTTTAGTGCAGAAACTCTGCACTGCCTCACAACACTTAGGACAGCATCCCTGCCCTAGTGTGGAGCTCATAGGACAGCATCCCTGCCCTGCTCCAACCCAAGAGAAACAGCATCCCTGTTCTCTCTTCCAGCCATATGGACAAAGTTTTTGCCCAGCTATGGCTTTTCTGAGACAGCATCCCTGTCTGGCATTTCCATCACTACAAATAGGTTCAGTGGACAATTCCCACTGCTCTAAACTAAAACTTACTGATAGAAACTCTGAAAATACATCTTCACATTGTTGCTTAGCTAAAAAACTTCAAACAGGATGGTTTACATCCCCACAGGGAAGTAACCATATACTGGATGATAAAGGGAGTAACCAGTCTATTGCAGAGCTACTCTCTACTTATCACCACTTAGACAATAAAGTCTCAACTGGCCAAGGTTAGCCTTATTGTCCTTCGTTTGGGGGGGGGGGGGTTGTGTGAGAAAGTAGCCTCTTTCTAACCTTGTTACCCCCACTTTGGGCCTGGTTGTGAGTGTATGTAAGGGTGTTTTCACTGTCTCACTGGTATCCTGCTTGCCAGGGACCAGTGCTCATAGTGAAAACCCTATGTTTTCAGTATGTTTGTTATGTGTCACTGGGACCCTGCTAGTCAGGACCCCAGTGCTCATAAGTTTGTGACCTATAGGTATGTGTTCCCTGTGTGATGCCTAACTGTCTCACTGAGGCTCTGCTAACCAGAACCTCAGTGGTTATGCTCTCTCTTTACAAATTGTCACTAACAGGCTAGTGACCAATTTTACCAATTTACATTGGCTTACTGGAACACCCTTATAATTCCCTAGTATATGGTACTGAGGTACCCAGGGTATTGGGGTTCCAGGAGATCCCTATGGGCTGCAGCATTTCTTTTGCCACCCATAGGGAGCTCTGACAATTCTTACACAGGCCTGCCACTGCAGCCTGAGTGAAATAACGTCCACGTTATTTCACAGCCATTTTACACTGCACTTAAGTAACTTATAAGTCACCTATTTGTCTAACCTTTACCTGGTAAAGGTTAGGTGCAAAGTTACTTAGTGTGAGGGCACCCTGGCACTAGCCAAGGTGCCCCCACATTGTTCAGTGCCAAATCCCCGGACTTTGTGAGTGCGGGGACACCATTACACGCGTGCACTACATATAGGTCACTACCTATATGTAGCTTCACAATGGAAACTCCGAATATGGCCATGTAATATGTCTATGATCATGGAATTGCCCCCTCTATACCATCCTGGCATAGTTGGCACAATCCCATGATCCCAGTGGTCTGTAGCACAGACCCTGGTACTGCCAAACTGCCTTTCCCGGGGTTTCACTGCAGCTGCTGCTGCTGCCAACCCCTCAGACAGGCATCTGCCCTCCTGGGGTCCAGCCAGGCCTGGCCCAGGATGGCAGAACAAAGGACTTCCTCTGAGAGAGGGTGTTACACCCTCTCCCTTTGGAAAATGGTGTGAAGGCAGGGGAGGAGTAGGCTCCCCCAGCCTCTGGAAATGCTTTCTTGGGCACAGATGTGCCCAATTCTGCATAAGCTAGTTCACACCGGTTCAGGGGACCCCTTAGCCCTGCTCTGGCACGGAACTGGACAAAGGAAAGGGGAGTGACCACTCCCCTGACCTGCACCTCCCCTGGGAGGTGTCCAGAGCTCCTCCAGTGTGCTCCAGACCTCTGCCATCTTGGAAACAGAGGTGCTGCTGGCACACTGGACTGCTCTGAGTGGCCAGTGCCACCAGGTGACGTCAGAGACTCCTTGTGATAGGCTCCTTCAGGTGTTGCTAGCCTATCCTCTCTCCTAGGTAGCCAAACCCTCTTTTCTGGCTATTTAGGGTCTCTGTCTCTTGGGATTCCTTAGATAACGAATGCAAGAGCTCATCCGAGTTCCTCTGCATCTCTCTCTTCACCTTCTGCCAAGGAATCGACTGCTGACCGCGCTGGAAGCCTGCAAACCTGCAACATAGTAGCAAAGACGACTACTGCAACTCTGTAACGCTGATCCTGCCGCCTTCTCGACTGTTTTCCTGGTGGTGCATGCTGTGGGGGTAGTCTGCCTCCTCTCTGCACTAGAAGCTCCGAAGAAATCTCCCGTGGGTCGACGGAATCTTCCCCCTGCAACCGCAGGCACCAAAAAGCTGCATTACCGGTCCCTTGGGTCTCCTCTCAGCACGACGAGCGAGGTCCCTCGAATCCAGCAACTCTGTCCAAGTGGCCCCCACAGTCCAGTGACTCTTCAGTCCAAGTTTGGTGGAGGTAAGTCCTTGCCTCACCTCGCTAGACTGCATTGCTGGGAACCGCGACTTTTGCAGCTACTCCGGCCTCCGTGCACTTCCGGCGGAAATCCTTTGTGCACAGTCCAGCCTGGGTCCACGGCACTCTAACCTGCATTGCACGACCTCCTAAGTTGTTCTCCGGCGACGTGGGACTTCTTTGTGCGACTTCGGGTGAGCACCGTTTCACGCAGAAGTTCTTTTTTCTGCCATCCTGGGCCAGGCCGGCTGGACCCCAGGAGGGCAGATGCCTGTCTGAGGGGTTGGCAGCAGCAGCAGCTGCAGTGAAACCCCAGGAAGGGCAGTTTGGCAGTACCAGGGTCTGTGCTACAGACCACTGGGATCATGGGATTGTGCCAACTATGCCAGGATGGCATAGAGGGGGCAATTCCATGATCATAGACATGTTACATGGCCATATTCGGAGTTACCATTGTGAAGCTACATATAGGTAGTGACCTATATGTAGTGCACGCGTGTAATGGTGTCCCCGCACTCACAAAGTTCAGGGAATTGGCTCTGAACAATGTGGGGGCACCTTGGTTAGTGCCAGGGTGCCCTCACACTAAGTAACTTTGCACCTAACCTTTACCAGGTAAAGGTTAGACATATAGGTGACTTATAAGTTACTTAAGTGCAGTGTAAAATGGCTGTGAAATAACGTGGACGTTATTTCACTCAGGCTGCAGTGGCAGGCCTGTGTAAGAATTGTCAGAGCTCCCTATGGGTGGCAAAAGAAATGCTGCAGCCCATAGGGATCTCCTGGAACCCCAATACCCTGGGTACCTTAGTACCATATACTAGGGAATTATAAGGGTGTTCCAGTAAGCCAATGTAAATTGGTAATATTGGTCACTAGCCTGTTAGTGACAATTTGAAATAAATGAGAGAGCATAACCACTGAGGTTCTGGTTAGCAGAGCCTCAGTGAGACAGTTAGGCACTACACAGGGAACACACACATATAGGCCACAAACTTATGAGCACTGGGGTCCTGACTAGCAGGGTCCCAGTGACACATAACAAACATACTGAAAACATAGGGTTTTCACTATGAGCACTGGGCCCTGGCTAGCAGGATCCCAGTGAGACAGTGAAAACACCCTGGCATACACTCACAAACAGGCCAAAAGTGGGGGTAACAAGGCTAGAAAGAGGCTACTTTCTCACACTCACATCATAGCAAAAGCATTTATTCACACCACAGTGGTACTGATGTTTCTGTTAGCCAAGCTGTTAGGGTGCCCTCTGTAAGGGACAGGTCTCCTTCTGTCCATTCTCACCATACTTCTGTTTCAAGGCATGTCCCTCCCACCCATCCTGATGACAGATTGTTAGAAAGGGAGCTCAATAGATTGAGAGTGGAACAAACCAGACTGAAGCTCAAGAAGCAACAGCTGGATTTGGATAGACAGACTTTAGAAGTAGAGAAGGAGAGACAGAAACTGGGTTTAGAAACCCATGGTGGCAGCAGCAGTATTCCCCATAGTCATCCTGCAAAAGAGCATGATTCCAGGAATCTGCACAAGATAGTTCCCCCTTATAAGGAGGGGGATGACATTAACAAGTGGTTTGCTGCACTTGAGAGGGCCTGTGCTGTACAGGATGTCCCTCAAAGGCAGTGGGCTGCTATCCTATGGCTATCATTTAGTGGAAAAGGTAGGGATAGGCTCCTTACTGTAAAAGAAAATGAAGCTAATGATTACAAAGTTCTTAAGAATGCACTGTGAGAAGGTAGCCTCTTTCTAGCCTTGTTACCCCCACTTTTGGCCTGTTTGTGAGTGTATGTCAGGGTGTTTGTCACTGTTTTCACTATCTCACTGGGATCCTGATAGCCAGGCCTCAGTGCTCATAGTGAAAACACTATGTTTTCAGTATGGTTGTTATGTGTCACTGGGATCCTGCTGGTCAGGACCCCAGTGCTCATAGGTTTGTGGCCTATATGTATGTGTCACTGGGACCCTGTCACACAGGGCCCCAGTGCTCATAGGTGTGCATGTATATGTTCCCTGTGTGGTGCCTAACTGTCTCACTGAGGCTCTGCTAACCAGAACCTCAGTGGTTATGCTCTCTCATTACTTCCAAATTGTCACTAACAGGCTAGTGACCATTTTTACCAATTTACATTGGCTTACTGGAACACCCTTATAATTCCCTAGTATATGGTACTGAGGTACCCAGGGTATTGGGGTTCCATGAGATCCCTATGGGCTGCAGCATTTCTTTTGCCACCCATAGGGAGCTCTGACAATTCTTACACAGGCCTGCCACTGCAGCCTGAGTGAAATAACGTCCACGTTATTTCACAGCCATTTTACACTGCACTTAAGTAACTTATAAGTCACCTATATGTCTAACCTTTACCTGGTAAAGGTTAGGTGCAAAGTTACTTAGTGTGAGGGCACCCTGGCACTAGCCAAGGTGCCCCCACATTGTTCAGAGCCAATTCCCTGAACTTTGTAAGTGCGGGGACACCATTACACGCGTGCACTACATATAGGTCACTACCTATATGTAGCTTCACCATGGTAACTCCGAATATGGCCATGTAACATGTCTATGATCATGGAATTGCCCCCTCTATGCCATCCTGGCATAGTTGGCACAATCCCATGATCCCAGTGGTCTGTAGCACAGACCCTGGTACTGCCAAACTGCCCTTCCTGGGGTTTCACTGCAGCTGCTGCTGCTGCCAACCCCTCAGACAGGCAGCTGCCCTCCTGGGGTCCAGCCAGGCCTGGCCCAGGATGGCAGAACAAAGAACTTCCTCTGAGAGAGGGTGTGACACCCTCTCCCTTTGGAAAATGGTGTGAAGGCAGGGGAGGAGTAGCCTCCCCCAGCCTCTGGAAATGCTTTGTTGGGCACAGATGTGCCCAATTCTGCATAAGCCAGTCTACACCGGTTCAGGGACCCCTTAGCCCCTGCTCTGGCGCGAAACTGGACAAAGGAAAGGGGAGTGACCACTCCCCTGACCTGCACCTCCCCTGGGAGGTGTCCAGAGCTCCTCCAGTGTGCTCCAGGCCTCTGCCATCTTGGAAACAGAGGTGCTGCTGGCACACTGGACTGCTCTGAGTGGCCAGTGCCACCAGGTGACGTCAGAGACTCCTGCTGATAGGCTCCTTCAGGTGTTAGTAGCCTTTCCTCTCTCCTAGGTAGCCAAACCCTCTTTTCTGGCTATTTAGGGTCTCTGTCTCTGGGGAAACTTTAGATAACGAATGCATGAGCTCAGCCGAGTTCCTCTGCATCTCTCTCTTCACCTTCTGATAAGGAATCGACCGCTGACCGCGCTGGAAGCCTGCAAACCTGCAACATAGTAGCAAAGACGACTACTGCAACTCTGTAACGCTGATCCTGCCGCCTTCTCGACTGTTTTCCTGCTTGTGCATGCTGTGGGGGTAGCCTGCCTCCTCTCTGCACCAGAAGCTCCGAAGAAATCTCCCGTGGGTCGACGGAATCTTCCCCCTGCAACCGCAGGCACCAAAAAGCTGCATCACCGGTCCCTTGGGTCTCCTCTCAGCACGACGAGCGAGGTCCCTCGAATCCAGCGACGCTGTCCAAGTGACCCCCACAGTCCAGTGACTCTTCAGCCCAAGTTTGGTGGAGGTAAGTCCTTGCCTCACCTCGCTGGGCTGCATTGCTGGGAACCGCGACTTTGCAGCTACTCCGGCCCCTGTGCACTTCCGGCGGAAATCCTTTGTGCACAGCCAAGCCTGGGTCCACGGCACTCTAACCTGCATTGCACGACTTTCTAAGTTGGTCTCCGGCGACGTGGGACTCCTTTGTGCAACTTTGGTGATTACCATTTCATGCATCCTCGTAGTGCCTGTTTCTGGCACTTCTCCGGGAGCTACCTGCTTCAGTGAGGGCTCTTTGTCTTGCTCGACGTCCCTTCTCTCTACAGGTCCAATTTGCGACCTCCTGGTCCCTCCTGGGCCCCAGCAGTGTCCAAAAACGCCAAACGCACGATTTGCGTGTAGCAAGGCTTGTTGGCATCCATCCGGCGGGAAAACACTTCTGCACGACTCTCCAAGACGTGGGGGATCCATCCTCCAAAGGGGAAGTCTCTAGCCCTTGTCGTTCCTGCAGTATTCACAGTTCTTCAGCCTAGTAAGAGCTTCTTTGCACCAACCGCTGGCATTTCTTGGGCATCTGCCCATCTCCGAGTTGCTTGTGACTTTTGGACTTGGTCCCCTTGTTCCACAGGTACCCTCAGTCAGGAATCCATCGTTGTTGCATTGCTGATTTGTGTTTTCCTTGCATTTTCCCTCTAACACGACTATTTTGTCCTTAGGGGAACTTTAGTGCACTTTGCACTCACTTTTCAGGGTCTTGGGGAGGGTTATTTTTCTAACTCTCACTATTTTCTAATAGTCCCAGCGACGCTCTACAAGGTCACATAGGTTTGGGGTCCATTTGTGGTTCACATTCCACTTTTGAAGTATATGGTTTGTGTTGCCCCTATCCCTATGTTTCCCCATTGCATCCTATTGTAACTATACATTGTTTGCACTGTTTTCTAAGACTATACTGCATATTTTTGCTATTGTGTATATATATCTTGTGTATATTTCCTATCCTCTCACTGAGGGTACACTCTAAGATACTTTGGCATATTGTCATAAAAATAAAGTACCTTTATTTTTAGTATAACTGTGTATTGTGTTTTCTTATGATATTGTGCATATGACACTAAGTGGTACTGTAGTAGCTTCACACGTCTCCTAGTTCAGCCTAAGCTGCTCTGCTAAGCTACCATTATCTATCAGCCTAAGCTGCTAGACACCCTATACACTAATAAGGGATAACTGGGCCTGGTGCAAGGTGCAAGTACCCCTTGGTACCCACTACAAGCCAGTCCAGCCTCCTACATTGGTTGTGCAGTGGTGGGATAAGTGCTTGAGACTACTTACCACTCTTGTCATTGTACTTTTCATAAGAGAAAAATATACAAAACAAGGTCAGTGTATATACACATAGCCAAAAAGTTTTGCATTTCCTCTTTTCACTCTTTTCTAAGTGCTGAAAAGTACTTCTAAACTTTCAAAAAGTTCTTAAAAGTTTAAAAAGTTTTTTTCTGTGTAGGAGGCTGGACTGGCTTGTAGTGAGTACCAAGGGGTACTTGCACCTTGCACCAGGCCCAGGTATCCCTTATTAGTGTATAGGGTGTCTAGCAGCTTAGGCTGATAGATAATGGTAGCTTAGCAGAGCAGCTTAGGCTGAACTAGGAGACGTGTGAAGCTACTACAGTACCACTTAGTGTCATATGCACAATATCATAAGAAAACACAATACACAGTTATACTAAAAATAAAGGTACTTTATTTTTATGACAATATGCCAAAGTATCTTAGAGTGTACCCTCAGTAAGAGGATAGGAAATATACACAAGATATATATACACAATAGCAAAAATATGCAGTATAGTCTTAGAAAACAGTGCAAACAATGTATAATTACAATAGGATGCAATGGGGAAACATAGGGATAGGGGCAACACAAACCATATACTCCAAAAGTGGAATGTGAACCACGAATGGACCCCAAACCTATGTGACCTTGTAGAGGGTCGCTGGGACTATTAGAAAATAGTGAGAGTTAGAAAAATAACCCTCCCCAAGACCCTGAAAAGTGAGTGCAAAGTGCACCAAAGTTCCCCTAAGGACAAAATAGTCGTGTTAGAGGGAGAATGCAAGGAAAACACAAATCAGCAATGCAACAACGATGGATTCCTGTCTGAAGGTACCTGTGGAACAAGGGGACCAAGTCCAAAAGTCACAAGCAGCTCGGAGATGGGCAGATACCCAAGAAATGCCAGCGGTTGGTGCAAAGAAGCTCTTACTAGGCTGAAGAACTGTGAATACTGCAGGAACGACAAAGGCTAGAGACTTCCCCTTTGGAGGATGGATCCCTCACGCCTTGGAGAGTCGTGCAGAAGTGTTTTCCCGCCGGATGGACGCCAACAAGCCTTGCTACACGCAAATCGTGCGTTTGGCGTTTTTGGACGCTGCTGGGGCCCAGGAGGGACCAGAAGGTCGCAAATTGGACCTGCAGAGAGAGGGGACGTCGAGCAAGACAAAGAGCCCTCACTGAAGCAGGTAGCACCCGGAGAAGTGCCAGAAACAGGCACTACGAGGATGCGTGAAACGGTGCTCGCCGAAGTTGCACAAAGGAGTCCCACGTCGCCGGAGACCAACTTAGAAAGTCGTGCAATGCAGGTTAGAGTGCCGTGGACCCAGGCTTGGCTGTGCACACAGGATTTCCGCCGGAAGTGCACAGGGGCCGGAGAAGCTTGCAAAGTCGCGGTTCCCAGCAATGCAGCCCAGCGAGGTGAGGCAAGGACTTACCTCCACCAAACTTGGGCTGAAGAGTCACTGGACTGTGGGGGTCACTTGGACGGTGTCGCTGGATTCGAGGGACCTCGCTCGTCGTGCTGAGAGGAGACCCAAGGGACCGGAGATGCAGCTTTTTGGTGCCTGCGGTTGCAGGGGGAAGATTCCGTCGACCCACGGGAGATTTCTTCGGAGCTTCTGGTGCAGAGAGGAGGCAGACTACCCCCACAGCATGCACAAGCAGGAAAACAGTCGAGAAGGCGGCAGGATCAGCGTTACAGAGTTGCAGTAGTCGTCTTTGCTACTATGTTGCAGGTTTGCAGGCTTCCAGCGCGGTCAGCGGTCGATTCCTTATCAGAAGGTGAAGAGGGAGATGCAGAGGAACTCGGCTGAGCTCATGCATTCGTTATCTAAAGTTTCCCCAGAGACAGAGACCCTAAATAGCCAGAAAAGAGGGTTTGGCTACCTAGGAGAGAGGAAAGGCTACTAACACCTGAAGGAGCCTATCACAAGGAGTCTCTGACGTCACCTGGTGGCACTGGCCACTCAGAGGAGTCCAGTGTGCCAGCAGCACCTCTGTTTCCAAGATGGCAGAGGTCTGGAGCACACTGGAGGAGCTCTGGACACCTCCCAGGGGAGGTGCAGGTCAGGGGAGTGGTCACTCCCCTTTCCTTTGTCCAGTTTCGCGCCAGAGCAGGGGCTAAGGGGTCCCTGAACCGGTGTAGACTGGCTTATGCAGAATTGGGCACCTCTGTGCCCAACAAAGCATTTCCAGAGGCTGGGGGAGGCTACTCCTCCCCTGCCTTCACACCATTTTCCAAAGGGAGAGGGTGTCACACCCTCTCTCAGAGGAAGTTCTTTGTTCTGCCATCCTGGGCCAGGCCTGGCTGGACCCCAGGAGGGCAGATGCCTGTCTGAGGGGTTGGCAGCAGCAGCAGCTGCAGAGAAACCCCAGGAAGGGCAGTCTGGCAGTACCAGGGTCTGTGCTACAGACCACTGGGATCATGGAATTGTACCAACAATGCCAGGATGGCATAGAGGGGGCAATTCCATGATCATAGACATGTTACATGGCCATATTCGGAGTTACCATGGTGAAGCTACATATAGGTAGTGACCTATGTGTAGTGCACGCGTGTAATGGTGTCCCCGCACTCACAAAGTTCAGTGAATTGGCTCTGAACAATGTGGGGGCACCTTGGCTAGTGCCAGGGTGCCCTCACACTAAGTAACTTTGCACCTAACCTTTACCAGGTAAAGGTTAGACATATAGGTGACTTATAAGTTACTTAAGTGCAGTGTAAAATGGCTGTGAAATAACGTGGACGTTATTTCACTCAGGCTGCAGTGGCAGGCCTGTGTAAGAATTGTCAGAGCTCCCTATGGGTGGCAAAAGAAATGCTGCAGCCCATAGGGATCTCCTGGAACCCCAATACCCTGGGTACCTCAGTACCATATACTAGGGGATTATAAGGGTGTTCCAGTAAGCCAATGTAAATTGGTAAAAATGGTCACTAGCCTGTCAGTGACAATTTGGAAAGCAATGAGAGAGCATAACCACTGAGGTTCTGATTAGCAGAGCCTCAGTGAGACAGTTAGTCACTACACAGGTAACACATACAGGCACACTTATGAGCACTGGGGCCCTGGGTTACCAGGGTCCCAGTGACACATACAACTAAAACAACATATATACAGTGAAAAATGGGGGTAACATGCCAGGCAAGATGGTACTTTCCTACATTCTGTCTTTCCAAAAAGTTCTGAAAACTTTTTTCTCTTTTTCTATCACTTCAACTCTCTCTAAAAAATGTCTGGCACAGGAAAAAATGTTGAACTGTCCAAACTTGCATATGATCACCTTAGCTGGAAAGGAGCAAGGAGTCTCTGCATAGAGAGAGGTTTGAGTGTAGGGAAGAATCCTTCCTTAGAACTGTTAATTAATATGCTTAGAGTACAGGATAAGGCCATAAGTGCCCAATCTGTAGAAAAAGTAGCTAATGGTTCTCAATCTGATCCAGGGACTCCCCCAGGAAAAGGTTCAGGAAAGAAACTTCTCAGCCTGCCCATTACTAGACAGTCTAGCATAGTTGGTACAGAGGTTGAATCACACCATACTAATGGTGTGCTCTCACATTATACTGGTAGCCAAGCTGTTAGGGTGCCCTCTGTAAGGGACAGGTCTCCTTCTGTTCATTCCCATCATACCTCTGTATCTAGAAATGTCCCTCCCACCCACCCTGATGACAGATTGTTAGAAAGGGAGCTCAATAGATTGAGAGTGGAACAAACCAGACTGAAGCTCAAGAAGCAACAGCTGGATTTGGATAGACAGTCTTTAGAAGTAGAGAGGGAAAGACAGAAGTTGGGTTTAGAAACCCATGGTGGCAGCAGCAGTATTCCCCATAGTCATCCTGCAAAAGAGCATGATTCCAGGAATCTGCACAAGATAGTTCCCCCTTATAAGGAGGGGGATGACATTAACAAGTGGTTTGCTGCACTTGAGAGGGCCTGTGCTGTACAGGATGTCCCTCAAAAGCAGTGGGCTGCTATCCTATGGCTATCATTTAGTGGAAAAGGTAGGGATAGGCTCCTTACTGTGAAAGAAAATGATGCCAATAATTTTACAGTTCTTAAGAATGCACTCCTGGATGGTTATGGCTTAACCACTGAACAGTACAGGATAAAGTTCAGAGAGACCAAAAAGGAGTCTTCACAAGACTGGGTTGATTTCATTGACCAGGCAGTGAAGGCCTTGGAGGGGTGGTTACATGGCAGTAAAGTTACTGATTATGAAAGCCTGTATAACACAATCCTGAGAGAGCATATACTTAATAATTGTGTGTCTGATTTGTTGCACCAGTACCTGGTAGACTCTGATCTGACCTCTCCCCAAGAATTGGGAAAGAAGGCAGACAAATGGGTCAGAACAAGAGTGAACAGAAAAGTTCATACAGGGGGTGACAAAGATGGCAATAAGAAGAAAGATGGTGAAAAATCTCAAGATAAGCATGGGGATAAGGGTAAAACCAAAGATCCCACTTCAAATCTTAAACACTCTTCAGAGGGTGGGGATAAAACTAAGTCTTCCTCTTCTTCCCAACCTGCACACATTAAAAAGCCTTGGTGCTTTGTGTGTAAAAACAGAGGCCATAGGCCAGGGGATAAGTCCTGTCCAGGTAAACCCCCTGAGCCTACCACCACTAATACATCAAGCTCTAGTGCCCCTAGCAGTAGTGGTACTAGTGGTGGGACTGCTGGCAACAGTCAAGCAAAGGGTGTAGTTGGGTTCACTTATGGGTCCATCATAGAAACTGGGGTAGTCAGTCCCAAGACAGTTTCTGTCACACCTAGTGGCATTGGCCTTGCCACACTGGCTGCTTGTCCCCTTACAATGGATAAGTACAAGCAGACAGTTTCAATAAATGGTGTTGAGGCCTTGGCCTACAGGGACACAGGTGCCAGTATCACTTTGGTGACTGAAAACCTAGTAGCTCCTGAACAACACATCATTGGACAACAGTATAAAATTATTGATGTCCATAACTCCACTAAGTTTCTTCCCTTAGCTATAATTCAGTTTAGTTGGGGTGGAGTTACTGGTCCTAAGCAGGTGGTGGTATCACCTAGCTTACCTGTAGACTGTCTCTTAGGTAATGACCTAGAGGCCTCAGATCGGGCTGATGTAGAGTTTTATGCCCATGCAGCCATGCTGGGCATCCCTGAGGAATTGTTCCCTCTCATTTCAAGTGAAATGAAAAAGCAAAGGAGAGAAGGCCTGAAAACTCAGGATCCCTCTCCATCAACAGGTAAAAAGGGTATCACAGTATCCCCTAACCACCCTGCCATTCAGGATACCATTCCTGTGGTGGGAGAAACCTCTCCTGGGGTGGCACCTGTTCCAAGGGAATCATCAGTTGGCAAAACTGTTCTCCCGGAGGTGGAAGTACCTCTCTGTGGGATAACTAACATTGGTGACAAAAAGAGCACCATTTTAGTTAACATGGAGCATCCCTCCAACCCTCCCAGAGAAACTTTAGTGCAGAAACTCTGCACTGCCTCACAACACTTAGGACAGCATCCCTGCCCTAGTGTGGAGCTCATAGGACAGCATCCCTGCCCTGCTCCAACCCAAGAGAAACAGCATCCCTGTTCTCTCTTCCAGCCATATGGACAAAGTTTTTGCCCAGCTATGGCTTTTCTGAGACAGCATCCCTGTCTGGCATTTCCATCACTACAAATAGGTTCAGTGGACAATTCCCACTGCTCTAAACTAAAACTTACTGATAGAAACTCTGAAAATACATCTTCACATTGTTGCTTAGCTAAAAAACTTCAAACAGGATGGTTTACATCCCCACAAGGAAGTAACCATATAGTGGATGATAAAGGGAGTAACCAGTCTATTGCAGAGCTACTCTCTACTTATCACCACTTAGACAATAAAGTCTCAACTGGCCAAGGTTAGCCTTATTGTCCTTCGTTTGGGGGGGGTTGTGTGAGAAAGTAGCCTCTTTCTAACCTTGTTACCCCCACTTTGGGCCTGGTTGTGAGTGTATGTGAGGGTGTTTTCACTGTCTCACTGGTATCCTGCTTGCCAGGGACCAGTGCTCATAGTGAAAACCCTATGTTTTCAGTATGTTTGTTATGTGTCACTGGGACCCTGCTAGTCAGGACCCCAGTGCTCATAAGTTTGTGACCTATAGGTATGTGTTCCCTGTGTGATGCCTAACTGTCTCACTGAGGCCCTGCTAACCAGAACCTCAGTGGTTATGCTCTCTCTTTACAAATTGTCACTAACAGGCTAGTGACCAATTTTACCAATTTACATTGGCTTACTGGAACACCCTTTAATTCCCTAGTATATGGTACTGAGGTATCCAGGGTATTGGGGTTCCAGGAGATCCCTATGGGCTGCAGCATTTCTTTTGCCACCCATAGGGAGCTCTGACAATTCTTACACAGGCCTGCCACTGCAGCCTGAGTGAAATAACGTCCACGTTATTTCACAGCCATTTTACACTGCACTTAAGTAACTTATAAGTCACCTATTTGTCTAACCTTTACCTGGTAAAGGTTAGGTGCAAAGTTACTTAGTGTGAGGGCACCCTGGCACTAGCCAAGGTGCCCCCACATTGTTCAGGGCCAAATCCCCGGACTTTGTGAGTGCGGGGACACCATTACACGCGTGCACTACATATAGGTCACTACCTATATGTAGCTTCACAATGGTAACTCCGAATATGGCCATGTAATATGTCTATGATCATGGAATTGCCCCCTCTATACCATCCTGGCATAGATGGCACAATCCCATGATCCCAGTGGTCTGTAGCACAGACCCTGGTACTGCCAAACTGCCTTTCCCGAGGTTTCACTGCAGCTGCTGCTGCTGCCAACCCCTCAGACAGGCATCTGCCCTCCTGGGGTCCAGCCAGGCCTGGCCCAGGATGGCAGAACAAAGGACTTCCTCAGAGAGAGGGTGTTACACCCTCTCCCTTTGGAAAAAGGTGTTAAGGCAGGGGAGGAGTAGCGTCCCCCAGCCTCTGGAAATGCTTTAATGGGCACAGATGGTGCCCATTTCTGCATAAGCCAGTCTACACCGGTTCAGGGACCTCTCAGCCCTGCTCTGACGCAAAACTGGACAAAGGAAAGGGGAGTGACCACTCCCCTGACCTGCACCTCCCCTGGGAGGTGCCCAGAGCTCCTCCAGTGTGCTCCAGACCTCTGCCATCTTGGAAACAGAGGTGCTGCTGGCACACTGGACTGCTCTGAGTGGCCAGTGCCACCAGATGACGTCAGAGACTCCTTGTGATAGGCTCCTTAAGGTGTTGCTAGCCCATCCTCTCTCCTAGGTAGCCAAACCCTCTTTTCTGGCTATTTAGGGTCTCTGTCTCTTGGGATTCCTTAGATAACGAATGCAAGAGCTCATCCGAGTTCCTCTGCATCTCTCTCTTCACCTTCTGCCAAGGAATCGACTGCTGACCGCGCTGGAAGCCTGCAAACCTGCAACATAGTAGCAAAGACGACTACTGCAACTCTGTAACGCTGATCCTGCCGCCTTCTCGACTGTTTTCCTGGTGGTGCATGCTGTGGGGGTAGTCTGCCTCCTCTCTGCACTAGAAGCTCCGAAGAAATCTCCCGTGGGTCGACGGAATCTTCCCCCTGCAACCGCAGGCACCAAAAAGCTGCATTACTGGTCCCTTGGGTCTCCTCTCAGCACGACGAGCGAGGTCCCTCGAATCCAGCAACTCTGTCCAAGTGGCCCCCACAGTCCAGTGACTCTTCAGTCCAAGTTTGGTGGAGGTAAGTCCTTGCCTCACCTCGCTAGACTGCATTGCTGGGAACCGCGACTTTTGCAGCTACTCCGGCCTCCGTGCACTTCCGGCGGAAATCCTTTGTGCACAGTCCAGCCTGGTTCCACGTCACTCTAACCTGCATTGCACGACTTTCTAAGTTGTCGTCCGGCGGCGTGGGACTCCTTTGTGCAACTTCGGGTGAGCACCATTTCACTCTTCTTTGTAGTGCCTGTTCCGGCACTTCTGCATGTGCTGCCTGCTTCTGAGAGGGCTCCTTGTCTTGCTCTACGCCCCCTCTGTCCCCAGACACAATTGGCGACATCCTGGTCCCTCCTGGACCACAGCAGCACGCAAAAACCCTTACTGCACAATTTGCAGCTAGCAAAGCTTGTTGGCTGTATTCCCACAGGAAAACACTTCTGCACGACTCTCCACGGCGTGGGGGACTCATCCTCCAAAGGGGAAGTCTCTAGCCCTTGTCGTTCCTGCAGAATCCTCAGCTTTTACTGTCCAGTAGCAGCTTCTTTGCACCCACCATTGGCATTTCCTGGGCATCTGCCCATCTCCGACTTGCTTGTGACTTTTGGACTTGGTCCCCTTGTTCCACAGGTACCCTCGTTTGGAAATCCATTGTAGTTGCATTGCTGGTTTGTGTCTTTCCTGCAGAATTCCCCTATCACGACTTCTGCGCTCTTTGGGGAACTTTAGTGCACTTTGCACTCGTTTTTCAGGGTCTTGGGGTGGGCTATTTTACTAACCCTTACTATTTTCTAATAGTCCCAGCGACCCTCTACAAGGTCACATAGGTTTGCGGTCCATTCGTGGTTCGCATTCCACTTTTGGAGTATATGGTTTGTGTTGCCCCTATCCCTATGTGTCCCCATTGCATCCTATTGTAACTATTCATTGTTTGCGCTGTTTTCTAAGACTATACTGCATATTTTTGGTATTGTGTACATATATCCTGTGTATATTTGCTATCCTCATACTGTGGGTACTCACTGAGATACTTTGGCATATTGTCATAAAAATAAAGTACCTTTATTTTTAGTATATCTGTGTATTGTGTTTTCTTATGATATTGTGCAAGTGACACTAGTGGTAGTGTAGGAGCTTCACTCGTCTCCTAGTTCAGCCTAAGCTGCTCTGCTAAGCTACCATTATCTATCGGCCTAAGCAGCTAGACACCCTATACACTAATAAGGGATACCTGGGTCTGGTGCAATGTGTAAGTACCCCTTGGTACTCACTACAAGCCAGTCCAGCCTCCTACATTGGTTGTGCAGCGGTGGGATAAGTACTTTGCAACTACTTACCACTTTTGTCTCTGTACTTTTCATAAGAGAAAAATATACAAAACAAGTTCAGTGTATGTACACCTAACCAAAAAGCTTTGCTTTTCTCCTTTCACTTCTTTGCTAAAGTGCTTAAAAGTACTTCTAAACTTTCTAAAAAGTTCTTAAAAAGTTGTAAAAGTTTTTTTTCTGTCTTTCCAAAAGTTCTGAAAAACTTTTTTCTCACTTTTTCTATCACTTAAACACTGTCTAAAATGTCTGGCACAGGCCAAACTGTTGATCTGTCCAAACTTGCTTATGATCACCTTAGCTGGAAAGGAGCAAGGAGTCTCTGCATAGATAGAGGTTTAAGTGTAGGGAAGAATCCTCCTAGAGAACTGTTGGTGAATATGCTTGTTGAACAGGATAAGGCCAGAGCTGGCACTTCTGTTGAAAAGTTAGCTGATGGTTCCCAATCGGATCCTGGGGCACCCCTAGCAACAGATTTAGAAAGGAAACTTCCTAGCCTGCCCACTGGCAGACCCCCTAGCATAGCTGCCAGTGATGTAGAGTCACATCATACTGATAGTGTGGTCTCACATCACAGTAAGAGTATTCATTCTCACCATAGTGGAAGTGCTGTTTCTGTTAGCCAGGTTGTTAGGGTGCCATCTGTTAGGAACAGGTCTCCTTCTGTTCATTCTCACCATACTACTGTTTCAAGGCATGTCCCTCCCACCCACGCTGATGACAGAGTGTTAGAAAGGGAGCTCAATAGATTGTGAGTGGAGGAATCCAGGCTGAAGCTCAAGAAGCAACAGCTGGATTTAGATAGGCAGTCTCTAGAGATAGAAAGAGAAAGACAGAAAATTGGGTTTGAAACCCATGGTGGCAGCAGCAGTATTCCCCATAGTCATCCTGCAAGAGAGCATGATTCAAGGAATCTGCACAAGATAGTTCCCCCTTATAAGGAGGGGGATGACATTAACAAGTGGTTTGCTGCACTTGAGAGGGCCTGTGTTGTACAGGATGTCCCTCAAAGGCAGTGGGCTGCTATCCTATGGCTATCATTTAGTGGAAAGAGTAGGGATAGGCTCCTTACTTTGAAAGAAAGTGATGCCAATAATTTCACTGTTCTTAAGAATGCACTCCTGGATGGTTATGGCTTAACCACTGAACAGTACAGGATGAAGTTCAGAGAGACCAAAAAGGAGTCTTCACAAGACTGGGTAGACTTTGTTGACCATTCAGTGAAAGCCTTGGAGGGGTGGTTACAAGGCAGTAAAGTTACTGATTATGAAAGCCTGTATAACTTAATCCTGAGAGAGCATATCCTTAATAATTGTGTGTCTGATTTGTTGCACCAGTACCTGGTAGACTCTGATCTGACCTCTCCCCAAGAATTGGGAAAGAAGGCAGATAAATGGGTCAGAACAAGGGTGAACAGAAAAGTTCATACAGGGGGTGAAAAAGATGGCAATAAGAAGAAAGATGGTGAAAAGTCTCAAGATAAGCATGGGGATAAGGGTAAAACCAAAGATCCTTCTTCAAATCTTAAACACTCTTCAGAGGGTGGGGATAAAACAAATGCTTCCTCTTCTCAACCTACACAAGTTAAAAAGCCTTGGTGCTTTGTGTGTAAAAACAGAGGCCATAGGCCAGGGGATAAGTCCTGTCCAGGTAAACCCCCTGAGCCTACCACCACTAATACATCAAGCTCTAGTGCCCCTAGCAGTAGTGGTACTAGTGGTGGGACTGCTGGCAACAGTCAAGTTAAGGGTGTAGTTGGGTTCACTTATGGGTCCATAATAGAAACTGGGGTAGTCAGTGCCAAGACAGTTTCTGTCACACCTAGTGGCATTGGCCTTGCCACACTGGCTGCTTGTCCCCTTACAATGGATAAGTACAGGCAGACAGTTTCAATAAATGGTGTTGAGGCATTGGCCTACAGGGACACAGGTGCCAGTATCACTTTGGTGACTGAAAACCTAGTGCATCCTGAACAACACATCATTGGACAACAGTATAAGATTATTGATGTCCATAACTCCACTAAGTTTCTTCCCTTAGCTATAATTCAGTTTAGTTGGGGTGGAGTTACTGGCCCTAAGCAGGTGGTGGTATCACCTAGCTTACCTGTAGACTGTCTCTTAGGTAATGACCTAGAGGCCTCAAGTTGGGCTGATGTAGAGTTTTTTTGCCCATGCAGCCATGCTGGGCATCCCAGAGGAATTGTTCCCTCTCATTTCTACTGAAATGAAAAAGCAAAGGAGAGAAGGCCTGAAAACTCAGGATCCCTCTCCATCAACAGGTAAAAAGGGTATCACAGTATCCCCTAACCACCCTACCATTCGGGATACCATTCCTGTGGTGGGAGAAGCCTCTCCTGGGGTGGCACCTGTTCAAAGGGAATCATCAGTTGGCAAAACTGTACTCCCTGAGGTGGAAGTACCTCTCTGTGGGATAACTAACATTGGTGAGAAAAAGAGCACCATTTTAGTTAACATGGAGCATCCCTCCAACCCTCCCAGAGAAACTTTAGTGCAGAAACCCTGCACTGCCTCACAACACTTAGGACAGCACCCCTGCCCTAGTGTGGAGCTCATAGGACAGCATCCTTGCCCTGCTCCAACTCAAGAGAAACAGCATCCCTGTTCTCTCTTCCAGCCATATGGACAAAGATTTTGCCCAGCTATGGCTTTATTGAGACAGCATCCCTGTCTGGCATTTCCATCACTACAAATAGGTTCAGTGGACAATTCCCACTGCTCTAAACTAAAACTTACTGATAGAAACTCTGAAAATACATCTTTACATTGTTGCTTAGCTAACAAACTTCAAACAGGGTGGTTTACATCCCCAAAGGGAAGTAACCATATAGTGGATGATAAAGGGAGTAACCAGTCTATTGCAGAGCTACTCTCTACTTAGAAATGGGGTCTTTGGTTGACAGTCAGGTTACCCCCTGTTCAAGCAAGGACCCTCACTCTAGTCAGGGTAAAAGAGAATCACCCTCAGCTAACCCCTGTTGACCCCCTTGGTAGCTTGGCAGAGCAGTAGGCTTATCTTCAGAGCGCTAGGTGTAAAGTATTTGTGCCAACACACACAGTAACTTAATGAAAACACTACAAAATGACACAACACCGGTTTAGAAAAATAGAAAATATTTATCTAAACAAAACAAGACCAAAACTACAAAAATCCGACATACACAAGTCAAGTTATGAATTTTTAAAGATTAAACTCAAAAATAGCGCTTAGAAACAAAAATGCTTCAATGAGATGTTAACACGGCGTCGTGACGGAGTCGTTCCCAACAAGCCGACACCAGCGGCGCCGGACACGGAGTCGTGTAGACCCCCAAGTACAGTACCTTTGGTGAAGAGTGAAAACAAGCCGAGGCGCAAAGTCAGGAATCGTGGCGTCTGTGCGAAACGTTGAATCCGTGCACTTCAAGCGGCGTCGGTCACGACGTGGTGCGGCGACTTCTATGGAGTCGCGGACTTCAGAGGGGCTGCTGCGGCGACGGGCCTGCGAAGAGTGTCGCGTTCCAGCAAAGGTCACGGCGTCAGGTGCAGGCGGCGTTACCGGATTCAGCAGCAGCGTCGGTCCGGAGTCGTCCGAAGTCGATTTACTTGGATTCCACCAGCTTTCCTTTCAAGGGCCCAGGGACTGGATAGGGCACCACTTGTCGGGGCAGGAGTCTCTCCAGACACTCCAAGTGCTGGCAGAGAGAAGTCTTTGCTGTCTCTGAGACTTCAAACAACAGGAGGCAAGCTCTAAATCAAGCCCTTGGAGATTTCTTCACAAGATGGAAGGCACACAAAGTCCAGTCTTTGCCCTCTTACTCTGGCAGAAGCAGCACTGCAGGAAAGCTCCACAAAGCACAGTCACAGGCAGGGCAGCACTTCTTCCTCAGCTATCAGCTCTTCTCCAGGCAGAGGTTCCTCTTGGTTCCAGAAGTGTTTCTAAAGTCTGTAGATTTGGGTGCCCTTCTTATACCCATTTTAGTCTTTGAAGTCACCTTTCTTCAAAGGGGACTCACACCTACTTGTGAAATCCTGCCTTGCCCAGGCAAGTCATCAGACACACAGCAGGGGGTTGGAGCCGGCATTGTCAGAGGCAGGCACAGTCCTTTCAGATGAGAGTGACCACTCCACCCCTCCCTCCTAGCAGAGATGGCTAATCAGGAAATGCAGGTTACACCCCAGCCTCCTTTGTGTCACTGTCTGGTGTGAGGTGAAAAACAACCCAACTGTCAAACTGACCCAGACAGGGAATCCACAAACACGGCAGAGTCACAGAATGGTTTAAGCAAGAAAATGCTCACTTTCTAAAAGTGGCATTTTCAAACGCACAATCTTAAAATCAAGTTAAATAAAAGATGTATTTTTAAATTGTGAGTTCAGGGACCCCAAACTCCACATGTCCATCTACTCTCTAGGGGAATCTACACTTTAATCATATTTAAAGGTAGCCCCCATGTTATCCTATGAGAGAGACAGGCCTTGCAACAGTGAAAAACGAAGTTGGCAGTATTTCACTGTCAGGACATATAAACCACATTACTATATGTCCTACCTTATCCATACCCTGCCCTTGGGGCTACCTAGGGCCTACCTTAGGGGTGCCTTACATGTAAGAAAAGGGAAGGTTTAGGCCTGGCAAGTGGGTACACTTGCCAAGTCGAATTTACAGAGTAAAAATACACACACAGACACTGCAGTGGCAGGTGTGAGACATGATTACAGGGTTACTTGTGTGGGTGGCACAACCAGTGCTGCAGGCCCACTAGTAACATTTGATTTACAGGCCCTGGGCACCTCTAGTGCACTTTACTAGGGACTTAACAGTAAAACAAATATGCCAATCATGGAGAACCAATTATGTACACATTTTAAACAGGAGCACTTGCACTTTAGCACTGGTTAGCAGTGGTAAAGTGCCCAGAGTAACAAAAACAATAACATCAGAGTCCAGCACCCATCAACAACCTGGGGAACAGAGGCAAAAAGTTAAGGGAGACCACGCCAAGGATGAAAAGTCTAACACGTGTCCCCCCCAGCTAAAAGTGGGGAGCAACTACCCAACCTCATGGGAGTTCTCATCACTAAGGCGGAAGAACCTGGACAGACCATCAGCATTGGCGTGCTCTGTACCAGGACGATGTTCCACCGTAAAGTCCATCCCCTGTAGGGAAATGGACCACCTCAACAGTTTTGGATTCTCACCCCTCATCTGCATTAACCATCTGTGGGGCCTGTGGTCGGTCTGAACTCGGAAGTGAGCCCCAAACAAGTAGGGTCTTAGCTTCTTCAGTGCCCAGACCACAGCAAACGCTTCGCGTTCTATGGCACTCCACCTACGTTCCCTGGGTAGTAACCTCCTGCTAATGAAGGCTACGGGTTGATCTAGGCCCTCTTCATTAAGCTGTGAGAGTACTGCTCCAATACCATGCTCTGAGGCGTCTGTTTGCACAACAAACTCCTTGGAGTAGTCAGGTGCCTGCAGCACAGGTGCTGTGCACATGGCAGCCTTCAGGGCATCAAAAGTGTTCTGGCAAGCCTCTGTCCAGATCACTTTCTTGGGTTGCTTCTTAGAAGTCAACTCCGTTAAGGGGGTAACAATGGTACCATATCCCTTAACAAACCTCCTGTAATATCCTGTGAGACCTAAAAAGGCTCTCACTTCAGTCTGGGTCTTGGGAGGCTCCCAAGCCAGAATCGTGTTAATCTTAGGCTGTAGGGGTGCCACCTGGCCACTCCCCACCTGGTGTCCTAAGTACACCACAGAACCCTGCCCTATTTGGCACTTGCTCGCCTTAATAGTGAGGCCTGCCTTCTGCAGGGCCTCTAACACTCTCCAGAGGTGTTGCAGGTGTTCCTCCCATGTGGAACTAAACACAGCAATGTCATCCAGGTAGGTGGCACTGAACTCATCCAGTCCTGCCAACACCTGGTTGACCAACCTCTGAAAGGTGGCAGGGGCATTCTTCATCCCAAAGGGCATCACATTGAAGTGGAAGTGCCCATCTGGGGTAGAGAATGCTGACCTCTCCTTTGCCCCCTCAGTTAAGGCAATCTGCCAGTACCCAGATGTTAAATCAAACGTACTGAGATACTTGGCAGCTCCTAACCGATCAATGAGCTCATCAGCTCGGGGGATGGGGTGTGCGTCCGTTTTGCTGACCGCATTGAGACCCCGGTAGTCCACACAGAACCTAAGTTCTGGAGTGGCACCAGGAGCAGCAGCCTTTGGGACCAATACCACTGGGCTGGCCCAAGGACTGCTGGAGTGCTCAATAACCCCTAGGGTTAACATTTTGGAGACTTCCTCCTTAATGCAAGCCCTGACCCTGTCAGTCACCCTGTAAACCTTATGTTTAACAGGTGTACTGTCCCCAGTGTCCACATCATGTGTGCCCAGGTGTGTGACTCCTGGGATCAGGGAAAACAGCGATGCGAACTGTCCCAGCACGTGGCGACAGTCCCTCTGCTGTTCCTCAGTCAGGGAGGGGGAGAGGATCACTCCCTCCACAGACCCATCTTTCTCTCCTGCAGACAGGAGGTCAGGAAGAGGCTCACTCTCTTCCTCCACCCCGTCATCTGTCGCTAGGAGCATGGATAGCTCAGTTCGCTCAAAGTGTGGTTTGAGGCGGTTGACATGTAGGACCCTCAAAGGGTTCCTGGGGGATTGCAAGTCTACCAGATAGGTGACCTCGCTCTTTCTTTCCACCACCTCAAAAGGCCCAGTCCACTTATCTTGGAGAGCCCTAGGCTCCACTGGTGCCATGACCCACACTTTTTGTCCAGGCTGAAACTCAACCAGAGTGTCATTCTGGTCGTACCACCGTTTCATATCCTCCTGGCTTGCTTCCAGGTTCTCCTGAGCGAGACTCCTGAAGCGGGCAGTCTGGTTTCTTAGTGCCAGCATGTAGCTAAATACATCCTGGGGTGGTTTACTAGGAGCTTTCTCCAAAGCCTCCTTCACCAGACTGAGCGGTCCCCTCACAGGGTGGCCATAGATGAGCTCAAAGGGGCTAAAGCCAAGTCCCTTTTGAGGCACCTCCCTGTAAGTGAACAGAAGGCATGGCAAGAGAACGTCCCACTTACCCCTCAAGGGCTCTGACAGGCCCTGAATCATGCCTTTCAAGGTGCGGTTGAATCTCTCAACCAGACCATTACTTTGGGGGTGGTAAGGGGTGGTGAACTTGTAGGTTACCCCACACACCTTCCACAGAGACTTCATATAAGTGGATATGAAGTTTGTACCTCTATCAGATACCACCTCCTTGGGGAACCCCATGTGGGTAAAAACCCCCATCAAGGCACATCCTACCACGGGGGCAGTGACCGTCCTTAGAGGAATGGCTTCTGGGTACCGTGTGGCATGGTCCACCAAGACCAGGATGAACCTGTTGCCCATGGCTGTCTTGGGATCCAGAGGCCCCACAATGTCAATTCCTACCCTTTCAAAGGGAGTGCTGACTACAGGTAAAGGTTGGAAGGGAGCTTTGCATTTCCCCCCACTCTTGCCACTTGCCTGACAAGTCTGAAAAGACCTACAATAAGCAGCTGACTGCTTGTGCATCAAGGGCCAGTAAAAGTGGGAGACAAGCCTCTTATAGGTCTTGTCCTGCCCTAGATGTCCTGCCAAAGGCACATCATGAGCCAAACCCAGTAGGAAGGCCCTGAAGCACTGGGGTACCACCAGCATACGAGCTGACCCAGGCTCAGGAACCTTAGGCTCACTGTACAGGAGGCCATCCTCCCAATAAATCAGGTGAGTACCTGGCGCCTCGCCAGCCACCTGGGCTGCAGCCTGCTGCCGCAGCCCCTCAAGAGTAGGGCACTCCTTCTGCGCTGTGCAGAATGCTTCCCTGGTGGGTCCCCCTTCCTGCTGCCACTGCGACAGCTCAGGGATCTCCCCCAGTTCAGCCACCTGTTCCCCTGTAGGCTCCGGGGCATCACCCTCTGGCTCTGCCTCCTCCCGGACCAAGGGAACTTCTGGGGCTGGTTTCCCGTGCCCCCTGCCCTTCCTCTTCTTGGCGGTCCCCTGGGCCACTGTTTCAGGCTTCAGGGGCTCTTGACTACCCTGATTGGCTGCCATAGACCGGGTGGATATGCATACCCACCCAGGCAGACCCAACATCTCCAAGTGAGACCTGTGTTCCACCTCCTTCCAAGGGGAATCCTCCAGGTCGTTACCTAGCAAACAATCAACAGGCATGGTTGGACTCACAGCTACTTTCCAGGAACCTGAGACCCCCCCCCATTCAAAGGGAACCTGCACCACTCTGCAGAGGCGCTCTACCGCAACTACTTGGTGAAGTACCCGGGGATCAATCTGCTCTTCAGACACCAGGTGACTCCTCACTGTAGTCACACTGGCTCCTGTGTCTCTCAGAGCCTCCACCCTCTGTCCATTGATGGTCACCCATTAACTTTTTGAAAGTTTAGAAGTACTTTTCAGCACAAGAGGAAATGCAAAACTTTTTGGCTATGTATATATACACTGACCTTGTTTTGTATATTTTTCTCTTATGAAAAGTACAATGACAAGAGTGGTAAGTAGTCTCAAGCACTTATCCCACTGCTGCCACCAATGTAGGAGGCTGGACTGGCTTGTAGTGAGTACCAAGGGGTACTTGCACCTTGCACCAGGCCCAGTTATCCCTTATTAGTGTATAGGGTGTCTAGCAGCTTAGGCTGATAGATAATGGTAGCTTAGCAGAGCAGCTTAGGCTGAACTAGGAGACGTGTGAAGCTACCACAGTACCACTTAGTGTCATATGCACAATATCATAAGAAAACACAATACACAGTTATACTAAAAATAAAGGTACTTTATTTTTATGACAATATGCCAAAGTATCTTAGAGTGTACCCTCAGTGAGAGGATAGGAAATATACACAAGATATATATACACAATAGCAAAAATATGCAGTATAGTCTTAGAAAACAGTGCAAACAATGTATAGTTACAATAGGATGCAATGGGGAAACATAGGGATAGGGGCAACACAAACCATATACTCCAAAAGTGGAATGCGAACCACGAATGGACCCCAAACCTATGTGACCTTGTAGAGGGTCGCTGGGACTATTAGAAAATAGTGAGAGTTAGAAAAATAACCCTCCCCAAGACCCTGAAAAGTGAGTGCAAAGTGCACTAAAGTTCCCCTAAGGACAAAGTAGTCATGTTAGAGGAATAATGCAGGAAAGACACAAACCAGCAATGCAACAACTGTGGATTTCCAATCTAGGGTACCTGTGGAACAAGGGGACCAAGTCCAAAAGTCACAAGCAAGTCGGAGATGGGCAGATGCCCAGGAAATGCCAGCTGCGGGTGCAAAGAAGCTTCGACTGGACAGAAGAAGCTGAGGTTTCTGCAGGAACTAAAAGGGCTAGAGACTTCGTCTTTGGTGGACGGATCCCTCTCTCTTTGGAGAGTCGTGCAGAAGTGTTTTCCCTCCGAAAGAACGCCAACAAGCCTTGCTAGCCGCAAATCGTGCGTTTGGCGTTTTTGGACGCTGCTGGGGCCCAGGAGGGACCAGGAGGTCGAAAATTAGACCTGAAGAGAGAAGGGACGTCGATCAAGACAAAGAGCCCTCACTGAAGCAGGTAGCACCCGGACAAGTGCCAGAAACAGGCACTACGAGGATGTGTGAAACGGTGCTCGCCGAAGTTGCACAAAGGAATCCCACGTCGCCGGAGACCAACTTAGAAAGTCGTGCAATGCAGGTTAGAGTGCTGTGGACGCAGGCTTGGCTGTGCACAAAGGATTTCCGCCGGAAGTGCACAGGGGCCGGAGTAGCTGCAAAGTCGCGGTTCCCAGCAATGCAGCCCAGCGAGGTGAGGCAAGGACTTACCTCCACCAAACTTGGGCTGAAGAGTCACTGGACTGTGGGGGTCACTTGAACAGAGATGCTGGATTCGAGGGACCTCGCTCGTCATGCTGAGAGGAGACCCAAGGGACCGGTGATGCAGCTTTTTGGTGCCTGCGGTTGCAGGGGGAAAATTCCGTCGACCCACGGGAGATTTCTTCGGAGCTTCTGGTGCAGAGAGGAGGCAGGCTACCCCCACAGCATGCACAAGCAGGAAAACAGTCGAGAAGGCGGCAGGATCAGCATTACAGAGTTGCAGTAGTCGTCTTTGCTACTATGTTGCAGGTTTGCAGGCTTCCAGCGCAGTCAGCAGTCGATTCCTTATCAGAAGGTGAAGAGAGAGATGCAGAGGAACTCGGATGAGCTCTTGCATTCGTTATCTGAAGTTTCCCCAGAGACAGAGACCCTAAATAGCCAGAAAAGAGGGTTTGGCTACCTAGGAGAGAGGATAGGCTACTAACACCTGAAGGAGCCTATCAGCAGGAGTCTCTGACGTCACCTGGTGGCACTGGCCACTCAGAGCAGTCCAGTGTGCCAGCAGCACCTCTGTTTCCAAGATGGCAGAGGTCTGGAGCACACTGGAGGAGCTCTGGACACCTCCCAGGGGAGGTGCAGGTCAGGGGAGTGGTCACTCCCCTTTCCTTTGTCCAGTTTCACGCCAGAGCAGGGGCTAAGGGGTCCCTGAACCGGTGTAGACTGGCTTATGCAGAATTGGGCACCTCTGTGCCCAACAAAGCATTTCCAGAGGCTGGGGGAGGCTACTCCTCCCCTGCCTTCACACCATTTTCCAAAGGGAGAGGGTGTCACACCCTCTCTCAGAGGAAGTTCTTTGTTCTGCCATCCTGGGCCAGGCCTGGCTGGACCCCAGGAGGGCAGCTGCCTGTCTGAGGGGTTGGCAGCAGCAGCAGCTGTAGTGAAACCCCAGGAAGGGCAGTTTGGCAGTACCAGGGTCTGTGCTACAGACCACTGGGATCATGGGATTGTGCCAACTATGCCAGGATGGCATAGAGGGGGCAATTCCATGATCATAGACATGTTACATGGCCATATTCGGAGTTACCATGGTGAAGCTACATATAGGTAGTGACCTATATGTAGTGCACGCGTGTAATGGTGTCCCCGCACTCACAAAGTTCAGGGAATTGGCTCTGAACAATGTGGGGGCACCTTGGCTAGTGCCAGGGTGCCCTCACACTAAGTAACTTTGCACCTAACCTTTACCAGGTAAAGGTTAGACATATAGGTGACTTATAAGTTACTTAAGTGCAGTGTAAAATGGCTGTGAAATAACGTGGACGTTATTTCACTCAGGCTGCAGTGGCAGGCCTGTGTAAGAATTGTCAGAGCTCCCTATGGGTGGCAAAAGAAATGCTGCAGCCCATAGGGATCTCATGGAACCCCAATACCCTGGGTACCTCAGTACCATATACTAGGGAATTATAAGGGTGTTCCAGTAAGCCAATGTAAATTGGTAAAAATGGTCACTAGCCTGTTAGTGACAATTTGGAAAGAAATGAGGGAGCATAACCACTGAGGTTCTGATTAGCAGAGCCTCAGTGAGACAGTTAGTCACTACACAGGTAACACATTCAGGCACACTTATGAGCACTGGGGCCCTGGGTTACCAGGGTCCCAGTGACACATACAACTAAAACAACATATATACAGTGAAAAATGGGGGTAACATGCCAGGCAAGATGGTACTTTCCTACACAACCCCCCCCCAAACGAAGGACAATAAGACTAGCCATGACCTGATGAGTCTTCATTGTCTAAGTGGAAATATCTGGAGAGTCCATCTGCATTGGAGTGGCTACTCCCAGGTCTATGTTCCACTGTATAGTCCATTCCCTGTAGGGATATGGACCACCTCAACAATTTGGGATTTTCACCTTTCATTTGTTTTAGCCAAAGTAGAGGTTTGTGGTCTGTCTGAACAATGAAGTGAGTGCCAAACAGGTATGGCCTCAACTTCTTCAGAGCCCAGACCACAGCAAAGGCCTCCCTCTCAATGGCAGACCAACGCTTTTCTCTAGGGGTCAACCTTCTACTAATAAAAGCAACAGGTTGATCCTGGCCCTCAGAATTAAGTTGTGATAGGACTGCCCCTACTCCTAATTCAGATGCATCAGTTTGGACATAGAATTTTTTAGAGTAACAAGGGCTTTTCAGGACAGGTGCAGAGCACATGGCCTGCTTCAGCTCCTCAAAAGCTTTCTGACACTTTGCTGTCCATAATACCTTTTTAGGCATTTTCTTGGATGTGAGGTCATTAAGAGGGGCTGCAATGGAGCCATAGTTCTTAATGAACCTCCTGTAGTACCCAGTGAGGCCTAGGAAGGCTCTCACCTGAGTCTGAGTGGTAGGGGGAAGCCAATCAATAATAGTTTGGATTTTCCCCTGAAGTGGTGCAATCTGTTCCCCACCAACAAGGTGTCCCAGATAAACCACCTTACCCTGCCCTATCTGGCACTTTGAAGCCTTGATAGTGAGGCCTGCCTTTTGCAGAGCCTCCAAAACTTTCCATAGGTGGACCAGGTGATCATCCCAGCTGGAGCCAAAGACAGCTATATCGTCCAAATATGCTGCACTGAAAGCTTCCAGCCCTTGCAGGACTGTGTTCACCAACCTCTGAAAAGTGGCAGGTGCATTTTTCAAACCAAAAGGCATTACAGTAAACTGGTAATGTCCTCCAATGGTAGAAAATGCAGTCTTAGGTTTAGCATCTTCTGGCAATTTGATCTGCCAATACCCTGCAGTCAAATCAAAAGTGCTTAGATACTTGGCAGATGCCAGTGTATCTATGAGCTCATCTGCCCTGGGTATAGGGTGAGCATCAGTTT
This sequence comes from Pleurodeles waltl, assembly GCF_031143425.1. Taxonomy (NCBI): domain Eukaryota; kingdom Metazoa; phylum Chordata; class Amphibia; order Caudata; family Salamandridae; genus Pleurodeles; species Pleurodeles waltl. The sequence continues at coordinate 1,198,351,429 of NC_090439.1, forward strand.
TGGTTACCAAGTTGAGACCTCTATAGTCTACACAAAACCGCATTTCCTTCTTTCCATCTTTAGAATTGGGTTTTGGTACCAGTACCACAGGAGAAGCCCATGGACTGTCAGAGTGCTCAACCACTCCTAGTTCCAACATTTTCTGAACTTCTTGCTTTATGCAGTCCCTGACATGGTCAGGCTGCCTATAGATCTTACTTTTGACAGGTAAACTGTCTCCAGTATCTATAGTGTGCTCACACCAAGAAGTGGTGCCTGGCACAGTAGAGAAGAGTTCTGAAAATTGTCCTAGGAGATTTATGCAATTGTCTTTCTGCTCAGCAGTAAGACAATCAGCCAAAACTACACCTTCCACAAGAGCATCTTGATCTGTGGAAGAGAAGAGATCAGGTAGAGGATCACTGTCTTCTTCCTGTCCCTCATCTGTTGCCATGTGCAGGGTGAGATCAGCCCTGTCATAGTAGGGTTTCAGGCGGTTGACATGGAGCACCCTAAGGGGACTCCTGGCAGTGCCTAAGTCAACCAAGTAGGTGACTTCACCCTTCTTTTCAACAATTGTGTGGGGTCCACTCCATTTATCTTGGAGTGCTCTTGGGGCCACAGGCTCCAAGACCCACACTTTCTGCCCTGGTTGGTACTGAACCAAAACAGCCTTCTGATCATGCCATTGCTTCTGGAGCTCTTGGCTGGCCTGAAGGTTTTTACTGGCCTTTTTCATGTACTCAGCCATCCTTGATCTGAGGCCAAGTACATAATCCACAATATCCTGCTTAGGAGCTTTTAAAGGTTGTTCCCAACCCTCCTTTACAAGTGTGAGTGGACCCCTAACAGGGTGTCCAAAAAGGAGTTACTTCCTACACCCATTGCCTGTACTTCTTAGTGTTATCAGGCACTAGGTTTCTCTGGACCATCTCACTGTCCCCTAGTGAGACAAGGGTCATTTCTGCTGGTTCCCACCCACCTGAAACCAACTCCTCCCCAAGCGCTACACTGGCCAAACCCTGGGACGGTGCACCAGTGGGTGCCGGTGTACTTTTGGGGCATTTGGGGTCCCCCCTCACATGACCCACCTGGTCACATGCATAGCACTTACGTGGGGGACCACCTGCCACTGGCTTCCCTTTGGACAACCATGGCTTCTTTTCACTGGGGGGTTGGGAATCCTTACCCTGGGAATCAGTTTGGGGCCCTTTAGAGAACTCCCCCTGTTTGCCCTTACCCCCCCCTTTCTTCTGAGAGGGACCCTGCCCACCCTTGGCGTGGTCTCCCCCATACCACTTTTGGACCCTGGTGCTCTCCCAGCGGTCCGCTTCCTGTGCAAGCTTCCTGGGGTCAGTCAGCTTGCTGTCAATGAGGTGCTGGCGCTCTGGAAAACATAAACTGTACAAGTGCTCCCAAGCAATTAAATTGTAAAGCCCCTCATACGTGTTTACCTTACTGCCCTTCACCCAACCATCCAGTGACCTGCAAAAAGAATCAACACATTCCAACCATGTTTGGGATTCCTTTCTCTTGTAGGATCTAAACTTCTCCTTGTACTGCTCAGGGGTGAGACCATACCTGGTGAGTAAGGCCTCCTTCATGACAGGGTAGGTGAGATCCTGAGCATCCCCTAAGGCTGTCAGTGTGTCCCTCCCCTCTGCCTCAAAATGCTTCCACAGGGCTGCCCCCCAATGAGCTTCAGGGACCAGGTTCATGTGGAGAGCTGACTCATAACCCTTGAACCACAAGTAGATATCATCCTCCCTCTCATAATCCCTCACAAGGTCTTTTGGGATGTGTGCCCTTCTCTCAGGCTGCACTGTAGGATTGCTGCCACCACCCCTTCTGGGCTGACTCCTCTGATCTATCTCTTTTAAACTGACCTCATGAGCCATTGCTAACTTCCTTTCCTCAATGACCAGCCTTCTCTGTTCCATCTCTAGACTGAGCTTTTTCAGCTCCAATTGGTACTCCCTCTCTGCCTGTCTGTCCTGTAACTCTCCAGGTGTCAGACCCTTGGAGGATACACTGCTACTTGCCCTAGAGACTCTTTCCCTGGGAATAACAGGTCCCCCCACTATACCATTATGTACTGATTGCTCTCCCTCCTCGTCCTCATCCTCCTCCTCATCCTCAGTGTGCCCTCCAGTGCTTCTGGTTGTCACCCAGGCCCTCAGCGCCTTTTTCAGCTCATCCTTCTTGGAAGAGCTCTTAATGGGACAACCACATTTTTTACAAAACTGCTTTAGCTGAGCCTTGTTATAACTATCCAATTGCTTCAGGTCAAAAACAGCTTCAACTGATGCATCTCCAAGTAGAGACATGATAAAAGTTTAAAAGAGTGCAAAGTTCCAAATGCAGAAAAGCAAGTTCTCCAATGAAGTTCCAGAAAAGTCAATCACCGGATCAGCGAAAAAAGAAACTGAATGCAGAGCAAAAACGGTCCAAATAGAAAAAAACAAAAATCACAAGACTAGTAGTATGTGGTCACGTAGTGGTCTGAACTCAAACAGTAGTGTATACTTAATTACTGTATGTCAAGCACAAATACAAGTCCAAATCCCAACCGCTGATCACCAATGTTAGAAATGGGGTCTTTGGTTGACAGTCAGGTTACCCCCTGTTCAAGCAAGGACCCTCACTCTAGTCAGGGTAAAAGAGAATCACCCTCAGCTAACCCCTGCTTACACCCTTGGTAGCTTGGCAGAGCAGTAGGCTTAACTTCAGAGCGCTAGGTGTAAAGTATTTGTACCAACACACACAGTAACTTAATGAAAACACTACAAAATGACACAACACCGGTTTAGAAAAATAGAAAATATTTATCTAAACAAAACAAGACCAAAACTACAAACATCCGACATACACAAGTCAAGTTATGAATTTTTAAAGATTAAACTCAAAAATAGCGCTTAGAAACAAAAATGCTTCAATGAGATGTTAACACGGCGTCGTGACGGAGTCGTTCCCAACAAGCCGACACCAGCGGCGCCGGACACGGAGTCGTGTAGACCCCCAAGTACAGTACCTTTGGTGAAGAGTGAAAACAAGCCGAGGCGCGAAGTCAGGAATCGCGGCGTCTGTGCGAAACGTTGAATCCGTGCACTTCAAGCGGCGTCGGTCACGACGTGGTGCGGCGACTTCCACGGAGTCGAGGACTTCAGAGGGGCTGCTGCGGCGACGGGCCTGCGAAGAGTGTCGCGTTCCAGCGAAGGTCACGGCGTCAGGTGCAGGCGGCGTTACCGGATTCAGCAGCGGCGTCGGTCCGGAGTCGTCCGAAGTCGATTTCCTTGGATTCCACCAGCTTTCCTTTCAAGGGCCCAGGGACTGGATAGGGCACCACTTGTCGGGGTAGGAGTCTCTCCAGAGACTCCAGGTGCTGGCAGAGAGAAGTCTTTGCTGTCCCTGAGACTTCAAACAACAGGAGGCAAGCTCTAAATCAAGCCCTTGGAGATTTCTTCACAAGATGGAAGGCACACAAAGTCCAGTCTTTGCCCTCTTACTCTGGCAGAAGCAGCACTGCAGGAAAGCTCCACAAAGCACAGTCACAGGCAGGGCAGCACTTCTTCCTCAGCTATCAGCTCTTCTCCAGGCAGAGGTTCCTCTAGGTTCCAGAAGTGTTTCTAAAGTCTGTAGATTTGGGAGCCCTTATTATACCCATTTTAGTCTTTGAAGTCACCTTTCTTCAAAGGGGACTCACACCTACTTGTGAAATCCTGCCTTGCCCAGGCAAGTCATCAGACACACAGCAGGGGGTTGGAGCCGGCATTGTCAGAGGCAGGCACAGTCCTTTCAGATGAGAGTGACCACTCCACCCCTCCCTCCTAGCAGAGATGGCTAATCAGGAAATGCAGGTTACACCCCAGCCCCCTTTGTGTCACTGTCTGGTGTGAGGTGAAAAACAACCCAACTGTCAAACTGACCCAGACAGGGAATCCACAAACACGGCAGAGTCACAGAATGGTTTAAGCAAGAAAATGCTCACTTTCTAAAAGTGGCATTTTCAAACGCACAATCTTAAAATCAACTTTACTAAAAGATGTATTTTTAAATTGTGAGTTCAGGGACCCCAAACTCCACATGTCCGTCTACTCTCTAGGGGAATCTACACTTTAATCATATTTAAAGGTAGCCCCCATGTTATCATATGAGAGAGACAGGCCTTGCAACAGTGAAAAACGAAGTTGGCAGTATTTCACTGTCAGGACATATAAACCACATTACTATATGTCCTACCTTATCCATACACTGCACCCTGCCCTTGGGGCTACCTAGGGCCTACCTTAGGGGTGCCTTACATGTAAGAAAAGGGAAGGTTTAGGCCTGGCAAGTGGGTACACTTGCCAAGTCGAATTTACAGAGTAAAAATACACACACAGACACTGCAGTGGCAGGTGTGAGACATGATTACAGGGTTACTTGTGTGGGAGGCACAACCAGTGCTGCAGGCCCACTAGTAACATTTGATTTACAGGCCCTGGGCACCTCTAGTGCACTTTACTAGGGACTTAACAGTAAAACAAATATGCCAATCATGGAGAACCAATTATGTACACATTTTAAACAGGAGCACTTGCACTTTAGCATTGGTTAGCAGTGGTAAAGTGCCCAGAGTAACGAAAACAATAAAATCAGAGTCCAGCACCCATCAACAACCTGGGGAACAGAGGCAAAAAGTTAAGGGAGACCACGCCAAGGATGAAAAGTCTAACACCAGTCTATTGCAGAGCTACTCTCTACTTATCACCACTTAGACAATAAAGTCTCAACTGGCCAAGGTTAGCCTTATTGTCCTTCGTTTGGGGGGGGGTTGTGTGAGAAAGTAGCCTCTTTCTAACCTTGTTACCCCCACTTTTGACCTGTTTGTGAGTGTATGTCAGGGTGTTTTCACTGTCTCACTGGGATCCTGCTAGCCAGGGCCCAGTGCTCATAGTGAAAACCCTATGTTTTCAGTATGTTTGTTATGTGTCACTGGGACCCTGCTAGTCAGGACCCCAGTGCTCATAAGTTTGTGACCTATATGTATGTGTTCCCTGTGTGATGCCTAACTGTCTCACTGAGGCTCTGCTAACCAGAACCTCAGTGGTTATGCTCTCTCTGTACAAATTGTCACTAACAGGCTAGTGACCAATTTTCACCAATTTACATTGGCATACTGGAACACCCTTATAATTCCCTAGTGTATGGTACTGAGGTACCCAGGGTATTGGGGTTCCAGGAGATCCCTATGGGCTGCAGCATTTCTTTTGCCACCCATAGGGAGCTCTGACAATTCTTACACAGGCCTGCCACTGCAGCCTGAGTGAAATAATGCACACATTATTTCACAGCCATTTGCACTGCACTTAAGTAACTTATAAGTCACCTATATGTCTAACCTTTACTTAGTAAAGGTTGGGTGCTAAGTTACTTAGTGTGTGGGCACCCTGGCACTAGCCAAGGTGCTCCCACATTGTTCAGGGTAAATTCCCCGGACTTTGTGAGTGCGGGGACACCATTACACGCATGCACTACACATAGGCCAATACCTATGTGTAGCTTCACAATGGTAACTCCGAATATGGCCATGTAACATGTCTAAGATCATGGAATTGCCCCCTCTATGCCATCCTGGCATTGCTGGCACAATCCCATGATCCCACGGGTCTGTAGCTCAGACCCTGGTACTGCCAAACTGCCTTTTCAGGGGTTTCACTGCAGCTGCTGCTGCTGCCAACCTCTCAGACAGGTTTCTGCCCTCCCGGGGTCCAGCCAGGCTTGGCCCAGGAAGGCAGAACAAAGGACTTCCTCTGAGAAAGGGTGTTACACCCTCTCCCTTTGGAAAAAGGGGTTAAGGCAGGGGAGGAGTGTAGGAAAGTACCATCTTGCCTGGCATGTTACCCCCATTTTTCACTGTATATATGTTGTTTTAGTTGTATGTGTCACTGGGACCCTGGTAACCCAGGGCCCCAGTGCTCATAAGTGTGCCTGAATGTGTTACCTGTGTAGTGACTAACTGTCTCACTGAGGCTCTGCTAATCAGAACCTCAGTGGTTATGCTCTCTCATTTCTTTCCAAATTGTCACTAACAGGCTAGTGACCATTTTTACCAATTTACATTGGCTTACTGGAACACCCTTATAATTCCCTAGTATATGGTACTGAGGTACCCAGGGTATTGGGGTTCCAGGAGATCCCTATGGGCTGCAGCATTTCTTTTGCCACCCATAGGGAGCTCTGACAATTCTTACACAGGCCTGCCACTGCAGCCTGAGTGAAATAACGTCCACGTTATTTCACAGCCATTTTACACTGCACTTAAGTAACTTATAAGTCACCTATATGTCTAACCTTTACCTGGTAAAGGTTAGGTGCAAAGTTACTTAGTGTGAGGGCACCCTGGCACTAGCCAAGGTGCCCCCACATTGTTCAGAGCCAATTCCCTGAACTTTGTGAGTGCGGGGACACCATTACACGCGTGCACTACATATAGGTCACTACCTATATGTAGCTTCACAATGGTAACTCCGAATATGGCCATGTAACATGTCTATGATCATGGAATTGCCCCCTCTATGCCATCCTGGCATAGTTGGCACAATCCCATGATCCCAGTGGTCAGTAGCACAGACCCTGGTACTGCCAAACTGCCCTTCCTGGGGTTTCACTGCAGCTGCTGCTGCTGCCAACCCCTCAGACAGGCATCTGCCCTCCTGGGGTCCAGCCAGGCCTGGCCCAGGATGGCAGAACAAAGAACTTCCTCTGAGAGAGGGTGTGACACCCTCTCCCTTTGGAAAATGGTGTGAAGGCAGGGGAGGAGTAGCCTCCCCCAGCCTCTGGAAATGCTTTGTTGGCCACAGATGTGCCCAATTCTGCATAAGCCAGTCTACACCGGTTCAGGGGACCCCTTAGCCCTGCTCTGGCGCGAAACTGGACAAAGGAAAGGGGAGTGACCACTCCCCTGACCTGCACCTCCCCTGGGAGGTGTCCAGAGCTCCTCCAGTGTGCTCCAGTCCTCTGCCATCTTGGAAACAGAGGTGCTGCTGGCACACTGGACTGCTCTGAGTGGCCAGTGCCACCAGGTGATGTCAGAGACTCCTTGTGATAGGCTCCTTCAGGTGTTGCTAGCCTATCCTCTCTCCTAGGTAGCCAAACCCTCTTTTCTGGCTATTTAGGGTCTCTGTCTCTGGGGAAACTTTAGATAATGAATGCAAGAGCTCATCCGAGTTCCTCTGCATCTCTCTCTTCACCTTCTGCCAAGGAATCGACTGCTGACCGTGCTGGAAGCCTGCAAACCTGCAACATTTTAGCAAAGACGACTACTGCAACTCTGTAACACTGATCCTGCTGCCTTCTCAACTGTTTTCCTGCTTGTGCACGCTGTGGGGGTAGTCTGCCTCCTCTCTGCACCAGAAGCTCCGAAGAAATCTCCCGTGGGTCGACGGAATCTTCCCCCTGTAACCGCAGGCACCAAAAAGCTGCATTTCCGGTCCCTTGGGTCTCCTCTCAGCACGACGAGCGAGGTCCCTCGAATTCAGCGACTCTGTCCAATTGACCCCCACAGTCCAGTGACTCTTCAGTCCAAGTTTGGTGGAGGTAAGTCCTTGCCTCACCTCGGTGGGCTGCATTGCTGGGAACGGCGACTTTTGCAGCTACTCCGGCCCCTGTGCACTTCCGGCGGAAATCCTTTGTGCACAGCCAAGCCTGGGTCCACGGCACTCTAACCTGCATTGCACGACTTTCTAAGTTTGTCTCCGGCGACATGGGACTCCTTTGTGCGACTTCAGGTGAGCACCATTTCACACATCCTCGTAGTGCCTGTTTCTGGCACTTCTCCGGGAGCTACCTGCTGCTGAGAGGGCTCCTTGTCTTGCTTGACATCTTCTCTCTCTCCTGGTCCAATTTGCGACCTCCTGGTCCCTCCAGGGCCACAGCAGCGTCCAAAAATGCTAACCGCAAGATTTGCAACTAGCAAGGCTTGTTGGCGTTCTTTCGGCGGGAAAATACTTCTGTAACAACTCTCCACGGCGAGAGGGATCCGTCCACCAAAGGGGAAGTCTCTAGCCCTTTTCGTTCCTGCAGAAACTGCAGCTTCTTCTGTCCAGTAGAAGCTTCTTTGCACCCGCAGCTGGCATTTCCTGGGCATCTGCCCATCTCCGACTTGCTTGTGACTTTTGGACTTGGTCCCCTTGTTCCACAGGTACCCTAGATTGGAAATCCACAGTTGTTGCATTGTTGGTTTGTGTCTTTCCTGCATTATTCCTCTAACACGACTTCTTTGTCTTTAGGGGAACTTTAGTGCACTTTGCACTCACTTTTCAGGGTCTTGGGGAGGGTTATTTTTCTAACTCTCACTATTTTCTAATAGTCCCAGCGACCCTCTACAAGGTCACATAGGTTTGGGGTCCATTCGTGGTTCGCATTCCACTTTTGGAGTATATGGTTTGTGTTGCCCCTATCCATATGTTTCCCCATTGCATCCTATTGTAACTATACATTGTTTGCACTGTTTTCTAAGACTATACTGCATATTTTTGCTATTGTGTATATATATCTTGTGTATATTTCCTATCCTCTCACTGAGGGTACACTCTAAGATACTTTGGCATATTGTCATAAAAATAAAGTACCTTTATTTTTACTATAACTGTGTATTGTGTTTTCTTATGATATTGTGCATATGACACTAAGTGGTACTGTAGTAGCTTCACACGTCACCTAGTTCAGCCTAAGCTGCTCTGCTAAGCTACCATTATCTATCAGCCTAAGCTGCTAGACACCCTATACACTAATAAGGGATAACTGGGCCTGGTGCAAGGTGCAAGTACCCCTTGGTACTCACTACAAGCCAGTCCAGCCTCCTACATTGGTTGTGCAGCGGTGGGATAAGTGCTTTGAGACTACTTACTGTAGGAGGCTGGACTGGCTTGTAGTGAGTACCAAGGGGTACTTGCACCTTGCACCAGGCCCAGTTATCCCTTATCAGTGTATAGGGTGTCTAGCAGCTTAGGCTGATAGATAATGGTAGCTTAGCAGAGCAGCTTAGGCTGAACTAGGAGACGTGTGAAGCAAGCTACAGTACCACTTAGTGTCATAAGCACAATATCATAAGAAAACACAATACACAGTTATACTAAAAATAAAGGTACTTTATTTTTATGACAATATGCCAAAGTATCTTAGAGTGTACCCTCAGTGAGAGGATAGGAAATATACACAAGATATATATACACAATAGCAAAAATATGCAGTATAGTCTTAGAAAACAGTGCAAACAATGTATAGTTACAATAGGATGCAATGGGGAAACATAGGGATAGGGGCAACACAAACCATATACTCCAGAAGTGGAATGCGAACCACGAATGGACCCCAAACCTATGTGACCTTGTAGAGGGTCGCTGGGACTATTAGAAAATAGTGAGAGTTAGAAAAATAACCCTCCCCAAGACCCTGAAAAGTGAGTGCAAAGTGCACTAAAGTTCCCCTAAGGACAAAATAGTCGTGTTAGAGGGAGAATGCAAGGAAAACACAAATCAGCAATGCAACAACGATGGATTCCTGTCTGAAGGTACCTGTGGAACAAGGGGACCAAGTCCAAAAGTCACAAGCAGCTCGGAGATGGGCAGATGCCCAAGAAATGCCAGCGGTTGGTGCAAAGAAGCTCTTACTAGGCTGAAGAACTGTGAATACTGCAGGAACAACAAGGGCTAGAGACTTCCCCTTTGGAGGATGGATCCCCCACGCCTTGGAGAGTCGTGCAGAAGTATTTTCCCGCCGGATGGACGCCAACAAGCCTTGCTACACGCAAATCGTGCGTTTGGCGTTTTTGGACGCTGCTGGGGCCCAGGAGGGACCAGAAGGTCGCAAATTGGACCTGCAGAGAGAGGGGACGTCGAGCAAGACAAAGAGCCCTCACTGAAGCAGGTAGCACCCGGAGAAGTGCCAGAAACAGGCACTACGAGGATGTGGGAAACGGTGCTCGCCGAAGTTGCACAAAGGAGTCCCACGTCGCCGGAGACCAACTTAGAAAGTCGTGCAATGCAGGTTAGAGTGCCGTGGACCCAGGCTTGGCTGTGCACACAGGATTTCCGCCGGAAGTGCACAGGGGCCGGAGAAGCTTGCAAAGTCGCGGTTCCCAGCAATGCAGCCCAGCGAGGTGAGGCAAGGACTTACCTCCACCAAACTTGGGCTGAAGAGTCACTGGACTGTGGGGGTCACTTGGACGGTGACGCTGGATTCGAGGGACCTCGCTCGTCGTGCTGAGAGGAGACCCAAGGGACCGGTAATGCAGCTTTTTGGTGCCTGCGGTTGCAGGGGGAAGATTCCGTCGACCCACGGGAGATTTCTTCGGAGCTTCTGGTGCAGAGAGGAGGCAGACTACCCCCACAGCATGCACAAGCAGGAAAACAGTCGAGAAGGCGGCATGATCAGCGTTACAGAGTTGCAGTAGTCGTCTTTGCTACTATGTTGCAGGTTTGCAGGCTTCCAGCGCGGTCAGCGGTTGATTCCTTATCAGAAGGTGAAGAGGGAGATGCAGAGGAACTCGGCTGAGCTCATGCATTCGTTATCTGAAGTTTCCCCAGAGACAGAGACCCTAAATAGCCAGAAAAGAGGGTTTGGCTACCTAGGAGAGAGGAAAGGCTACTAACACCTGAAGGAGCCTATCACAAGGAGTCTCTGACGTCACCTGGTGGCACTGGCCACTCAGAGCAGTCCAGTGTGCCAGCAGCACCTCTGTTTCCAAGATGGCAGAGGTCTGGAGCACACTGGTGGAGCTCTGGACACCTCCCAGGGGAGGTGCAGGTCAGGAGAGTGGTCACTCCCCTTTCCTTTGTCCAGTTTCGCGCCAGAGCAGGGGCTAAGGGGTCCCTGAACCGGTGTAGACTGGCTTATGCAGAATTGGGCACATCTGTGCCCAACAAAGCATTTCCAGAGGCTGGGGGAGGCTACTCCTCCCCTGCCTTCACACCATTTTCCAAAGGGAGAGGGTGTCACACCCTCTCTCAGAGGAAGTTCTTTGTTCTGCCATCCTGGGCCAGGCCTGGCTGGACCCCAGGAGGGCAGCTGCCTGTCTGAGGGGTTGGCAGCAGCAGCAGCTGCAGAGAAACCCCAGGAAGGGCAGTCTGGCAGTATCAGGGTCTGTGCTACAGACCACTGGGATCATGGAATTGTACCAACAAAGCCAGGATGGCATAGAGGGGGCAATTCCATGATCATAGACATGTTACATGGCCATATTCGGAGTTACCATGGTGAAGCTACATATAGGTAGTGACCTATATGTAGTGCACGCGTGTAATGGTGTCCCCGCACTCACAAAGTTCAGTGAATTGGCTCTGAACAATGTGGGGGCACCTTGGCTAGTGCCAGGGTGCCCTCACACTAAGTAACTTTGCACCTAACCTTTACCAGGTAAAGGTTAGACATATAGGTGACTTATAAGTTACTTAAGTGCAGTGTAAAATGGCTGTGAAATAACGTGGACGTTATTTCACTCAGGCTGCAGTGGCAGGCCTGTGTAAGAATTGTCAGAGCTCCCTATGGGTGGCAAAAGAAATGCTGCAGCCCATAGGGATCTCCTGGAACCCCACTACCCTGGGTACCTCAGTACCATATACTAGGGAATTATAAGGGTGTTCCAGTAAGCCAATGTAAATTGGTAAAAATGGTCACTAGCCTGTCAGTGACAATTTGGAAAGAAATGAGAGAGCATAACCACTGAGGTTCTGATTAGCAGAGCCTCAGTGAGACAGTTAGTCACTACACAGGTAACACATTCAGGCACACTTATGAGCACTGGGGCCCTGGGTTACCAGGGTCCCAGTGACACATACAACTAAAACAACATATATACAGTGAAAAATGGGGGTAACATGCCAGGCAAGATGGTACTTTCCTACACAACCCCCCCCCCAAACGAAGAACAATAAGACTAGCCATTACCTGATGAGTCTTCATTGTCTAAGTGGAAATATCTGGAGAGTCCATCTGCATTGGAGTGGCTACTCCCAGGTCTATGTTCCACTGTATAGTCCATTCCCTGTAGGGATATGGACCACCTCAACAATTTAGGATTTTCACCTTTCATTTGTTTTAGCCAAAGTAGAGGTTTGTGGTCTGTCTGAACAATGAAGTGAGTGCCAAACAGGTATGGCCTCAACTTCTTCAGAGCCCAGACCACAGCAAAGGCCTCCCTCTCAATGGCAGACCAACGCTTTTCTCTAGGGGTCAACCTTCTACTAATAAAAGCAACAGGTTGATCCTGGCCCTCAGAATTAAGTTGTGATAGGACTGCCCCTACTCCTAATTCAGATGCATCAGTTTGGACATAGAATATTTTAGAGTAACAAGGGCTTTTCAGGACAGGTGCAGAGCACATGGCCTGCTTCAGCTCCTCAAAAGCTTTCTGACAGTTTGCTGTCCATAATACCTTTTTAGGCATTTTCTTGGATGTGAGGTCATTAAGAGGGGCTGCAATGGAGCCATAGTTCTTAATGAACCTCCTGTAATACCCAGTGAGGCCTAGGAAGGCTCTCACCTGAGTCTGAGTGGTAGGGGGAACCCAATCAATAATAGTTTGGATTTTCCCCTGAAGTGGTGCAATCTGTTCCCCACCAACAAGGTGTCCCAGATAAACCACCTTACCCTGCCCTATCTGGCACTTTGATGCCTTGATAGTGAGGCCTGCCTTTTGCAGGGCCTCCAAAACTTTCCAAAGGTGGACCAGGTGATCATCCCAGCTGGAGCTAAAGACAGCTATATCATCCAAATATGCTGCACTGAAAGCTTCCAGCCCTTGCAGGACTGTGTTCACCAACCTCTGAAAAGTGGCAGGTGCATTTTTCAAACCAAAAGGCATCACAGTAAACTGGTAATGTCCTCCAATGGTAGAAAATGCAGTCTTAGATTTAGCATCTTCTGACAATTTGATCTGCCAATACCCTGCAGTCAAATCAAAAGTGCTTAGATACTTGGCAGATGCCAGTGTATCTATTAGCTCATCTGCCCTGGGTATAGGGTGAGCATCAGTTTTGGTTACCAAGTTGAGACCTCTATAGTCTACACAAAACCTCATTTCCTTCTTTCCATCTTTAGAATTGGGTTTTGGTACCAGTACCACAGGAGAAGCCCATGTACTGTCAGAGTGCTCAACCACTCCTAGTTCCAACATCTTCTGAACTTCTTGCTTTATGCAGTCCCTGACATGGTCAGGCTGCCTATAGATATTACTTTTGACAGGTAAACTGTCTCCAGTATCTATAGTGTGCTCACACCAAGAAGTGGTGCCTGGCACAATGGAGAAGAGTTCTGAAAATTGTCCTAGGAGATTTATGCAATTATCTTTCTGCTCAGCAGTAAGACAATCAGCCAAAACTACCCCTTCCACAAGAGCATCTTGTTCTGTGGAAGAGAAGAGATCAGGTAGAGGATCACTGTCTTCTTCCTGTCCCTCATCTGTTGCCATGAGCAGGGTGAGATCAGCCCTGTCATAGTAGGGTTTCAGGCGGTTGACATGGAGCACCCTAAGGGGACTCCTGGCAGTGCCTAAGTCAACCAAGTAGGTGACTTCACCCTTCTTTTCAACAATTGTGTGGGGTCCACTCCATTTATCTTGGAGTGCTCTTGGGGCCACAGGCTCCAAGACCCATACTTTCTGCCCTGGTTGGTACTGAACCAAAACAGCCTTCTGATCATGCCATTGCTTCTGGAGCTCTTGGCTGGCCTGAAGGTTTTTACTGGCCTTTTTCATGTACTCAGCCATCCTTGATCTGAGGCCAAGTACATAGTCCACAATATCCTGATTAGGAGCTTTTAAAGGTTGTTCCCAACCCTCCTTTACAAGTGTGAGTGGACCCGTAACAGGGTGTCCAAAAAGAAGTTCAAAGGGGCTGAAGCCCACTCCTTTCTGGGGTACCTCTCTGTAGGCAAAAAGGAGGCATGGTAGAAGGATATCCCATCTCCTGCGGAGTTTTTCAGGGAGTCCCATAATCATGCCTTTGAGAGTTTTATTAAATCTCTCCACCAGTCCATTTGTTTGTGGATGATAGGGTGTTGTGAACTTGTAAGTTACACCACACTCCTTCCACATGGCCTTTAAGTATGCAGACATGAAATTGCTTCCTCTGTCTGATACTACTTCCTTTGGGAAGCCCACCCTGGAAAATATTCCCAGGAGGGCCTTTGCCACTGCAGGAGCTGTAGTGGTCCTTAAAGGAATAGCTTCAGGATATCTTGTGGCATGGTCCACTACCACCAAGATAAACCTATTGCCTGAAGCAGTAGGAGGGTCAAGGGGGCCAACTATGTCAACCCCTACCCTTTCAAAGGGAACCCCAACCACAGGCAGTGGGATAAGGGGTGCCTTTGGAGTGCCACCTGTCTTGCCACTGGCTTGACAGGTTTCACAGGACTTGCAAAATTCTTTTGTGTCCTCAGACATCCTAGGCCAATGAAACAATGGTACCAATCTGTCCCAAGTTTTAATTTGACCCAGGTGCCCAGCTAAGGGAATGTCATGTGCCAGTGTTAGGAGGAACTTTCTGTACTCCTGAGGAATCACTAATCTCCTGGCAGCTCCAGGTTTAGGATCCCTATGCTCAGTGTACAAGAGGTTGTCCTCCCAGTAAACTCTGTGTGAGTCACTGACATCCCCATTAGCCTGTTTGACAGCTTGCTGTCTGAGACCCTCTAATGTGGGACAGGTTTGCTGTGCCACACTCAGCTCCTCTCTGGCAGGCCCCCCTTCACCCAAAAGCTCAGCAGTGTCTGCTTCCAGCTCCTCTGGTGTAGGTTCTGCACAGGGAGGGAATTCTTCTTCCTCAGAAGTAGAATCCACTGTAGAGGGAGGGATAGTAGGAAGTGGTTTGCTTCTACTAGCCCTAGCTTTAGGGAGCACTTGGTCCATTGTTCCAGGATCCAAGCTTCCCTGTCCTTTTTGCTTTTTGGCCTGAGCCCTTGTCAAAGCAAAAATATGCCCTGGGATGCCCAGCATTGCTGCATGGGCCTCCAACTCCACATCTGACCAAGCTGATGTCTCCAAATCGTTCCCTAATAGACAGTCTACAGGTAAATCTGAAGCTACCACAACTTTCTTTGGACCAGATACCCCCCCCCCCAGTTGAGATTTACAACAGCCATGGGGTGGCTTTGTGTTATGTTGTGAGCATCGGTTACTTGGTACTGGTGTCCAAGTATGTGTTGTTCAGGGTGCACCAGTTTCTCAATCACCATTGTGACACTGGCACCTGTGTCCCTGTAGGCCTGGACCTCAACACCATTTATTAGGGTTAGTTGCTTGTACTTCTCCAAGTTATGGGGGCAAGCAACCAAAGTGGCTAAGTCAATAGCCCCTTCAGAGACTAAAGTAGCCTCTGTGGTCTCCCTAATCAGACCAACCCTAACTAAATTACCAAAAGTGAGCCCAGCTACTCCCTTGGATTGGCTATTAGTAGGTTTGCTCCCACCACCACTGCTATTAGTAGGGACACTAGGTGTAGCAGTAGGGGTTGTAGTGGTAGGAGCTGTGGTGCCTTTCTTTGGACAACTGGGATCTGTTGTCCAATGGCCTTTTATCTTACATAAATAGCACCATGGTTTCTTTTCCTTGTTCTGATTAAAGGAGGATTTGGGCCCACCACCCCCACCAGAGTGTTTTTGTGGGCCTGATGAAGACTCATTTTTAGATTTGTCCCCACCCTTGTCAGAAGACTTACCATCCTTCTTTTTGTTGCCATCTTTGTCACCCCCTGTATGAACTTTTCTGTTCACTCTTGTTCTGACCCATTTGTCTGCCTTCTTTCCCAATTCTTGGGGAGAGGTCAGATCAGAGTCCACCAAGTACTGGTGCAACAAATCAGACACACAATTATTAAGAATATGCTCTCTCAGGATCAAGTTATACAGGCTGTCATAATCAGTAACTTTACTGCCATGTAACCACCCCTCCAAGGCCTTCACTGCCTGGTCAATGAAATCAACCCAGTCTTGTGAAGACTCCTTTTTGGTATCTCTGAACTTTATCCTGTACTGTTCAGTGGTTAAGCCATACCCATCCAGGAGTGCATTCTTAAGAACTTGGAAATTGTTAGCATCATTTTCTTTTACAGTAAGGAGCCTATCCCTACCTTTTCCAGTAAATGATAGCCATAGGATAGCAGCCCACTGATTTTGAGGGACATCCTGTAAAACACAGGCCCTCTCAAGTGCAGCAAACCACTTGTTAATGTCATCCCCCTCCTTGTAAGGGGGAACTATCTTATGCAGATTCCTGGAATCATGCTCTTTTGCAGGATGACTATGGGGAATACTGCTGCTGCCACCATGGGTATCTAAACCCATTTTCTGTCTTTCCCTCTCTATTTCTAAAGACTGTCTATCCAAATCCAGCTGTTGCTTCTTGAACTTCAGTCTGGTTTGCTCCACTCTCAATCTATTGAGCTCCCTTTCTAACAATCTGTCATCAGGGTGGGTGGGAGGGACATTTCTAGATACAGAGGTGTGATGGGAATGAACAGAAGGAGACCTGTCCCTTACAGAGGGCACCCTAACAGCTTGGCTACCAGTATAATGTGAGAGCACATCATCAGTATGATGTGATTCAACCTCTGTACCAACTATGCCAGACTGTCTAGTAATGGGCAGGCTGAGAAGTTTCTTTCCTCAACCTTTTCCTGGGGGAGTCCCTGGATCAGATTGAGAACCATTAGCTACTTTTTCTACAGATTGGGCACTTATGGCCTTATCCTGTACTCTAAGCATATTAATTAACAGTTCTAAGGAAGGATTCTTCCCTACACTCAAACCTCTCTCTATGCAGAGACTCCTTGCTCCTTTCCAGCTAAGGTGATCATATGCAAGTTTGGACAGTTCAACTTTTTGGCCTGTGCCAGACATTTTTAGAGAGAGTTAAAGTGATAGATAAAGAGAAAAAAGTTTTCAGAACTTTTTGGAAAGACAGAAAAAAACTTTTTAAACTTTTAAGAACTTTTTGAAAGTTTAGAAGTACTTTTCAGCACTTAGAAAAGAGTGAAAAGAGGAAATGCAAAACTTTTTGGCTATGTGTATATACACTGACCTTGTTTTGTATATTCTTCTCTTATGAAAAGTACAATGACAAGAGTGGTAAGTAGTCTCAAAGCACTTATCCCACCGCTGCACAACCAATGTAGGAGGCTGGACTGGCTTGTAGTGAGTACCAAGGGGTACTTGCACCTTGCACCAGGCCCAGTTATCCCTTATTAGTGTATAGGGTGTCTAGCAGCTTAGGCTGATAGATAATGGTAGCTTAGCAGAGCAGCTTAGGCTGAACTAGGAGACGTGTGAAGCTACTACAGTAGCACTTAGTGTCATATGCACAATATCATAAGAAAACACAATACACAGTTATACTAAAAATAAAGGTACTTTATTTTTATGACAATATGCCAAAGTATCTTAGAGTGTACCCTCAGTGAGAGGATAGGAAATATACACAAGATATATATACACAATAGCAAAAATATGCAGTATAGTCTTAGAAAACAGTGCAAACAATGTATAGTTACAATAGGATGCAATGGGGAAACATAGGGATAGGGGCAACACAAACCATATACTCCAGAAGTGGAATGCGAACCACGAATGGACCCCAAACCTATGTGACCTTGTAGAGGGTCGCTGGGACTATTAGAAAATAGTGAGAGTTAGAAAAATAACCCTCCCCAAGACCCTGAAAAGTGAGTGCAAAGTGCACTAAAGTTCCCCTAAGGACAAAATAGTCGTGTTAGAGGGAGAATGCAAGGAAAACACAAATCAGCAATGCAACAACGATGGATTCCTGTCTGAAGGTACCTGTGGAACAAGGGGACCAAGTCCAAAAGTCACAAGCAGCTCGGAGATGGGCAGATGCCCAAGAAATGCCAGCGGTTGGTGCAAAGAAGCTCTTACTAGGCTGAAGAACTGTGAATACTGCAGGAACGACAAGGGCTAGAGACTTCCCCTTTGGAGGATGGATCCTCCACGCCTTGGAGAGTCGTGCAGAAGTGTTTTCCCGCCGGATGGACGCCAACAAGCCTTGCTACACGCAAATCGTGCGTTTGGCGTTTTTGGACGCTGCTGGGGCCCAGGAGGGACCAGAAGGTCGCAAATTGGACCTGCAAAGAGAGGGGACGTCGAGCAAGACAAAGACCCCTCCCTGAAGCAGGTAGCACCCGGAGAAATGCCAGAAACAGGCAGTACGACGATGCGTGAAACGGTGCTCGCCGAAGTTGCACAAAGGAGTCCCACGTCGCCGGAGACCAACTTAGAAAGTCGTGCAATGCAGGTTAGAGTGCCGTGGACCCAGGCTTGGCTGTGCACACAGGATTTCCGCCGGAAGTGCACAGGGGCCGGAGAAGCTTGCAAAGTCGCGGTTCCCAGCAATGCAGCCCAGCGAGGTGAGGCAAGGACTTACCTCCACCAAACTTGGGCTGAAGAGTCACTGGACTGTGGGGGTCACTTGGACGGTGTCGCTGGATTCGAGGGACCTCGCTCGTCGTGCTGAGAGGAGACCCAAGGGACCTGTAATGCAGCTTTTTGGTGCCTGCGGTTGCAGGGGGAAGATTCCGTCGACCCACGGGAGATTTCTTCGGAGCTTCTGGTGCAGAGAGGAGGCAGACTACCCCCACAGCATGCACAAGCAGGAAAACAGTCGAGAAGGCGGCAGGATCAGCGTTACAGAGTTGCAGTAGTCGTCTTTGCTACTATGTTGCAGGTTTGCAGGCTTCCAGCGCGGTCAGCGGTCGATTCCTTATCAGAAGGTGAAGAGGGAGATGCAGAGGAACTCGGCTGAGCTCATGCATTCGTTATCTGAAGTTTCCCCAGAGACAGAGACCCTAAATAGCCAGAAAAGAGGGTTTGGCTACCTAGGAGAGAGGAAAGGCTACTAACACCTGAAGGAGCCTATCACAAGGAGTCTCTGACGTCACCTGGTGGCACTGGCCACTCAGAGCAGTCCAGTGTGCTAGCAGCACCTCTGTTTCCAAGATGGCAGAGGTCTGGAGCACACTGGAGGAGCTCTGGACACCTCCCAGGGGAGGTGCAGGTCAGGGGAGTGGTCACTCCCCTTTCCTTTGTCCAGTTTCGCGCCAGAGCAGGGGCTAAGGGGTCCCTGAACCGGTGTAGACTGGCTTATGCAGAATTGGTCACATCTGTGCCCAACAAAGCATTTCCAGAGGCTGGGGGAGGCTACTCCTCCCCTGCCTTCACACCATTTTCCAAAGGGAGAGGGTGTCACACCCTCTCTCAGAGGAAGTTCTTTGTTCTGCCATCCTGGGCCAGGCCTGGCTGGACCCCAGGAGGGCAGCTGCCTGTCTGAGGGGTTGGCAGCAGCAGCAGCTGCAGAGAAACCCCAGGAAGGGCAGTCTGGCAGTATCAGGGTCTGTGCTACAGACCACTGGGATCATAGAATTGTACCAACAATGCCAGGATGGCATAGAGGGGGCAATTCCATGATCATAGACATGTTACATGGCCATATTCGGAGTTACCATGGTGAAGCTACAAATAGGTAGTGACCTATATGTTGTGCACGCGTGTAATGGTGTCCCCGCACTCACAAAGTTCAGTGAATTGGCTCTGAACAATGTGGGGGCACCTTGGCTAGTGCCAGGGTGCCCTCACACTAAGTAACTTTGCACCTAACCTTTACCAGGTAAAGGTTAGACATATAGGTGACTTATAAGTTACTTAAGTGCAGTGTAAAATGGCTGTGAAATAACGTGGACGTTATTTCACTCAGGCTGCAGTGGCAGGCCTGTGTAAGAATTGTCAGAGCTCCCTATGGGTGGCAAAAGAAATGCTGCAGCCCATAGGGATCTCCTGGAACCCCAATACCCTGGGTACCTCAGTACCATATACTAGGGAATTATAAGGGTGTTCCAGTAAGCCAATGTAAATTGGTAAAAATGGTCACTAGCCTGTCAGTGACAATTTGGAAAGAAATGAGAGAGCATAACCACTGAGGTTCTGATTAGCAGAGCCTCAGTGAGACAGTTAGTCACTACACAGGTAACACATTCAGGCACACTTATGAGCACTGGGGCCCTGGGTTACCAGGGTCCCAGTGACACATACAACTAAAACAACATATATACAGTGAAAAATGGGGGTAACATGCCAGGCAAGATGGTACTTTCCTACACTTACCACTCTTGTCATTGTACTTTTCATAAGAGAAAAATATACAAAGCAAGTTCAGTGTATATACACATAGCCAAAAAGTTTTGCATTTCCTCTTTTCACTCTTTTCTAAGTGCAGAAAAGTACTCCTAACTTTCAAAAAAGTTCTAAAAAGTTTTAAAAGTTTTTTTTCTGTCTTTCTAAAAAGTTCTGAAAACTTTTTTATCTTTTACTATCACTTTAACTCTCTCTAAAAATGTCTGGCACAGGCCAAAATGTTGATCTGTCCAAACTTGCATATGACCACCTTAGCTGGAAAGGAGCAAGGAGTCTCTGTGTAGAGAGAGGTTTGAGTGTAGGGAAGAATCCTTCCTTGGAACTGTTACTTAACATGCTTAGAGAACAGGATAAGGCTAGAAGTGCCCCATCTGTTGAAAAAGTAGCTAATGGTTCTCAATCTGATCCAGGGACTCCCCCAGGAAAAGATTCAGGAAAGAAACTTGCTAGCCTGCCCATTACTAGACAGTCTAGCATAGTTGGTAATGATGATGAGCCACACCATATAAATAGTGTTGTCTCACATCATAGCAAAAGCATTTATTCTCACCATACTGGTAGTGATGTTTCTGTTAGCCAAGCTGTTAGGGTGGCTTCTGTAAGGGACAGGTCTCCTTCTGTCCATTCTCACCATACTTCTGTTTCAAGGCATGTCCCTCACACCCACCCTGATGACAGATTGTTAGAAAGGGAGCTCAATAGATTGAGAGTGGAACAAACCAGACTGAAGCTCAAGAAGCAACAGCTGGATTTGGATAGACAGACTTTAGAAGTAGAGAAGGAGAGACAGAAACTGGGTTTAGAAACCCATGGTGGCAGCAGCAGTATTCCCCATAGTCATCCTGCAAAAGAGCATGATTCCAGGAATCTGCACAAGATAGTTCCCCCTTATAAGGAGGGGGATGACATGAACAAGTGGTTTGCTGCACTTGAGAGGGCCTGTGTTGTACAGTATGTCCCCCAAAGGCAGTGGGCTGCTATCCTATGGCTATCATTTAGTGGAAAAGGTAGGGATAGGCTCCTTACTGTGAAAGAAAATGATGCTAATAATTTCCAAGTTCTTAAGAATGCACTCCTGGATGGTTATGGCTTAACCACTGAACAATACAGGATAAAGTTCAGAGAGACCAAAAAGGAGTCTTCACAAGACTGGGTTGATTTCATTGACCATTCAGGGAAGGCCTTGGAGGGGTGGTTACATGGCAGTAAAGTTACTGATTATGACAGCCTGTATAACTTGATCCTGAGAGAGCATATTCTTAATAATTGTGTGTCTGATTTGTTGCACCAGTACTTGGTGGACTCTGATCTGACCTCTCACCAAGAATTGGGAAAGAAGGCAGACAAATGGGTCAGAACAAGGGTGAACAGAAAAGTTCATACAGGGGGTGACAAAGATGGCAACAAAAAGAAGGATGGTAAGTCTTCTGACAAGGGTGGGGACAAATCTAAAAATGAGTCTTCATCATGCCCACAAAAACACTCTGGTGGGGGTGGTGGGCCCAAATCCTCTTTTAATCAGAACAAGGAAAAGAAACCATGGTGCTATTTATGTAAAATAAAAGGCCATTGGACAACAGATCCCAGTTGTCCAAAGAAAGGCACCAAGCCTCCTACCACTACAACCCCTACTGCTACACCTAGTGTCCCTACTAATAGCAGTGGTGGTGGGAGCAAACCTACTAATAGCCAATCCAAGGGAGTAGCTGGGCTCACTATTGGTAAATTAGTTGGGGTTGGCCTTGTTAGGGAGGGCACAGAGGCTGTGTTAGTCTCTGAGGGGGCTATTGATTTAGCCACCTTAGTTGCTTGTCCCCTTAATATGGATAAGTACAAGAAGCTACCCCTAATAAATGGTGTTGAGGTTCAGGCCTACAGGGACACTGGTGCCAGTGTGACTATGGTCATAGAGAAACTGGTCCACCCTGAACAACACCTACTTGGTCACCAGTACCAAGTAACCGATGCTCACAACAACACACTTAGCCACCCCATGGCTGTTGTAAATCTCAACTGGGGGGGGGGGTTACTGGTCCAAAGAAAGTTGTGGTAGCTTCACATTTACCTGTAGACTGTCTATTAGGCAATGATTTGGAGACATCAGCTTAGTCAGATGTGGAGTTGGAGGCCCATGGAGCAATGCTGGGCATCCCAGGGCATATTTTTGCTTTGACAAGGGCTCAGGCCAAAAAGCAAAAAGGACAGGGAAGCTTGGATCCTGGAACAATGGACCAAGTGCTCCCTAAAGCTAGGGCTAGTAGAAGCAAACCACTTCCTACTATCCCTCCCTCTACAGTGGATTCTACTTCTGAGGAAGAAGAATTCCCTCCCTGTGCAGAACCTACACCAGAGGAGCTGGAAGCAGACACTGCTGAGCTTTTGGGTGAAGGGGGGCCTGCCAGAGAGGAGCTGAGTGTGGCACAGCAAACCTGTCCCACATTAGAGGGTCTCAGACAGCAAGCTGTCAAACAGGCTAATGGGGATGTCAGTGACTCTCACAGAGTTTACTGGGAGGACAACCTCTTGTACACTGAGCATAGGGATCCTAAACCTGGAGCTGCCAGGAGATTAGTGATTCCTCAGGAGTACAGAAAGTTCCTCCTAACCCTGGCACATGACATTCCCCTAGCTGGACACCTGGGTCAAATGAAAACTTGGGACAGACTGGTTCCATTGTTTCATTGGCCTAGGATGTCTGAGGACACAAAGGAATTTTGTAAGTCCTGTGAAACCTGTCAAGCCAGTGGCAAGACAGGTGGCACCCCAAAGGCACCCCTTATTCCACTGCCTGTGGTTGGGGTTCCCTTTGAAAGGGTAGGGGTTGACATAGTTGGCCCCCTTGACCCTCCTACTGCTTCAGGCAATAGATTTATCTTGGTGGTAGTGGACCATGCCACAAGATATCCTGAAGCTATTCCTTTAAGGACCACTACAGCACCTGCAGTGGCAAAGGCCCTACTGGGAATATTTTCCAGGGTGGGCTTCCCAAAGGAAGTAGTATCAGACAGGGGAAGCAATTTCATGTCTGCATACTTAAAGGCCATGTGGAAGGAGTGTGGTGTAACGTACAAGTTCACAACACCCTATCATCCACAAACAAATGGACTGGTGGAGAGATTTAATAAAACTCTCAAAGGCATGATTATGGGTCTCCCTGAAAAACTCCGCAGGAGATGGGATATCCTTCTACCATGCCTCCTTTTTGCCTACAGGGAGGTACCCCAGAAAGGAGTGGGCTTCAGCCCCTTTGAACTTCTTTTTGGACACCCTGTTAGGGGTCCACTCACACTTGTAAAGGAGGGTTGGGAACAACCTTTAAAAGCTCCTAAGCAGGATATTGTGGATTATGTACTTGGCCTCAGATCAAGGATGGCTGAGTACATGAAAAAGGCCAGTAAAAACCTTCAGGCCAGCCAAGAGCTCCAGAAGCAATGGCATGATCAGAAGGCTGTTTTGGTTCAGTACCAACCAGGGCAGAAAGTGTGGGTCTTGGAGCCTGTGGCCCCAAGAGCACTCCAAGATAAATGGAGTGGACCTCACACAATTGTTGAAAAGAAGGGAGAAGTCACCTATTTAGTTGACTTAGGCACTGCCAGGAGTCCCCTTAGGGTGCTCCATGTCAACCGCCTGAAACCCTACTATGACAGGGCTGATCTCACCCTGCTCATGGCAACTGATCAGGGACAGGAAGAAGACAGTGATCCTCTACCTGATCTCTTCTCTTCCACAGAACAAGATGCTCTGGTGGAAGGTGTAGTTTTGGCTGATTGTCTTACTGCTGAGCAGAAAGACAATTGCATAAATCTCCTAGATCAATTCTCTGAACTCTTCTCTACTGTGCCAGGTACCACTTCTTGGTGTGAGCACACTATAGATACTGGAGACAGCTTGCCTGTCAAAAGTAAGATCTTTAGGCAGCCTGACCATGTCAGGGACTGCATAAAGCAAGAGGTCCAGAAAATGTTAGAACTAGGAGTGGTTGAGCACTCTGACAGTCCATGGGCTTCTCCTGTGGTACTGGTACCAAAACCCCATTCCAAAGATGGAAAGAAGGAAATGCGGTTTTGTGTAGACTATAGAGGTCTCAACTTGGTAACCAAAACTGATGCTCACCCTATACCCAGGGCAGATGAGCTCATAGATACACTGGCATCTGCCAAGTATCTAAGCACTTTTGATTTGACTGCAGGGTATTGGCAGATCAAATTGTCAGAAGATGCTAAACCTAAGACTGCATTTTCTACCATTGGAGGACATTTCCAGTTTACTGTAATGCCTTTTGGTTTGAAAAATGCACCTGCCACTTTTCAGAGGTTGGTGAACACAGTCCTGCAAGGGCTGGAAGCTTTCAGTGCAGCATATTTGGACGATATAGCTGTCTTTAGCTCCAGCTGGGATAATCACCTGGTCCACCTATGGAAAGTTTTGGAGGCCCTGCAAAAGGCAGGCCTCACTATCAAGGCTTCAAAGTGCCAGATAGGGCAGGGTAAGGTGGTTTATCTGGGACACCTTGTTGGTGGGGAACAGATTGCACCACTTCAGGGGAAAATCCAAACAATTATTGATTGGGTTCCCCCTACCACTCAGACTCAGGTGAGAGCCTTCCTAGGCCTCACTGGGTATTACAGGAGGTTCATTAAGAACTATGGCTCCATTGCAGCCCCTCTTAATGACCTCACATCCAAGAAAATGCCTAAAAAGGTATTATGGACAGCAAACTGTCAGAAAGCTTTTGAGGAGCTGAAGCAGGCCATGTGCTCTGCACCTGTCCTGAAAAGCCCTTGTTACTCTAAAAAATTCTATGTCCAAACTGATGCATCTGAATTAGGAGTAGGGGCAGTCCTATCACAACTTAATTCTGAGGGCCAGGATCAACCTGTTGCTTTTATTAGTAGGAGGTTGACCCCTAGAGAAAAGCGTTGGTCTGCCATTGAGAGGGAGGCCTTTGCTGTGGTCTGGGCTCTGAAGAAGTTGAGGCCATACCTGTTTGGCACTCACTTCATTGTTCAGACAGACCACAAACCTCTACTTTGGCTAAAACAAATGAAAGGTGAAAATCCTAAATTGTTGAGGTGGTCCATATCCCTACAGGGAATGGACTATACAGTGGAACATAGACCTGGGAGTAGCCACTCCAATGCAGATGGACTCTCCAGATATTTCCACTTAGACAATGAAGACTCATCAGGTCATGGCTAGTCTTATTGTCCTTCATTTGGGGGGGTTGTGTAGGAAAGTACCATCTTGCCTGGCATGTTACCCCCATTTTTCACTGTATATATGTTGTTTTAGTTGTATGTGTCACTAGGACCCTGGTAACCCAGGGCCCCAGTGCTCATAAGTGTGCCTGAATGTGTTACCTGTGTAGTGACTAACTGTCTCACTGAGGCTCTGCTAATCAGAACCTCAGTGGTTATGCTCTCTCATTTCATTCCAAATTGTCACTAACAGGCTAGTGACCATTTTTACCAATTTACATTGGCTTACTGGAACACCCTTATAATTCCCTAGTATATGGTACTGAGGTACCCAGGGTATTGGGGTTCCAGGAGATCCCTATGGGCTGCAGCATTTCTTTTGCCACCCATAGGGAGCTCTGACAATTCTTACACAGGCCTGCCACTGCAGCCTGAGTGAAATAACGTCCATGTTATTTCACAGCCATTTTACACTGCACTTAAGTAACTTATAAGTCACCTATTTGTCTAACTTTTACCTGGTAAAGGTTAGGAGCAAAGTTACTTAGTGTGAGGGCACCCTGGCACTAGCCAAGGTGCCCCCACATTGTTCAGAGCCAATTCCCTGAACTTTGTGAGTGCGGGGACACCATTACACGTGTGCACTACATATAGGTCACTACCTATATGTAGCTTCACAATGGTAACTCCGAATATGGCCATGTAACATGTCTATGATCATGGAATTGCCCCCTCTATGCGATCCTGGCATAGTTGGCACAATCCCATGATCCCAGTGGTCTGTAGCACAGACCCTGGTACTGCCAAACTGCCCTTCCTGGGGTTTCACTGCAGCTGCTGCTGCTGCCAACCCCTCAGACAGGCATCTGCCCTCCTGGGGTCCAGCCAGGCCTGGCCCAGGATGGCAGAACAAAGAACTTCCTCTGAGAGAGGGTGTGACACCCTCTCCCTTTGGAAAATGGTGTGAAGGCAGGGGAGGAGTAGCCTCCCCCAGCCTCTGGAAATGCTTTGTTGGGCACAGATGTGCCCAATTCTGCATAAGCCAGTCTACACCGGTTCAGGGGACCCCTTAGCCCTGCTCTGGCGCGAAACTGGACAAAGGAAAGGGGAGTGACCACTCCCCTGACCTGCACCTCCCCTGGGAGGTGTCCAGAGCTCCTCCAGTGTGCTCCAGGCCTCTGCCATCTTGGAAACAGAGGTGCTGCTGGCACACTGGACTGCTCTGAGTGGCCAGTGCCACCAGGTGACGTCAGAGACTCCTTGTGATAGGCTCCTTCAGGTGTTGCTAGCCTATCCTCTCTCCTAGGTAGCCAAACCCTCTTTTCTGGCTATTTAGGGTCTCTGTCTCTGGGGAAACTTTAGATAACGAATGCAAGAGCTCATCCGAGTTCCTCTGCATCTCTCTCTTCACCTTCTGCCAAGGAATCGACTGCTGACCGCGCTGGAAGCCTGCAAACCTGCAACATAGTAGCAAAGACGACTACTGCAACTCTGTAACGCTGATCCTGCCACCTTCTCGACTGTTTTCCTGCTTGTGCACGCTGTGGGGGTAGTCTGCCTCCTCTCTGCACCAGAAGCTCAGAAGAAATCTCCTGTGGGTCGACGGAATCTTCCCCCTGCAACCGCAGGCACCAAAAAGCTGCATTACCGGTCCCTTGGGTCTCCTCTCAGCACGACGAGCTAGGTCCCTCGAATCCATCGACTCTGTCCCAGTGACCACCACAGTCCAGTGACTCTTCAGTCCAAGTTTGGTGGAGGTAAGTCCTTGCCTCACCTCGCTGGGCTGCATTGCTGGGAACCACGACTTTTGCAGCTACTCCGGCCCCTGTGCACTTACGGTGGAAATCCTTTGTGCACAGCCAAGCCTGGGTCCACGGCACTCTAACCTGCATTGCACGACTTTCTAAGTTGGTCTCTGGCGACGTGGGACTCCTTTGTGCGATTTCGGGTGAGCACCGTTTCACGCATCCTCGTAGTGCCTGTTTCTAGCACTTCTCTGGGTGCTACCTGCTGCTGAGAGTACTCCTTGTCTTGCACGACGTCCCCTCTCTCTCCTGGTCCAATTTGCGACCTCCTGGTCCCTCCAGGGCCACAGCAGCGTCCAAAAACGCTAACCGCATGATTTGCAGCTAGCAAGGCTTGTTGGCATTCTTTCGGCGGGATAACACTTCTGCACAACTCTCCACGGCGAGCGGGCTCCGTCCACCAAAGGAGAAGTCTCTAGCCCTTTTCGTTCCTGCAGAAACCGCAGCTTCTTCTGTCCAGTATAAGCTTCTTTGCACCCGCAGCTGGCATTTCCTGGGCATCTGCCCATCTCCGACTTTCTTGTGACTTTTGGACTTTGTCCCCTTGTTCCACAGGTACCCTAGATTGGAAATCCACAGTTGTTGCATTGTTGGTTTGTGTCTTTCCTGCATTATTCCTCTAACACGACTTCTTTGTCCTTAGGGGAACTTTAGTGCACTTTGCACTCACTTTTCAGGGTCTTGGGGAGGATTATTTTTCTAACTCTCACTATTTTCTAATAGTCCCAGCGACCCTCTACAAGGTCACATAGGTTTGGGGTCCATTCGTGGTTCGCATTCCACTTTTGGAGTATTTGGTTTGTGTTGCCCCTATCCCTATGTGTCCCCATTGCACCCTATTGTAACTATACATTGTTTGCACTGTTTTCTAAGACTATACTGCATATTTTTGCTATTGTGTATATATATCTTGTGTATATTTCCTATCCTCTCACTGAGGGTACACTCTAAGATACTTTGGCATATTGTCATAAAAATAAAGTACCTTTATTTTTAGTATAACTGTGTATTGTGTTTTCTTATGATATTGTGCATATGACACTAAGTGGTACTGTAGTAGCTTCACACGTCTCCTAGTTCAGCCTAAGCTGCTCTGCTAAGCTACCATTATCTATCAGCCTAAGCTGCTAGACACCCTATACACTATTAAGGGATAACTGGGCCTGGTGCAAGGTGCAAGTACCCCTTGGTACTCACTACAAGCCAGTCCAGCCTCCTACAAGGAGTAGCCTCCCCAGGCCTCTAGAAATGCTTTCATGGGCACAGATGGTGCCCATTTCTGCATAAGCCAGTCTACACCGGTTCAGGGACCCCTCAGCCCTGCTCTGGCGCGAAACTGGACAAAGGAAAGGGGAGTGACCACTCCCCTGACCTGCACCTCCCCTGGGAGGTGCCCAGAGCTCCTCCAGTGTGCTCCAGACCTCTGCCATCTTGGAAACAGAGGTGCTGCTGGCACACTGGACTGCTCTGAGTGGCCAGTGCCAGCAGGTGACGTCAGAGACTCCTTCTGATAGGCTACTTCAGGTGTTGCTAGCCTATCCTCTCTCCTAAGTAGCCAAACCCTCTTTTCTGGCTATTTAGGGTCTCTGCTTTGGGGAATTCCTTAGATAACGAATGCAAGAGCTCATCAGAGCTCCTCTGCATCTCTCTCTTCACCTTCTGCCGAGGATTCGACTGCTGACCGCGCTGGAAGCCTGCAAAACTGCAACAAAGTAGCAAAGACGACTACTGCAACTCTGTAACGCTGATCCTGCCGCCTTCTCGAATGTTTTCCTGGTGGTGCATGCTGTGGGGGTAGTCTGCCTCCTCTCTGCACTAGAAGCTCCGAAGAAATCTCCCGTGGGTCGACGGAATCTTCCCCCTGCAACCGCAGGCACCAAAGAACTGCATTACTGGTAATCTGGTTCTCCTCTCAGCATGACGAGCGAAGTCCCTTGATTCAAGCAACTCTGTCCAAGTGACTCCCACAGTCCAGTGACTCTTCAGTCCAAGTTTGGTGGAGGTAAGTCCTTGCCTCCCCACGCCAGACTGCATTGCTAGGAACCGCGTCTTTTGCAGCTACTCCGGCCTCTGTGCACTTCCGGCGGAAATCCTTTGTGCACAGCCAAGCCTGGGTCGACGGCACTCTAACCTGCATTGCACGACTTTCTTAGTTGTCCTCTGGCGGCGTGGGACTCCTTTGTGCAACTTCGGGTGAGCACCGTTTCACTCTTCTTTGTAGTGCCTGTTCTGGCACTTCTCCATGTGCTGCCTGCTTCTGAGAGGGCTCCTTGTATTGCTCAACGCCCCCTCTGTACCCAGATGCAATTGGCGACATCCTGGTCCCTCCTGGGCCACAGCAGCACGCAAAAACCCTTACTGCACAATTTGCAGCTAGCAAGGCTTGTTGGCTGTATTCCCGCAGGAAAGCACTTCTGCACAACTCTCCACGGCGTGGGGGATCAATCCTCCAAAGGGGAAGTCTCTAGCCCTTGTCGTTCCTGCAGAATCCTCAGCTTCTACTGTCCAGTAGCAGCTTCTTTGCACCCACCGTTGGCATTTCCTGAGCATCTGCCCATCTCCGACTTGCTTGTGACTTTTGGACTTGGTCCCCTTGTTCCACAGGTACCCTCGTTTGGAAATCCATCGTTGTTGCATTCCTGGTTTGTGTCTTTCCTGCAGAATTCCCCTATCACGACTTCTGTGCTCTTTGGGGAACTTTAGTGCACTTTGCACTCACTTTTCAGGGTCTTGGGGAGGGTATTTTCCTAACGCTTACTATTTTCTAATAGTCCCAGCGACCCTCTACAAGGTCACATAGGTTTGGGGTCCATTTGTGGTTCGCATTCCACTTTTGGAGCATATGGTTTGTTTTGCCCCTATCCCTATGTGTCCCCATTGCATCCTATTGTAACTATACATTGTTTGTACTGTTTTCTAAGACTGTACTGCATATTTTTGGTATTGTGTACATATATCTTGTGTATATTTGCTACCCTCATACTGAGGGTACTCACTGAGATACTTTGGCATATTGTCATAAAAATAAAGTACCTTTATTTTTAGTATAACTGTGTATCGTGTTTTCTTATGATATTGTGCATATGACACTAAGTGGTACTGTAGGAGCTTCACTCGTCTCCTAGTTCAGCCTAAGCTGCTCTGCTAAGCTACCATTATCAATCAGCCTAAGCTGCTAGACACCCTATACACTAATAAGGGATACCTGGGCCTGGTGCAAGGTGTAAGTACCCCTTGGTACTCACTACAAGCCAGTCCAGCCTCCTACAATTGGCAAAGCCAATTCATCACAAAGACAAGACCTACTGGCTTTATCAATGCTTGTCCAGAGCTCTCTTGATTCAGCCGAAGCCCGTTTTCTTACATTCATTAATGGTTCAAGCAAAGGCAGGCCCGAAACGTTACTGTTCATTCACCAATCTGATCATGCTCTAGGATGCACCTGCTTCTGTGAAAAAAGACTGACCCTGAAGACTGACCCACGGGGAGAGTATGGAGCCGTGCGGTAACAAAGGCCGACTGCAGAGAGTGTGTGGCAGTCATGCCACTGCCACATGTGATTTCACCACCAGCAGTCACCATATGTAGCAGCAACCACGGGTGAAGCAGCAGAATCACTGCTATGACAGTCCCTGCATCGACCTCTCTGCAGACTTCTTACTGAGCTGCAAGGTGCAGCGCTCATCTCCCCCGTCATGGAGCATCCAGGTGCTGTGATCCTCGGAGTACTCACTGCTAATGCTGCGCAGTACTGAGGATAGTTTGACATGGAGTTGTGAAGGATACTCAGAGAAGTGCTCCAGTCCCTGGCTGAGGGTGAAGCTCAGCATCATTGAATAAAGCACCACAGGAGGCGCCCGGGAGTACTTGGAACCAGGCACCACAGGAGGTGCCAGGGAGTACTTGGAGCCAGAGCACCACAGGAGGTGCCCGGGAGTACTTGGAGCCAGAGAATCAAAGGAGGCGCGCAGCAGTACTTGGAATCGGGCACCACAGGATGTGCCCGGGAGTACTTGGAGCCAGAGCACCACAGTAGGCGCCGGGGAGTACTTGGAACCAGGCACCACAGGAGGTGTCCGGGAGTACTTGGAACCAGGCACCACAGGAGGTGCCCGGGAGTACTTGGAGCCAGAGCACAACAGGAGGTGCCCGGGAGTACTTGGAACCAGGCACCACAGGAGGTGCCCGGGAGTACTTGAAACCAGGCACCACAGGAGGTGCCCGGGAGTACTTGGAGCCAGAGCACAACAGGAGGTGCCCGGGAGTACTTGGAACCAGAGCACCACAGGAGGCGCCCGGGAGTACTTGGAAGCAGGCACCACAGGAGGTGCCCGGGGGTACTTGGAGCCAGAGCACCACAGGAGGTGCCCGGGAGTACTTGGAGCCAGAGCACCACAGGAGGCGCCCGGCAGTACTTGGAACCAGGCACCACAGGAGGTGCCCGGGAGTACTTGGAGCCAGAGCACCACAGGAGGTGCCCGTGAGTACTTGGAACCAGAGCACCACAGGAGGCGCCCGGGAGTACTTGGAACCAGGCACCACAGGAGGCACCCGGGAGTACTTGGAACCAGGCACCACACTAGGTGCCCGGGAGTACTTGGAGCCAGAGCACCACAGGAGGTGCCCGGGAGTACTTGGAGCCAGAGCACCACAGGAGGCGCCCGGCAGTACTTGGAACCAGGCACCACAGGAGGTGCCCGGGAGTACTTGGAGCCAGAGCACCACAGGAGGCGCCCGGGAGTACTTGGAACCAGAGCACCACAGGAGGCGCCGGGGAGTACTTGGAACCAGGCACCACAGGAGGTGCTCGGGAGTACTTGGAGCCAGAGCACCACAGGAGGTGCCCGGGAGTACTTGGAGCCATAGCACCAAAGGAGGCGCGCAGCAGTACTTGGAACCGGGCACCACAGGAGGTGCCCGGGAGTACTTGGAGCCAGAGCACCACAGGAGGCGCCGGGGAGTACTTGGAACCAGGCACCACAGGAGGAGTCCGGGAGTACTTGGAACCAGGCACCACAGGAGGTTCCCGGGAGTACTTGGAGCCAGAGCACCACAGGAGGTGCCCGGGAGTACTTGGAACCAGGCACCACAGGAGGTGCCCGGGAGTACTTGGAACCAGGCACCACAGGAGGTGCCCGGGAGTACTTGGAAGCAGGCACCACAGGAGGTGCCCGGGAGTACTTGGAGCCAGAGCACCACAGGAGGTGTCCGGGAGTACTTGGAGCCAGAGCACCACAGGAGGCGCCCGGGAGTACTTGGAAGCAGGCACCACAGGAGGTGCCCGGGAGTACTTGGAGCCAGAGCACCACAGGAGGTGCCCGGGAGTACTTGGAGCCAGAGCACCACAGGAGGCGCCCGGCAGTACTTGGAACCAGGCACCACAGGAGGTGCCCGGGAGTACTTGGAGCCAGAGCACCACAGGAGGTGCCCGGGAGTACTTGGAACCAGAGCACCACAGGAGGCGCCGGGGAGTACTTGGAACCAGGCACCACAGGAGGCACCCGGGAGTACTTGGAACCAGGCACCACAGGGGGTGCCCGGGAGTACTTGGAACCAGAGCACCACAGGAGGCGCCCGGGAGTACTTGGAACCAGAGCACCACAGGAAGCACCCGGGAGTCCTTGGAGCCAGAGCACCACAGGAGGCAACCGGGAGTACCTGGAGCCAGAACACCACAGGAGGCGCACGGGAGTACTTGGAACCAGAGCACCACAGGAAGCACCCGGGAGTACTTGGAACCAGGCACCACAGGAGGTGCCAGGGAGTACTTGGAACCAGAGCACCACAGGAGGCGCCCGGGAGTACTTGGAACCAGAGCACCACAGGAGGCGCCGGGGAGTACTTGGAACCAGGCACCACAGGAGGAGTCCGGGAGTACTTGGAACCAGGCACCACAGGAGGTGCCCGGGAGTACTTGGAGCCAGAGCACCACAGGAGGTGCCCGGGAGTACTTGGAACCAGGCACCACAGGAGGTGCCCGGGAGTACTTGGAACCAGGCACCACAGGAGGTGCCCGGGAGTACTTGGAAGCAGGCACCACAGGAGGTGCCCGGGAGTACTTGGAGCCAGAGCACCACAGGAGGTGCCCGGGAGTACTTGGAGCCAGAGCACCACAGGAGGCGCCCGGGAGTACTTGGAAGCAGGCACCACAGGAGGTGCCCGGGAGTACTTGGAGCCAGAGCACCACAGGAGGTGCCCGGGAGTACTTGGAGCCAGAGCACCACAGGAGGCGCCCGGCAGTACTTGGAACCAGGCACCACAGGAGGTGCCCGGGAGTACTTGGAGCCAGAGCACCACAGGAGGTGCCCGGGAGTACTTGGAACCAGAGCACCACAGGAGGCGCCGGGGAGTACTTGGAACCAGGCACCACAGGAGGCACCCGGGAGTACTTGGAACCAGGCACCACAGGGGGTGCCCGGGAGTACTTGGAACCAGAGCACCACAGGAGGCGCCCGGGAGTACTTGGAACCAGAGCACCACAGGAAGCACCCGGGAGTCCTTGGAGCCAGAGCACCACAGGAGGCAACCGGGAGTACCTGGAGCCAGAACACCACAGGAGGCGCACGGGAGTACTTGGAACCAGAGCACCACAGGAAGCACCCGGGAGTACTTGGAACCAGGCACCACAGGAGGTGCCAGGGAGTACTTGGAACCAGAGCACCACAGGAGGCGCCCGGGAGTACTTGGAACCAGAGCACCACAGGAGGCGCCCGGGAGTACTTGGAGCCAGAGCACCACAGGAGCCACCCAAAGGAGTACTTGGAGCCAGAGCACCATAGGAGGCCCCCGAAGGAGTACTTGGAACCAGAGCACCACAGGAGGCACCCGGGAGTATTGGAGCCAGAGCACCACAGGAGGCGCCCGGGAGTACTTCGAACCAAGCACCAGAGGAGGCCCCCGGAAGTATTTGGAACCAAGCACCACAGGAGGCGCCCGGGAGTACTTGGAGCCAAGCACCACAGGAGGCGCACAGGAGTACTTGGAGCCAGAGCACTACAGGAAGCACCCGGGAGTACTTGGAGCTAGAGCACCACAGGAGGCAACCGGGAGTACCTGGAGCCAGAGCACCACAGGAGGCGCCCGGGAGTACTTGGAGCCAGAGCACCACAGGAGGCACCCGGGAGTACCTGGAACCCGGGAGTACTTGGAGCCAGAGCACCACAGGAGGCGCCCGGGAGTACTTGGAGCCAGAGCACCACAGGAGGCACCCGGGAGTACCTGGAACCAGAGCACCACGGAAGGCGCCCGGGAGTACTTGGAACCAAGCACCACAGGAGGCGCCCGGGAGTACTTGGAGCCAGAGCACCACGGGAGGCGCCCGGGAGTACTTGGAGCCAGAGCACCACAGGAGGGGCCCGGGAGTACTTGGAGCCAAGCACCACAGGAGGCGCCCGGGATTACTTGGAGCCAAGCACCACGGAAGGCGCCCGGGAGTACCTGGAGCCAGAGCACCACAGGAGTCGCCCGGGAGTACTTGGAACCAGAGCACTTCTGCAGACGAGAAATGAGTGAACCAGCCGACGAGCACAGACCTCTTCTGTGGCTGAACAGTACTGACATCTGCCACACGTGGATTCTTCCAAGCAACTGTTATCTCTATGCCAGGTGTGGTGAACCTTGGCAACCAGGGGGTCATGCTTTCGGGACAGGATGTAGCTTCTGAAATGGCAAGAAACAGAGGGCGTGCACTGGATGCTCGTTGAAATGTGCAAAAGCTAAAGTACTCTAGGATCCAAGCAGTCCTTACACCCCTGTGGAAGTGTTGTGCCACGCGCCTCTCCGCAGCAGCAGCCCCTAACCCTAAATGGGTGCTGATGATGGCTTCCTTCCCAAGAAGCAGCTTTACACGGACACTTCCACTTCAAAGGAAACCAGGGTTCTGCATCCGGCCTTTCACATGAAGAAAACAAGCACTGGCAAAGCCAAGAGGTATTGCAGCATTTTGGCTTTTTCATTGCTCGTTGTGTTTTTTTTTATCTCATTTATTGTCGAGAGAGTATCCGGGCCTCATGTAGAAAAGAAAATGATTAAAAGCAAATATTGTTTGGTCTAAACCGTACATTGCCATAGTAGCTCCTATGTGTATGAGTGTGAAACTGCAGAGTGCCGCCCCTCACACTTGAGCCAGCCAGTGGCTGAAGTGGGTTACCCGCTCCCCAGTGAGGCAGAGTCCGAAGAAAAAGGTGAATGACAATAAGAAAGCGATGGATGAAGAGGGCTGACTATATCAGTATATATGGGGGAGATTTGGAAACATCGCTGTGGCACCTAGTGAACTCCATGCACCTCCCAACTATTCAGTGTCACTTATCAGCTGGCATCTGGATTACAATAGTTCACATGGATGAAGGCATTTACAAAACCAAGCAAGGTGTCTGTGCTTTATTTGCAGATGATCTCATTCCTTCAGAGTGGCAGAAGTGATAGGTTCAGCTGAAAAGCAGCAGTGAACATTATCAGTGAAAAGCATGAAATACCTTTTCCCATTCGGCGCTCAAAAGTAAAATCTATTCCAAGGGTTTTGTGCATTAGTGCAATTCTTACAAACTCTACATACTCAACAGACGCTGCTGTCTTTGCAGAGGGGATTCTTTTCGAACGAAAATGTGTATATTTATCTACATGTTTCTACTGAATAGCTGTACTTTATATTAATAAGCTTTTCACTGTGAACATTTATTCGTAACATACTATTCTCTTTGCTCTCTAAAGTGAAAAACCTTACGTATAACTTACAGAAAATAATGTAGTTGATAGACATGTTGTTAATGGTTATTGACCTAGTTGGATATAGGCGTGGTTTGCCCAGTCCAAATGTGACCCTCAGACTGCAGGATATCAAAGGAGCGCGAGCACGCCTGCTTTGGCTCAACTGGATTCGACAACTTGTTCTGGGGATGTCACATCGAGGCGATGGTGGCCGCAGTCTGGAGAGGGCACTTTCGGCCCCTAACTCTGCTGACCTTGTGTTTGATGCACAGGACTTTAAATATGACTCTCAACATCGGAAGCCAATGGAGAAATTTCAGATAGATGCTCAGAGTTTCACCAGATTAGACAGATCGGCAAGTTTCTTTTTGATGGCACAATTTTATCATCCACTGTGATGAAGTAGTCGTAATAGCTTGGGCAGTAAACTGATCACAATACCTTTGGTACACTGGTGCTTTACGGTCATCCTTGCTTTGGAGTATTTGAAGTACCAGTCTTAGGCCTTGATTATGAACAGGGCCACTGTAATTATGCGGCAGGGGAGCGTCAAATTGAGCGGCAGGGAGGGTCAAAGTATGCGGCTAGAAAACGCAAATTATGCGGCTAGAAAACGCAAATTATGTGGCTAGAAAACGCAAATTATGCGGCTAGAAAACGCAAATTATGCAGCAATGTGCTGCACACTGTGATAGTATTACTTCTTTTTTTGTCATTTTTAAACTGTCTGAGCATTCGTTGTGCCTCGTTAGTACCACTTTAAACACCCATATATGGCAATAAGCCACAGAAAGGTGACCAGTCAACCTTTGCAAAGGGCCTTCCACTGCGCAGCAACACATATCGCTGTGTTTTTAAAAACTTTTTAACCGTTTGAGATAGAAACATTTTTTTGTTAAAATCAGCAAATTATGCGGGAGATGACAGATTATGTAGCAAATGCGGCAAAATCTACAAATATGCTAAAATTGCGGCACAAATGCAGAATGCCAGTGGCCCTGGTTCCGGGTTAACACCATGGGGGTCTGTAGGAGGCTGGACTGGCTTGTAGTGAGTACCAAGGGGTACTTGCACCTTGCACCAGGCCCAGTTATCCCTTATTAGTGTATAGGGTGTCTAGCAGCTTAGGCTGATAGATAATGGTAGCTTAGCAGAGCAGCTTAGGCTGAACTAGGAGACGAGTGAAGCTACTACAGTACCACTTAGTGTCATATGCACAATATCATAAGAAAACACAATACACAGTTATAGTAAAAATAAAGGTACTTTATTTTTATGACAATATGCCAAAGTATCTTAGAGTGTACCCTCAGTGAGAGGATAGGAAATATACACAAGATATATATACACAATAGCAAAAATATGCAGTATAGTCTTAGAAAACAGTGCAAACAATGTATAGTTACAATAGGATGCAATGGGGAAACATAGGGATAGGGGCAACACAAACCATATACTCCAAAAGTGGAATGCGAACCACGAATGGACCCCAAACCTATGTGACCTTGTAGAGGGTCGCTGGGACTATTAGAAAATAGTGAGAGTTAGAAAAATAACCCTCCCCAAGACCCTGAAAAGTGAGTGCAAAGTGCACTAAAGTTCCCCTAAGGACAAAAGAGTCGTGTTAGAGGAATAATGCAGGAAAGACACAAACCAGCAATGCAACAACTGTGGATTTCCAATCTAGGGTACCTGTGGAACAAGGGGACCAAGTCCAAAAGTCACAAGCAAGTCGGAGATGGGCAGATGCCCAGGAAATGCCAGCTGTGGGTGCAAAGAAGCTTCGACTGGACAGAAGAAGCTGAGGTTTCTGCAGGAACGAAAAGGGCTAGAGATTTCCCCTTTGGTGGACGGATCCCACTCGCCTTGGAGAGTCGTGCAGAAGTGTTTTTCCGCCGGAAGGATGCCAACAAGCCTTGCTACACGCAAATCGTGCGTTTGGCGTTTTTGGAGGCTGCTGGGGCCCAGGAGGGACCAGGAGGTCGCAAATTGGACCTGCAGAGAGAGGGGACGTCGAGCAAGAGAAAGAGCCCTCACTGAAGCAGGTAGCACCCAGAGAAATGCCAGAAACAGGCACTACGAAGATGCGTGAAACGGTGCTCGCCGAAGTTGCACAAAGGAGTCCCACGTCGCCGGAGACCAACTTAGAAAGTCGTGCAATGCAGGTTAGAGTGCCGTGGACCCAGGCTTGGCTGTGCACGAAGGATTTCTGCCGGAAGTGCACAGGGGCCGGAGCAGCTGCAAAGTCGCGGTTCCCAGCAATGCAGCCCAGCGAGGTGAGGCAAGGACTTACCTCCACCAAACTTGGGCTGAAGAGTCACTGGACTGTGGGGGTCACTTGGACAGCGTCGCTGGATTCGAGGGACCTCGCTCATCGTGCTGAGAGGAGACCCAAGGGACCGGTAATGCAGCTTTTTGGTGCCTGCGGTTGCAGGGGGAAGATTCCGTCGACCCACGGGA
This sequence comes from Pleurodeles waltl, assembly GCF_031143425.1. Classification (NCBI taxonomy): domain Eukaryota; kingdom Metazoa; phylum Chordata; class Amphibia; order Caudata; family Salamandridae; genus Pleurodeles; species Pleurodeles waltl. The sequence continues at coordinate 1,198,389,758 of NC_090439.1, forward strand.
GATTTCTTCGGAGCTTCTGGTGCAGAGAGGAGGCAGACTACCCCCACAGCATGCACAAGCAGGAAAACAGTCGAGAAGGCGGCAGGATCAGCGTTACAGAGTTGCAGTAGTCGTCTTTGCTACTATGTTGCAGGTTTGCAGGCTTCCAGCGCGGTCAGCGGTCGATTCCTTATCAGAAGGTGAAGAGAGAGATGCAGAGGAACTCGGCTGAGCTCATGCATTCGTTATCTAAAGTTTCCCCAGAGACAGAGACCCTAAATAGCCAGAAAAGAGGGTTTGGCTACCTAGGAGAGAGGAAAGGCTACTAACACCTGAAGGAGCCTATCAGCAGGAGTCTCTGACGTCACCTGGTGGCACTTGCCACTCAGAGCAGTCCAGTGTGCCAGCAGCACCTCTGTTTCCAAGATGGCAGAGGTCTGGAGCACACTGGAGGAGCTCTGGACACCTCCCAGGGGAGGTGCAGGTCAGGGGAGTGGTCACTCCCCTTTCCTTTGTCCAGTTTCGCGCCAGAGCAGGGGCTAAGGGGTCCCTGAACCGGTGTAGACTGGCTTATGCAGAATTGGGCACATCTGTGCCCAACAAAGCATTTCCAGAGGCTGGGGGAGGCTACTCCTCCCCTGCCTTCACACCATTTTCCAAAGGGAGAGGGTGTCACACCCTCTCTCAGAGGAAGTTCTTTGTTCTGCCATCCTGGGCCAGGCCTGGCTGGACCCCAGGAGGGCAGCTGCCTGTCTGAGGGGTTGGCAGCAGCAGCAGCTGCAGTGAAACCCCAGGAAGGGCAGTCTGGCAGTACCAGGGTCTGTGCTACAGACCACTGGGATCATGGGATTGTGCCAACTATGCCAGGATGGCATAGAGGGGGCAATTCCATGATCATAGACATGTTACATGGCCATATTCGGAGTTACCATGGTGAAGCTACATATAGGTAGTGACCTATATGTAGTGCACGCGTGTAATGGTGTCCCCGCACTCACAAAGTTCAGTGAATTGGCTCTGAACAATGTGGGGGCACCTTGGCTAGTGCCAGGGTGCCCACACACTAAGTAACTTTGCACCTAACCTTTACCAGGTAAAGGTTAGACATATAGGTGACTTATAAGTTACTTAAGTGCAGTGTAAAATGGCTGTGAAATAACGTGGACGTTATTTCACTCAGGCTGCAGTGGCAGGCCTGTGTAAGAATTGTCAGAGCTCCCTATGGGTGGCAAAAGAAATGCTGCAGCCCATAGGGATCTCCTGGAACCCCAATACCCTGGGTACCTCAGTACCATATACTAGGGAATTATAAGGGTGTTCCAGTAAGCCAATGTAAATTGGTAAAAATGGTCACTAGCTTGTCAGTGACAATTTGGAAAGAAATGAGAGAGCATAACCACTGAGGTTCTGATTAGCAGAGCCTCAGTGAGACAGTTAGTCACTACACAGGAAACACATTCAGGCACACTTATGAGCACTGGGGCCCTGGGTTACCAGGGTCCCAGTGACACATACAACTAAAACAACATATATACAGTGAAAAATGGGGGTAACATGCCAGGCAAGATGGTACTTTCCTACACAACCCCCCCCCAAACGAAGGACAATAAGACTAGCCATTACCTGATGAGTCTTCATTGTCTAAGTGGAAATATCTGGAGAGTCCATCTGCATTGGAGTGGCTACTCCCAGGTCTATGTTCCACTGTATAGTCCATTCCCTGTAGGGATATGGACCACCTCAACAATTTAGGATTTTCACCTTTCATTTGTTTTAGCCAAAGTAGAGGTTTGTGGTCTGTCTGAACAATGAAGTGAGTGCCAAACAGGTATGGCCTCAACTTCTTCAGAGCCCAGACCACAGCAAAGGCCTCCCTCTCAATGGCAGACCAACGCTTTTCTCTAGGGGTCAACCTCCTACTAATAAAAGCAACAGGTTGATCCTGGCCCTCAGAATTAAGTTGTGATAGGACTGCCCCTACTCCTAATTCAGATGCATCAGTTTGGACATAGAATTTTTTAGAGTAACAAGGGCTTTTCAGGACAGGTGCAGAGCACATGGCCTGCTTCAGCTCCTCAAAAGCTTTCTGACAGCTTGCTGTCCATAATACCTTTTTAGGCATTTTCTTGGATGTGAGGTCATTAAGAGGGGCTGCAATGGAGCCATAGTTCTTAATGAACCTCCTGTAATACCCAGTGAGGCCTAGGAAGGCTCTCACCTGAGTCTGAGTGGTAGGGGGAACCCAATCAATAATAGTTTGGATTTTCCCCTGAAGTGGTGCAATCTGTTCCCCACCAACAAGGTGTCCCAGATAAACCACCTTACCCTGCCCTATCTGGCACTTTGAAGCCTTGATAGTGAGGCCTGCCTTTTGCAGAGCCTCCAAAACTTTCCATAGGTGGACCAGGTGATCATCCCAGCTGGAGCTAAAGACAGCTATATCGTCCAAATATGCTGCACTGAAAGCTTCCAGCCCTTGCAGGACTGTGTTCACCAACCTCTGAAAAGTGGCAGGTGCATTTTTCAAACCAAAAGGCATTACAGTAAACTGGTAATGTCCTCCAATGGTAGAAAATGCAGTCTTAGGTTTAGCATCTTTTGACAATTTGATCTGCCAATACCCTGCAGTCAAATCAAAAGTGCTTAGATACTTGGCAGATGCCAGTGTATCTATGAGCTCATCTGCCCTGGGTATAGGGTGAGCATCAGTTTTGGTTACCAAGTTGAGACCTCTATAGTCTACACAAAACCTCATTTCCTTCTTTCCATCTTTAGAATTGGGTTTTGGTACCAGTACCACAGGAGAAGCCCATGGACTGTCAGAGTGCTCAACCACTCCTAGTTCCAACATTTTCTGAACTTCTTGCTTTATGCAGTCCCTGACATGGTCAGGCTGCCTATAGATCTTACTTTTGACAGGTAAACTGTCTCCAGTATCTATAGTGTGCTCACACCAAGAAGTGGTGCCTGGCACAATAGAGAAGAGTTCTGAAAATTGTCCTAGGAGATTTATGCAATTATCTTTCTGCTCAGCAGTAAGACAATCAGCCAAAACTACACCTTCCACAAGAGCATCTTGTTCTGTGGAAGAGAAGAGATCAGGTAGAGGATCACTGTCTTCTTCCTGTCCCTCATCAGTTGCCATGAGCAGGGTGAGATCAGCCCTGTCATAGTAGGGTTTCAGGCGGTTGACATGGAGCACCCTAAGGGGACTCCTGGCAGTGCCTAAGTCAACCAAGTAGGTGACTTCACCCTTCTTTTCAACAATTGTGTGGGGTCCACTCCATTTATCTTGGAGTGCTCTTGGGGCCACAGGCTCCAAGACCCACACTTTCTGCCCTGGTTGGTACTGAACCAAAACAGCCTTCTGATCATGCCATTGCTTCTGGAGCTCTTGGCTGGCCTGAAGTTTTTTACTGGCCTTTTTCATGTACTCAGCCATCCTCGATCTGAGGCCAAGTACATAATCCACAATATCCTGCTTAGGAGCTTTTAAAGGTTGTTCCCAACCCTCCTTTACAAGTGTGAGTGGACCCCTAACAGGGTGTCCAAAAAGAAGTTCAAAGGGGCTGAAGCCCACTCCTTTCTGGGGTACCTCCCTGTAGGCAAAAAGGAGGCATGGTAGAAGGATATCCCATCTCCTGCAGAGTTTTTCAGGGAGTCCCATAATCATGCCTTTGAGAGTTTTATTAAATCTCTCCACCAGTCCATTTGTTTGTGGATGATAGGGTGTTGGGAACTTGTAAGTTACACCACACTCCTTCCACATGGCCTTTAAGTATGCAGACATGAAATTGCTTCCTCTGTCTGATACTACTTCCTTTGGGAAGCCCACCCTGGAAAATATTCCCAGGAGGGCCTTTGCCACTGCAGGAGCTGTAGTGGTCCTTAAAGAAATAGCTTCAGGATATCTTGTGGCATGGTCCACTACCACCAAGATAAACCTATTGCCTGAAGCAGTAGGAGGGTCAAGTGGGCCAACTATGTCAACCCCTACCCTTTCAAAGGGAACCCCAACCACAGGCAGTGGGATAAGGGGTGCCTTTGGAGTGCCACCTGTCTTGCCACTGGCTTGACAGGTTTCACAGGACTTACAAAATTCCTTTGTGTCCTCAGACATCCTAGGCCAATGAAACAATGGAACCAATCTGTCCCAAGTTTTCATTTGACCCAGGTGCCCAGCTAGGGGAATGTCATGTGCCAGTGTTAGGAGGAACTTTCTGTACTCCTGAGGAATCACTAATCTCCTGGCAGCTCCAGGTTTAGGATCCCTATGCTCAGTGTACAAGAGGTTGTCCCCCCAGTAAACTCTGTGAGAGTCACTGACATCCCCATTAGCCTGTTTGACAGCTTGCTGTCTGAGACCCTCTAATGTGGGACAGGTTTGCTGTGCCACACTCAGCTCCTCCCTGGCAGTCCCCCCTTCACCCAAAAGCTCAGCAGTGTCTGCTTCCAGCTCCTCTGGTGTAGGTTCTGCACAGGGAGGGAATTCTTCTTCCTCAGAAGTAGAATCCACTGTAGAGGGAGGGATAGTAGGAAGTGGTTTGCTTCTACTAGCCCTAGCTTTAGGGAGCACTTGGTCCATTGTTCCAGGATCCAAGCTTCCCTGTCCTTTTTGCTTTTTGGCCTGAGCCCTTGTCAAAGCAAAAATATGCCCTGGGATGCCCAGCATTGCTGCATGGGCCTCCAACTCCACATCTGACCAAGCTGATGTCTCCAAATCATTCCCTAATAGACAGTCTACAGGTAAATCTGAAGCTACCACAACTTTCTTTGGACCAGTTACCCCCCCCCCAGTTGAGATTTACAACAGCCATGGGGTGGCTTTGTGTTATGTTGTGAGCATTGGTTACTTGGTACTGGTGTCCAAGTATGTGTTGTTCAGGGTGCACCAGTTTCTCAATCACCATTGTGACACTGGCACCTGTGTCCCTGTAGGCCTGGACCTCAACACCATTTATTAGGGTTAGTTGCTTGTACTTCTCCAAGTTTTGGGGGCAAGCAACCAAAGTGGCTAAATCAATAGCCCCTTCAGAGACTAAAGTAGCCTCTGTGGTCTCCCTAATTAGACCAACCCCAACTAAATTACCAAAAGTGAGCCCAGCTACTCCCTTGGATTGGCTATTAGTAGGTTTGCTCCCACCACCACTGCTATTAGTAGGGACACTAGGTGTAGCAGTAGGGGTTGTAGTGGTAGCAGCTGTGGTGCCTTTCTTTGGACAACTGGGATCTGTTGTCCAATGGCCTTTTATTTTACATAAATAGCACCATGGTTTCTTTTCCTTGTTCTGATTAAAGGAGGATTTGGACCCACCACCCCCACCAGAGTGTTTTTGTGGGCCTGATGAAGACTCATTTTTAGATTTGTCCCCACCCTTGTCAGAAGACTTACCATCCTTCTTTTTGTTGCCATCTTTGTCACCCCCTGTATGAACTTTTCTGTTCACTCTTGTTCTGACCCATTTGTCTGCCTTCTTTCCCAATTCTTGGGGAGAGGTCAGATCAGAGTCCACCAAGTACTGGTGCAACAAATCAGACACACAATTATTAAGAATATGCTCTCTCAGGATTAAGTTATACAGGCTGTCATAATCAGTAACTTTACTGCCATCTAACCACCCCTCCAAGGCCTTCACTGCCTGGTCAATGAAATCAACCCAGTCTTGTGAAGACTCCTTTTTGGTCTCTCTGAACTTTATCCAGTACTGTTCAGTGGTTAAGCCATAACCATCCAGGAGTGCATTCTTAAGAACTTGGAAATTATTGGCATCATTTTCTTTCACAGTAAGGAGCCTATCCCTACCTTCTCCACTAAATGATAGCCATAGGATAGCAGCCCACTGCTTTTGAGGGACATCCTGTACAGCACAGGCCCTCTCAAGTGCAGCAAACCACTTGTTAATGTCATCCTCCTCCTTATAAGGGGGAACTATCTTGTGCAGATTCCTGGAATCATGCTCTTTTGCAGGATGACTATGGGGAATACTGCTGCTGCCACCATGGGTATCTAAACCCAACTTCTGTCTTTCCTTCTCTAATTCTAAAGACTGTCTATCCAAATCCAGCTGTTGCTTATTGAGCTTCAGTCTGGTTTGTTCCACTCTCAATCTATTGAGCTCCCTTTCTAACAATCTGTCATCAGGGTGGGTGGGAGGGACATTTCTAGATACAGAGGTATGATGGGAATGAACAGAAGGAGACCTGTCCCTTACAGAGGGCACCCTAACAGCTTGGCTACCAGTATAATGTGAGAGCACACCATCAGTATGGTGTGATTCAACCTCTGTACCAACTATGCTAGACTGTCTAGTAATGGGCAGGCTGAGAAGTTTCTTTCCTGAACCTTTTCCTGGGGGAGTCCCTGGATCAGATTGAGAACCATTAGCTACTTTTTCACCAGATTGGGCACTTATGGCCTTATCCTGTACTCTAAGCATATTAATTAACAGTTCTAAGGAAGGATTCTTCCCTACACTCAAACCTCTCTCTATGCAGAGACTCCTTGCTCCTTTCCAGCTAAGGTGATCATATACAAGTTTGGACAGTTCAACATTTTTTCCTGTGCCAGACATTTTTTAGAGAGAGTTAAAGTGATAGAAAAAGAGAAAAAAGTTTTCAGAACTTTTTGGAAAGACAGAAAAAAACTTTTTAAACTTTTAAGAACTTTTTGAAAGTTTTAGAAGTACTTTTCAGCACTTAGAAAAGAGTGCAAAGAGGAAATGCTAAACTTTTTGGCTATGTGTATATACACTGACCTTGTTTTGTATATTTTTCTCTTATGAAAAGTACAATGACAAGAGTGGTAAGTAGTCTCAAGCACTTATCCCACCACTGCACAACCAATGTAGGAGGCTGGACTGGCTTGTAGTGAGTACCAAGGGGTACTTGCACCTTGCACCAGGCCCAGTTATCCCTTATTAGTGTATAGGGTGTCTAGCAGCTTAGGCTGATAGATAATGGTAGCTTAGCAGAGCAGCTTAGGCTGAACTAGGAGACGTGTGAAGCTACTACAGTACTACTTAGTGTCATATGCACAATATCATAAGAAAACACAATACACAGTTATACTAAAAATAAAGGTACTTTATTTTGATGACAATATGCCAAAGTATCTTAGAGTGTACCCTCAGTGAGAGGATAGGAAATATACACAAGATATATATACACAATAGCAAAAATATGCAGTATAGTCTTAGAAAACAGTGCAAACAATGTATAGTTACAATAGGATGCAATGGGGAAACATAGGGATAGGGGCAACACAAACCATATACTCCAAAAGTGGAATGCGAACCACGAATGGACCCCAAACCTATGTGACCTTGTAGAGGGTCACTGAGACTATTAGAAAATAGTGAGAGTTAGAAAAATAACCCTCCCCAAGACCCTGAAAAGTGAGTGCAAAGTGCACTAAAGTTCCCCTAAGGACAAAAGAGTCGTGTTAGAGGAATAATGCAGGAAAGACACAAACCAGCAATGCAACAACTGAGGATTTCCAATCTAGGGTACCTGTGGAATAAGGGGACCAAGTCCAAAAGTCACAAGCAAGTCGGAGATGGGCAGATGCCCAGGAAATGCCAGCTGCGGGTGCAAAGAAGCTTCGACTGGACAGAAGAAGCTGAGGTTTCTGCAGGAACAAAAAGGGCTAGAGACTTCCCCTTTGGTGGACGGATCTCTCTTGCCTTGGAGAGTCGTGCAAAAGTGTTTTCCCGCCGGAAGGACGCCAACAAGCCTTGCTACACGCAAATCGTGCGTTTGGCGTTTTTGGACACTGCTGGGGCCCAGGAGGGACCAGGAGGTCGCAAATTGGACCTGCAGAGAGAAGGGACGTCGAGCAAGACAAAGAGCCCTCACTGAAGCAGGTATCACCTGGAGAAGTGCCAGAAATAGGCACTACAAGGATGCGTGAAACGGTGCTCGCCGAAGATGCACAACAGAGTCCCACGTCGCCGGAGACCAACTCAGAAAGTCGTGCAATGCAGGTTAGAGTGCCGTGGTCCCAGGCTTGGCTGTGCACGAAGGATTTCCGCCGGAAGTGCACAGGGGCCGGAGCAGCTGCAAAGTTGCGGTTCCCAGCAATGCAGCCCAGCGAGGTGAGGCAAGGACTTACCTCCACCAAACTTGGGCTGAAGAGTCACTGGACTGTGGGGGTCACTTGGACAGCGTCGCTGGATTCGAGGGACCTCGCTCGTCGTGCTGAGAGGAGACCCAAGGGACCGGTAATGCAGCTTTTTGGTGCCTGCGGTTGCAGGGGGAAGATTCCGTCGACCCACGGGAGATTTCTTCGGAGCTTCTGGTGCAGAGAGGAGGCAGACTACCCCCACAGCATGCACAAGCAGGAAAACAGTCGAGAAGGCGGCAGGATCAGCGTTACAGAGTTGCAGTAGTCGTCTTTGCTACTATGTTGCAGGTTTGCAGGCTTCCAGCGTGGTCAGCGGTCGATTCCTTATCAGAAGGTGAAGAGAGAGATGCAGAGGAACTCGGCTGAGCTCATGCATTCGTTATCTAAAGTTTCCCCAGAGACAGAGACCCTAAATAGCCAGAAAAGAGGGTTTGGCTACCTAGGAGAGAGGAAAGGCTACTAACACATGAAGGAGCCTATCAGCAGGAGTCTCTGACGTCACCTGGTGGCACTGGCCACTCAGAGCAGTCCAGTGTGCCAGCAGCACCTCTGTTTCCAAGATGGCAGAGGTCTGGAGCACACTGGAGGAGCTCTGGACACCTCCCAGGGGAGGTGCAGGTCAGGGGAGTGGTCACTCCCCTTTCCTTTGTCCAGTTTCGCGCCAGAGCAGGGGCTAAGGGGTCCCTGAACCGGTGTAGACTGGCTTATGCAGAATTGGGCACATCTGTGCCCAACAAAGCATTTCCAGAGGCTGGGTGAGGCTACTCCTCCCCTGCCTTCACACCATTTTCCAAAGGGAGAGGGTGTCACACCCTCTCTCAGAGGAAGTTCTTTGTTCTGCCATCCTGGGCCAGGCCTGGCTGGACCCCAGGAGGGCAGCTGCCTGTCTGAGGGGTTGGCAGCAGCAGCAGCTGCAGTGAAACCCCAGGAAGGGCAGTCTGGCAGTACCAGGGTCTGTGCTACAGACCACTGGGATCATGGAATTGTACCAACAATGCCAGGATGGCATAGAGGGGGCAATTCCATGATCATAGACATGTTACATGGCCATATTCGGAGTTACCATGGTGAAGCTACATATAGGTAGTGACCTATATGTAGTGCACGCGTGTAATGGTGTCCCCGCACTCACAAAGTTCAGTGAATTGGCTCTGAACAATGTGGGGGCACCTTGGCTAGTGCCAGGGTGCCCACACACTAAGTAACTTTGCACCTAACCTTTACCAGGTAAAGGTTAGACATATAGGTGACTTATAAGTTACTTAAGTGCAGTGTAAAATGGCTGTGAAATAACGTGGACGTTATTTCACTCAGGCTGCAGTGGCAGGCCTGTGTAAGAATTGTCAGAGCTCCCTATGGGTGGCAAAAGAAATGCTGCAGCCCATAGGGATCTCCTGGAACCCCAATACCCTGGGTACCTCAGTACCATATACTAGGGAATTATTAGGGTGTTCCAGTAAGCCAATGTAAATTGGTAAAAATGGTCACTAGCCTGTCAGTGACAATTTGGAAAGAAATGTGAGAGCATAACCACTGAGGTTCTGATTAGCAGAGCCTCAGTAAGACAGTTAGTCACTACACAGGTAACACATTCAGGCACACTTATGAGCACTGGGGCCCTGGGTTACCAGGGTCCCAGTGACACATACAACTAAAACAACATATATACAGTGAAAAATGGGGGTAACATGCCAGGCAAGATGGTACTTTCCTACAGGGTCATTACAACATTGGCGGTAAAAGCCGCTTACCGCCGTGCAGAAGACCGCCAATACACCGCCGCTGCCGCGGAATTCCGCCACAGCTATTATGACCCACATCTCGGAATCCGCCGAAATTCAGACACCCACACAAGTCCGCCACACCAAAGGTCAGTGATAAACTGGCGAAAACAAATCCTCCACCGTCACGCCAACAGGAATACGCCCACACTATCACGACCCACGAATCCACGTGGCGGTCTTTCAACCGCGGTATTCCATTGGCGGTACACACCGCCGCGCTCAAAATACACACACATCTCCAAAACACCGCCACATTGGACAATTAAAAAAACACACACCTGATACACATACAAACACCACTCCCACACACCCAACACAATATAAAACACACACCCACATCACCCACAAACCCCTACGACCAAAAATTCGAGACGAAGGCGACAGAGAGAGAGCAAAGCAATAGACAACCCCACCACACAGAGGCACACAACACCATCACCCACACAACATCCACGCACAAAACACCCCACACCACTACACATCACCACACTCATCACCACATACACCACCCCACACATCGCCTACACCACCCCATGGCACGCCAAAGACACCCCAGGTTTTCGGAGGAGCAGCTCAGGGTTATGGTGGAGGAAATCGTACGGGTAGAGCCACAGCTATTTGGCTCACAGGTGCAGCACACCTCTATAGCTAGGAAGATGGAGCTATGGCGATGAATCGTGCCCAGGGTCAACACAGTGGGACAGCAGTCAAGAAATCGGGAGGACATCAGGAAGAGGTGGAACGACCTACGGGGGAAGGTGCGTTCCGTGGTCTCCAGGCACAACATCGCGATTCAGCAGACTGGCGGCGGACCCCCACCTCCTCCCCCACAACTAACAAAATGGGAGGAGCAGGTCTTGACCATTATGCATCCTGAGGGCCTCGGAGGAGTCGCTGGAGGAATGGACACTGGTAAGTCAAATCTTAACTATCATATCCTCCACCCTACCTGCATGCTATCACAAACCCCCACCCTCACCCCCTCCCCTATCACTCCAACTCCTCACTAATGTACTAATAACACAAACCACCCATCTCAACACTAAGCCCTGCATGACACAACAAAGCATGGACACCCAGCACCAAAGCATGCCCACTGCACATACCCATAACAACCCCTAACTATCATCACACAAGCCCCCACACAGGAATGCTAGCACTGGGGTACACGCTCACCCACCCATTGCACACCATGACACCCACAGATGCCATAATCATGCTTTTATACCCCTGCAGGACCACTACGTAACGTCACCAGACAGGAGGGTCCAGAAATCTCTACCCCACCCACAGAAGAGGCCCACAGTGATGACAGCAGCTCTGGCCAACTGGATCCAGATGACCAGCCTGGACCATCGTGGGCCTCGGGACAGTCGGTTCCCCTCGCACAGGCACAGCCCAACACTGACCTTCCACCCTCTGGTAACACCAGCACAGCACCCACCCAGGGGGCCCATACCTCCATACCCAGGACACGTCAATCAGCCGTGTGTCCACCACTACAGGGAACTCAGGATAACCCACCACCCCACCAACAACAGGGACCTGGGGGCAGTGGTAGTGGGCACACAGTCCAGTGGATGGAGGCACAGGAACACAGGAGAACTGGGAGGGCTGCTGTGCGACAGAGGGCGGACAGGCCAAGGGAACCCACTCTCCACGAGGCCCTCTCCTCCATCATGGGAGCATACCACCACTCCCAGGAGACGATGGCTACGGTCCTGGCCAAGTTTCAGGAGACCCAGCGCCTGCAGGAGGAACAGTATTTGGGGTTCAGGGAGGAGCTCAGAACCATCAGCTCCGCCCTGGGCACCATCGTAGGGGTCTGAAGGACATACAGAAGACCATGAGGGACACAGTGGCACTCCAAGGGGCCCCTGACACTAGACTGGACGATGAACTGCCCACCACCTCCGCCGGCGCTAGTGGACAGGACGTCCCGCCACAGGACCATCACACCAGCACCCCACCCCCTGCAGACAGAGAACCACCCCGCAAGCGGTCCCTGAGATCCAGGAACAGGACAGAGCACGATGGCAAGACCCCTGCCAGGAAATGAGACCACCCTGATTGTCATCCCACTGTCCCACTTTGTTACCCTGTCCATATTGGAACTGCCCCAGCTCCACTTCCTATGCCCATATGGGCAGTGCACCTGTGAGACTAATAGACTGGACTCTGCCATGGACATTCCTCCACCATCACCCCTCACCATTTTGCCACACCCTCCAATAATTAGCACTTCAATAAACACCCTTAAACCACAAAAGAATCTGGAGTCAGTCTGTCATTTTGAAAATGTGTATTATCTATGACAATGACAAAATCCGTTTGAAAATGTAATGTCAACATACCTATGTCACACATCACAAGCCCATGAAGGATGCAAGCAGATGACACACGTTGGTAACCACTCCTGTGAAACCGTAATGGAAATGTACAACTCAGTTAGCAAATACTGCTTCAAATTGACAGACAGGATAGAGGTAGAAGTGTGAAAGTAAATGTACTAGTAAAAAAATTGTTCTCACCTGTGTGTCACTGGAAATATTGCTGTATGACAGAGTCCCTGTTGTCAATGTCTTCTTCCTCTGCTTCCTCCTCATCACTGTCCACAGGCTCCACAGCTGCCACAACACCGTCATCTGGACCATCCTCCTGCAGAAAAGGCACCTGGCGTCGCAAAGCAAGATTGTGAAGCATAGAGCAGGCGATGATGATCTGGCACACCTTCCTTGGTGAGTAGAATAGGGAACCACCTGTCATATGCAGGCACCTGAACCTGGCCTTCAGGAGGCCGAAGGTGCGTTCGATCACCCTCCTAGTCCGCCCATGGGCCTCATTGTAGCGTTCCTCTGCCCTGGTCCTGGGATTCCTCACTGGAGTCAATAGCCTTGACAGGTTGGGGTAACCAGAGTCCCCTAATAGCCACACCCAGTGCCTCTGGAGTTGACCCATCACATAAGGGATGCTGCTATTCCGCAGGATGTAGGCGTCATGCACTGAGCCAGGGAACATATCATTTACCTGCGAGATGTACTGGTCTGCCAAACATACCATCTGTACATTCATCGAATGATAACTCTTCCGGTTCCTGTACACCTGTTCACTCCTGTGGGGGGGGACCAAAGCCACATGGGTCCCATCAATGGCACCTATGATGTTAGGGATATGTCCCAGGGCATAGAAGTCACCTTTAACTGTAGCCAAATCCTCCACCTGAGGGAAAACGATGTAGCTCCTCATGTGTTTCAGCAGGGCAGACAACACTCTGGACAAGATGTTGGAAAACATAGGCTGGGACATCCCTGATGCCATGGCCACTGTTGTTTGAAATGACCCACTTGCTAGGAAATGGAGCACTGATAGCACCTGCACTTGAGGGGGGATTCCTGTGGGATGGCGGATTGGTGACATCAGGTCTAGCTCCAACTGGGTACACAGTTCCTGGATTGTGGCACGGTCAAACCTGTAGGTGATGATTAAATGTCGCTCCTCCATTGTCAACAGGTCCACCAGCGGTCGGTACACCGGAGGTGTAGGAGGCTGGACTGGCTTGTAGTGAGTACCAAGGGGTACTTGCACCTTACACCAGGCCCAGTTATCCCTTATTAGTGTATAGGGTGTCTAGCAGCTTAGGCTGATAGATAATGGTAGCTTAGCAGAGCAGCTTAGGCTGAACTAGGAGACGTGTGAAGCTACTATAGTACCACTTAGTGTCATATGCACAATATCATAAGAAAACACAATACACAGTTATACTAAAAATAAAGGTACTTTATTTTTATGACAATATGCCAAAGTATCTTAGAGTGTACCCTCAGTGAGAGGATAGGAAATATACACAAGATATATGTACACAATAGCAAAAATATGCAGTATAGTCTTAGAAAACAGTGCAAACAATGTATAGTTACAATAGGATGCAATGGGGACACATAGGGATAGGGGCAACACAAACCATATACTCCAAAAGTGGAATGCGAACCACGAATGCACCCCAAACCTATGTGACCTTGTAGAGGGTCGCTGGGACTATTAGAAAATAGTGAGGGTTAGAAAAATAGCCCACCCCAAGACCCTGAAAAGTGAGTGCAAAGTGCACTAAAGTTCCCCTAAGGACAAAGAAGTCGTGTTAGAGGAATAATGCAGGAAAGACACAAACCAACAATGCAACAACGATGGATTTCCAATCTAGGGTACCTGTGGAACAAGGGAACCAAGTCCAAAAGTCAAAAGCAAGTCGGAGATGGGCAGATGCCCAGGAAATGCCAGCTGTGGGTGCAAAGAAGCTTCTACTGGACAGAAGAAGCTGAGGTTTCTGCAGGAACGAAAAGAGCTAGAGACTTCCTCTTTGGTGGACGGATCCCGCTCGCTGTAGAGAGTCGTGCAGAAGTGTTTTCCCGCCAAGAGATCTCCAACAAGCCTTGCTAGCTGCAAATTGTGCGGGTAGCGTTTCTGGATGCTGCTGTGGCCCAGGAGGGACCAGGAGGTCGCAAATTGGACCAGGAGGTAGAGTGGACGTCGAGCAAGACAAGGAGCCCACTTAGCAGCAGGTAGCACCCGGATAAGTGCCAGAAACAGGCACTACGAGGATGCGTGAAACAGTGCTCACCCGAAGTCGCACAAAGAAGTCCCACGTCGCCGGAGAACAACTTAGGAGGTCGTGCAATGCAGGTTAGAGTGCCGTGGACCCAGGCTGGACTGTGCACAAAGGATTTCTGCCGGAAGTGCACGGAGGCCGGAGTAGCTGCAAAAGTCGCGGTTCCCAGCAATGCAGTCTAGCGAGGTGAGGCAAGGACTTACCTCCACCAAACTTGGACTGAAGAGTCACTGGACTGTGGGGGTCACTTGGACAGAGTTGCTGGATTCGAGGGACCTCGCTCGTCGTGCTGAGAGGAGACCCAAGGGACCGGTAATGCAGCTTTTTGGTGCCTGCGGTTGCAGGGGGAAGATTCCGTCGACCCACAGGAGATTTCTTCGGAGCTTCTAGTGCAGAGAGGAGGCAGACTACCCCCACAGCATGCACCACCAGGAAAACAGTCGAGAAGGCGGCAGGATCAGCGTTACAGAGTTGCAGTAGTCGTCTTTGCTACTATGTTGCAGTTTTGCAGGCTTCCAGCGCGGTCAGCAGTCGAATCCTTGGCAGAAGGTGAAGAGAGAGATGCAGAGGAACTCGGATGAGCTCTTGCACTCGTTATCTAAAGTTTCCCCAGAGACAGAGACCCTAAATTGCCAGAAAAGAGGGTTTGGCTACCTAGGAGAGAGGATAGGCTAGCAACACCTGAAGGAGCCTATCAGAAGGAGTCTCTGACATCACCTGGTGGCACTGGCCACTCAGAGCAGTCCAGTGTGCCAGCAGCACCTCTGTTTCCAAGATGGCAGAGGTCTGGAGCACACTGGAGGAGCTCTGGACACCTCCCAGGGGAGGTGCAGGTCAGGGGAGTGGTCACTCCCATTTCCTTTGTCCAGTTTCGCGCCAGAGCAGGGCTAAGGGGTCCCCTGAACCGGTGAAGACTGGCTTATGCAGAATTGGGCACATCTGTGCCCAAGAAAGCATTTCCAGAGGCTGGGGGAGGCTACTCCTCCCCTGCCTTCACACCATTTTCCAAAGGGAGAGGGTGTAACACCCTCTCTCAGAGGAAGTCCTTTGTTCTGCCATCCTGGGCCAGGCCTGGCTGGACCCCAGGAGGGCAGATGCCTGTCTGAGGGGTTGGCAGCAGCAGCAGCTGCAGTGAAACCCCAGGAAGGGCAGTTTGGCAGTACCAGGGTCTGTGCTACAGACCACTGGGATCATGGGATTGTGCCAACTATGCCAGGATGGTATAGAGGGGGCAATTCCATGATCATAGACATGTTACATGGCCATATTTGGAGTTACCATTGTGAAGCTACATATAGGTAGTGACCTATATGTAGTGCACGCGTGTAATGGTGTCCCCGCACTCACAAAGTCCGGGGAATTGGCCCTGAACAATGTGGGGGCACCTTGGCTAGTGCCAGGGTGCCCTCACACTAAGTACCTTTGCACCTAACCTTTACCAGGTAAAGGTTAGACATATAGGTGACTTATAAGTTACTTAAGTGCAGTGTAAAATGGCTGTGAAATAACGTGGACGTTATTTCACTCAGGCTGCAGTGGCAGGCCTGTGTAAGAATTGTCTGAGCTCCCTATGGGTGGCAAAAGAAATGCTGCAGCCCATAGGGATCTCCTGGAACCCCAATACCCTGGGTACCTCAGTACCATATACTAGGGAATTATAAGGGTGTTCCAGTAAGCCAATGTAAATTGGTAAAATTAGTCACTAGCCTGTTAGTGACAATTTGGAAAGAAATGAGAGAGCATAACCACTGAGGTTCTGATTAGCAGAGCCTCAGTGAGACAGTTAGTCACTACACAGGTAACACATTCAGGCACACTTATGAGCACTGGGGCCCTGGTGAACAGGGTCCCAGTGACAAATACAACTAAAACAACATATATACAGTGAAAAAATGGGGGTAACATGCCAGGCAAGATGGTACTTTCCTACACAACCCCCCCCCAAACGAAGGACAATAAGACTAGCCATGACCTGATGAGTCTTCATTGTCTAAGTGGAAATATCTGGAGAGTCCATCTGCATTGGAGTGGCTACTCCCAGGTCTATGTTCCACTGTATAGTCCATTCCCTGTAGGGATATGGACCACCTCAACAATTTTGGATTTTCACCTTTCATTTGTTTTAGCCAAAGTAGAGGTTTGTGGTCTGTCTGAACAATGAAGTGAGTGCCAAACAGGTATGGCCTCAACTTCTTCAGAGCCCGGACCACAGCAAAGGCCTCCCTCTCAATGGCAGACCAACGCTTTTCTCTAGGGGTCAACCTTCTACTAATAAAAGCAACAGGTTGATCCTGGCCCTCAGAATTAAGTTGTGATAGGACTGCCCCTACTGCTAATTCAGATGCATCAGTTTGGACATAGAATTTTTTAGAGTAACAAGGGCTTCTCAGGACAGGTGCAGAGCACATGGCCTGCTTCAGCTCTTCAAAAGCTTTCTGACAGTTTGCTGTCCATAATACCTTTTTAGGCATTTTCTTGGATGTGAGGTCATTAAGAGGGGCTGCAATGGAGCCATAGTTCTTAATGAACCTCCTGTAATACCCAGTGAGGCCTAGGAAGGCTCTCACCTGAGTCTGAGTGGTAGGGGGAACCCAATCAATAATTGCTTGGATTTTCCCCTGAAGTGGTGCAATCTGTTCCCCAACAACAAGGTGTCCCAGATAAACCACCTTACCCTGCCCTATCTGGCACTTTAAAGCCTTGATAGTGAGGCCTGCCTTTTGCAGGGCCTCCAAAACTTTCCATAGGTGGACCAGGTGATCATCCCAGCTGGAGCTAAAGACAGCTATATCGTCCAAATATGCTGCACTGAAAGCTTCCAGCCCTTGCAGGACTGTGTTCACCAACCTTTGAAAAGTGTCAGGTGCATTTTTCAAACCAAAAGGCATTACAGTAAACTGGTAATGGCCTCCAATGGTTGAAAATGCAGTTTTAGGTTTAGCATCTTCTGACAATTTGATCTGCCAATACCCTGCAGTCAAATCAAAAGTGCTTAGATACTTGGCAGATGCCAGTGTATCTATGAGCTCATCTGCCCTGGGTATAGGGTGAGCATCAGTTTTGGTTACCAGGTTGAGACCTCTATAGTCTACACAAAACCGCATTTCCTTCTTTCCATCTTTGGAATGGGGTTTTGGTACAAGTACCACAGGAGAAGCCCATGGACTTTCAGAGTGCTCAACGCCTCCTAGTTCTAACATTTTCTGCACCTCTTGCTTTATGCAGTCCCTGACATGGTCAGGCTGCCTATAGATCTTACTTTTGACAGGTAAACTGTCTCCAGTATCTATAGTGTGCTCACACCAAGAAGTGGTACCTGGCACAGTAGAGAAGAGTTCAGAGAATTGATCTAGGAGATTTATGCAATGGTCTTTCTGCTCAGCAGTAAGACAATCAGCCAAAACTACACCTTCCACAAGAGCATCTTGTTCTGTGGAAGAGAAGAGATCATGTAGAGGATCACTGTCTTCTTCCTGTCCCTCATCAGTTGCCATGAGCAGGGTGAGATCAGCCCTGTCATAGTAGGGTTTCAGGCGGTTTACATGGAGTACCCTAAGGGGACTCCTTGCAGTGCCTAAGTCAACTAAATAGGTGACTTCACCCTTTTTCTCAACAATTGTGTGGGGTCCACTCCATTTATCTTGGAGTGCTCTTGGGGCCACAGGCTCCAAGACCCACACTTTCTGCCCTGGTTGGTACTGAACGAAAAACAGCCTTCTGATCATGACCTTGCTTCTGGAGCTCTTGGCTGGCCTGAAGGTTTTTACTGGTCTTTTTCATATACTCAGCCATCCTTGATCTGAGGCCAAGTACATAGTCCACAATATATTGCTTAGGAGCTTTTAAAGGTTGTTCCCAACCCTCCTTTACAACTGTGAGTGGACCCCTAACAGGGTGTCCAAAAAGAAGTTCAAAGGGGCTGAAGCCCACTCCTTTCTGGGGTACCTCCCTGTATGCAAAAAGGAGGCATGGTAGAAGGATATCCCATCTCCTGCGGAGTTTTTCAGGGAGACCCATAATCATGCCTTTGAGAGTTTTATTAAATCTCTCCACCAGTCCATTAGTTTGTGGATGATAGGGTGTAGTGAACTTATAAGTCACACCACACTCCTTCCACATGGCCTTTAAGTATGCAGACATGAAATTGCTTCCCCTGTCTGATACTACTTCCTTTGGGAAGCCCACCCTGGAAAATATTCCCAGGAGGGCCTTTGCCACTGCAGGTGCTGTAGTGGTCCTTAAAGGAATAGCTTCAGGATATCTTGTGGCATGGTCCACTACCACCAAGATAAACCTATTGCCTGAAGCAGTAGGAGGGTCAAGGGGGCCAACTATGTCAACCCCTACCCTTTCAAAGGGAACCCCAACCACAGGCAGTGGGATAAGGGGTGCCTTTGGAGTGCCACCTGTCTTGCCACTGGCTTGACAGGTTTCACAGGACTTACAAAATTCCATTGTGTCCTCAGACATCCTAGGCCAATGAAACAGGGGAACAAGCCTGTCCCAAGTTTTCATTTGCCCCAGATGTCCAGCTAGGGGAATGTCGTGGGCTAGAGTTAGGAGGAACTTTCTGTACTCCTGAGGAATCACTAATCTCCTGGCAGCTCCAGGTTTAGGATCCCTATGCTCAGTGTACAAGAGGTTGTTCTCCCAGTAAACTCTGTGAGAGTCACTGACATCCCCATTAGCCTGTTTGACAGCTTGCTGTCTTAGACCCTCTAATGTGGGACAGGTTTGCTGTGCCACACTCAGCTCCTCCCTGGCAGGCCCCCCTTCACCCAAAAGCTCAGCAGTGTCTGCTTCAAGCTCCTCTGGTGTAGGTTCTGCACAGGGAGGGAATTCTTCTTCCTCAGAAGTTGAATCCACTGTAGAGGGAGGGATAGTAGGAAGTGGTTTGCTTCTACTAGCCCTAGCTTTAGGGAGCATTTGGTCCATTGTTCCAGGATCCAAGCTTCCCTGTCCTTTTTGCTTTTTGGCCTGAGCCCTGGTTAAAGCAAAAATATGCCCTGGGATGCCCAGCATTGCTGCATGGGCCTCCAACTCCACATCTGACCAAGCTGATGTCTCCAAATCATTTCCTAGTAGACAGTCTACAGATAAATCTGTGGCTACCACAACTTTCTTTGGACCAGTAACCCCCCCCCCAGTTGAGATTTACAACAGCCATGGGGTGGCTAAGTGTGTTGTTGTGAGCATCGGTTACTTGGTACTGGTGACCAAGTAGGTGTTGTTCAGGGTGGACCAGTTTCTCTACGACCATAGTCACACTGGCTCCAGTGTCCCTGTAGGCCTGAACCTCAACACCATTTATTAGGGGTAGCTGCTTGTACTTATCCATATTAAGGGGACAAGCAACTAAGGTGGCTAAATCAATAGCCCCCTCAGAGACTAACACAGCCTCTGTGGCCTCCCTAACAAGGCCAACCCCAACTAAGTTACCAATAGTGAGCCCAGCTACTCCCTTGGATTGTCTATTAGTAGGTTTGCTCCCACCACCACTGCTATTAGTAGGGACACTAGGTGTAGCAGTAGGGGTTGTAGTGGTAGGAGGCTTGGTGCTTTTCTTTGGACAACTGGGATCTGTTGTCCAATGGCCTTTTATTTTACATAAATAGCACCATGGTTTCTTTTCCTTATTTTGATTAGAAGAGGATTTGGGCCCACCACCCCCACCAGAGTGTTTTTGTGGGCCTGATGAAGACTCATTTTTAGATTTGTCCCCACCCTTGTCTGAAGACTTACCATCCTTCTTCTTGTTGCCATCTTTGTCACCCCCTGTATGAACGTTTCTGTTCACCCTTGTTCTGACCCATTTGTCTGCCTTCTTTCCCAATTCTTGGGGAGAGGTCAGATCAGAGTCCACCAAGTACTGGTGCAACAAATCAGACACACAATTATTAAGAATATGCTCTCTCAGGATCAAGTTATACAGGCTGTCATAATCAGTAACTTTACTGCCATGTAACCACCCCTCCAAGGCCTTCACTGAATGGTCAATGAAATCAACCCAGTCTTGTGAAGACTCCTTTTTGGTCTCTCTGAACTTTATCCTGTATTGTTCAGTGGTTAAGCCATAACCATCCAGGAGTGCATTCTTAAGAACTTTGTAATCATTAGCTTCATTTTCTTTCACAGTAAGGAGCCTATCCCTACCTTTTCCACTAAATGATAGCCATAGGATAGCAGCCCACTGCCTTTGAGGGACATCCTGTACAGCACAGGCCCTCTCAAGTGCAGCAAACTCCTTGTTAATGTCATCCCCCTCCTTATAAGGGGGAACTATCTTATGCAGATTCCTGGATTCATGCTCTTTTGCAGGGTGACTATGGGGAATACTGCTGCTGCCACCGTGGGTGTCTAAACCCAACTTCTGTCTTTCCTTCTCTAATTCTAAAGACTGTCTATCCAAATCCAGCTGTTGCTTTTTAAGCTTCAGTCTGGTTTGTTCCACCCTCAACTTATTGAGTTCCCTCTCTAACAATCTGTCATCAGGGTTGGTGGGAGGGACATGCCTTGAAACAGAAGTATGATGAGAATGGACAGAAGGAGACCTGTCTCTTACAGAAGGCACCCTAACAGCTTGGCTAACAGACACATCAGTACCACTGTGGTGTGAATAAATGCTTTTGCTATGATGTGAGACAACACTATTTGTATGGTGTGACTCAACATCAGTACCAACTATGCTAGACTGTCTAGTAATGGGCAGGCTAGGGAGTTTCTTTCCTGAATCTTTTCCTGGGGGAGTCCCTGGATCAGATTGGGAACCATTAGCTACTTTTTCAACAGATGGGGCACTTCTAGCCTTATCCTGTTCTCTAAGCATGTTAAGTAACAATTCCAAGGAAGGATTCTTCCCTACACTCAAACCTCTCTCTATGCAGAGACTCCTTGCTCCTTTCCAGCTAAGGTGATCCTATGCAAGTTTGGACAGATCAACATTTTGGCCTGTGCCAGACATTTTTAGAGAGAGTTAAAGTGATAGAAAAAGTGAAAAAAGTTTGTCAGAGCTTTTTAGAAAGACAGAGAAAAAAAACTTTTTAAACTTTTTAGAACTTTTTAGAAGTTTAGAAGTACTTTTCAGCACTTAGAAAAGAGTGAAAAGAGGAAATGCAAAACTTTTTAGCTATGTGTACACACACTGAACTTGTTTTGTATATTTTTCTCTTATGAAAAGTACAATGACAAGAGTGGTAAGTAGTCTCAAAGCACTTATCCCACCGCTGCACAACCAATGTAGGAGGCTGGACTGGCTTGTAGTGAGTACCAAGGGGTACTTGCACCTTGCACCAGGCCCAGTTATCCCTTATTAGTGTATAGGGTGTCTAGCAGCTTAGGCTGATAGATAATGGTAGCTTAGCAGAGCAGCTTAGGCTGAACTAGGAGACGTGTGAAGCTACTACAGTACCACTTAGTGTCATATGCACAATATCATAAGAAAACACAATACACAGTTATACTAAAAATAAAGGTACTTTATTTTTATGACAATATGCCAAAGTATCTTAGAGTGTACCCTCAGTGAGAGGATAGGAAATATACACAAGATATATGTACACAATAGCAAAAATATGCAGTATAGTCTTAGAAAACAGTGCAAACAATGTATAGTTACAATAGGATGCAATGGGGACACATAGGGATAGGGGCAACACAAACCATACACTCCAAAAGTGGAATGCGAACCACGAATGGACCCCAAACCTATGTGACCTTGTAGAGGGTCGCTGGGACTATTAGAAAATAGTGAGGGTTAGAAAAATAGCCCACCCCAAGACCCTGAAAAGTGAGTGCAAAGTGCACTAAAGTTCCCCTAAGGACAAAGAAGTCGTGTTAGAGGAATAATGCAGGAAAGACACAAACCAACAATGCAACAACGATGGATTTCCAATCTAGGGTACCTGTGGAACAAGGGGACCAAGTCCAAAAGTCACAAGCAAGTCGGAGATGGGCAGATGCCCAGGAAATGCCAGCTGTGGGTGCAAAGAAGCTTCTACTGGACAGAAGAAGCTGAGGTTTCTGCAGGAACGAAAAGTGCTAGAGACTTCCCCTTTGGTGGACGGATCCCACTTTCCGTGGAGAGTTGTGCAGAAGTGTTTTCCCGCCGAAAGAACGCCAACAAGCCTTTCTAGCTGCAAATCGTGCCGTTAACATTTTTGGATGCTGCTGTGGCCCAGGAGGGACCAGGAGGTCGCAAATTGGACCAGAAGGTAGAGGGGACGTCGAGCAAGACAAGGAGCCCTCTTAGCAGCAGGTAGCACCCGGAGAAGCGCCAGAAACAGGCACTACGAGGATGCATGAAACGGTGCTCACCAGAAGTCACACAAAGAAGTCCCACGTCGCCGAAGAACAACTTAGGAGGTCGTGCAATGCAGGTTAGAGTGCCGTGGACCCAGGCTGGACTGTGCACAAAGGATTTCCGCCGGAAGTGCACGGAGGCCGGAGTAGCTGCAAAAGTCGCGGTTTCCAGCAATGCAGTGTAGCGAGGTGAGGCAAGGACTTACCTCCACCAAACTTGGACTGAAGAGTCACTGGACTGTGGGGGTAACTTGGACAGAGTTGCTGGATTCGAGGGACCTCGCTCGTCGTGCTGAGAGGAGACCCAAGGGACCGTTAATGCAGCTTTTTGGTGCCTGCGGTTGCAGGGGGAAGATTCCGTCGACCCACAGGAGATTTCTTCAGAGCTTCTAGTGCAGAGAGGAGGCAGACTACCCCCACAGCATGCACCACCAGGAAAACAGTCGAGAAGGCGGCAGGATCAGCGTTACAGAGTTGCAGTAGTCGTCTTTGCTGCTATGTTGCAGTTTTGCAGGCTTCCAGCGCGGTCAGCAGTCGATTCCTTGGCAGAAGGTGAAGAGAGAGATGCAGAGGAACTCGGATGAGCTCTTGCACTCGTTATCTAAAGTTTCCCCAGAGACAGAGACCCTAAATTGCCAGAAAAGAGGGTTTGGCTACCTAGGAGAGAGAATAGGCTAGCAACACCTGAAGGAGCCTATCAGAAGGAGTCTCTGACGTCACCTGGTGGCACTGGCCACTCAGAGCAGTCCAGTGTGCCAGAAGCACCTCTGTTTCCAAGATGGCAGAGGTCTGGAGCACACTGGAGGAGCTCTGGACACCTCCCAGGGGAGGTGCAGGTCAGGGGAGTGGTCACTCCCCTTTCCTTTGACCAGTTTCGCGCCAGAGCAGGGCTAAGGGGTCCCCTGAACCGGTGTAGACTGGCTTATGCAGAATTGGGCACATCTGTGCCCAAGAAAGCATTTCCAGAGGATGGGGGAGGCTACTCCTCCCCTGCCTTCACACCATTTTCCAAAGGGAGAGGGTGTAACTCCCTCTCTCAGAGGAAGTCCTTTGTTCTGCCATCCTGGGCCAGGCCTGGCTGGACCCCAGGAGGGCAGATGCCTGTCTGAGGGGTTGGCAGCAGCAGCAGCTGCAGTGAAACCCCAGGAAGGGCAGTCTGGCAGTACCAGGGTCTGTGCTACAGACCACTGGGATCATGGGATTGTGCCAACTATGCCAGGATGGTATAGAGGGGGCAATTCCATGATCATAGACATGTTACATGGCCATATTTGGAGTTACCATTGTGAAGCTACATATAGGTAGTGACCTATATGTAGTGCACGCGTGTAATGGTGTCCCCGCACTCACAAAGTCCGGGGAATTGGCCCTGAACAATGTGGGGGCACCTTGGCTAGTGCCAGGGTGCCCTCACACTAAGTACCTTTACACCTAACCTTTACCAGGTAAAGGTTAGACATATAGGTGACTTATAAGTTACTTAAGTGCAGTGTAAAATGGCTGTGAAATAACGTCGACGTTATTTCACTCAGGCTGCAGTGGCAGGCCTGTGTAAGAATTGTCTGAGCTCCCTATGGGTGGCAAAAGAAATGCTGCAGCCCATAGGGATCTCCTGGAACCCCAATACCCTGGGTACCTCAGTACCATATACTAGGGAATTATAAGGGTGTTCCAGTAAGCCAATGTAAATTGGTAAAATTAGTCACTAGCCTGTTAGTGACAATTTGGAAAGAAATGAGAGAGCATAACCACTGAGGTTCTGATTAGCAGAGCCTCAGTGAGACAGTTAGTCACTACACAGGTAACACATTCAGGCACACTTATGAGCACTGGGGCCCTGGTGAACAGGGTCCCAGTGACAAATATAACTAAAACAACATATATACAGTGAAAAAATGGGGGTAACATGCCAGGCAAGATGGTACTTTCCTACACAACCCCCCCCCAAACGAAGGACAATAAGACTAGCCATGACCTGATGAGTCTTCATTGTCTAAGTGGAAATATCTGGAGAGTCCATCTGCATTGGAGTGGCTACTCCCAGGTCTATGTTCCACTGTATAGTCCATTCCCTGTAGGGATATGGACCACCTCAACAATTTTGGATTTTCACCTTTCATTTGTTTTAGCCAAAGTAGAGGTTTGTGGTCTGTCTGAACAATGAAGTGAGTGCCAAACAGGTATGGCCTCAACTTCTTCAGAGCCCGGACCACAGCAAAGGCCTCCCTCTCAATGGCAGACCAACGCTTTTCTCTAGGGGTCAACCTTCTACTAATAAAAGCAACAGGTTGATCCTGGCCCTCAGAATTAAGTTGTGATAGGACTGCCCCTACTCCTAATTCAGATGCATCAGTTTTTGACATAGAATTTTTTAGAGTAACAAGGGCTTCTCAGGACAGGTGCAGAGCACATGGCCTGCTTCAGCTCTTCAAAAGCTTTCTGACAGTTTGCTGTCCATAATACCTTTTTAGGCATTTTCTCGGATGTGAGGTCATTAAGAGGGGCTGCAATGGAGCCATAGTTCTTAATGAACCTCCTGTAATACCCAGTGAGGCCTAGGAAGGCTCTCACCTGAGTCTGAGTGGTAGGGGGAACCCAATCAATAATTGTTTGGATTTTCCCCTGAAGTGGTGCAATCTGTTCCCCACCAACAAGGTGTCCCAGATAAACCACCTTACCCTGCCCTATCTGGCACTTTAAAGCCTTGATAGTGAGGCCTGCCTTTTGCAGGGCCTCCAAAACTTTCCATAGGTGGACCAGGTGATCATCCCAGCTGGAGCTAAAGACAGCTATATCGTCCAAATATGCTGCACTGAAAGCTTCCAGCCCTTGCAGGACTGTGTTCACCAACCTTTGAAAAGTGTCAGGTGCATTTTTCAATCCAAAAGGCATTACAGTAAACTGGTAATGGCCTCCAATGGTTGAAAATGCAGTTTTAGGTTTAGCATCTTCTGACAATTTGATCTGCCAATACCCTGCAGTCAAATCAAAAGTGCTTAGATACTTGGCAGATGCCAGTGTATCTATGAGCTCATCTGCCCTGGGTATAGGGTGAGCATCAGTTTTGGTTACCAGGTTGAGACCTCTATAGTCTACACAAAACCGCATTTCCTTCTTTCCATCTTTGGAATGGGGTTTTGGTACAAGTACCACAGGAGAAGCCCATGGACTTTCAGAGTGCTCAACGCCTCCTAGTTCTAACATTTTCTGCACCTCTTGCTTTATGCAGTCCCTGACATGGTCAGGCTGCCTATAGATCTTACTTTTGACATGTAAACTGTCTCCAGTATCTATAGTGTGCTCACACCAAGAAGTGGTACCTGGCACAGTAGAGAAGAGTTCAGAGAATTGATCTAGGAGATTTATGCAATGGTCTTTCTGCTCAGCAGTAAGACAATCAGCCAAAACTACACCTTTCACAAGAGCATCTTGTTCTGTGGAAGAGAAGAGATCAGGTAGAGGATCACTGTCTTCTTCCTGTCCCTCATCAGTTGCCATGAGCAGGGTGAGATCAGCCCTGTCATAGTAGGGTTTCAGGCGGTTTACATGGAGTACCCTAAGGGGACTCCTTGCAGTGCCTAAGTCAACTAAATAGGTGACTTCACCCTTTTTCTCAACAATTGTGTGGGGTCCACTCCATTTATCTTGGAGTGCTCTTGGGGCCACAGGCTCCAAGACCCACACTTTCTGCCCTGGTTGGTACTGAACCAAAACAGCCTTCTGATCATGCCATTGCTTCTGGAGCTCTTGGCTGGCCTGAAGGTTTTTACTGGCCTTTTTCATATACTCAGCCATCCTTGATCTGAGGCCAAGTACATAGTCCACAATATCTTGCTTAGGAGCCTTTAAAGGTTGTTCCCAACCCTCCTTTACAACTGTGAGTGGACCCATAACAGGGTGTCCAAAAAGAAGTTCAAAGGGACTGAAGCCCACTCCTTTCTGGGGTACCTCCCTGTAGGCAAAAAGGAGGCATGGTAGAAGGATATCCCATCTCCTGCGGAGTTTTTCAGGGAGACCCATAATCATGCCTTTGAGAGTTTTATTAAATCTCTCCACCAGTCCATTAGTTTGTGGATGATAGGGTGTAGTGAACTTATAAGTCACACCACACTCCTTCCACATGGCCTTTAAGTATGCAGACATGAAATTGCTTCCCCTGTCTGATACTACTTCCTTTGGGAAGCCCACCCTGGAAAATATTCCCAGGAGGGCCTTTGCCACTGCAGGTGCTGTAGTGGTCCTTAAAGGAATAGCTTCAGGATATCTTGTGGCATGGTCCACTACCACCAAGATAAACCTATTGCCTGAAGCAGTAGGAGGGTCAAGGGGGCCAACTATGTCAACCCCTACCCTTTCAAAGGGAACCCCAACCACAGGCAGTGGGATAAGGGGTGCCTTTGGAGTGCCACCTGTCTTGCCACTGGCTTGACAGGTTTCACAGGACTTACAAAATTCCTTTGTGTCCTCAGACATCCTAGGCCAATGAAACAGGGGAACAAGCCTGTCCCAAGTTTTCATTTGCCCCAGATGTCCAGCTAGGGGAATGTCGTGGGCTAGAGTTAGGAGGAACTTTCTGTACTCCTGAGGAATCACTAATCTCCTGGCAGCTCCAGGTTTAGGATCCCTATGCTCAGTGTACAAGAGGTTGTCCTCCCAGTAAACTCTGTGAGAGTCACTGACATCCCCATTAGCCTGTTTGACAGCTTGCTGTCTTAGACCCTCTAATGTGGGACAGGTTTGCTGTGCCACACTCAGCTCCTCCCTGGCAGGCCCCCCTTCACCCAAAAGCTCAGCAGTGTCTGCTTCAAGCTCCTCTGGTGTAGGTTCTGCACAGGGAGGGAATTCTTCTTCCTCAGAAGTTGAATCCACTGTAGAGGGAGGGATAGTAGGAAGTGGTTTGCTTCTAATAGCCCTAGCTTTAGGGAGCATTTGGTCCATTGTTCCAGGATCCAAGCTTCCCTGTCCTTTTTGCTTTTTGGCCTGAGCCCTGGTTAAAGCAAAAATATGCCCTGGGATGCCCAGCATTGCTGCATGGGCCTCCAACTCCACATCTGACCAAGCTGATGTCTCCAAATCATTTCCTAGTAGACAGTCTACAGGTAAATCTGTGGCTACCACAACTTTCTTTGGACCAGTAACCCCCCCCCCAGTTGAGATTAACAACAGCCATGGGGTGGCTAAGTGTGTTGTTGTGAGCATCGGTTACTTGGTACTGGTGACCAAGTAGGTGTTGTTCAGGGTGGACCAGTTTCTCTACGACCATAGTCACACTGGCTCCAGTGTCCCTGTAGGCCTGAACCTCAACACCATTTATTAGGGGTAGCTGCTTGTACTTATCCATATTAAGGGGACAAGCAACTAAGGTGGCTAAATCAATAGCCCCCTCAGAGACTAACACAGCCTCTGTGGCCTCCCTAACAAGGCCAACCCCAACTAAGTTACCAATAGTGAGCCTAGCTACTCCCTTGGATTGGCTATTAGTAGGTTTGCTCCCACCACCACTGCTATTAGTAGGGACACTAGGTGTAGCAGTAGGGGTTGTAGTGGTAGGAGGCTTGGTGCTTTTCTTTGGACAACTGGGATCTGTTGTCCAATGGCCTTTTATTTTACATAAATAGCACCATGGTTTCTTTTCCTTATTTTGATTAGAAGAGGATTTGGGCCCACCACCCCCACCAGAGTGTTTTTGTGGGCCTGATGAAGACTCATTTTTAGATTTGTCCCCACCCTTGTCTGAAGACTTACCATCCTTCTTCTTGTTGCCATCTTTGTCACCCCCTGTATGAACGTTTCTGTTCACCCTTGTTCTGACCCATTTGTCTGCCTTCTTTCCCAATTCTTGGGGAGAGGTCAGATCAGAGTCCACCAAGCACTGGTGCAACAAATCAGACACACAATTATTAAGAATATGCTCTCTCAGGATCAAGTTATACAGGCTGTCATAATCAGTAACTTTACTGCCATGTAACCACCCCTCCAAGGCCTTCACTGAATGGTCAATGAAATCAACCCAGTCTTGTGAAGACTCCTTTTTGGTCTCTCTGAACTTTATCCTGTATTGTTCAGTGGTTAAGCCATAACCATCCAGGAGTGCATTCTTAAGAACTTTGTAATCATTAGCTTCATTTTCTTTCACAGTAAGGAGCCTATCCCTACCTTTTCCACTAAAGGATAGCCATAGGATAGCAGCCCACTGCCTTTGAGGGACATCCTGTACACCACAGGCCCTCTAAAGTGCAGCAAACCACTTATTAATGTCATCCCCCTCCTTATAAGGGGGAACTATCTTATGCAGATTCCTGGATTCATGCTCTTTTGCAGGGTGACTATGGGGAATACTGCTGCTGCCAGCATGGGTGTCTAAACCCAACTTCTGTCTTTCCTTCTCTAATTCTAAAGACTGTCTATCCAAATCCAGCTGTTGCTTTTTAAGCTTCAGTCTGGTTTGTTCCACCCTCAACTTATTGAGTTCCCTCTCTAACAATCTGTCATCAGGGTTGGTGGGAGGGACATGCCTTTAAACAGAAGTATGATGAGAATGGACAGAAGGAGACCTGTCCCTTACAGAAGGCACCCTAACAGCTTGGCTAACAGAAACATCAGTACCACTGTGGTGTGAATAAATGCTTTTGCTATGATGTGAGACAACACTATTTGTATGGTGTGACTCAACATCAGTACCAACTATGCTAGACTGTCTAGTAATGGGCAGGCTAGGGAGTTTCTTTCCTGAATCTTTTCCTGGGGGAGTCCCTGGATCAGATTGGGAACCATTAGCTACTTTTTCAACAGATGGGGCACTTCTAGCCTTATCCTGTTCTCTAAGCATGTTAAGTAACAATTCCAAGGAAGGATTCTTCCCTACACTCAAACCTCTCTCTATGCAGAGACTCCTTGCTCCTTTCCAGCTAAGGTGATCATATGCAAGTTTGGACAGATCAACATTTTGGCCTGTGCCAGACATTTTTAGAGAGAGTTAAAGAGATAGAAAAAGTGAAAAAAGTTTGTCAGAGCTTTTTAGAAAGACAGAGAAAAAAAACTTTTAAAACTTTTTAGAACTTTTTAGAAGTTTAGAAGTACTTTTCAGCACTTAGAAAAGAGTGAAAAGAGGAAATGCAAAACTTTTTAGCTATGTGTACACACACTGAACTTGTTTTGTATATTTTTCTCTTATGAAAAGTACAATGACAAGAGTGGTAAGTAGTCTCAAAGCACTTATCCCACCGCTGCACAACCAATGTAGGAGGCTGGACTGGCTTGTAGTGAGTACCAAGGGGTACTTGCACCTTGCACCAGGCCCAGTTATCCCTTATTAGTGTATAGGGTGTCTAGCAGCTTAGGCTGATAGATAATGGTAGCTTAGCAGAGCAGCTGAGGCTGAACTAGGAGACGTGTGAAGCTACTACAGTACCACCTAGTGTCATATGCACAATATCATAAGAAAGCACAATACACAGTTATACTAAAAATAAAGGTACTTTATTTTTATGACAATATGCCAAAGTATCTTAGAGTGTACCCTCAGTGAGAGGATAGGAAATATACACAAGATATATATACACAATAGCAAAAATATGCAGTATAGTCTTAGAAAACAGTGCAAACAATGTATAGTTACAATAGGATGCAATGAGGAAATATAGGGATAGGGGCAACACAAACCATATACTCCAAAAGTGGAATGCGAACCACGAATGGACCCCAAACCTATGTGACCTTGTAGAGGGTCGCTGGGACTATTAGAAAATAGTGAGAGTTAGAAAAATAACCCTCCCCAAGACCCTGAAAAGTGAGTGCAAAGTGCACTAAAGTTCCCCTAAGGACAAAGAAGTTGTGTTAGAAGAATAATGCAGGAAAGACACAAACCAGCAATGCAACAACTGTGGATTTCCAATCTAGGGTACCTGTGGAACAAGGGGACCAAGTCCAAAAGTCACAAGCAAGTCGGAGATGGGCAGATGCCCAGGAAATGCCAGCTGCGGGTGCAAAGAAGCTTCGACTGGACAGAAGAAGCTGAGGTTTCTGCAGGAACGAAAAGGGCTAGAGACTTCCCCTTTGGTGGACCGATCCCACTTGACGTGGAGAGTCGTGCAGAAGTGTTTTTCCGCCGGAAGGACGCCAACAAGCCTTGCTAGGCGTAAATCGTGCGTTTGGCGTTTTTGGATGCTGCTGGGGCCCAGGAGGGACCAGGAGGTCGCAAATTGGACCTGAAGAGAGAGGGGAGGTTGAGCAAGACAAAGAACCCTCACTGAAGCAGGTAGCACCCGGAGAAATGCCAGAAACAGGCACTACAAGGATGCGTGAAACGGTGCTTGCCGAAGTTGCACAAAGGAGTCCCACGTCGCCGGAGACCAACTTAGAAAGTCGTGCAATGCAGGTTAGAGTGCCGTGGACCAAGGCTTGGCTGTGCACAAAGGATTTCCGCCGGAAGTGCACAGGGGCCGGAGTAGCTGCAAAGTCGCGGTTCCCAGCAATGCAGCCCAGCGAGGTGAGGCAAGGACTTACCTCCACCAAACTTGGGCTGAAGAGTCACTGGACTGTGGGGGTCACTTGCACAGAGTCGCTGGATTCGAGGGACCTCGCTCGTCGTGCTGAGAGGAGACCCAAGGGACCGGTAATGCAGCTTTTTGGTGCCTGCGGTTGCAGGGGGAAGATTCCGTCGACCCACGGGAGATTTCTTCGGAGCTTCTGGTGCAGAGAGGAGGCAGGCTACCCCCACAGCATGCACAAGCAGGAAAACAGTCGAGAAGGCGGCAGGATCAGCGTTACAGAGTTGCAGTAGTCATCTTTGCTACTATGTTGCAGGTTTGCAGGCTTCCAGCGCGGTCAGCAGTCGATTCCTTATCAGAAGGTGAAGAGGGAGATGCAGAGGAACTCGGATGAGCTCTTGCATTCGTTATCTGAAGTTTCCCCAGAGACAGAGACCCTGAATAGCCAGAAAAGAGGGTTTGGCTACCTAGGAGAGAGGATAGGCTAGCAACACCTGAAGGAGCCTATCACAAGGAGTCTCTGACGTCACCTGGTGGCACTGGCCACTCAGAGCAGTCCAGTGTGCCAGCAGCACCTCTGTTTCCAAGATGGCAGAGGTCTGGAGCACACTGGAGGAGCTCTGGAAACCTCCCAGGGGAGGTGCAGGTCAGGGGAGTGGTCACTCCCCCTTCCTTTGTCCAGTTTCGCGCCAGAGCAGGGGCTAAGGGGTCCCTGAACCGGTGTAGACTGGCTTATGCAGAATTGGGCACATCTGTGCCCAACAAAGCATTTCCAGAGGCTGGGGGAGGCTACTCCTCCCCTGCCTTCACATCATTTTCCAAAGGGAGAGGGTGTCACACCCTCTCTCAGAGGAAGTTCTTTGTTCTGCCATCCTGGGCCAGGCCTGGCTGGACCCCAGGAGGGCAGCTGCCTGTCTGAGGGGTTGGCAGCAGCAGCAGCTGCAGTGAAACCCCAGGAAGGGCAGTTTGGCAGTCCCAGGGTCTGTGCTACAGACCACTGGGATCATGGGATTGTGCCAACTATGCCAGGATGGCATAGAGGGGGCAATTCCATGATCATAGACATGTTACATGGCCATATTCGGAGTTACCATTGTGAAGCTTCATATAGGTAGTGACCTATATGTAGTGCACGCATGTAATGGTGTCCCCGCACTCACAAAGTTCAGGGAATTGGCTCTGAACAATGTGGGGGCACCTTGGCTAGTGCCAGGGTGCCCTCACACTAAGTAACTTTGCACCTAACCTTTACCAGGTAAAGGTTAGACATATAGGTGACTTATAAGTTACTTAAGTGCAGTGTAAAATGGCTGTGAAATAACGTGGACATTATTTCACTCAGGCTGCAGTGGCAGGCCTGTGTAAGAATTGTCAGAGCTCCCTATGGGTGGCAAAAGAAATGCTGCAGCCCATAGGGATCTCCTGGAACCCCAATACCCTGGGTACCTGTAGGAAAGTACCATCTTGCCTGGCATGTTACCCCCATTTTTCACTGTATATATGTTGTTTTAGTTGTATGTGTCACTGGGACCCTGGTAACCCAGGGCCCCAGTGCTCATAAGTGTGCCTGAATGTGTTACCTGTGTAGTGACTAACTGTCTCACTGAGGCTCTGCTAACCAGAACCTCAGTGGTTATGCTCTCTCATTTCTTTCCAAATTGTCACTGACAGGCTAGTGACCATTTTTACCAATTTACATTGGCTTACTGGAACACCCTTATAATTCCCTAGTATATGGTACTGAGGTACCCAGGGTATTGGGGTTCCAGGAGATCCCTATGGGCTGCAGCATTTCTTTTGCCACCCATAGGGAGCTCTGACAATTCTTACACAGGCCTGCCACTGCAGCCTGAGTGAAATAACGTCCACGTTATTTCACAGCCATTTTACACTGCACTTAAGTAACTTATAAGTCACCTATATGTCTAACCTTTACCTGGTAAAGGTTAGGTGCAAAGTTACTTAGTGTGAGGGCACCCTGGCACTAGCCAAGGTGCCCCCACATTGTTCACAGCCAATTCCCTGAACTTTGTGAGTGCGGGGACACCATTACACGCGTGCACTACATATAGGTCACTACCTATATGTAGCTTCACCATGGTAACTCCGAATATGGCCATGTAACATGTCTATGATCATGGAATTGCCCCCTCTATGCCATCCTGGCATAGTTGGCACAATCCCATGATCCAAGTGGTCTGTAGCACAGACCCTGGTACTGCCAAACTGCCCTTCCTGGGGTTTCACTGCAGCTGCTGCTGCTGCCAACCCCTCAGACAGGCAGCTGCCCTCCTGGGGTCCAGCCAGGCCTGGCCCAGGATGGCAGAACAAAGAACTTCCTCTGAGAGAGGGTGTGACACCCTCTCCCTTTGGAAAATGGTGTGAAGGCAGGGGAGGAGTAGCCTCCCCCAGCCTCTGGAAATGCTTTGTTGGGCACAGAGGTGCCCAATTCTGCATAAGCCAGTCTACACCGGTTCAGAGATCCCTTAGCCCCTGCTCTGGCGCGAAACTGGACAAAGGAAAGGGGAGTGACCACTCCCCTGACCTGCACCTCCCCTGGGAGGTGTCCAGAGCTCCTCCAGTGTGCTCCAGACCTCTGCCATCTTGGAAACAGAGGTGCTGCTGGCACACTGGACTGCTCTGAGTGGCCAGTGCCACCAGGTGACGTCAGAGACTCCTGCTGATAGGCTCCTTCAGGTGTTAGTAGCCTATCCTCTCTCCTAGGTAGCCAAACCCTCTTTTCTGGCTATTTAGGGTCTCTGTCTCTTGGGAAACTTTAGATAACGAATGCATGAGCTCAGCCGAGTTCCTCTGCATCTCTCTCTTCACCTTCTGTTAAGGAATCGACTGCTGACCGCGCTGGAAGCCTGCAAACCTGCAACATAGTAGCAAAGACGACTACTGCAACTCTGTAACGCTGATCCTGCCGCCTTCTCGACTGTTTTCCTGCTTGTGCATGCTGTGGGGGTAGCCTGCCTCCTCTCTGCACCAGAAGCTCCGAAGAAATCTCCCGTGGGTCGACGGAATCTTCCCCCTGCAACCGCAGGCACCAAAAAGCTGCATTACCGGTCCCTTGGGTCTCCTCTCAGCACGACGAGCGAGGTCCCTCGAATCCAGCGACTCTGTACAAGTGACCCCCACAGTCCAGTGACTCTTCAGTCCAAGTTTGGTGGAGGTAAGTCCTTGCCTCACCTCGCTGGGCTGCATTGCTGGGAACCGCGACTTTGCAGCTACTCTGGCCCTTGTGCACTTCCGGCGGAAATCCTTTGTGCACAGCCAAGCCTGGGTCCACGGCACTCTAACCTGCATTGCACGACTTTCTAAGTTGGTCTCCGGCGACGTGGGACTCCTTTGTGCAACTTCGGCGAGCACCGTTTCACGCATCCTCGTAGTGCCTGTTTCTGGCACTTCTCCAGGTGCTACCTGCTTCAGTGAGGGCTCTTTGTCTTGCACGACGTCCCCTCTCTCTGCAGGTCCAATTTGCGACCTCCTGGTCTCTCCTGGGCCCCAGCAGCATCCAAAAACGCCAAACGCACGATTTGCGCCTAGCAAGGCTTGTTGGCGTCCTTCCGGCGGCAAAACTCTTTTGCACGACTCTCCAAGGCGAGTGGGATCGGTCCACCAAAGGGAAAGTCTCTAGCCCTTTTCGTTCCTGCAGAAACCTCAGCTTCTTCTGTCCAGTCGAAGCTTCTTTGCACCCGCAGCTGGCATTTCCTGGGCATCTGCCCATCTCCGACTTGCTTGTGACTTTTGGACTTGGTCCCCTTGTTCCACAGGTACCCTAGATTGGAAATCCACAGTTGTTGCATTGCTGGTTTGTGTCTTTCCTGCATTATTCCTCTAACACGACTCTTTTGTCCTTAGGGGAACTTTAGTGCACTTTGCACTCACTTTTCAGGGTCTTGGGGAGGGTTATTTTTCTAACTCTCACTATTTTCTAATAGTCCCAGCGACCCTCTACAAGGTCACATAGGTTTGGGGTCCATTCGTGGTTCGCATTCCACTTTTGGAGTATATGGTTTGTGTTGCCCCTATCCCTATGTTTCCCCATTGCATCCTATTGTAACTATACATTGTTTGCACTGTTTTCTAAGACTATACTGCATATTTTTGCTATTGTGTATATATATCTTGTGTATATTTCCTATCCTCTCACTGAGGGTACCCTCTAAGATACTTTGGCATATTGTCATAAAAATAAAGTACCTTTATTTTTAGTATAACTGTGTATTGTGTTTTCTTATGATATTGTGCATATGACACTAAGTGGTACTGTAGTAGCTTCACACGTCTCCTAGTTCAGCCTATGCTGCTCTGCTAAGCTACCATTATATATCAGCCTAAGCTGCTAGACACCCTATACACTAATAAGGGATAACTGGGCCTGGTGCAAGGTGCAAGTACCCCTTGGTACTCACTACAAGCCAGTCCAGCCTCCTACACTCACATCATAGCAAAAGCATTTATTCTCACCATACTGGTAGTAATGTTTCTGTAAACCAAGCTGTTAAGTTGGCTTCTGTAAGGGACAGGTCTCCTTCTGTTCATTCCCATCATAGCTCTTTTTCTAGAAATGTCCCTCCCACCAACCCTGATGACAGAATGTTAGAGAGGGAACTCAATAAGTTGAGGGTGGAACAAACCAGACTGAAGCTTAAAAAGCAACAGCTGGATTTGGATAGACAGTCTATTGAATTAGAGAAGGAAAAACAGCAGTTGGGTTTAGATACCCATGGTGGCAGCAGCAGTATTCCCCATAGTCATCCTGCAAAAGAGCATGATTCCAGGAATCTGCACAAGATAGTTCCCCCTTATAAGGAGGGGGATGACATTAACAAGTGGTTTGCTGCACTTGAGAGGGCCTGTGTTGTACAGGATGTCCCTCAAAGGCAGTGGGCTGCTATCCTATGGCTATGATTTAGTGGAAAAGGTAGGGATAGGCTCCTTACTGTGAAAGAAAATGATGCTAATAATTTCCAAGTTCTTAAGAATGCACTCCTGGATGGTTATGGCTTAACCACTGAACAGTACAGGATAATGTTCAGAGAGACCAAAAAGGAGTCTTCACAAGACTGGGTTGATTTCATTGACCATTCAGTGAAGGCCTTGGAGGGGTGGTTACATGGCAGTAAAGTTACTGATTATGACAGCCTGTATAACTTGATCCTGAGAGAGCATATTCTTAATAATTGTGTGTCTGATTTGTTGCACCAGTACTTGGTGGACTCTGATCTGACCTCTCCCCAAGAATTGGGAAAGAAGGCAGACAAATGGGTCAGAACAAGGGTGAACAGAAAAGTTCATACAGGGGGTGACAAAGATGGCAACAAAAAGAAGGATGGTAAGTCTTCTGACAAGGGTGGGGACAAATCTAAAAATGAGTCTTCATCAGGCCCACAAAAACACTCTGGTGGGGGTGGTGGGTCCAAATCCTCCTTTAATCAGAACAAGGAAAAGAAACCATGGTGCTATTTATGTAAAATAAAAGGCCATTGGACAACAGATCCCAGTTGTCCAAAGAAAGGCACCACTGCTCCTACCACTACAACCCCTACTGCTACACCTAGTGTCCCTACTAATAGCAGTGGTGGTGGGAGCAAACCTACTAATAGCCAATCCAAGGGAGTAGTTGGGCTCACTTTTGGTAATTTAGTTGGGGTTGTCTGATTAGGGAGACCACAGAGGCTACTTTAGTCTCTGAAGGGGCTATTGATTTAGCCACTTTGGTTGCTTGCCCCCATAACTTGGAGAAGTACAAGCAACTAACCCTAATAAATGGTGTTGAGGTCCAGGCCTACAGGGACACAGGTGCCAGTGTCACAATGGTGATTGAGAAACTGGTGCACCCTGAACAACACATACTTGGACACCAGTACCAAGTAACCGATGCTCACAACATAACACAAAGCCACCCCATGGCTGTTGTAAATCTCAACTGGGGGGGGGTAACTGGTCCAAAGAAAGTTGTGGTAGCTTCAGATTTACCTGTAGACTGTCTATTAGGGAATGATTTGGAGACATCAGCTTTGTCAGATGTGGAGTTGGAGGCCCATGCAGCAATGCTGGGCATCCCAGGGCATATTTTTGCTTTGACAAGGGCTCAGGCCAAAAAGCAAAAAGGACAGGGAAGCTTGGATCCTGGAACAATGGACCAAGTGCTCCCTAAAGCTAGGGCTAGTAGAAGCAAACCACTTCCTACTATCCCTCCCTCTACAGTGGATTCTACTTCTGAGGAAGAAGAATTCCCTCCCTGTGCAGAACCTACACCAGAGGAGCTGGAAGCAGACACTGCTGAGCTTTTGGGTGAAGGGGGGCCTGCCAGAGAGGAGCTGAGTGTGGCACAGCAAACCTGACCCACATTAGAGGGTCTCAGACAGCAAGCTGTCAAACAGGCTAATGGGGATGTCAGTGACTCTCACAGAGTTTACTGGGAGGACAACCTCTTGTACACTGAGCATAGGGATCCTAAACCTGGAGCTGCCAGGAGATTAGTGATTCCTCAGGAGTACAGAAAGTTCCTCCTAACACTGGCACATGACATTCCCCTAGCTGGGCACCTGGGTCAAATGAAAACTTGGGACAGATTGGTTCCATTGTTTCATTGGCCTAGGATGTCTGAGGACACAAAGGAATTTTGTAAGTCCTGTGAAACCTGTCAAGCCAGTGGCAAGACAGGTGGCACTCCAAAGGCACCCCTTATCCCACTGCCTGTGGTTGGGGTTCCCTTTGAAAGGGTAGGGGTTGACATAGTTGGCCCCCTTTACCCTCCTACTGCTTCAGGCAATAGGTTTATCTTAGTGGTAGTGGACCATGCCACAAGATATCCTGAAGCTATTCCTTTAAGGACCACTACAGCACCTGCAGTGGCAAAGGCCCTCCTGGGAATAATTTCCAGGGTGGGCTTCCCAAAGGAAGTAGTATCAGACAGGGGAAGCAATTTCATGTCTGCATACTTAAAGGCCATGTGGAAGGAGTGTGGTGTAACTTACAAGTTCACAACACCCTATCATCCACAAACAAATGGACTGGTGGAGAGATTTAATAAAACTCTCAAAGGCATGATTATGGGTCTCCCTGAAAAACTCCGCAGGAGATGGGATATCCTTCTACCATGCCTCTTTTTTGCCTACAGGGAGGTACCCCAGAAAGGAGTGGGCTTCAGCCCCTTTGAACTTCTTTTTGGACACCCTGTTAGGGGTCCACTCACACTTGTAAAGGAGGGTTGGGAACAACCTTTAAAAGCTCCTAAGCAGGATATTGTGGATTATGTACTTGGCCTCAGATCAAGGATGGCTGAGTATATGAAAAAGGCCAGTAAAAACCTTCAGGCCAGCCAAGAGCTCCAGAAGCAATGGCATGATCAGAAGGCTGTTTTGGTTCAGTACCAACCAGGGCAGAAAGTGTGGGTCTTGGAGCCTGTGGCCCCAAGAGCACTCCAAGATAAATGGAGTGGACCCCACACAATTGTTGAAAAGAAGGGTGAAGTCACCTACTTGGTTGACTTAGGCACTGCCAGGAGTCCCCTTAGGGTGCTCCATGTCAACCGCCTGAAACCCTACTATGACAGGGCTGATCTCACCCTGCTCATGGCAACTGATGAGGGACAGGAAGAAGACAGTGATCCTCTACCTGATCTCTTCTCTTCCACAGAACAAGATGCTCTTGTGGAAGGTGTAGTTTTGGCTGATTGTCTTACTGCTGAACAGAAAGATAATTGCATAAATCTCCTAGGACAATTTTCAGAACTCTTCTCTACTGTGCCAGGCACCACTTCTTGGTGTGAGCACACTATAGATACTGGAGACAGTTTACCTTTCAAAAGTAAGATCTATAGGCAGCCTGACCATGTCAGGGACTGCATAAAGCAAGAAGTTCAGAAAATGTTGGAACTAGGAGTGGTTGAGCACTCTGACAGTCCATGGGCTTCTCCTGTGGTACTGGTACCAAAACCCAATTCTAAAGATGGAAAGAAGGAAATGAGGTTTTGTGTAGACTATAGAGGTCTCAACTTGGTAACCAAATCTGATGCTCACCCTATACCCAGGGCAGATGAGCTCATAGATACACTGGCATCTGCCAAGTATCTAAGCACTTTTGATTTGACTGCAGGGTATTGGCAGATCAAATTGTCAGAAGATGCTAAACCTAAGACTGCATTTTCTACCATTGGAGGACATTACCAGTTTACTGTAATGCCTTTTGGTTTGAAAAATGCACCTGCCACTTTTCAGAGGTTGGTGAACACAGTCCTGCAAGGGCTGGAAGCTTTCAGTGCAGCATATTTGGACAATATAGCTGTCTTTAGCTCCAGCTGGGATGATCACCTGGTCCACCTATGGAAAGTTTTGGAGGCTCTGCAAAAGGCAGGCCTCACTATCAAGGCTTCAAAGTGCCAGATAGGGCAGGGTAAGGTGGTTTATCTGGGACACCTTGTTGGTGGGGAACAGATTGCACCACTTCAGGGGAAAATCCAAACTATTATTGATTGGGTTCCCCCTACCACTCAGACTCAGGTGAGAGCCTTCCTAGGCCTCACTGGGTATTACAGGAGGTTCATTAAGAACTATGGCTCCATTGCAGCCCCTCTTAATGACCTCACATCCAAGAAAATGCCTAAAAAGGTATTATGGACAGCAAACTGTCAGAAAGGTTTTGAGGAGCTGAAGCAGGCCATGTGCTCTGCACCTGTCCTGAAAAGCCCTTGTTACTCTAAAAAATTCTATATCCAAACTGATGCATCTGAATTAGGAGTAGGGGCAGTCCTATCACAACTTAATTCTGAGGGCCAGGATCAACTTGTTGCTTTTATTAGTAGAAGGTTGACCCCTAGAGAAAAGCGTTGGTCTGCCATTGAGAGGGAGGCCTTTGCTGTGGTCTGGGCTCTGAAGAAGTTGAGGCCATACCTGTTTGGCACTCACTTCATTGTTCAGACAGACCACAAACCTCTACTTTGGCTAAAACAAATGAAAGGTGAAAATCCTAAATTGTTGAGGTGGTCCATATCCCTACAGGGAATGGACTATACAGTGGAACATAGACCTGGGAGTAGCCACTCCAATGCAGATGGACTCTCCAGATATTTCCACTTAGACAATGAAGACTCATCAGGTCATGGCTAGTCTTATTGTCCTTCGTTTGGGGGGGGGTTGTGTAGGAAAGTACCATCTTGCTTGGCATGTTACCCCCATTTTTCACTGTATAT
Organism: Pleurodeles waltl; assembly: GCF_031143425.1. Lineage (NCBI taxonomy): Eukaryota > Metazoa > Chordata > Amphibia > Caudata > Salamandridae > Pleurodeles > Pleurodeles waltl. Next base: position 1,198,430,235 of record NC_090439.1, read on the forward strand.
ATGTTGTTTTAGTTGTATGTGTCACTGGGACCCTGGTAACCCAGGGCCCCAGTGCTCATAAGTGTGCCTGAATGTGTTACCTGTGTAGTGACTAACTGTCTCACTGAGGCTCTGCTAACCAGAACCTCAGTGGTTATGCTCTCTCATTTCTTTCCAAATTGTCACTGACAGGCTAGTGACCATTTTTACCAATTTACATTGGCTTACTGGAACACCCTTATAATTCCCTAGTATATGGTACTGAGGTACCCAGGTTATTGGGGTTCCAGGAGATCCCTATGGGCTGCAGCATTTCTTTTGCTACCCATAGGGAGCTCTGACAATTCTTACACAGGCCTGCCACTGCAGCCTGAGTGAAATAACGTCCACGTTATTTCACAGCCATTTTACACTGCACTTAAGTAACTTATAAGTCACCTATATGTCTAACCTTTACCTGGTAAAGGTTAGGTGCAAAGTTACTTAGAGTGAGGGCACCCTGGCACTAGCCAAGGTGCCCCCACATTGTTCAGAGCCAATTCCCTGAACTTTGTGAGTGCGGGGACACCATTACACGCGTGCACTACATATAGGTCACTACCTATATGTAGCTTCACCATGGTAACTCCGAATATGGCCATGTAACATGTCTATGATCATGGAATTGCCCCCTCTATGCCATCCTGGCATAGTTGGCACAATCCCATGATCCCAGTGGTCTGTAGCACAGACCCTGGTACTGCCAAACTGCCCTTCCTGGGGTTTCACTGCAGCTGCTGCTGCTGCCAACCCCTCAGACAGGCAGCTGCCCTCCTGGGGTCCAGCCAGGCCTGGCCCAGGATGGCAGAACAAAGAACTTCCTCTGAGAGAGGGTGTGACAGACACCCTCTCCCTTTGGAAAATGGTGTGAAGGCAGGGGAGGAGTAGCCTCCCCCAGCCTCTGGAAATGCTTTGTTGGGCACAGAGGTGCCCAATTCTGCATAAGCCAGTCTACACCGGTTCAGGGGCCCCTTAGCCCCTGCTCTGGCGCGAAACTGGACAAAGGAAAGGGGAGTGACCACTCCCCTGACCTGCACCTCCCCTGGGAGGTGTCCAGAGCTCCTCCAGTGTGCTCCAGACCTCTGCCATCTTGGAAACAGAGGTGCTGCTGGCACACTGGACTGCTCTGAGTGGCCAGTGCCACCAGGTGACGTCAGAGACTCCTGCTGATAGCCTCCTTCAGGTGTTAGTAGCCTATCCTCTCTCCTAGGTAGCCAAACCCTCTTTTCTGGCTATTTAGGGTCTCTGTCTCTGGGGAAACTTTAGATAATGAATGCATGAGCTCAGCCGAGTTCCTCTGCATCTCTCTCTTCACCTTCTGATAAGGAATCGACTGCTGACCGCGCTGGAAGCCTGCAAACCTGCAACATAGTAGCAAAGACGACTACTGCAACTCTGTAACGCTGATCCTGCCGCCTTCTCGACTGTTTTCCTGCTTGTGCATGCTGTGGGGGTAGCCTGCCTCCTCTCTGCACCAGAAGCTCCGAAGAAATCTCACGTGGGTCGACGGAATCTTCCCCCTGCAACCGCAGGCACCAAAAAGCTGCATTACCAGTCCCTTGGTTCTCCTCTGAGCACGACGAGCGAGGTCCCTCGAATCCAGCGACTCTGTCCAAGTGACCCCCACAGTCCAGTGACTCTTCAGTCCAAGTTTGGTGAAGGTAAGTCCTTGCCTCACCTCGCTGGGCTGCATTGCTAGGAACCGCGACTTTGCAGCTACTCCGGCCCCTGTGCACTTCCGGCGGAAATCCTTTGTGCACAGCCAAGCCTGGGTCCACGGCACACTAACCTGCATTGCACGACTTTCTAAGTTGGTCTCCGGCGACGTGGGACTCCTTTGTGCAACTTCGGCGAGCACCGTTTCACGCATCCTCGTAGTGCCTGTTTCTGGCACTTCTCCGGGTGCTACCTGCTTCAGTGAGGGCTCTTTGTCTTGCGCGACGTCTCCTCTCTCTTCAAGTCCAATTTGCGACCTCCTGGTCCCTCCTGGGCCCCAGCAGCGTCCAAAAATCCCAAACACACAATTTGCATCTATCAAGGCTTGTTGGCGTCATTCCGGCGGGAAAATACTTCTGCACGACTCTCCAAGGCGAGAGGGTTCCGTCCACCAAAGGGGAAGTCTCTAGCCCTTTTCGTTCCTGCAGAAACCTCAGCTTCTTCTGTCCAGTTGAAGCTTCTTTGCACCCGCAGCTGGCATTTCCTGGGCATCTGCCCATCTCCGACTTGCTTGTGACTTTTGGACTTGGTCCCCTTGTTCCACAGGTACCCTAGATTGGAAATCCACAGTTGTTGCATTGCTGGTTTGTGTCTTTCCTGCATTATTCCTCTAACACGACTACTTTGTCCTTAGGGGAACTTTAGTGGACTTTGCACTCACTTTTCAGGGTCTTGGGGAGGGTTATTTTTCTAACTCTCACTATTTTCTAATAGTCCCAGCGACCCTCTACAAGGTCACATAGGTTTGGGGTCCATTTGTGGTTCGCATTCCACTTTTGGAGTATATGGTTTGTGTTTCCCCTATCCCTATGTTTCCCCATTGCATCCTATTGTAACTATACATTGTTTGCACTGTTTTCTAAGACTATACTGCATATTTTTGCTATTGTGTATATATATCTTGTGTATATTTCCTATCCTCTCACTGAGGGTACACTCTAAGATACTTTGGCATATTGTCATAAAAATAAAGTCCCTCTATTTTTAGTATAACTGTGTATTGTGTTTTCTTATGATATTGTGCATATGACACTAAGTGGTACTGTAGTAGCTTCACACGTCTCCTAGTTCAGCCTAAGCTGCTCTGCTAAGCTACCATTATCTATCAGCCTAAGCTGCTAGACACCCTATACACTAATAAGGGATAACTGGGCCTGGTGCAAGGTGCAAGTACCCCTTGGTACTCACTACAAGCCAGTCCAGCCTCCTACAGTACCTCAGTACCATATACTAGGGAATTATAAGGGTGTTCCAGTAAGCCAATGTAAATTGGTAAAAATGGTCACTAGCCTGTTAGTGACAATTTGGAAAGAAATGAGAGAGCATAACCACTGAGGTTCTGATTAGCAGAGCCTCAGTGAGACAGTTAGTCACTACACAGGTAACACATTCAGGCACACTTATGAGCACTGGGGCCCTGGGTTACCAGGGTCCCAGTGACACATACAACTAAAACACCATATATACAGTGAAAAATGGGGGTAACATGCCAGGCAAGATGGAACTTTCCTACACAACCCCCCCCCAAACGAAGGACAATAAGACTAGCCATGACCTGATGAGTCTTCATTGTCTAAGTGGAAATATCTGGAGAGTCCATCTGCATTGGAGTGGCTACTCCCAGTTCTATGTTCCACTGTATAGTCCATTCCCTGTAGGGATATGGACCACCTCAACAATTTAGGATTTTCACCTTTCATTTGTTTTAGCCAAAGTAGAGGTTTGTGGTCTGTCTGAACAATGAAGTGAGTGCCAAACAGGTATGGCCTCAACTTCTTCAGAGCCCAGACCACAGCAAAGGCCTCCCTCTCAATGGCAGACCAACGCTTTTCTCTAGGGGTCAACCTTCTACTAATAAAAGCAACAGGTTGATCCTGGCCCTCAGAATTAAGTTGTGATAGGACTGCCCCTACTCCTAATTCAGATGCATCAGTTTGGACATATAATTTTTTAGAGTAACAAGGACTTTTCAGGACAGGTGCAGAGCACATGGCCTGCTTCAGCTCCTCAAAAGCTTTCTGACAGTTTGCTGTCCATAATACCTTTTTAGGCATTTTCTTGGATGTGAGGTCATTAAGAGGAGCTGCAATGGAGCCATAGTTCTTAATGAACCTCCTGTAATACCCAGTGAGGCCTAGAAAGGCTCTCACCTGAGTCTGAGTGGTAGGGGGAACCCAATCAATAATAGTTTGGATTTTCCCCTGAAGTGGTGCAATCTGTTCCCCACCAACAAGGTGTCCCAGATAAACCACCTTACCCTGCCCTATCTGGCACTTTGAAGCCTTGATAGTGAGGCCTGCCTTTTGCAGGGCCTCCAAAACTTTCCATAGGTGGACCAGGTGATCATCCCAGCTGGAGCTAAAGACAGCTATATCGTCCAAATATGCTGCACTGAAAGCTTCCAGCCCTTGCAGGACTGTGTTCACCAACCTCTGAAAAGTGGCAGGTGCATTTTTCAAACCAAAAGGCATTACAGTAAACTGGTAATGTCCTCCAATGGTAGAAAATGCAGTCTTGGGTTTAGCATCTTCTGACAATTTGATCTGCCAATACCCTGCAGTCAAATCAAAAGTGCTTAGATACTTGGCAGATGCCAGTGTATCTATGAGCTCATCTGCCCTGGGTATAGGGTGAGCATCAATTTTGGTTACCAAGTTGAGACCTCTATAATCTACACAAAACCGCATTTCCTTCTTTCCATCTTTAGAATTGGGTTTTGGTACCAGTAGCACAGGAGAAGCCCATGGACTGTCAGAGTGCTCAACCACTCCTAGTTCTAACATTTTCTGAACTTCTTGCTTTATGCAGTCCCTGACATGGTCAGGCTGCCTATAGATCTTACTTTTGACAGGTAAACTGTCTCCAGTATCTATAGTGTGCTCACACCAAGAAGTGGTGCCTGGCACAGTAGAGAAGAGTTCTGAAAATTGTCCTAGGAGATTTATGCAATTATCTTTCTGCTCAGCAGTAAGACAATCAGCCAAAACTACACCTTCCACAAGAGCATCTTGTTCTGTGGAAGAGAAGAGATCAGGTAGAGGATCACTATCTTCTTCCTGTCCCTCATCAGTTGCCATGAGCAGGGTGAGATCAGCCCTGTCATAGTAGGGTTTCAGGCGGTTGACATGGAGCACCCTAAGGGGACTCCTGGCAGTGCCTAAGTCAATTAAATAGGTGACTTCTCCCTTCTTTTCAACAATTGTGTGGGGACCACTCCATTTATCTTGGAGTGCTCTTGGGGCCACAGGCTCCAAGACCCACACTTTCTGCCCTGGTTGGTACTGAACCAAAACAGCCTTCTGATCATGCCATTGCTTCTGGAGCTCTTGGCTGGCCTGAAGGTTTTTACTGGCCTTTTTCATGTACTCAGCCATCCTTGATCTGAGGCCAAGTACATAATCCACAATATCCTGCTTAGGAGCTTTTAAAGGTTGTTCCCAACCCTCCTTTACAAGTGTGAGTGGACCCCTAACAGGGTGTCCAAAAAGAAGTTCAAAGGGGCTGAAGCCCACTCCTTTCTGGGGTACCTCCCTGTAGGCAAAAAGGAGGCATGGTAGAAGGATATCCCATCTCCTGCGGAGTTTTTCAGGAAGACCCATAATCATGCCTTTGAGAGTTTTATTAAATCTCTCCACCAGTCCATTTGTTTGTGGATGATAGGGTGTTGTGAACTTGTACGTTACACCACACTCCTTCCACATGGCCTTTAAGTATGCAGACATGAAATTGCTTCCTCTGTCTGATACTACTTCCTTTGGGAAGCCCACCCTGGAAAATATTCCCAGGAGGGCCTTTGCCACTGCAGGTGCTGTAGTGGTCCTTAAAGGAATAGCTTCAGGATATCTTGTGGCATGGTCCACTACCACCAAGATAAACCTATTGCCTGAAGCAGTAGGAGGGTCAAGGGGGCCAACTATGTCAACCCCTACCCTTTCAAAGGGAACCCCAACCACAGGCAGTGGGATAAGGGGTGCCTTTGGGGTGCCACCTGTCTTGCCACTGGCTTGACAGGTTTCACAGGACTTACAAAATTCCTTTGTGTCCTCAGACATCCTAGGCCAATGAAACAGGGGAACAAGCCTGTCCCAAGTTTTCATTTGTCCTAGATGCCCAGCTAAGGGAATGTCATGTGCCAGTGTTAGGAGGAACTTTCTGTACTCCTGAGGAATCACTAATCTCCTGGCAGCTCCAGGTTTAGGATCCCTATGCTCAGTGTACAAGAGGTTGTCCTCCCAGTAAACTCTGTGAGAGTCACTGACATCCCCAATAGCCTGTTTGACAGCTTGCTGTCTGAGACCCTCTAATGTGGGACAGGTTTGCTGTGCCACACTCAGCTCCTCTCTGGCAGGCCCCCCTTCACCCAAAAGCTCAGCAGTGTCTGCTTCCAGCTCCTCTGGTGTAGGTTCTGCACAGGGAGGGAATTCTTCTTCCTCAGAATTAGAATCCACTGTAGAGGGAGGGATAGTAGGAAGTGGTTTGCTTCTACTAGCCCTAGCTTTAGGGAGCACTTGGTCCATTGTTCCAGGATCCAAGCTTCCCTGTCCTTTTTGCTTTTTGGCCTGAGCCCTTGTCAAAGCAAAAATATGCCCTGGGATGCCCAGCATTGCTGCATGGGCCTCCAACTCCACATCTGACCAAGCTGATGTCTCCAAATCATTCCCTAATAGACAGTCTACAGGTAAATCTGAAGCTACCACAACTTTCTTTGGACCAGTTACCCCCCCCCATTTGAGATTTACAACAGCCATGGGGTGGCTTTGTGTTATGTTGTGAGCATCGGTTACTTGGTACTGGTGTCCAAGTATGTGTTGTTCAGGGTGCACCAGTTTCTCAATCACCATTGTGACACTGGCACCTGTGTCCCTGTAGGCCTGGACCTCAACACCATTTATTAGGGTTAGTTGCTTGTACTTCTCCAAGTTATGGGGGCAAGCAACCAAAGTGGCTAAATCAATAGCCCCTTCAGAGACTAAAGTAGCCTCTGTGGTCTCCCTAATCAGACCAACCCCAACTAAATTACCAAAAGTGAGCCCAGCTACTCCCTTGGATTGGCTATTACTAGGTTTGCTCCCACCACCACTGCTATTAGTAGGGACACTAGGTGTAGCAGTAGGGGTTGTAGTGGTAGGAGCTGTGGTGCCTTTCTTTGGACAACTGGGATCTGTTGTCCAATGGCCTTTTATTTTACATAAATAGCACCATGGTTTCTTTTCCTTGTTCTGATTAAAGGAGGATTTGGACCCACCACCCCCACCAGAGTGTTTTTGTGGGCCTGATGAAGACTCATTTTTAGATTTGTCCCCACCCTTGTCAGAAGACTTACCATCCTTCTTTTTGTTGCCATCTTTGTCACCCCCTGTATGAACTTTTCTGTTCACTCTTGTTCTGACCCATTTGTCTGCCTTCTTTCCCAATTCTTGGGGAGAGGTCAGATCAGAGTCCACCAAGTACTGGTGCAACAAATCAGACACACAATTATTAAGAATATGCTCTCTCAGGATTAAGTTATACAGGCTGTCATAATCAGTAACTTTACTGCCATGTAACCACCCCTCCAAGGCTTTCACTGAATGGTCAATGAAATCAACCCAGTCTTGTGAAGACTCCTTTTTGGTCTCTCTGAACTTTATCCTGTACTGTTCAGTGGTTAAGCCATAACCATCCAGGAGTGCATTCTTAAGAACTTGGAAATTATTAGCATAATTTTCTTTCACAGTAAGGAGCCTATCCCTACCTTTTCCACTAAATGATAGCCATAGGATAGCAGCCCACTGCCTTTGAGGGACATCCTGTACAACACAGGCCCTCTCAAGTGCAGCAAACCACTTGTTAATGTCATCCCCCTCCTTATAAGGGGGAACTATCTTGTGCAGATTCCTGGAATCATGCTCTTTTGCAGGATGACTATGGGGAATACTGCTGCTGCCACCATGGGTTTCTAAACCCAACTTCTGTCTTTCCTTCTCTAATTCAAAAGACTGTCTATCCAAATCCAGCTGTTGCTTTTTAAGCTTCAGTCTGGTTTGTTCCACCCTCAACTTACTGAGTTCCCTCTCTAACATTCTGTCATCAGGGTTGGTGGGAGGGACATTTCTAGAAACAGAGCTATGATGGGAATGAACAGAAGGAGACCTGTCCCTTACAGAAGGCACCCTAACAGCTTGGTTTACAGAAACATTACTACCAGTATGGTGAGAATAAATGCTTTTGCTATGATGTGAGACAACACTATTTATTTGGTGTGGCTCATCATCATTACCATCTATGCTAGATTGTCTAGTAATGGGCAGGCTGTAGGAGGCTGGACTGGCTTGTAGTGAGTACCAAGGGGTACTTGCACCTTGCACCAGGCCCAGTTATCCCTTATTAGTGTATAGGGTGTCTAGCAGCTTAGGCTGATAGATAATGGTAGCTTAGCAGAGCAGCTCAGGCTGAACTAGGAGACGTGTGAAGCTACTACAGTACCACTTAGTGTCATATGCACAATATCATAAGAAAACACAATACACAGTTATACTAAAAATAAAGGTACTTTATTTTTATGACAATATGCCAAAGTATCTTAGAGTGTACCCTCAGTGAGAGGATAGGAAATATACACAAGATATATATACACAATAGCAAAAATATGCAGTATAGTCTTAGAAAACAGTGCAAACAATGTATAGTTACAATAGGATGCAATGGGGAAACATAGGGATAGGGGCAACACAAACCATATACTACAAAAGTGGAATGCGAACCACGAATGGACCCCAAACCTATGTGACCTTGTAGAGGGTCGCTGGGACTATTAGAAAATAGTGAGAGTTAGAAAAATAACCCTCCCCAAGACCCTGAAAAGTGAGTGCAAAGTGCACTAAAGTTCCCCTAAGGACAAAAGAGTCGTGTTAGAGGAATAATGCAGGAAAGACACAAACCAGCAATGCAACAACTGTGGATTTCCAATCTAGGGTACCTGTGGAACAAGGGGACCAAGTCCAAAAGTCACAAGTAAGTCTGAGATGGGCAGATGCCCAGGAAATGCCAGCTGCGGGTGCAAAGAAGCTTCGACTGGACAGAAGAAGCTGAGGTTTCTGCAGGAACGAAAAGGGCTAGAGACTTCCCCTTTGGTGGACGGATCCCTCTCGCCTTGGAGAGTCGTGCAGAGGTATTTTCCCGCCGGAAGGACGCCAACAAGCCTTGCTAGCCGCAAATCGTGCGTTTGGCGTTTTTGTACGCTTCCGGGGCCCAGGAGGGACCAGGAGGTCGCAAATTGGAGCTGAAGAGAGAGGGGACGTCGAGCAAGACAAAGAGCCCTCACTGAAGCAGGTAGCACCCGGACAAGTGCCAGAAACAGGCACTACAAGGATGCGTGAAATGGTGCTCGCCGAAGTTGCACAAAGGCGTCCCACGTCGCCGGAGACCAACTTAGAAAGTCGTGCAATGCAGGTTAGAGTGCCGTGGACGCAGGCTTGGCTGTGCACGAAGGATTTCCGCCGGAAGTGCACAGAGCCCGGAGCAGCTGCAAAGTCGCGGTTCCCAGCAATGCAGCCCAGCGAGCTGAGGCAGGGACTTACCTCCACCAAACTTGGGCTGAAGAGTCACTGGACTGTGGGGGTCACTTATACAGCGTCGCTGGATTCGAGGGACCTCGCTCGTCGTACTGAGAGGAGACCCAAGGGACCGGTAATGCAGCTTTTTGGTGCCTGCGGTTGCAGGGGGAAGATTCCGTCGACCCACGGGAGATTTCTTCAGAGCTTCTGGTGCAGAGAGGAGGCAGACTACCCCCACAGCATGCACAAGCAGGAAAACAGTCGAGAAGGCGGCAGGATCAGCGTTACAGAGTTGCAGTAGTCGTCTTTGCTACTATATTGCAGGTTTGCAGGCTTCCAGCGCGGTCAGCGGTCGATTCCTTATCAGAAGGTGAAGAGAGAGATGCAGAGGAACTCGGCTGAGCTCATGCATTCGTTATCTAAAGTTTCCCCAGAGACAGAGACCCTAAATAGCCAGAAAAGAGTGTTTGGCTACCTAGGAGAGAGGAAAGGCTACTAACACCTGAAGGAGCCTATCAGCAGGAGTCTCTGACGTCACCTGGTGGCACTGGCCACTCAGAGCAGTCCAGTGTGCCAGCAGCACCTCTGTTTCCAAGATGGCAGAGGTCTGGAGCACACTGGAGGAGCTCTGGACACCTCCCAGGGGAGGTGCAGGTCAGGGGAGTGGTCACTCCCCTTTCCTTTGTCCAGTTTCGCGCCAGAGCAGGGGCTAAGGGGTCCCTGAACCGGTGTAGACTGGCTTATGCAGAATTGGGCACATCTGTGCCCAACAAAGCATTTCCAGAGGCTGGGGGAGGCTACTCCTCCCCTGCCTTCACACCATTTTCCAAAGGGAGAGGGTGTCACACCCTCTCTCAGAGGAAGTTCTTTGTTCTGCCATCCTGGGCCAGGCCTGGCTGGACCCCAGGAGGGCAGCTGCCTGTCTGAGGGGTTGGCAGCAGCAGCAGCTGCAGTGAAACCCCAGGAAGGGCAGTCTGGCAGTACCAGGGTCTGTGCTACAGACCACTGGGATCATGGAATTGTACCAACAATGCCAGGATGGCATAGAGGGGGCAATTCCATGATCATAGACATGTTACATGGCCATATTCGGAGTTACCATGGTGAAGCTACATATAGGTAGTGACCTATATGTAGTGCACGCGTGTAATGGTGTCCCCGCACTCACAAAGTTCAGTGAATTGGCTCTGAACAATGTGGGGGCACCTTGGCTAGTGCCAGGGTGTCCTCACACTAAGTAACTTTGCACCTAACCTTTACCAGGTAAAGGTTAGACATATAGGTGACTTATAAGTTACTTAAGTGCAGTGTAAAATGGCTGTGAAATAACGTGGACGTTATTTCACTCAGGCTGCAGTGGCAGGCCTGTGTAAGAATTGTCAGAGCTCCCTATGGGTGGCAAAAGAAATGCTGCAGCCCATAGGGATCTCCTGGAACCCCAATACCCTGGGTACCTCAGTACCATATACTAGGGAATTATAAGGGTGTTCCAGTAAGCCAATGTAAATTGGTAAAAATGGTCACTAGCCTGTCAGTGACAATTTGGAAAGAAATGAGAGAGCATAACCACTGAGGTTCTGATTAGCAGAGCCTCAGTGAGACAGTTAGTCACTACACAGGTAACACATTCAGGCACACTTATGAGCACTGGGGCCCTGGGTTACCAGGGTCCCAGTGACACATACAACTAAAACAACATATATACAGTGAAAAATGGGGGTAACATGCCAGGCAAGATGGTACTTTCCTACACAACCCCCCCCCCCAAACGAAGGACAATAAGACTAGCCATTACCTGATGAGTCTTCATTGTCTAAGTGGAAATATCTGGAGAGTCCATCTGCATTGGAGTGGCTACTCCCAGGTCTATGTTCCACTGTATAGTCCATTCCCTGTAGGGATATGGACCACCTCAACAATTTTGGATTTTCTCCTTTCATTTGTTTTAGCCAAAGTAGAGGTTTGTGGTCTGTCTGAACAATGAAGTGAGTGCCAAACAGGTATGGCCTCAACTTCTTCAGAGCCCAGACCACAGCAAAGGCCTCCCTCTCAATGGCAGACCAACGCTTTTCTCTAGGGGTCAACCTTCTACTAATAAAAGCAACAGGTTGATCCTGGCCCTCAGAATTAAGTTGTGATAGGACTGCCCCTACTCCTAATTCAGATGCATCAGTTTGGACATAGAATTTTTTAGAGTAACAAGGGCTTTTCAGGACAGGTGCAGAGCACATGGCCTGCTTCAGCTCCTCAAAAGCTTTCTGACAGCTTGCTGTCCATAATACCTTTTTAGGCATTTTCTTTGATGTGAGGTCATTAAGAGGGGCTGCAATGGAGCCATAGTTCTTAATGAACCTCCTGTAATACCCAGTGAGGCCTAGGAAGGCTCTCACCTGAGTCTGAGTGGTAGGGGGAACCCAATCAATAATAGTTTGGATTTTCCCCTGAAGTGGTGCAATCTGTTCCCCACCAACAAGGTGTCCCAGATAAACCACCTTACCCTGCCCTATCTGGCACTTTGAAGCCTTGATAGTGAGGCCTGCCTTTTGCAGGGCCTCCAAAACTTTCCAAAGGTGGACCAGGTGATCATCCCAGCTGGAGCTAAAGACAGCTATATCGTCCAAATATGCTGCACTGAAAGTTTCCAGCCCTTGCAGGACTGTGTTCACCAACCTCTGAAAAGTGGCAGGTGCATTTTTCAAACCAAAAGGCATTACAGTAAACTGGTAATGTCCTCCAATGGTAGAAAATGCAGTCTTAGGTTTAGCATCTTCTGACAATTTGATCTGCCAATACCCTGCAGTCAAATCAAAAGTGCTTAGATACTTGGCAGATGCCAGTGTATCTATAAGCTCATCTGCCCTGGGTATAGGGTGAGCATCAGTTTTGGTTACCAAGTTGAGACCTCTATAGTCTACACAAAACCTCATTTCCTTCTTTCCATCTTTAGAATTGGGTTTTGGTACCAGTAGCACAGGAGAAGCCCATGGACTGTCAGAGTGCTCAACCACTCCTAGTTCCAACATTTTCTGAACTTCTTCCTTTATGCAGTCCCTGACATGGTCAGGCTGCCTATAGATCTTACTTTTGACAGGTAAACTGTCTACAGTATCTATAGTGTGCTCACACCAAGAAGTGGTGCCTTGCACAGTAGAGAAGAGTTCTGAAAATTGTCCTAGGAGATTTATGCAATTATCTTTCTGCTCAGCAGTAAGACAATCAGCCAAAACTACACCTTCCACAAGAGCATCTTGTTCTGTGGAAGAGAAGAGATCAGGTAGAGGATCACTGTCTTCTTCCTGTCCCTCATCTGTTGCCATGAGCAGGGTGAGATCAGCCCTGTCATAGTAGGGTTTTAGGCGGTTGACATGGAGCACCCTAAGGGGACTCCTGGCAGTGCCTAAGTCAACCAAGTAGGTGACTTCACCCTTCTTTTCAACAATAGTGTGGGGTCCACTCCATTTATCTTGGAGTGCTCTTGGGGCCACAGGCTCCAAGACCCACACTTTCTGCCCTGGTTGGTACTGAACCAAAACAGCCTTCTGATCATGCCATTGCTTCTGGAGCTCTTGGCTGGCCTGAAGGTTTTTACTGGCCTTTTTCATGTACTCAGCCATCCTTGATCTGAGGCCAAGTACATAGTCCACAATATCCTGCTTAGGAGCTTTTAAAGGTTGTTCCCAACCCTCCTTTACAAGTGTGAGTGGACCCCTAACAGGGTGTCCAAAAAGAAGTTCAAAGGGGCTGAAGCCCACTCCTTTCTGGGGTACCTCCCTGTAGGCAAAAAGGAGGCATGGTAGAAGGATATCCCATCTCCTGCGGAGTTTTTCAGGGAGACCCATAATCATGCCTTTGAGAGTTTTATTAAATCTCTCCACCAGTCCATTTGTTTGTGGATGATAGGGTGTTGTGAACTTGTACGTTACACCACACTCCTTCCACATGGCCTTTAAGTATGCAGACATGAAATTGCTTCCCCTGTCTGATACCACTTCCTTTGGGAAGCCCACTCTGGAAAATATTCCCAGGAGGGCTTTTGCCACTGCAGGAGCTGTAGTGGTCCTTAAAGGAATAGCTTCAGGATATCTTGTGGCATGGTCCACTACCACCAAGATAAACCTATTGCCTGAAGCAGTAGGAGGGTCAAGGGGGTCAACTATGTCAACCCCTACCCTTTCAAAGGGAACCCCAACCACAGGCAGTGGGATAAGGGGTGCCTTTGGAGTGCCACCTGTCTTGCCACTGGCTTGACAGGTTTCACAGGACTTACAAAATTCCTTTGTGTCCTCAGACATCCTAGGCCAATGAAAGAATGGTACCAATCTGTCCCAAGTTTTCATTTGACCCAGGTGCCCAGCTAGGGGAATGTCATGTGCCAGTGTTAGGAGGAACTTTCTGTAATCCTGAGGAATCACTAATCTCCTGGCAGCTCCAGGTTTAGGATCCCTATGCTCAGTGTACAAGAGGTTGTCCTCCCAGTAAACTCTGTGAGAGTCACTGACATCCCCATTAGCCTGTTTGACAGCTTGCTGTCTGAGACCCTCTAATGTGGGACAGGTTTGCTGTGCCACACTCAGCTCCTCTCTGGCAGGCCCCCCTTCACCCAAAAGCTCAGCAGTGTCTGCTTCCAGCTCCTCTGGTGTAGGTTCTGCACAGGGAGGGAATTCTTCTTCCTCAGAAGTTGAATCCACTGTAGAGGGAGGGATAGTAGGAAGTGGTTTGCTTCTACTAACCCTAGCTTTAGGGAGCACTTGGTCCATTGTTCCAGGATCCAAGCTTCCCTGTCCTTTTTGCTTTTTGGCCTGAGCCCTTGTCAAAGCAAAAATATGCCCTGGGATGCCCAGCATTGCTGCATGGGCCTCCAACTCCACATCTGACCAAGCTGATGTCTCCAAATCATTCCCTAATAGACAGTCTACAGGTAAATCTGAAGCTACCACAACTTTCTTTGGACCAGTTACCCCCCCCCAGTTGAGATTTACAACAGCCATGGGGTGGCTTTGTGTTATGTTGTGAGCATCGGTTACTTGGTACTGGTGTCCAAGTATGTGTTGTTCAGGGTGCACCAGTTTCTCAATCACCATTGTGACACTGGCACCTGTGTCCCTGTAGGCCTGGACCTCAACACCATTTATTAGGGTTAGTTGCTTGTACTTCTCCAAGTTATGGGGGCAAGCAACCAAAGTGGCTAAGTCAATAGCCCCTTCAGAGACTAAAGTAGCCTCTGTGGTCTCCCTAATTAGACCAACCCCAACTAAATTACCAAAAGTGAGCCCAGCTACTCCCTTGGATTGGCTATTAGTAGGTTTGCTCCCACCACCACTGCTATTAGTAGGGACACTAGGTGTAGCAGTAGGGGTTGTAGTGGTAGGAGCTGTGGTGCCTTTCTTTGGACAACTGGGATCTGTTGTCCAATGGCCTTTTATTTTACATAAATAGCACCATGGTTTCTTTTCCTTGTTCTGATTAAAGGAGGATTTGGACCCACCACCCCCACCAGAGTGTTTTTGTGGGCCTGATGTAGACTCATTTTTAGATTTGTCCCCACCCTTGTCAGAAGACTTACCATCCTTCTTTTTGTTGCCATCTTTGTCACCCCCTGTATGAACTTTTCTGTTCACTCTTGTTCTGACCCATTTGTCTGCCTTCTTTCCCAATTCTTGGGGAGAGGTCAGATCAGAGTCCACCAAGTACTGGTGCAACAAATCTGACACACAATTATTAAGAATATGCTCTCTCAGGATTAAGTTATACAGGCTGTCATAATCAGTAACTTTACTGCCATGTAACCACCCCTCCAAGGCCTTCACTGCCTGGTCAATGAAATCAACCCCGTCTTGTGAAGACTCCTTTTTGGTCTCTCTGAACTTTATCCTGTACTATTCAGTGGTTAAGCCATAACCATCCAGGAGTGCATTCTTAAGAACTTGGAAATTATTAGCATCATTTTCTTTTACAGTAAGGAGCCTATCCCTACCTTTTCCACTAAATGATAGCCATAGGATAGCAGCCCACTGCTTTTGAGGGACATCCTGTACAGCACAGGCCCTCTCAAGTGCAGCAAACCACTTGTTAATGTCATCCCCCTCCTTATAAGGGGGAACTATCTTGTGCAGATTCCTGGAATCATGCTCTTTTGCAGGATGACTATGGGGAATACTGCTGCTGCCACCATGGGTATCTAAACCCAACTTATGTCTTTCCTTCTCTAATTCTAAAGACTGTCTATCCAAATCCAGCTGTTGCTTCTTGAGCTTCAGTCTGGTTTGTTCCACTCTCAATCTATTGAGCTCCCTTTCTAACAATCTGTCATCAGGGTGGGTGGGAGGGACATTTCTAGATACAGAGGTATGATGGGAATGAACAGAAGGAGACCTGTCCCTTACAGAGGGCACCCTAACAGCTTGGCTACCAGTATAATGTGAGAGCACACCATCAGTATGGTGTGATTCAACCTCTGTACCAACTATGCTAGACTGTCTAGTAATGGGCAGGCTGAGAAGTTTCTTTCCTGAATCTTTTCCTGGGGGAGTCCCTGGATCAGATTGAGAACCATTAGCTACTTTTTCTACAGATTGGGCACTTATGGCCTTATCCTGTACTCTAAGCATGTTAATTAACAGTTCTAAGGAAGGATTCTTCCCTACACTCAAACCTCTCTCTATGCAGAGACTCCTTGCTCCTTTCCAGCTAAGGTGATCATATGCAAGTTTGGACAGTTCAACATTTTTTCCTGTGCCAGACATTTTTTAGAGAGAGTTAAAGTGATAGAAAAAGAGAAAAAAGTTTTCAGAACTTTTTGGAAAGACAGAAAAAAACTTTTTAAACTTTTAAGAACTTTTTGAAAGTTTTAGAAGTACTTTTCAGCACTTAGAAAAGAGTGCAAAGAGGAAATGCAAAACTTTTTGGCTATGTGTATATACACTGACCTTGTTTTGTATATTTTTCTCTTATGAAAAGTACAATGACAAGAGTGGTAAGTAGTCTCAAGCACTTATCCCACCACTGCACAACCAATGTAGGAGGCTGGACTGGCTTGTAGTGGGTACCAAGTGGTACTTGCACCTTGCACCAGGCCCAGTTATCCCTTATTAGTGTATAGGGTGTCTAGCAGCTTAGGCTGATAGATAATGGTAGCTTAGCAGAGCAGCTCAGGCTGAACTAGGAGACGTGTGAAGCTACTACAGTACCACTTAGTGTCATATGCACAATATCATAAGAAAACACAATACACAGTTATACTAAAAATAAAGGTACTTTATTTTTATGACAATATGCCAAAGTATCTTAGAGTGTACCCTCAGTGAGAGGATAGGAAATATACACAAGATATATATACACAATAGCAAAAATATGCAGTATAGTCTTAGAAAACAGTGCAAACAATGTATAGTTACAATAGGATGCAATGGGGAAACATAGGGATAGGGGCAACACAAACCATATACTCCAAAAGTGGAATGCGAACCACGAATGGACCCCAAACCTATGTGACCTTGTAGAGGGTCACTGGGACTATTAGAAAATAGTGAGAGTTAGAAAAATAACCCTCCCCAAGACCCTGAAAAGTGAGTGCAAAATGCACTAAAGTTCCCCTAAGGACAAAAGAGTTGTGTTAGAGGAATAATGCAGGAAAGACACAAACCAGCAATGCAACAACTGTGGATTTCCAATCTAGGGTACCTGTGGAACAAGGGGACCAAGTCCAAAAGTCACAAGCAAGTCGGAGATGGGCAGATGCCCAGGAAATGCCAGCTGCGGGTGCAAAGAAGCTTTGACTGGACAGAAGAAGCTGAGGTTTCTGCAGGAACGAAAAGGGCTAGAGACTTCCCCTTTGGTGGACGGATTCCTCTTGCCTTGGAGAGTCGTGCAGAAGTGTTTTCCCTCCGGAAGGATGCCAACAAGCCTTGCTAGCCGCAAATTGTGCGTTTGGCGTTTTTGGACGCTGCCGGGGCCCAGGAGGGACCAGGAGGTCGCAAATTGGAGCTGAAGAGAGAGGGGTCGTCGAGCAAGACAAAGAGCCCTCACTGAAGCAGGTAGCACCCGGAGAAGTGCCAGAAACAGGCACTACGAGGATGCTTGAAACGGTGCTCGCCGAAGTTGCACAAAGGCGTCCCACGTCGCCGGAGACCAACTTAGAAAGTCGTGCAATGCAGGTTAGAGTGCCGTGGACCCAGGCTTGGATGTGCATGAAGGATTTCCGCCGGAAGTGCACAGGGGCCGGAGCAGCTGCAAAGTCGCGGTTCCCAGCAATGCAGCCCAGCGAGGTGAGGCAAGGACTTACCTCCACCAAACTTGGGCTGAAGAGTCACTGGACTGTGGGGGTCACTTGGACAGTGTCGCTGGATTCGAGGGACCTCGCTCGTCATACTGAGAGGAGACCAAGGGACCGGTAATGCAGCTTTTTGGTGCCTGCGGTTGCAGGGGGAAGATTCCGTCGACCCATGGGAGATTTCTTCGGAGCTTCTGGTGCAGAGAGGAGGCAGACTACCCCCACAGCATGCACAAGCAGGAAAACAGTCGAGAAGGCGGCAGGATCAGCGTTACAGAGTTGCAGTAGTCGTCTTTGCTACTATGTTGCAGGTTTGCAGGCTTCCAGCGCGGTCAGCGGTCGATTCCTTATCAGAAGGTGAAGAGAGAGATGCAGAGGAACTCGGCTGAGCTCATGCATTCGTTATCTAAAGTTTCCCCAGAGACAGAGACCCTAAATAGCCAGAAAAGAGGGTTTGGCTACCTAGGAGAGAGGAAAGGCTACTAACACCTGAAGGAGCCTATCAGCAGGAGTCTCTGACGTCACCTGGTGGCACTGGCCACTCAGAGCAGTCCAGTGTGCCAGCAGCACCTCTGTTTCCAAGATGGCAGAGGTCTGGAGCACACTGGAGGAGCTCTGGACACCTCCCAGGGGAGGTGCAGGTCAGGGGAGTGGTCACTCCCCTTTCCTTTGTCCAGTTTCGCGCCAGAGCAGGGGCTAAGGGGTCCCTGAACCGGTGTAGAATGGCTTATGCAGAATTGGGCACATCTGTGCCCAACAAAGCATTTCCAGAGGCTGGGGGAGGCTACTCCTCCCCTGCCTTCACACCATTTTCCAAAGGGAGAGGGTGTCACACCCTCTCTCAGAGGAAGTTCTTTGTTCTGCCATCCTGGGCCAGGCCTGGCTGGACCCCAGGAGGGCAGCTGCCTGTCTGAGGGGTTGGCAGCAGCAGCAGCTGCAGTGAAACCCCAAGAAGGGCAGTCTGGCAGTACCAGGGTCTGTGCTACAGACCACTGGGATCATGGAATTGTACCAACAATGCCAGGATGGCATAGAGGGGGCAATTCCATGATCATAGACATGTTACATGGCCATATTCGGAGTTACCATGGTGAAGCTACATATAGGTAGTGACCTATATGTAGTGCACGCGTGTAATGGTGTCCCCGCACTCACAAAGTTCAGTGAATTGGCTCTGAACAATGTGGGGGCACCTTGGCTAGTGCCAGGGTGTCCTCACACTAAGTAACTTTGCACCTAACCTTTACCAGGTAAAGGTTAGACATATAGGTGACTTATAAGTTACTTAAGTGCAGTGTAAAATGGCTGTGAAATAACGTGGGCGTTATTTCACTCAGGGTGCAGTGGCAGGCCTGTGTAAGAATTGTCAGAGCTCCCTATGGGTGGCAAAAGAAATGCTGCAGCCCATAGGGATCTCCTGGAACCCCAATACCCTGGGTACCTCAGTACCATATACTAGGGAATTATAAGGGTGTTCCAGTAAGCCAATGTAAATTGGTAAAAATGGTCACTAGCCTGTCAGTGACAATTTGGAAAGAAATGAGAGAGCATAACCACTGAGGTTCTGATTAGCAGAGCCTCAGTGAGACAGTTAGTCACTACACAGGTAACACATTCAGGCACACTTATGAGCACTGGGGCCCTGGGTTACCAGGGTCCCAGTGACACATACAACTAAAACAACATATATACAATGAAAAATGGGGGTAACATGCCAGGCAAGATGGTACTTTCCTACACAGGCTAGGAAGTTTCTTTCCTGAATCTTTTCCTGGGGGAGTCCCTGAATCAGATTGGGAACTATTAGGTACTTTTTCAACAGCTGGGGCACCTATGGCCTTATCCTGTTCTCTAAGCATATTAAGTAACAGTTCCAAGGAAGGATTCTTCCCTACACTCAAACCTCTCTCTATACAGAGACTCCTTGCTCTTTTCCAGCTAAGATTGTCATATGCAAGTTTGGACAGATCAACACTTTGGCCTGTGCCAGACATTTTTTTGAGAGAGTTAAAGTGATAGAGAAAGAGAAAAAAGTTTTCAGAACTTTTTGGAAAGACAGAAAAAAAACTTTTTAAACTTTTAAGAACTTTTTGAAAGTTTAGGAGTACTTTTCAGCACTTAGAAAAGAGTGAAAAGAGGAAATGCAAAACTTTTTGGCTATGTGTATATACACTGACCTTGTTTTGTATATTTTTCTCTTATGAAAAGTACAATGACAAGAGTGGTAAGTAGTCTCAAGCACTTATCCCACCACTGCACAACCAATGTAGGAGGCTGGACTGGCTTGTAGTGAGTACCTAGGGGTACTTGCACCTTGCACCAGGCCCAGTTATCCCTTATTAGTGTATAGGGTGTCTAGCAGCTTAGGCTGATAGATAATGGTAGCTTAGCAGAGCAGCTTAGGCTGAACTAGGAGACGTGTGAAGGTACTACAGTACCACTTAGTGTCATATGCACAATATCATAAGAAAACACAATACACAGTTATACTAAAAATAAAGGTACTTTATTTTTATGACAATATGCCAAAGTATCTTAGAGTGTACCCTCAGTGAGAGGATAGGAAATATACACAAGATATATATACACAATAGCAAAAATATGCAGTATAGTCTTAGAAAACAGTGCAAACAATGTATAGTTACAATAGGATGCAATGGGGAAACATAGGGATAGGGGCAACACAAACCATATACTCCAAAAGTGGAATGCGAACCACGAATGGACCCCAAACCTATGTGACCTTGTAGAGGGTCGCTGGGACTATTAGAAAATAGTGAGAGTTAGAAAAATAACCCTCCCCAAGACCCTGAAAAGTGAGTGCAAAGTGCACTAAAGTTCCCCTAAGGACAAAGAAGTCGTGTTAGAGGAATAATGCAGGAAAGACACAAACCAGCAATGCAACAACTGTGGATTTCCAATCTAGGGTACCTGTGGAACAAGGGGACCAAGTCCAAAAGTCACAAGCAAGTCAGAGATGGGCAGATGCCCAGGAAATGCCAGCTGCGGGTGCAAAGAAGCTTCGACTGGACAGAAGAAGCTGAGGTTTCTGCAGGAACGAAAAGGGCTAGAGACTTTCCCTTTGGTGGACGGATCCCTCTCGCCGTGGAGACTCATGCAGAAGTGTTTTCCCGCCGGAAGGACGCCAACAAGCCTTGCTAGGCGCAAATCGTGCGTTTGGCGTTTTTGGATGCTGCTGGGGCCCAGGAGGGACCAGAAGGTTGTAAATTGGACCTGAAGAGAAAGGAAATGTCGAGCAAGACAAAGAGCCCTCACTGAAGCAGGTAGCACCCGGAGAAGTGCCAGAAACAGGCACTACAAGGATGCGTGAAACAGTGCTCGCCAAAGTTGCACAAAGGAGTCCCACGTCGCCGGAGACCAACTTAGAAAGTCGTGCAATGCAGGTTAGAGTGCCGTGGACCCAGGCTTGGTTGTGCACAAAGGATTTCCGCCGGAAGTGCACAGGGGCCGGAGTAGCTGCAAAGTCGCGGTTCCCAGCAATGCAGCCCAGCGAGGTGAGGCAAGGACTTACCTCCACCAAACGTGGGCTGAAGAGTCACTGGACTGTGAGGGTCACTTGGACAGAGTCGCTGGATTCAAGGGACCTCGCTCGTCGTGCTGAGAGGAGACCCAAGGGACCGGTAATGCAGCTTTTTGGTGCCTGCGGTTGCAGGGGGAAGATTCCGTCGACCCACGGGAGATTTCTTCGGAGCTTCTGGTGCAGAGAGGAGGCAGGCTACCCCCACAGCATGCACCACCAGGAAAACAGTCGAGAAGGCGGCAGGATCAGCGTTACAGAGTTGCAGTAGTCGTCTTTGCTACTATGTTGCAGGTTTGCAGGCTTCCAGCGCGGTCAGCAGTCGATTCCTTATCAGAAGGTGAAGAGGGAGATGCAGAGGAACTCTGATGAGCTCTTGCATTCGTTATCTAAAGTTTCCCCAGAGACAGAGACCCTAAATAGCCAGAAAAGAGGGTTTGGCTACCTAGGAGAGAGGATAGGCTAGCAACACCTGAAGGAGCCTATCAGAAGGAGTCTCTGACGTCACCTGGTGGCACTGGCCACTCAGAGCAGTCCAGTGTGCCAGCAGCACCTCTGTTTCCAAGATGGCAGAGGTCTGGAGCACACTGGAGGAGCTCTGGACACCTCCCAGGGGAGGTGCAGGTCAGGGGAGTGGTCACTCCCCCTTCCTTTGTCCAGTTTCGCGCCAGAGCAGGGGCTAAGGGGTCCCTGAACCGGTGTAGACTGGCTTATGCAGAATTGGGCACATCTGTGCCCAACAAAGCATTTCCAGAGGCTGGGGGAGGCTACTCCTCCCCTGCCTTCACACCATTTTCCAAAGGGAGAGGGTGTCACACCCTCTCTCAGAGGAAGTTCTTTGTTCTGCCATCCTGGGCCAGGCCTGGCTGGACCCCAGGAGGGCAGCTGCCTGTCTGAGGGGTTGGCAGCAGCAGCAGCTGCAGTGAAACCCCAGGAAGGGCAGTTTGGCAGTACCAGGGTCTGTGCTACAGACCACTGGGATCATGGGATTGTGCCAACTATGCCAGGATGGCATAGAGGGGGCAATTCCATGATCATAGACATGTTACATGGCCATATTCGGAGTTACCATTGTGAAGCTACATATAGGTAGTGACCTATATGTAGTGCACGCATGTAATGGTGTCCCCGCACTCACAAAGTTCAGGGAATTGGCTCTGAACAATGTGGGGGCACCTTGGCTAGTGCCAGGGTGCCCTCACACTAAGTAACTTTGCACCTAACCTTTACCAGGTAAAGGTTAGACATATAGGTGACTTATAAGTTACTTAAGTGCAGTGTAAAATGGCTGTGAATTAACGTGGATGTTATTTCACTCAGGCTGCAGTGGCAGGCCTGTGTAAGAATTGTCAGAGCTCCCTATGGGTGGCAAAAGAAATGCTGCAGCCCATAGGGATCTCCTGGAACCCCAATACCCTGGGTACCTCAGTACCATATACTAGGGAATTATAAGGGTGTTCCAGTAAGCCAATGTAAATTGGTAAAAATGGTCACTAGCCTGTTAGTGACAATTTGGAAAGAAATGAGAGAGCATAACCACTGAGGTTCTGATTAGCAGAGCCTCAGTGAGACAGTTAGTCACTACACAGGTAACACATTCAGGCACACTTATGAGCACTGGGGCCCTGGGTTACCAGGGTCCCAGTGACACATACAACTAAAACACCATATATACCGTGAAAAATGGGGGTAACATGCCAGGCAAGATGGTACTTTCCTACAAGAGCTTTTAGAAAGACAGAGAAAAAAAACTTTTAAAACTTTTTAGAACTTTTTAGAAGTTTAGAAGTACTTTTCAGCACTTAGAAAAGAGTGAAAAGAGGAAATGCAAAACTTTTTAGCTATGTGTACACACACTGAACTTGTTTTGTATATTTTTCTCTTATGAAAAGTACAATGACAAGAGTGGTAAGTAGTCTCAAAGCACTTATCCCACCGCTGCACAACCAATGTAGGAGGCTGGACTGGCTTGTAGTGAGTACCAAGGGGTACTTGCACCTTGCACCAGGCCCAGTTATCCCTTATTAGTGTATAGGGTGTCTAGCAGCTTAGGCTGGTAGATAATGGTAGCTTAGCAGAGCAGCTTAGCCTGAACTAGGAGACGTGTGAAGCTACTACAGTACCACTTAGTGTCATATGCACAATATCATAAGAAAACACAATACACAGTTATACTAAAAATAAAGGTACTTTATTTTTATGACAATATGCCAAAGTATCTTAGAGTGTACCCTCAGTGAGAGGATAGGAAATATACACAAGATATATGTTCACAATACCAAAAATATGCAGTATAGTCTTAGAAAACAGTGCAAACAATGTACAGTTACAATAGGATGCAATGGGGACACATAGGGATAGAAGCAACACAAACCATATACTCCAAAAGTGGAATGCGAACCACGAATGGACCCCAAACCTATGTGACCATGTAGAGGGTCGCTGGGACTATTAGAAAATAGTGAGGGTTAGAAAAATAGCCCACCCCAAGACCCTGAAAAGTGAGTGCAAAGTGCACTAAAGTTCCCCTAAGGACAAAGAAGTCGTGTTAGAGGAATAATGTAGGAAAGACACAAACCAACAATGCAACAACAATGGATTTCCAATATAGGGTACCTGTGGAACAAGGGGACCAAGTCCAAAAGTCACAAGCAAGTCGGAGATGGGCAGATGCCCAGGAAATGCCAGCTGTGGGTGCAAAGAAGCTTCTACTGGACAGAAGAAGCTGAAGTTTCTGCAGGAACGAAAAGGGCTAGAGACTTCCCCTTCAGTGGACGGATCCCTCTCGCCGTGGAGAGTCGTGCAGAAGTGTTTTCCCGCCGAAAAAAGGCCAACAAGCCTTGCTACCTGCAAATTGTGAGGTTAGCGTTTTTGGACGCTGCTGTGGCCCAGGAGGGACCAGGAGGTCACAAATTGGACCAGGAGGTAGAGGGGACGTAGAGCAAGATAAGGAGTCCTCTTAGCAGCAGGTAGCACACAGAGAAGTGCCAGAAACAGGCACTACGAGGATGCGTGAAACAGTGCTCACCCGAAGTCGCACAAAGAGGTCCCACGTCGCCGGAGAACCACTTAGGAGGTCGTGCAATGCAGGTTAGAGTACCGTGGACCCAGGCTGGACTGTGCACAAAGGATTTCCGCCGGAAGTGCACGGAGGCCGGAGTAGCTGCAAAAGTCGCGGTTCCCAGCAATGCAGTCTAGCGAGGTGAGGCAAGGACTTTCCTCCACCAAACTTGGACTGAAGAGTCACTGGACTGTGAGAGTCACTTGGACAGAGTTGCTGGATTCGAGGGACCTCGCTCGTCGTGCTGAGAGGAGACCCAAGGGACTGTTAATGCAGCTTTTTGGTGCCTGCGGTTGCAGGGGGAAGATTCCGTTGACCCACGGGAGATTTCTTCGGAGCTTCTAGTGCAGAGAGGAGGCAGACTACCCCCACAGCATGCACCACCAGGAAAACAGTCGAGAAGGCGGCAGGATCAGCGTTACAGAGTTGCAGTAGTCGTCTTTGCTACCATGTTGCAGATTTGCAGGCTTCCAGCGCGGTCAGCAGTCGATTCCTTGGCAGAAGGTGAAGAGAGAGATGCAGAGGAACTCGGCTGAGCTCTTGCATTCGTTATCTAAAGTTTCCCCAGAGACAGAGACCCTAAATAGCCAGAAAAGAGGGTTTGGCTACCTAGGAGAGAGGATAGGCTAGCAACACCTGAAGGAGCCTATCAGAAGGAGTCTCTGACGTCACCTGGTGGCACTGGCCACTCAGAGCAGTCCAGTGTGCCAGCAGCACCTCTGTTTCCAAGATGGCAGAGGTCTGGAGCACACTGGAGGAGCTCTGGGCACCTCCCAGGGGAGGTACAGGTCAGGGGAGTGGTCACTTCCCTTTCCTTTGTCCAGTTTCGCGCCAGAGCAGGGCTAAGGGGTCCCCTGAACCGGTGTAGACTGGCTTATGCAGAATTGGGCACATCTGTGCCCAAGAAAGCATTTCCAGAGGCTGGGGGAGGCTACTCCTCCCCTGCCTTCACACCATTTTCCAAAGGGAGAGGGTGTAACACCCTCTCTCTGAGGAAGTCCTTTGTTCTGCCATCCTGGTCCAGGCCTGGCTGGACCCCAGGAGGGCAGATGCCTGTCTGAGGGGTTGGCAGCAGCAGTAGCTGCAGTGAAACCCCAGGAAGGGCAGTTTGGCAGTACCAGGGTCTGTGCTACAGACCACTGGGATCATGGGATTGTGCCAACTATGCCAGGATGGTATAGAGGGGGCAATTCCATGATCATAGACATGTTACATGGCCATATTCGGAGTTACCATTGTGAAGCTACATATAGGTAGTGACCTATCTGTAGTGCACGCGTGTAATGGTGTCCCCGCACTCACAAAGTCCGGGGAATTGGCCCTGAACAATGTGGGGGCACCTTGGCTAGTGCCAGGGTGCCCTCACACTAAGTAACTTTGCACCTAACCTTTACCAGGTAAAGATTAGACATATAGGTGACTTATAAGTTACTTAAGTGCAGTGTAAAATGGCTGTGAAATAACGTGGACGTTATTTCACTCAGGCTGCAGTGGCAGGCCTGTGTAAGAATTGTCAGAGCTCCATATGGGTGGCAAAAGAAATGCTGCAGCCCATAGGGATCTCCTGGAACCCCAATACCCTGGGTACCTTAGTACCATATACTAGGGAATTATAAGGGTGTTCCAGTAAGCCAATGTAAATTGGTAAAATTAGTCACTAGCCTGTTAGTGACAATTTGAAAAGAAATGAGAGAGCATAACCACTGAGGTTCTGATTAGCAGAGCCTCAGTGAGACAGTTAGTCACTACACAGGTAACACATTCAGGCACACTTATGAGCACTGGGGCCCTGGTGAACAGGGTCCCAGTGACACATAGAACTAAAACAACATATATACAGTGAAAAATGGGGGTAACATGCCAGGCAAGATGGTACTTTCCTACACAACCCCCCCCAAACGAAGGACAATAAGACTAGCCATGACCTGATGAGTCTTCATTGTCTAAGTGGAAATATCTGGAGAGTCCATCTGCATTGGAGTGGCTACTCCCAGGTCTATGTTCCACTGTATAGTCCATTCCCTGTAGGGATATGGACCACCTCAACAATTTAGGATTTTCACCTTTCATTTGTTTTAGCCAAAGTACAGGTTTGTGGTCTGTCTGAACAATGAAGTGAGTGCCAAACAGGTATGGCCTCAACCTCTTCAGTGCCCAGACCACAGCAAAGGCCTCCCTCTCAATGGCAGACCAACGCTTTTCTCTAGGGGTCAACCTCCTACTAATAAAAGCAACAGGTTGATCCTGGCCCTCAGAATTAAGTTGTGATAGGACTGCCCCTACTCCTAATTCAGATGCATCAGTTTGGACATAGAATTTTTTAGAGTAACAAGGGCTTTTCAGGACAGGTGCAGAGCACATGGCCTGCTTCAGCTCCTCAAAAGCTTTCTGACAGTTTGCTGTCCATAATACCATTTTAGGCATTTTCTTGGATGTGAGGTCATTAAGAGGGGCTGCAATGGAGCCATAGTTCTTAATGAACCTCCTGTGATACCCAGTGAGGCCTAGGAAGGCTTTTACTTGAGTCTGAGTAGTAGGGGGAACCCAATCTATAATAGTTTGGATTTTCCCCTGTAGTGGTGCAATCTGTTCCCCACCAACAAGGTGTCCCAGATAAACCACCTTTCCCTGCCCTATCTGGCACTTTGAAGCCTTGATAGTGAGGCCTGCCTTTTGCAGGGCCTCTAAAACTTTCCATAGGTGGACCAGGTGATCACCCCAACTGGAGCTAAAGACAGCTATATCGTCCAGATATGCTGCACTAAAAGCTTCCACCCCTTGCAGGACTGTATTCACCAACCTCTGAAAAGTGGCAGGTGCATTTTTCAATCCAAAAGGCATTACTGTGAATTGGTAATGTCCTCCAATGGTTGAAAATGCAGTTTTAGGTTTAGCCTCTTCTGATAATTTGATCTGCCAATACCCTGCAGTCAAATCACAAGTGCTTAGATACTTGGCAGATGCCAGTGTATCTATGAGCTCATCTGCCCTGGGTATAGGGTGAGCATCTGTTTTGGTTATCTGGTTGAGACCTCTGTAGTCAACACAAAACCGCATTTCCTTTTTTCCATCTTTGGAATGAGGTTTTGGTACAAGTACCACAGGAGAAGCCCATGGACTTTCAGAGTGCTCAACCACTCCCAGTTCTAACATTTTCTGCACCTCTTGCTTTATGCAGTCCCTGACATGGTCAGGCTGCCTATAGATCTTACTTTTGACAGGCAAGCTGTCTCCAGTATCTATAGTGTGCTCACACCAAGAAGTGGTACCTGGCACAGTAGAGAAGAGTTCTGAAAACTGACCCAGGAGATTTATGCAATGGTCTTTCTGCTCAGCAGTAAGACAATCAGCCAAATCTACACCTTCCACTAGAGCATCTTGTTGTGTGGAAGAGAAGAGATCAGGTAGAGGATCACTGTCTTCTTCCTGTCCCTCATCAGTTGCCATGAGCAGGGTGAGATGAGCCCTGTCATAGTAGGGTTTCAGGCGATTGACATGGAGCACCCTAAGGGGACTCCTGGCAGTGCCTAAGTCAACTAAATAAGTGACTTCACCCTTTTTCTCAACAATTGTGTGGGGTCCACTCCATTTATCTTGGAGTGCTCTTGGGGCCACAGGCTCCAAGACCCACACTTTCTGCCCTGGTTGGTACTGAACCAAAACAGCCTTCTGGTCATGCCATTGCTTCTGGAGCTCTTGGCTGGCCTGAAGGTTTTTACTGGCCTTTTTTATATACTCAGCCATCCTTGATCTGAGGCCAAGTACATAATCCACAATATCTTGTTTTGGAGCTTTTAAAGGTTGTTCCCAACCCGCCTTGACAAGTGTTAGTGGACCCCTAACAGGGTGTCCAAAGAGGAGTTCAAAGGGGCTGAAGCCCACTCCTTTCTGGGGCACCTCCATGTAGGCAAAAAGGAGGCATGGTAACAGGATATCCCATCTCCTGCGGAGTTTTTCAGGGAGACCCATAATCATGCCTTTGAGAGTTTTGTTAAATCTCTCTACCAGTCCATTTGTTTGTGGATGATAGGGTGTAGTGAACTTGTAAGTCACACCACACTCCTTCCACATGGCCTTTAAGTATGCAGACATGAAATTGCTTCCCCTGTCTGATACTACTTCCTTTGGGATGCCCACCCTGGAAAATATTCCCAGTAGGGCCTTTGCCACTGCAGGTGCTGTAGTGGTCCTTAAAGGAATAGCTTCAGGATATCTTGTGGCATGGTCCACTACCACCAAGATAAATCTATTGCCTGAAGCAGTAGGAGGGTCAAGGGGGCCAACTATGTCAACCCCTACCATTTCAAAGGGAACCCCAACCACAGGCAGTGGAATAAGGGGTGCCTTTGGAGTGCCACCTGTCTTTCCACTGGCTTGACAGGTTTCACAGGACTTATAAAATTCCTTTGTGTCCTCCGACATCCTAGGCCAATGAAACAGGGGAACAAGCCTGTCCCAAGTTTTCATTTGCCCCAGATGTCCAGCTAGGGGAATGTCGTGGGCTAGAGTTAGGAGGAACTTTCTGTACTCCTGAGGAATCACTAACCTCCTGGCAGTTCCAGGTTTAGGATCCCTTGCTTCAGTGTACAAGAGGTTGTCCTCCCAGTAAACTCTGTGAGAGTCACTGACATCCCCATTAGCTTGTTTGATAGCTTGCTATCTTAGACCCTCTAGTGTGGGACAGGTTTGCTGTGCCACAGTCAGCTCCTCCCTGGCAGGCCCCCCTTCACCCAAAAGCTCAGCAGTGTCTGCTTCCAGCTCCTCTGGTGTAGGTTCTGCACAGGGTGGACATTCCTCTTCCTCAGAAGAAGAATCCACTGTAGAGGGAGGGATAGTAGGAAGTGCTTTACTTCTACTAGCCCTAGCTTTAGGGAGCACTTGGTCCATTGTTCCAGGATCCAATCTTCCCTGTCCTTTTTGCTTTTTGGCTTGAGCCCTGGTTAAAGCAAAAATATGCCCTGGGATGCCCAGCATTGCTGCATGGGCCTCCAACTCCACATCTGACCAAGCTGATGTCTCCAAATAATTTCCTAGTAGACAGTCTACAGGTACATCTGTGGCTACCACAACTTTCTTTGGACCAGTAACCCCCCCCAGTTGAGATTTACAACAGCCATGGGGTGGCTAAGTGTGTTGTTGTGAGCATCGGTTACTTGGTACTGGTGACCAAGTAGGTGTTGTTCAGGGTGGACCAGTTTCTCTATCACCATTGTGACACTGGCACCTGTGTCCCTGTAGGCCTGGACCTCAACACCATTTATTAGGGGTAGCTGCTTGTACTTATCCATGTTAAGGGGACGAGCAACTAAGGTGGCTAAATCAATAGCCCCCTCAGAGACTAACACAGCCTCTGTGGTCTCCCTAATCAGACCAACCGCAACTAAGTTACCAATAGTGAGCCCAGCTACTCCCTTGGATTGGCTATTAGTAGGTTTGCTCCCACCACCACTGCTATTAGTAGGGACACTAGGTGTAGCAGTAGGGGTTGTAGTGGTAGGAGGCTTGGTGCTTTTCTTTGGACAACTGGGATCTGTTGTCCAATGGCCTTTTATTTTACATAAATAGCACCATGGTTTCTTTTCCTTGTTTTGATTAGAAGAGGATTTGGGCCCTCCACCCCCACCAGAGTGTTTTTGTGGGCCTGATGAAGACTCATTTTTAGATTTGTCCCCACCCTTGTCTGAAGGCTTACCATCCTTCTTCTTGTCATCTTTGTCACCCCCTGTATGAACTTTTCTGTTCACCCTTGTTCTGACCCATTTGTCTGCCTTCTTTCCCAATTCTTGGGGAGAGGTCGGATCAGAGTCCACTAGGTACTGGTGCAACAAATCAGACACACAATTATTAAGAATATGCTCTCTCAGGATCAAGTTATGCAGGCTGTCATAATCAGTAACTTTACTGCCATGTAACCACCCCTCCAAGGCCTTCACTGAATGGTCAATGAAATCAACCCAGTCTTGTGAAGACTCCTTTTTGGTCTCTCTGAACTTTATCCTGTATTGTTCAGTGCTTAAGCCATAACCATCCAGGAGTGCATTCTTAAGAATAGTGAAATTGTTGGCATAGCTTTCTTTCACAGTAAGGAGTCTATCCCTACCCTTACCACTAAATGATAGCCATAGGATAGCAGCCCACTGCCTTTGAGGGACATCTTGAACAACACAAGCCCTCTCAAGTGCAGCAAACCACTTGTTAATGTAATCCCCCTCCTTATAAGGGGGAACTATCGTATGCAGATTCCTGGAATCATGCTCTTTTACAGGATGACTATGGGGAATACTGCTGCTGCCACCATGGGTTTCTAAACCAAATTTCTGTCTTTCTCTTTCTATCTCTAGAGGCTGCCTATCTAAATCCAGCTGTTGCTTCTTGAGCTTCAGCCTGGATTCCTCCACTCTCAATCTATTGAGCTCCCTTTCTAACACTCTGTCATCAGGGTGGGTGGGAGCGACATGTCTTGAAACAGAAGTATGGTGAGAATGGACAGAGGGAGACCTATCCCTTACAGAAGGCACCCTAACAGCTTGGTTAACAGAAACATCACTTCTACTGTGGTGAGAATGAATGCTCTTGATATGATGTGAGACAACACTATCTGTATGGTGTGACTCTACATCTGTACCAACTATGCTAGACTGTCTAGTAATGGGCAGGCTCTGAAGTTTCTTTCCTGAATCTTTTCCTAGGGGGGTCCCTGGATCAGATTGGGAACCATTAGCTGCTTTTTCTACAGATGGGACCTTTCTGGCTTTATCTTGTTCTCTAAGCATGTTAAGAAATAATTCCAAGGAAGTATTCTTCCCTACACTCAAACCTCTCTCTATGCAGAGACTCCTTGCTCCTTTCCAGCTAAGGTGATCATATGCAAGTTTGGACAGATCAACATTTTTGCCTGTGCCAGACATTTTTAGAGAGAGTTTAAGTGACAGAAAAAGTGAGAAAAAGTTTTTAGACCTTTTTAGAAAGACAGAAAAAACTTTTTAAACTTTTAAGAACTTTTAGAAAGTTTAGAAGTACTTTTCAGCACTTTAGAAAAGAGTGAAAAGAGGAAATGCAAAACTTTTTGGTTATGTGTATATACACTGAACTTGTTTTGTATATTTTTCTCTTATGAAAAGTACAATGACAAGAATGGTAAGTAGTCTCAAAGCACTTACCTCCACCAAACTTGGATTGAAGAGTCACTGGACTGTGGGAGTCACTTGGACAGAGTTGCTGAGTTCCAGGGACCACGCTCGTCGTGCCGAGAGGGGACCAGAGGAACAGTGATGCAGTCTTTTGGTGCCTGCGGTTGCAGGGGGACGATTTCATCGACCCACAGGAGATTTCTTCAGAGCTCCTGGTGCAGAAAGGAGGCAGGCTACCCCCAGAGCATGCACCACCTGGAAACAGTTGAGAAAGCCGGCAGGATGAAGCGATACAAGGTTGCTAGTAGTCATCTTGCTACTTTGTTGCGGTTTTGCAGGTGTCCTGAGCAGTCAGCGGTCGATCCTTTGGTAGAAGGTGAAGAGGGAGATGCAGAGGAACTCTGATGAGCTCTTGCATTAGTTATCTGGTGAGACCCCCAAAGCAGAGACCCTAAATAGCCAGAAAAGGAGGTTTGGTTACCTAGGAAGGAGGATTGGCTACCAAGAGAGGTAAGAGCCTATCAGAAGGAGCCTCTGACGTCACCTGCTGGCACTGGCCACTCAGAGCAGTCCAGTGTGCCACAGACACCTCTGTTTCCAAGATGGCGGAGGAGCTCTGGGCACCTCCCCTGGGAGGTGCAGGTCAGGGGAGTGGTCACTCCCCTTTACTTTATCCAGTTTTGTGCCAGAGCAGGGCTGGGGGATCTCTAAACCGGTGTAGACTGTCTTATGCAGAGATGGGCACCATCTGTGCCCATCAAAGCATTTCCAGAGGCTGGGGGAGGCTACTCCTCCCCAGCCCTTCACACCTATTTCCAAAGGGAGAGGGTGTTACACCCTCTCTCAGAGGAAATCCTTTGTTCTGCCTTCCTGGGCCAGGGCTGCCTGGAGCCCAGGAGGGCAGAAACCTGTTTGAGGTGTTGGCAGCAGCAGCAGCTGCAGTGGAGAACCCGGAAAGGCAGTTTTTTGCAGTTCCCGGGTTCTGTCCTAGAGACCCGGGGGATCATGGGATTATCCCCCCAATGCCAGAATGGCATTGGGGTGACAATTTCATGATCTTAGACATGTTACATGGCCATGTTCGGAGTTACCATTGTGACACTGTACATAGGTAGTGACCTATGTACAGTGCACGCTTGCAATGGTGTCCCCGCGCTCACAAAGTCCGGGGAATTTGCCCTGAACAATGTGAGGGCACCTTGGCTAGTGCCAGGGTGCCCACACACTAAGTAACTTTGCACCCAACCTTCACCAGGTGAAGGTTAGACATATAGGTGACTTATAAGTTACTTAAGTGCATTGGTAAATGGCTGTGAAATAACGTGGACGTTATTTCACGAAGGCTGCACTGGCAGGCATGTGTAAAAATTGTCAGAGCTCCCTATGGATGGCAAAAGAAATGATACAGCCCATAGGGATCTCCTTGAACCCCAATACCCTGGGTACCTCAGTACCATATACTAGTGAATTATATGGTTGTACAAGTATGCCAATGTGAATTGGTAAATTTAGTCACTAGCCTGTTAGTGACACATTTGGAAAGCAGAGAGAGCATAACCACTGAGGTTCTGGTTAGCAGAGCCTCAGTGAGACAGTTAGGCATCACACAGGGAACACATACAGGGCACCTACTTATGAGCACTGGGTCCCTGTCTGACAGGGTCCCAGTGACACATAGACTAAAACAACATATATACAGTGAAATATGGGGGTTACATGCCAGGTAAAATGGTACTTTCCTACATGTGCTGACATCATTAGAGCCCCCCCGACGCGCTGGAAGCCATTTGCTTCCTGCCCGTTGAGGGAGAAAGAGGTAAGATTCTCCTCCGGCCGGGGGGGGGGGAGGTTTGCAACAAAAGAGGCATTGGGGGAAAGGAAAGTGTTTTCCTTTCCCTCAATGTCTCTTTCAGCATTCCTGCTGCCCGATCGAGATGCCCAGATGATGTTTTTCACCGTTTATGCCCCCCCGGGGGCAGATTGGCTTCTTATTTTGGGGGGGCAGAAGCCACTATAATGCCAAGGATTGTGATTGTGTGCTCATACAGCTATGCTCTCACATATAATATGGTGCACCCTGCCTTAGGGCTGGAAGGCCTGCAGTAGGAGTGTCTTATCCATAGTGCATGCAGTGTATGGTGGCCAGGGCACACAGGCAGTGTGCCACGTCAAGTTTGTGTTTTTGGCTTGCACCAAGATAATCAGCCAGGAATGACAGTGCTGAGTGCATCTGGTTGCATGGCCCTATAGGATAGCACAATCAGTGCTGCTGCACTCAGGGGCCAACCTTTAGTACCTCTTGCCCTGGGAGCCTAAGAATCTTTTACTATGGACTTATGCATCACCTCAGTTTTAGGGAAAGAGTTCTGGCACAGGGAACCTGATTAACAGGAGCCTTGGTCACAGCAATTTCTAGGCAACATCATAGATCAGGCAAAAAATGGGGGCTAACCATGTCAAAAGAGGCCTTTACTAACACTACCCCCCAAATGAGAGAGGATGAGACTACCATTTCCCTGGTTAGTCTTCATCATCTAAGTGGAAGAACCTGGAAAGGCCATCTGCATTGGCATGGGCAGTCCCAGGTCTGTGTTCCACTTGAAAGTCCATTCCCTGTTGGGAGATAGACCATCTTAGCAGTTTGGGGTTTTCATCCATCATATGTTGTAGCCATCTGAGAGGCCTGTGGTCAGTCAGAACTATGTAGTGAGAACCAACATGCATTGGCCTCAACGTCTTCAGGGCCCAAACCACAGCAAAGGCTTCCCTCTCCATGACACTCCAATGTTATTTTCTAGGGAGTAGTTTGTTGCTTATAAAAGCAACTGGCTGGTCATGTTCATCATAATGTTTCTGGGAAAGGACCGCTCCTATCCCCATTTCAGAAGCATGTTTTGGACTATGAATTACCTGGAATAATCTGGTGCTTGTAGGACTGGAGCAGAGCACATAGCTTCCTTTAGAGTGTCAAAGGATTTTTCACAGTTCACTGTCCAGTTAACCTTTTTGGGTATTTTCTTGGAGAATAGTTCTGTGAGGGGGAACTATAGTGCCATAATGCCTCACAAATCTCTTATAGTACCCAGTCAAGCCAAGGAATTCCCTGACTTGTGCATGATTTTGTGGGAGCTTCTGAAGCCACAATGGTCTGAATCTTGTGTTGGAGGTGTTGTACCTGGCCTCCACCAACCAGGTGACCCAACAAAACAGTGTTTCCCTGCCCTATCTGGCAATTACTGGCCTTGATAGTGAGGCCTTGTAGGAGGCTGGACTGGCTTGTAGTGAGTACCAAGGGGTACTTGCACCTTGCACCAGGCCCAGTTATCCCTTATTAGTGTATAGGGTGTCTAGCAGCTTAGGCTGATAGATAATGGTAGCTTAGCAGAGCAGCTTAGGCTGAACTAGGAGACGTGTGAAGCTACTACAGTACCACTTAGTGTCATATGCACAATATCATAAGAAAACACAATACACAGTTATACTAAAAATAAAGGTACTTTATTTTTATGACAATATGCCAAAGTATCTTAGAGTGTACCCTCAGTGAGAGGATAAGAAATATACACAAGATATATATACACAATAGCAAAAATATGCAGTATAGTCTTAGAAAACAGTGCAAACAATGTATAGTTACAATAGGATGCAATGGGGAAACATAGGGATAGGGGCAACACAAACCATATACTCCAAAAGTGGAATGCGAACCACGAATGGACCCCAAACCTATGTGACCTTGTAGAGGGTCGCTGGGACTATTAGAAAATAGTGAGAGTTAGAAAAATAACCCTCCCCAAGACCCTGAAAAGTGAGTGCAAAGTGCACTAAAGTTCCCCTAAGGACAAAATAGTCGTGTTAGAGGGAAAATGCAAGGAAAACACAAATCAGCAATGCAACAACGATGGATTCCTGACTGAGGGTACCTGTGGAACAAGGGGACCAAGTCCAAAAGTCACAAGCAACTCGGAGATGGGCAGATGCCCAAGAAATGCCAGCGGTTGGTGCAAAGAAGCTCTTACTAGGCTGAAGAACTGTGAATACTGCAGGAACGACAAGGGCTAGAGACTTCCCCTTTGGAGGATGGATCCCCCACGCCTTGGAGAGTCGTGCAGAAGTGTATTCCCGCCGGATGGACGCCAACAAGCCTTGCTACACGCAAATCGTGCGTTTGGCGTTTTTGGACGCTGCTGGGGCCCAGGAGGGACCAGGAGGTCGCAAATTGGACCTGCAGAGAGAGGGGACGTCGAGCAAGACAAAAAGCCCTCACTGAAGCAGGTAGCACCCGGAGAAGTGCCAGAAACAGGCACTACGAGGATGCGTGAAACGGTGCTCGCCGAAGTTGCACAAAGGAGTCCCACGTCGCCGGAGACCAACTTAGAAAGTCGTGCAATGCAGGTTAGAGTGCCGTGGACCCAGGCTTGGCTGTGCACAAAGGATTCCCGCCGGAAGTGCACAGGGGCCAGAGTAGCTTGCAAAGTCGCGGTTCCCAGCAATGCAGCCCAGCGAGGTAAGGCAAGGACTTACCTCCACCAAACTTGGGCTGAAGAGTCACTGGACTGTGGGGGTCACTTGGACAGTGTTGCTGGATTCGAGGGACATCGCTCGTCGTGCTGAGAGGAGACCCAAGGGACCGGTAATGCAGCTTTTTGGTGCCTGCGGTTGCAGGGGGAAGATTCCGTCGACCCACAGGAGATTTCTTCGGAGCTTCTGGTGCAGAGAGGAGGCAGACTACCCCCACAGCATGCACAAGCAGGAAAACAGTCGAGAAGGCGGCAGGATCAGCGTTACAGAGTTGCAGTAGTCGTCTTTGCAACTATGTTGCAGGTTTGCAGGCTTCCAGCGCGGTCAGCGGTCGATTCCTTATCAGAAGGTGAAGAGGGAGATGCAGAGGAACTCGGCTGAGCTCATGCATTCGTTATCTAAAGTTTCCCCAGAGACAGAGACCCTAAATAGCCAGAAAAGAGGGTTTGGCTACCTAGGAGAGAGGAAAGGCTACTAACACCTGAAGGAGCCTATCAGCAGGAGTCTCTGACGTCACCTGGTGGCACTGGCCACTCAGAGCAGTCCAGTGTGCCAGCAGCACCTCTGTTTCCAAGATGGCAGAGGTCTGGAGCACACTGGAAGAGCTCTGGACACCTCCCAGGGGAGGTGCAGGTCAGGGGAGTGGTCACTCCCCTTTCCTTTGTCAAGTTTCGCGCCAGAGCAGGGGCTAAGGGGTCCCTGAACCGGTGTAGACTGGCTTATGCAGAATTGGGCACATCTGTGCCCAACAAAGCATTTCCAGAGGCTGGGGGAGGCTACTCCTCCCCTGCCTTCACACCATTTTCCAAAGGGAGAGGGTGTCACACCCTCTCTCAGAGGAAGTTCTTTGTTCTGCCATCCTGGGCCAGGCCTGGCTGGACCCCAGGAGGGCAGCTGCCTGTCTGAGGGGTTGGCAGCAGCAGCAGCTGCAGTGAAACCCCAGGAAGGGCAGTCTGGCAGTACCAGGGTCTGTGCTACAGACCACTGGGATCATGGAATTGTACCAACAATGCCAGGATGGCATAGAGGGGGCAATTCCATGATCATAGACATGTTACATGGCCATATTCGGAGTTACCATGGTGAAGCTACATATAGGTAGTGACCTATATGTAGTGCACACGTGTAATGGTGTCCCCGCACTCACAAAGTTCAGTGAATTGGCTCTGAACAATGTGGGGGCACCTTGGCTAGTGCCAGGGTGCCCTCACACTAAGTAACTTTGCACCTAACCTTTACCAGGTAAAGGTTAGACATATAGGTGACTTTTAAGTTACTTAAGTGCAGTGTAAAATGGCTGTGAAATAACGTGGACGTTATTTCACTCAGGCTGCAGTGGCAGGCCTGTGTAAGAATTGTCAGAGCTCCCTATGGGTGGCAAAAGAAATTCTGCAGCCCATAGGGATCTCCTGGAACCCCAATACCCTGGGTACCTCAGTACCATATACTAGGGAATTATAAGGGTGTTCCAGTAAGCCAATGTAAATTGGTAAAATTGGTCACTAGCCTGTTAGTGACAATTTGAAAGTAATGAGAGAGCATAACCACTGAGGTTCTGGTTAGCAGAGCCTCAGTGAGACAGTTAGGCACCACCCAGGGAACATATACATGCACACCTATGAGCACTGGGGCCCTGTGTGACAGGGTCCCAGTGACACATACATATAGGCCACAAACCTATGAGCACTGGGGTCCTGACGAGCAGGATCCAGGTGACACATAACAAACATACTGAAAACATAGTGTTTTCACTATGAGCACTGAGGCCTGGCAATCAGGATCCCAGTGAGACAGTGAAAACAGTGACAAACACCCTGACATACACTCACAAACAGGCCAAAAGTGGGGGTAACAAGGCTAGAAAGAGGCTACCTTCTCACACAACCCCCCCCCCCCAAACGAAGGACAATAAGGCTAACCTTGGCCAGTTGAGACTTTATTGTCTAAGTGGTGATAAGTAGAGAGTAGCTCTGCAATAGACTGGTTACTCCCTTTATCATCCACTATATGGTTACTTCCCTGTGGGGATGTAAACCACCCTGTTTGAAGTTTTTTAGCTAAGCAACAATGTGAAGATGTATTTTCAGAGTTTCTATCAGTAAGTTTTAGTTTAGAGCAGTGGGAATTGTCCACTGAACCTATTTGTAGTGATGGAAATGCCAGACAGGGATGCTGTCTCAGAAAAGCCATAGCTGGGCAAAAACTTTGTCCATCTGGCTGGAAGAGAGAACAGGGATGCTGTTTCTCTTGAGTTGGAGCAGGGCAGGGATGCTGTCCTATGAGCTCCACACTAGGGCAGGGATGCTGTCCTAAGTGTTGTGAGGTAGTGCAGGGTTTCTGCACTAAAGTTTCTCTGGGAGGGTTGGAGGGATGCTCCATGTTAACTAAAATGGTGCTGTTTTTCTCACCAATGTTAGTTATCCCACAGAGAGGTACTTCCACCTCAGGGAGTCCAGCTTTGCCAGCTGATGATTCCCTTGGAACAGGTGCCACCCCAGGAGAGGTTTCTCCCACCACAGGAATAGTATCCTGAATGGTAGGGTGGTTAGGGGATACTGTGATACCCTTTTTACCTGTTGATGGAGAGGGATGCTGAGTTTTCAGGCCTTCTCTCCTTTGCTTTTTCATTTCACTTGAAATGAGAGGGAACAATTCCTCAGGGATGCCCAGCATGGCTGCATGGGCATAAAACTCTACATCAGCCCAACCTGAGGTCTCTAGGTCATTACCTAAGAGACAGTCTACAGGTAAGCTAGGTGATACCACCACCTGCTTAGGGCCAGTAACTCCACCCCAACTAAACTGAATTATAGCTAAGGGAAGAAACTTAGTGGAGTTATGGACATCAATAATCTTATACTGTTGTCCAATGATGTGTTGTTCAGGAGGCACTAGGTTTTCAGTCGCCAAAGTGAAACTGGCACCTGTGTCCCTGTAGGCCAAGGCCTCAACACCATTTATTGAAACTGTCTGCCTGTACTTATCCATTGTAAGGGGACAAGCAGCCAGTGTGGCAAGGCCAATGCCACTAGGTGTGACAGAAACTGTCTTGGGACTGATGACATCAGTTTCCACTATGGACCCATAAGTGAACCCAACTACACCCTTTGCTTGACTGTTGCCAGCAGTCCCACCACTAGTACCACTACTGCTAGGGGCACTAGAGCTTGATGTATTAGTGGTGGTAGGCTCAGGGGGTTTACCTGGACAGGACTTATCCCCTGGCCTATGGCCTCTATTTTTACACACAAAGCACCAAGGCTTTTTAATGTGTGCAGGTTGGGAAGAAGAGGAAGAATTTGTTTTATCCCCACCATCTGAAGAGTGTTTAAGATTTGAAGTGGGATCTTTGGTTTTACCCTTATCCCCATGCTTATCTTGAGATTTTTCACCATCTTTCTTCTTATTGCCATCTTTGTCACCCCCTGTATGAACTTTTCTGTTCACCCTTGTTCTGACCCATTTGTCTGCCTTCTTTCCCAATTCTTGGGGAGAGGTCAGATCAGAGTCTACCAGGTACTGGTGCAACAAATCAGACACACAATTATTAAGAATATGCTCTCTCAGGATTAAGTTATACAGGCTGTCATAATCAGTAACTTTACTGCCATGTAACCACCCCTCCAAGGCCTTCACTGCCTGGTCAATGAAATCAACCCAGTCTTGTGAAGACTCCTTTTTGGTCTCTCTGAACTTTATCCTGTACTGTTCAGTGGTTAAGCCATAACCATCCAGGAGTGCATTCTTAAGAACTTGGAAATTATTGGCATCATTTTCTTTCACAGTAAGGAGCCTATCCCTACCTTTTCCACTAAATGATAGCCATAGGATAGCAGCCCACTGCTTTTGAGGGACATCCTGTACAGCACAGGCCCTCTCAAGTGCAGCAAACCACTTGTTAATGTCATCCCCCTCCTTATAAGGGGGAACTATCTTGTGCAGATTCCTGGAATCATGCTCTTTTGCAGGATGACTATGGGGAATACTGCTGCTGCCACCATGGGTATCTAAACCCAACTTCTGTCTTTCCTTCTCTAATTCTAAAGACTGTCTATCCAAATCCAGCTGTTGCTTCTTGAGCTTCAGTCTGGTTTGTTCCACTCTCAATCTATTGAGCTCCCTTTCTAACAATCTGTCATCAGGGTGGGTGGGAGGGACATTTCTAGATACAGAGGTATGATGGGAATGAACAGAAGGAGACCTGTCCCTTACAGAGGGCACCCTAACAGCTTGGCTAACAGTATAATGTGAGAGTACACCATCAGTATGGTGTGATTCAACCTCTGTACCAACTATGCTAGACTGTCTAGTAATGGGCAGGCTGAGAAGTTTCTTTCCTGAACCTTTTCCTGGGGGAGTCCCTGGATCAGATTGAGAACCATTAGCTACTTTTTCTACAGATTGGGCACTTATGGCCTTATCCTGTACTCTAAGCATATTAATTAACAGTTCTAAGGAAGGATTCTTCCCTACACTCAAACCTCTCTCTATGCAGAGACTCCTTGCTCCTTTCCAGCTAAGGTGATCATATGCAAGTTTGGACAGTTCAACATTTTTTCCTGTGCCAGACATTTTTTAGAGAGAGTTAAAGTGATAGAAAAAGAGAAAAAAGTTTTCAGAACTTTTTGGAAAGACAGAAAAAAACTTTTTAAACTTTTAAGAACTTTTTGAAAGTTTAGGAGTACTTTTCAGCACTTAGAAAAGAGTGAAAAGAGGAAATGCAAAACTTTTTGGCTATGTGTATATACACTGACCTTATTTTGTATATTTTTCTCTTATGAAAAGTACAATGACAAGAGTGGTAAGTAGTCTCAAGCACTTATCCCACCACTGCACAACCAATGTAGGAGGCTGGACTGGCTTGTAGTGAGTACCAAGGGGTACTTGCACCTTGCACCAGGCCCAGTTATCCCTTATTAGTGTATAGGGTGTCTAGCAGCTTAGGCTGATAGATAATGGTAGCTTAGCAGAGCAGCTTAGGCTGAACTAGGAGACGTGTGAAGCTACTACAGTACCACTTAGTGTCATATGCACAATATCATAAGAAAACACAATACACAGTTATACTAAAAATAAAGGTACTTTATTTTTATGACAATATGCCAAAGTATCTTAGAGTGTACCCTCAGTGAGAGGATAGGAAATATACACAAGATATATATACACAATAGCAAAAATATGCAGTATAGTCTTAGAAAACAGTGCAAACAATGTATAGTTACAATAGGATGCAATGGGGAAACATAGGGATAGGGGCAACACAAACCATATACTCCAAAAGTGGAATGCGAACCACGAATGGACCCCAAACCTATGTGACCTTGTAGAGGGTCGCTGGGACTATTAGAAAATAGTGAGAGTTAGAAAAATAACCCTCCCCAAGACCCTGAAAAGTGAGTGCAAAGTGCACTAAAGTTCCCCTAAGGACAAAATAGTCGTGTTAGAGGGAAAATGCAAGGAAAACACAAATCAGCAATGCAACAACGATGGATTCCTGACTGAGGGTACATGTGGAACAAGGGGACCAAGTCCAAAAGTCACAAGCAACTCGGAGATGGGCAGATGCCCAAGAAATGCCAGCGGTTGGTGCAAAGAAGCTCTTACTAGGCTGAAGAACTGTAAATACTGCAGGAACGACAAGGGCTAGAGACTTCCCCTTTGGAGGATGGATCCCCCACGCCTTGGAGAGTCGTGCAGAAGTGTTTTCCCGCCGGATGGACGCCAACAAGCCTTACTACATGCAAATCGTGTATTTGGCGTTTTTGGACGCTGCTGGGGCTCAGAAGGGAGCAGGAGGTCGCAAATTGGACCTGCAGAGAGAGGGATCGTCGAGCAAGACAAAAAGCCCTCACTGAAGCAGGTAGCACCCGGAAAAGTGCCAGAAACAGGCACTACGAGGATGCGTGAAACGGTGCTCACCGAAGTTGCACAAAGGAGTCCCACGTCGCCGGAGACCAACTTAGAAAGTCGTGCAATGCAGGTTAGAGTGCCGTGGACCCAGGCTTGGCTGTGCATGAAGGATTTCCGCCGGAAATTCACAGGGGCCGGAGTAGCTTGCAAAGTCACGGTTCCCAGCAATGCAGCCCAGCGAGGTGAGGCAAGGACTTACCTCCACCAAACTTGGGCTGAAGAGTCACTGGACTGTGGGGGTCACTTGGACGGTGTCGCTGGATTCGAGGGACCTCGCTCGTCGTGCTGAGAGGAGACCCAAGGGACCGGTAATGCAGCTTTTTGGTGCCTGCGGTTGCAGGGGGAAGATTCCGTCGACCCACGGGAGATTTCTTCGGAGCTTCTGGTGCAGAGAGGAGGCAGACTACCCCCACAGCATGCACAAGCAGGAAAACAGTCGAGAAGGCGGCAGGATCAGCGTTACAGAGTTGCAGTAGTCGTCTTTGCTACTATGTTGCAGGTTTGCAGGCTTCCAGCGCGGTCAGCGGTCGATTCCTTATCAGAAGGTGAAGAGGGAGATGCAGAGGAACTCGGCTGAGCTCATGCATTCGTTATCTAAAGTTTCCCCAGAGACAGAGACCCTAAATAGCCAGAAAAGAGGGTTTGGCTACCTAGGAGAGAGGAAAGGCTACTAACACCTGAAGGAGCCTATCAGCAGGAGTCTCTGACGTCACCTGGTGGCACTGGCCACTCAGAGCAGTCCAGTGTGCCAGCAGCACCTCTGTTTCCAAGATGGCAGAGGTCTGGAGCACACTGGAGGAGCTCTGGACACCTCCCAGGGGAGGTGCAGGTCAGGGGAGTGGTCACTCCCCTTTCCTTTGTCCAGTTTCGCGCCAGAGCAGGGGCTAAGGGGTCCCTGAACCGGTGTAGACTGGCTTATGCAGAATTGGGCACATCTGTGCCCAACAAAGCATTTCCAGAGGCTGGGGGAGGCTACTCCTCCCCTGCCTTCACACCATTTTCCAAAGGGAGAGGGTGTCACACCCTCTCTCAGAGGAAGTTCTTTGTTCTGCCATCCTGGGCCAGGCCTGGCTGGACCCCAGGAGGGCAGCTGCCTGTCTGAGGGGTTGGCAGCAGCAGCAGCTGCAGTGAAACCCCAGGAAGGGCAGTCTGGCAGTACCAGGGTCTGTGCTACAG
The DNA here is from genome assembly GCF_031143425.1 of Pleurodeles waltl. Taxonomy (NCBI): domain Eukaryota; kingdom Metazoa; phylum Chordata; class Amphibia; order Caudata; family Salamandridae; genus Pleurodeles; species Pleurodeles waltl. The sequence goes on from NC_090439.1 coordinate 1,198,473,109, forward strand.
ACCACTGGGATCATGGAATTGTACCAACAATGCCAGGATGGCATAGAGGGGGCAATTCCATGATCATAGACATGTTACATGGCCATATTCGGAGTTACCATGGTGAACACGTGCACACGTGTAATGGTGTCCCCGCACTCACAAAGTTCAGTGAATTGGCTCTGAACAATGTGGGGGCACCTTGGCTAGTGCCAGGGTGCCCTCACACTAAGTAACTTTGCACCTAACCTTTACCAGGTAAAGGTTAGACATATAGGTGACTTATAAGTTACTTAAGTGCAGTGTAAAATGGCTGTGAAATAACGTGGACGTTATTTCACTCAGGCTGCAGTGGCAGGCCTGTGTAAGAATTGTCAGAGCTCCCTATGGGTGGCAAAAGAAATGCTGCAGCCCATAGGGATCTCCTGGAACCCCAATACCCTGGGTACCTCAGTACCATATACTAGGGAATTATAAGGGTGTTCCAGTAAGCCAATGTAAATTGGTAAAATTGGTCACTAGCCTGTTAGTGACAATTTGAAAGTAATGAGAGAGCATAACCACTGAGGTTCTGGTTAGCAGAGCCTCAGTGAGACAGTTAGGCACCACCCAGGGAACATATACATGCACACCTATGAGCACTGGGGCCCTGTGTGACAGGGTCCCAGTGACACATACATATAGGCCACAAACCTATGAGCACTGGGGTCCTGACGAGCAGGATCCCAGTGACACATAACAAACATACTGAAAACATAGTGTTTTCACTATGAGCACTGAGGCCTGGCAATCAGGATCCCAGTGAGACAGTGAAAACAGTGACAAACACCCTGACATACACTCACAAACAGGCCAAAAGTGGGGGTAACAAGGCTAGAAAGAGGCTACCTTCTCACAGGCCTGCCTTCTGCAGAGCCTTAAGAACCTTCCCTGGGTGGATCAGGTGATCCTTCCAAGTGGAACTATAGACAGCTATGTCATCCAGATAAGCTGCACTAAATATTTCCCGTCCAGAAAGGACTTGGTTCACCAACCTCTGGAAGGCGGCAGGTGCATTCTTTAGTCCAAAGGGCATAACAGTGAACTGATAATGCCCACTAGGAGTAGAAATGCTGATCCCTTTTTTGCTCCTGGTGTCAGACCAATCTGCCAGTACCCAGATGTTAAATAAAAGAACTCAGATATGGGGCTGCCCCTAGTCTGTCTATGAGCTCATCAGCTCATTGGGTGTGCATCAGTTTTTGACAGAGTTGAGGCCCCTGTAAACTTTAAAACTTGACACCTGTATAGCGCACTACTCACCCGTTAGGGTCTCAAGGCGCTGTATGCATACCACTGTGGAACCCTTCCTGGCTTTTCCCTGTGAGGCACCCACTCCTGGACAGACCCAGGGTGAAGCCAGGCATCCAAGCACTGTGAGGGCCATTGTGGAGATTAAGCAAGCTATTGCCCAGAGTTACAGAGTGGGACCCATTAATTAGATTAGGCGCAGAGGCAAGAATTATCTGGTCCAAGGGAACTGAGCCCAAGAAAAACCAAGATGGGAATTGAACCCTGGCCACGGGCCAGATCTCTGCATCAGGGTCAGCCGCTCTAACCATTGTGCCACACAGAACATAACTCAGCTCATAAAACATACCATAATATATAAGACACAACATATAAAACATATATTGAAACATGTTAAACATAACACTTAAAATAAAATGTAACATTAGATATAAAATGTAACATATAAAACATAACACAAAACATAAAACATAACATATAAAACATAACATATAAAACTTAACACAAAACATAAGACATAGAATAACATATCAAACATAACATATAAAACATAACATAAACAGCATAAAACATAATATATAAAACATAATATAAAACATAACATATAAAACATAACTTAAACATAACATTAAAAAACATAACACAGAACTTAAAACAGAGTCCCTCATTACAACCCTGGCGGTAAATGACTCCGACCGCTGTGCTGACGGCCGCTAACATACTTTGACCGCGGCGATATACCGTTACAGGTATTATGACCCACACAGAGAAATCTGCCACTATACAGACACCCACACAAGTCGACCAGCCCAAAGATCAGTGATAAACTGGTGGTACCAAAACCCACACCGTTACGCCAACAGAAATATGCCCACAGCATCAGGACCCACGAATCACTGCAGCGGTCATTCAACCGTGGTAAACCATTGGCGGTACACACCGCCGCGCTCAAAATACACACACACACATACAAAACAACACCACATTGGACAATTCAAGCTACACACATCTGACACACATACACACACCACACCCACACACCCAATCCAATTAAAAAAAACACACCCACATTACCCACAACCCTTTACAAAGAAAAACATATATTGCCAACGGCGAGAGAGACAAGCCAGGAGCACCCACTGAATGGTGACAATCCCTTAGCCAAACCTTAACATCTCACACAACCTTAACGTGTCTTGCTAATAACAACCATAGAGGGAAACATAGCCATGCACAAGATGGCACACGCAGATATAATAACACTGCATTTACATCCCCATAGGACCCCCACTCAACGTCACCATAGAGGAGGTGCCACCAACATCCAGTCCCCCCCACAGAAGAGGCCCACAGTGATGACAGCAGCTCTGCACGCCTGGATCACGATGACCAACCTGGCCCATCAGTGACCTCTGGACAGTCTGTTACCCTGCCACAGTCCCAACACTCCACAGAGCCACCCCCCTAGAGAACACCAGCACAGCACCCACCCAGCGGGCCCATACCTCTGTCCCCAGGACACGTCAATCAGCAGTGTGTCCACCACTACAGGGACCCCAGGCAACCCCACAAACCCAAGACAATCAGAGACCTGGGGCCAGTGGCAGTGGGCACACGGTTCAGGGGACAGAGGCACAGGACAACAGGGAAGCTGGGAGGACTGCTGTGCGACAGGGGGAGGACAGGCGCAAGGAACCCACTCTCCATGAGGCACTTGCAGGGATCCTGGGAGCATACCACCATTTCCAGGAGACGGTGAGCCAGATACTGTACAAGTTGCAGGAGACCCAGCGGCTGCAGGAGGGACAGTACCTGGGGATCAGGGAGGACCTCAAAGACATCTACACCACCCTGGTCACCATTGCAGGGGTGCTGGCAGACATGGCCAACACCATGAGGGAGGCAGTGGCACACCAACGGGCTCATGACACTAGCCACACCAAAGAACAGCCCTTCACCTCCGCCGGCGCTAGTGGACAGGAGGCCCCGCCACAGGACCAACAGGCCACCAGCACCCCACCCTCTGCAGAAGGAAAACCACCATGCACACGGTCCCTGCGATCCAGGCAGAAGCCAGAGAACATTGCCAAGACCCCCGCCAGGAATTAGGACTCTCCTGATTGTCACCCTTCTGTCCCACTCTGTCACCCTGTCCACTTTGAACTGCCATAACTCCACTTCCTATGCCCCTTTGGACAATGCACCTGTGATACATATAGACTGGATCTACCCTGGACTTTCCTCCATCAGCAACCCAGCCCATTGCAATTCCCCCTTCACTTATTAGCACATAAATAAACACCCTTGGAACAAATACAAGTATGGAGTCTGTCAATTGAGTGAAATATTTATTTGTTTAACAATCTGTAAACATAACAATTCAACTGTACAGTTATGTGTACATAGTTATGACCTGTAGAGGGCAGCAGTAAACACACCAGGAGCCAGAGTGGGGCACAGATATCTGAAAATAGAGATGTCAAAGGGTACAGTAAGTGGCAATAGAATTTGGAAAATCAGGCTGCCATGTACAATTTCCAACACAAAATTGCAATGGAAAGTGAAATTACAATGTCTAACCTGTGTGTCTCTGTAGGTACTGTTAAATAAATTAACTTTGGTTGTCCACATCTTCTTCCTCTGCCTCCTCTTCCTCACTGTCCACAGGCTCTACCGCTGCCACAAGACCATCTCAACGCTCATCTTCCTGCAGAAAAGGCACCTGGTGTCTCAAGGCCAGGTTGTGCAACATGCACTGATGATCTGCCACATCTTCTTGGGTGAGTAGTACAGGGACCCACCTGTCAGATGGAAGCACCAGAATCTGGCCTTCAGGAGGCCAAAGGTTCTTTCAATTATCCGCCTTGTTCGCCCATGTACCTCATTGTAACGTTCCTTTGCCCTTGTCCTGGCATTCCTCACTGGGATCAGTAGCTATGAGGGGTTGGGGTAACCAGAGTAACCTGCAAATATCGAAGGATAACTGTTAGACAGACACACACCCTTAGGGACAACCCCACACGCATGTATCTACATCAACTGGGTAGGGACCATGGGATGACCTATTAGCCACACCCGGTGCCTCTGGAGTTGAGACATCACATATGGGATGCTGCTATTCCTCAAGATAAAGGCATCATGCACAGAGCCAGGATATTTGGCATTGACATGGGAGATGTACTGGTCCGCCAAATGCAACATCTGCACATATAGAGAGTGAAAGCTTTTTCTATTCCCGAACACTTGTTCATTTCTCCGGTGGGGGGAAAATGCTATTTGTGTACCATCAATGGCACCAATGATGTTGGGGATATGTCCCAGGGAATAAAAGTCAGCCTTCACTGTGGTCAAATCCTCCACCTGGGGGAATACGATGTAGCTGCGCATGTGTTTCAGCAGGGCAGGCGACACTCTGGTCAACACGTTGGAGAACATTGGCTGAGACATCCCTGATGCCATGGCCACTGTTGCTTGGAATGAACCACTTCCCAGGAAATGGAGCACTGACAGGACCTGCACAAGAGGGGGGCTACCTGTGGGCTGGCGGATAGCTGACATCAGGTCTGGCTCCAATTGGGCACACAGTTCTTGGATTGTGGCCCTATCAAGTCTGTAGGTCAGGATAATGTGTCAGTCCTCCATTGCTGCCATGTCCACCAGGGGTCTGTACACAGGGGATGTCTCCATCTCCTATTCATCCTCACTGGTTGAACTCTAAGGTGGAAAACGGTGAGCAGAGGATCATATTCACACATATGTGAAAATAAAAATGCATTTCTTCCTTTACAGAAACCATTTGTGAACTTGAGAGTCAGTTGATGTGCCAATGTCTGCTGTGACACAATTAGGTGCCATGGCCTGTGCCCCCCTGAAATGGCAGCTGCCTGACCTCTGAGGAGAGACAAGTGGAAATGGGGTCATTCTGCTGGCATTGTGCGCTGTTGCGGTCGGCGGACGACAACGGCCGTGCAACTTCGCATTGGTTGTCATTGGGCCATACGGGTTCCAGGAGCCAATGGCGATGTACGCCGGCGGTGACGGTACACACCGCTGCGGAGGTGACTGCCATTTTCTATCTGTTCACTCACTTGCTACCTGACCTTCAACAGGAGAGAACCTACACTGCAAGTGCTGCTGTGCTGTGCTGTGTTGTGACCTGTGTCTGGAAACGACAATGGCTCGAATGTGTGGGGAAAGGGCCCCCGCCTTCACTTTGGAGGAGTTGGAGAGGTGGATGGGTCCTACCCCAGTAAACTTTACTCTATGGTCCTCCAGACAAACAGGTGAGTACACTGTGAGCATGATGCGTGGGCCATGAATGTATGGAGTGCTGTGTGTGTAAGCCTCGTGTAGGGGGGCTGAGGGGTCCTGGCCAGAGTGCAGCATGCATGATGGTCAATGCCTGTGTGTAAGGGGATGGGAGGGATATTGTGTGCCATGAGTATGACAGTCTGAACGGTATGACTAATCCCTTTTCTGCTGTTTTTTTCATGCAGGTCAGCGCCAATCAGAAAAAGGGTATTTGGCATGTCATCGCCAAGGAGGTGAGGACCCTGGGGGTCTTTGACAGACGGAGTACCCACTGCCGCAAGCGGTGGGAGGACCTGCGCCGCTGGGCAAGGAAGATGGCGAGGGCCAGCTGGGGCTGTCCTCCCAACGAGGAAAGGGTGCCAGTCGTACCCTGACCCCCCTGATGTTCCGCATCCTGGCGGTGGCCTATCGGGAGTTGGATGGGCGCTTGAAGGCATCACAGCAGCCACAAGGGGGTGAGTACAGATTCTGAAGCATGACTTTGCTCACGTTAAGGTTGTACCTGTGTGGAGGATGTGGGCTGTGGGTGCCCGTAGGCCAGGGCGAAATGGCAGGGTAGGTCCCTTTTTGGTCAGGCTCTGAAGCACTACAACCCCAATAGTGTTAGTGAGCATCTACTACTGGGCAGGGTCCTGTTGGTTTCAGGTGTCCAGCTAATGGCGTTAGGCATTGTACCCCATGGTCTGGTGACTAGCTTTGTAACTGGTAGTGCATGGCCTAGTGTATAAGGCTGATCCCTGTGTGTTGTGTATGCCAATGGTAGTGTTGTTTCTGGCATTGGCCAAGTGTATCCTCTGTCTCTCCCCCACCTTCTTGTTTTGTCACCCTGTCCTTGTGTGCATTAGCATCATCTGGCAGAGGAGCAGAGGCACCGGCGATGGAGGGAGCTGCATCCCACATGGGCCTGGAGGCCGAATCCACCGACGGTGAGGGCACCAGTGGGACGGAAGGCATGTGGAGCACCACGACGGAGACAGGAGGGGACACTACAGACAGCGACTCCTCCTCCGATGGAAGCTCCCTGGCGGTGGCTGACACCTCTGTGCCCACCGCAACAACAGGTACAGCCGCCACCCTGTAGCAGCACCGCCCTTCCAGCAGACCCTCAGCGTGTTTCCCGTGCCCGCTCACCTAGAAGGGTGGGCATCTCCTTCGCCCCAGGCACCTCAGGCCCTGCCCCAGTCAGCCCTGCTGCCCTCAGTGAGGAGGCTATTGACCTCCTGAGATCCCTCACGTGGCGGCCCAACAGAGAGCATTTCAGGCTCTGGCCTCCACACTGATGGCAGCCATTGTCCCTGTCTCCAACCTCCCCCTCCAACTTCCTCTACCCAGTCCCAATTCCATCAACCCCAACCTATCCCAAGCACACCATCAGACCAGCATTCACCTAAATCAACACACAGAAGTAGCTCAGGCAAACACAAGCCCCACACTATATCTTACAGGCACTCACACAAGCACCATCCCCATGCAGACACACCGACATCCACTGCCTCCACTGTGTCCCCCTCCTCCTCCTAGTCCACCTCCCTCCCAGTTGCGTCTCCACTCACACCTGCATGCACTACATTCTCATCCACTACCTCCATCACTAGCACGCCTATCACTACACGCCCCTCACTGGCAGTCACCACCCCCACATCCATGCACACCTCCCCTTTGTCCTCTCCCACTGTGTCTGTGACCCCTCCTCCCAAAGTATACAAACACAAGCACACACTCACCCACCTAACAGCCATCCACCTCACAACAGCATCCAGCTCATGCACCTGCACCCAAACACAGCAGACTGACACCTCCTACAAGCACTCCCTCTTCCTCCACTCCCCAACCTTCACCCTCTTCCCACCCCAATGTCCCTGAGAAGCTTTTCCTAGCCAACATTGACCTATTCCCTACCACTCCCCCCGTCCTTCACCTCGGGCCAGGGTGGCCAGAACCCAGCCCAGCACCTCAGCCACCAAGTCCATGTCCACTGTGGTTTCTGCAGGTGTGAGAGGATCTTAGGAGGCACCTGTCAGCCCAGCCAGTGTGCCAGTGTGTCACCAACACCTGACAAGACCAAGAAGGTTGCGCCACCTGGCAAGGGCAAGAAGGGGACAACATCCAGCAAGGAGAAGGAGCCACAACCAGCCAGCAAGGCCAAGTCAAAGACTCCAGCTGGCTTGAAGCAAGGAGGCACCACCATCTGCCAAGGGCAGGAAGGGGAACAGAAACCAGCCAGGGCACTTCAGCCGTCCGATGCTGCAGGTGAAGGCCTGGAGGTTACCTCCACAACCGCTAGCACCACCACCTGCACCGCAGCTAGCACCGCCACCTGCACCCCTACAAGCACCACCACCTGCACCACCACCTGCCCCACCGCAAGCAGCACCACGGCCAGCAGCAGCAGCCCTAGTGGGCAGCCATCCGAGGCTGCAGGGGAAGGGCTGGAGGCTCCCCCCACCACTGGCAGCACCGACACCTGCAGCGCGGCCAGCACCGCCACCTGCACCGCTGCAAGCACCGCCACCTGCACCGCTGCAAGTAGCACCACTGCCAGCAGCAGCAGCAGCCCCAGTGGGCAGCCTTCCAAGGCTGCAGGGGAAGGGCTGGAGCCTCCCCCCACCACTGGCAGCACCGATACCAGCACTGGCACTGCCACCACTGTACAGCCATCCCTGCCGGTGGATGGACTGTAGTCCTACCTCCATAGAGTGTCATGCATGCTGCCCACAGAAAATCGTGTGGGTCTGACACCCAGGTGAGTGACTGTGACCTTGCACTCCCCAAGATCTGCATCACAGGTCACAAAGCCCCGTCCAGAACCAGTGGAAGAGGGCATCCACTCACCCTATGCTTGGCAGGATGAAGCACACTAGGCACAAAGCCCCTTCCAGAACCAGTGGAAGAAGACAACCACTCACCCTATCCTTGGCAGGATGAAGCATGGGCACCAAGCCCCCTCCAGAACCAGTGGAAGAAGGCATCCACTCACCCTATCTTTGGCAGGATGAAGCACACTGGGCACAAAGCCCCCTCCAGAACCAGTGGAAGAAGGCATCCACTAGAGAGTCTTTCGCCATGCACTCCCCAGGACCAAGCAGTGGGCAGTCCACCCACTAGAGAGACTGTGGCTTTGCACTCCCCAGGACCAAGCAGTGAGCAAAGCACCCACTAGAGAGACTTTGGCCTTGCACTCCCCAGGACCAAGCAGTGGGCAAACCACCCACTTGAGAGACTGTGGCTTTGCACCCCCCTGGACCAAGCAGTGGACATGGAGCCCCCTCCAGGAGCAGCTGAGGTGCCCCCCCCTTCCCCATTCCCCTGAGGTGCCTGTGTGTTTTCGACCTGATGCCCCTGCAGTGTTCTCTCCGTATTGAGGCAGGAGTCGAGTGTGGGCTTGGCCTATGTGTTTTGGCCCAGTGGACCACAGCCATTTTGAGTGGGCCTTGTCCCGCCTCTTGTATATATTGTATATATTGTAAATACTGTTTTTGCTTTCTGCACATATTTCTAAGTTTGTCTAATATTACACTCATTTGACTCCATTCCTTTTGTCCTTGCATCATTCCTGAGGGTTACGGGGTGGATATGTAATGGTTTTTTATCTGTTTGTGTGTATGGTTTTGGGGGTGGGGGTGGGGGTGTTGCGTGTTGCGTGTGTGTGTCACTCTCTTTTTCCTCCCCCCCTCCCTTGTGTGCTAGGTGCCGTACTCACCGTGGTCGTCTTCGCCGGTGTTGGTGCTCCTGGTATATGAGCAGATACACCAGCATGGGGAAGACCTGAAGCTCGGGCTCCATGGCGTCCTGGTTCTTCCTTGAGTGTTTAGAGGTGAGTCGTTTCCCTTCAGAACACTGTTTCCGCCGTGCTTTTGATGGTGTTGGTACCGCCCCGGAAAAGCTGGCGGATAGGCCTCTTGTAATACAGTGGGTGGAACCTTGTCTTCCTCCTGTCTGTTGGTGGTTACCGCCGCGGTGTTTGTTGCTACCGCCGTGGTGGTCGAAGTGTTAAGGTGGCTGTATGTGTTGGCGGTTTCCGCCGTGGTCATGATTAAATTTTTTTACCACCAGCATGTTGGCGGTTTTACCGCCGCTTTAACACCGACCTCCAGGGCTGTATCGAGAGCCATAATATATAACACATAACATATATAACATAATATAAAACATAATATATAAAACATAATATATAAAACAGGAAATATAAAACAATTACAGAAAACAGAAAACATAACATGACATATAAAACATAACATATATAACATAGCATAAAAATAACATAACAAATATAAACATAACATATTGTATAAAACATAACATAACATATAAAAGCATATAAAACCTAACTTAACATATTAAACCTAACATATAAAACATAATGCATTTCATATAAAACATAACATAAAATAATGTATAAAACATAGCATATAAAAATAATGAAAAACTGAAAACAAAACATAACATATAAAACGTAAGATATAAAACATAACAGAAAACATACTATAACATATAAAACATACCATGTAAAAGTAAATATAAAACATATATAAAACAACTCATAACATAAAACTAACATAACATATAAACATTACACAACACAAAAATCATAACATATCAAGCATAACAAATAAAACATTACATAAAACGTAACATATTAAACATAACACATAACATATAAAAATAACATACAAAACATAACATATAAAACCTAACACATAACATAAAACATATTATGACATATAAAACATAAAATTAAACAAAAAAATAATATAAAATATAACATAACAATTACATATAAAACAGAACACATAAAATAGAACATAACACAATACATAAACCATAACATATAAAATATAACACAAAATATAAAACATACCATAACATATAAAACATAACACATAAAACACAACACAAAATGGAAAACATAACATATAGAACATCACATACAACATAATATAAAACACAACACATAATCTAACATGACATATGAAATAAAACATATAAAACATAATAGAAAATAGAAAAACATAACATATAAAACATACATTATTAAATTTAACATAAAACATATTAAATAGAACATCTTCAACATAGCATAAAACAGAAAATGTAATATAACATCTAAAACATATCATAAAACATATCAAACATAACAAGTGACATAACATTTCATATAAAATATAACATGTAACATATAGAACATAACACAAAACATACCATATAAAACATAACATATAAAGCATAACACAGAACATAAAACATAGCATAACATGTAAAACATAACATAAACATAGCATAAAACATTTCATATAAAACATAACATAAAACATAACAGAGAAAACATATAAAACATAGCATTAAAGAACATAACATAAAACATAACATGTAAAACATACCATATGAAATATAACATATAACACCTAAAGCATAACATATATAAAATAACAGACACAGAATACATACAACACATATAAAGCATATCATCAAAATAACATTTAAAACAGGACTTAATTTATGAAACATTACATAACATATAAAACGTAACATATAACAAATAATATATAACAGCATATAAAACACAACATAACATATAAAACATAGCATATAAAACATAACACAAAACATATAAAAATAACAGAAAACATAACATAACATAAAACATAACATAAAACTTAACATAAAACTTAACATAAACCATAACACATAACATAAAACATAACAAAAGATAATATATGGCATCAAGGCATCGAAGTTCAGTTTTTACTAGGGGTAAACGAATGACAAGTTTTAGATCTGAGGGAGGTGAACTCTTTCATTGAAATCGAGGCGATATTTGAATCTCATAAATAATAATAGCTTTATTTATTGGGTGCAATAACTTGTGCCTACTCTGAAGTTTTGGGAATAACATGCAGATTTTGCTGCTTAGCACACCACACACTGCATGTTATGGTAAATACTGTACACTTTTTCCCACACAGTGATTAATGGCTCCATTAGTTACCACCAGCGTAGAATTCCGACACAACCTAAAGCTTATGAAGGGGTCTGAAAACACGGGCCACTTATATTCACAAGCTCACTAGAGAAGCATTGATGATGCAGGTGATATCTTCAGCTGTGGCTACAAGGATTGGTTTTATGAGCTGGGCAGCCCATGCTAGCATTGATCCAAATAGTCTCATATCTGATATTTTCCCAGTAAAGCCTTCGTTTGAGACTGGTTTGAGACGCAAGCACCTCATCAGTGTAGTAATGGGAACATTTGAAGATGCTTTGTAATATCTTGAATTCTCTGAAAAATTCTGAAAAATTAAAACCCAGAGGGTTTAAATTGTTTTTTCAGAAAGCAGAGAATAAATTGATGTTGAAATATCTTTTGATCAAGAACACCCTCCATATCCATTTACATGCAAGGCAACTAGATAGGGCCGCACCCTCTAGATGTCTATTCTCCTATAAAAGAGAAGGACATTGAATTGCAAAGCACTCTGCTATTAAAACAAATAGGAGTTGGAACAACGCATGCTGGAACCACGCATGCCTATACAACGCGGTCGGAACAACAACCGCGTTGTTACCACAAATGCCTTTACCAAAAATGCCTTAAATTTTTTTTCCCGTTGTAAAGCCATTCCTGGTAAAGGCATACGTGAACGACATGCGTAGTTCCAGCATGCAACTCCCCCACCCCTATAACAATCGTTCCCCCAACCCCCCACCCCACCCCTAGAAAGAATTCTACCACAACCACAACCCCCACCCCTAAAACCTAAACCACCCCCTGCCTCTAAAACTACTGCAATCCATACCCCCTAAAACCTAAACTACCCGACCCCCCAACCCCACCCCTAAAACAAAAAATACCCTGACTCCCCATCCCACCCCTAAAACTACTGCGCTCCCCAACCCCCTAAAACCTAAACTACCCCGACCCCCCACCCCACCCCTAAAAACAAAAAATACCTCGATCCCCCCACTCTGCCCCTAAAACTATTGCGACCCCCCACCCTCTAAAACCTAAACTACCCCGACCCCCACCCTGCCCCCAAAAAACTAAAAATACCCTGACTCCCCACCCCTAAAACTACTGTGACCCCCACCCCCCTAAAACCTACACTACCCTGACCCCCCACCCCACCCATAAAAAAAAATAAAAAAATGAACCCCCACTCTGCCCCTAAAACTACTGCGACCCCCCACCCTCTAAAACCTAAACTTCCCGACCCCCCACCCTACCCCTAAAATCTAAAAATATCCTGAGCCCCACCCTGCCCCTAAACCTAAACTACCCCAAACCCCCACCCCAAAACTGAAAATACCCTGACCTCCACCCCGCCCCTAAAACTATAGCGACCCCCCACCCCGCCCCTAAAACCTAACAATGCCCGCACCCTGCCGCTAAAATGGCCCCAGCCCCACTTACCTGATCGCGTCCTCCGACAAAGCCGACTCCCTTCTTCTGTGCCTTAACCATGCATTTGCGTGGTTCAGCACATGCGTGGTTAAGGCACATAACAAATAAGTTGTGGTTAATGAAAGCGTTGTTCTGAATTTGTTCACGACTTTGTTGTTCGGGAGTCGTGCTTGGGGATGTTTCCCTATTAAAACATCTCCTCACTACCCCTAACAGCAGATTACAGGAATCAAAGCCCTCTCTAGATTTGACGAGGCCCCCTCACAACTGTAGATGTCTACTACAGACTTTCCATTTTGGAGCTGATAGTTCCAGATATATTCCAGGAAACCTTCCTCACCACACCTATCTAACCCTCCCCATTTATGCTAACAAACATGTTAGGAAAATACACTACCCAACATAGCCCACTGGCATTTCCTCCTGTCAGCCTCAACTTTTTCCAAAGTGAGCATTTATAAGACAAATGGAGTGCTAACTAGAAATAGCACCTAAGCCGTTGCCATCCAGAGAGGTGCAGAGCTGATCTCATACCATTTGGGTATCGGCAGTCAGTCCGGAGCCCACAAGGTCAGACTCTGGGCGTGATTTTGATGAAGAGGGTTGCTCCATCACAAACATGATGGATATCTCATCCGCCATATTAGGATTCCCACAGGCTATAATGGGATTGTAATACGGCGGGCCGGATATTCATCACGTTTATGACGGAGTAACCCCCTTCGCCTAACTGTAATTCAGGTCCTCTGTCACTAAGAGCCAAGAGATTCCTGAATGTTGTATGAATCCTTAGATGTCTACCTATGATTGTCTATATAGGAATGACTAGGTCTCACCATGAAGACAATTTATTGTTAGAACTCTCTGTGGGGCATGTCAGATCTCTAGTGATATGTTTATTGAACGGATGGGGCTTGTGGGATAAAATAAAGGTTTGGCACTAATAGACACACACAACCAAAAGACTCCTAAACCCATGGCCGGCCTGGCCGTACTAGGCATCGGACGTTTACCTGGAGGCTGGAAGGGTGGGGTCTGCTCTTGTTACTGTGGGCCGGTTTTGTAGCAGTGCAGCAGTTTTAAAAGCACTGAAGAGTTGAATATGCAATCCTTTTCAAGCAACAATAAAAGTGCCAAGATAACTCTGATGATTAATGTGCCTGTTGGAGCAATATCGAGATTTGTCTAGTGGCAGCTTTGACTCATCTACGTTAGTGCAGAGGGTTACAGTATTTTATACACACAGCTCAATGCAATGCTGCTTTTTAACAGAGATCCTTTTGTTACTGTGCAGGTTAAAAGTTACAATCATAATCTAGCTCAATGAGCTATAAACTGCCATCAGAGCTGCATGCAAACTGTATGGCACAGGTTAGAAAGTTATGTTTTTTCCCAGTCTTTGATTATCCCAATTTTTCTAAAAATGGTTTGTTTGGGTAGAAATAAGTTGTTCTTAGTAAAGTCAACCCTAACCACTATGTTATATTCTGAACCCTGCATTTATGCTTCACCAGACCAAGCACTCTTAAAAAATGCCACCAGTATAGGTGACGTGTATCTAACACCTTCGAGTCCCTTTTTTCTTATAAAATATTTTCTTTACACTGATTTACACTCATGTGATTCACTGTCTCTGTATGAATGTGTGATGCGAAGTGCTCTAACATCGTACGCTGGAGAAAGAGATGCTATAAAACAAATAAAATATATGAGAGAGAGGGGCCATGGAGAGATGAGTGGCACTGTTGGAGGGTGCTAATGAGGGAATAATTGAAGAGACCCAATAAAGTTTGCCTTATCCTGGTGCTCTGTAAGGTCATCATTTACTATGATTAAAAAACAAATACAATTAAAGTATAATGAAAAATGTGTTGTAGAATTTCCCATTTTTGTAATTTTTCTAAATTTTCTTTTCTCCAAGCCCCATTGTGGTGGTCAGGCTCGCTCGCTATGTACCCTGCTGGGAGGGGTCTGGCAAAATTTGCCAGGGATACTTTGAGTTCCCAGTCCGGTCCACCTAAACCATCAGACCCACCCCAACTGCTGCTCCCTGTATTCCTGCTATATTAAATGTATTCCTTGAAGGCCCTTTCTGTCTACTCTCAGGAATATCAAGGATTGTTCTGAGCACAGAACGACATGCCTAGCCCCTCAGACTCAGACATTCACTGTGGGGAGAAAGACCACAGAGTTGCCAAAAATGACTGCAGCCATAAAACTCCATTACAACTTTAAAGTTCTGCCCTTTCCTAGGTTTATCCAGGCGAGTGGATGCCAGGCTCTCCTGCCATCAACTACTTCATTGAGCACTACAAGTCCTTGGAAATGACCCAGAATAAACTGCATCGCCAGCAGGTGACATGTAACTCTGCCAACAAGGTAAATACAGAGTCCTAAAAGTTTGTATTTGAAAAAACATTTTCCAAGATGAAAGTGCATCATGGTGTTACATAAAGATGAATTTAATTTAAATTTTTGGCTTTAGAATTAACTCCCCTATCATTAAATGTCAAGCTAAAAGTCGCACGCACACTTCCTAGTGTCAGTTTGCCTGTGGACTGCATGAGTACAGACAGTGGCTGTTGCTTCTGAGCAGAGGGGTGGGGTCAACAGCGTGTCCCCAGGCGGGGTGGCACAGAGGACTTTTTCGTTAGAACATGGCAGAGGGCCCTTGTCTGGCAATAGCTGCATAGCCAGACCCATCTACATTTGAGTACTAACTATGATGGTGATTGCACAATGTTTGCTTTTATTCTCTTTGCGCCCACCTGCCTACTTTGTTTGGTTTCTGTTTACTTATTGTTCTTTTCATTCAGTTTACTTGATTCTGTTTTGTTGTTCTGAAATATGCAATAAAAAGATTTTTTTTAAACCCAAACACATCTGCACACAATGAAAAGGATGCAATGTCAGCAATCATTGAGCTAAAAGTTTAGAAATTGTATGTTTAACTTTCTAATACACTTTGTGAAGCATTCATAGTAATCTCCCTCTTTCTTTCAGAAGTACCTTAAAATCTAGGCAGAAAGTGCAGTAAAAAGCTGCTGTGGATGCTGTTAGGTAGCTGTATCCTTAAGAAGTCTCATCAACAAAGGGTAGTTAATGCTGACACTGAAATTGTCAACATGAAAATAATGAAAATAAAAGGAAACTACACAGAGCGAGGTGTGAGAAACATGAGAAACATGCTAGTGTGTCTTAAAGTAAAGGAGGGATCCTCAGTTTAAATGGCTGTATCTCTGCTCTCGTAGGACACTGTGAGATCTTGGACCTGATTTAGCATTTGGAAGACAGAGTTCTGTATCATAAATGTTTAAACTCTTGAAGAAAAAACTATAAAAAGCCAACAGCCAGGAAAAAATTTGACATTCAATAGAACATGTGAATTAAGATAAAAGGTGACACCTCCTAAAAACACTAATTGATTTTGGAAACATAAAGCTTTACATTGCTGAGTAGATGTAAAGATCCTCATAGGAGCCCAAGAGAGTGTGAGTCATTTCAAGCAAATTGATACAATAGGTAGAGACAAAAGACGCTTGATGATGCAACCAGATCAGTACCACAGGAGGGTTATTGTAGTATTAACTAGATTATGGAGTGTCTAGAGATAGACGAAGGAATCATGAACCAGAAGCCAAATAGTTCTCCAACCCTATAGTGTGTCCCAATGTATAGAGCACAGTGCAAGGTACTGGTGTTGTAAATTATTTAACCGAGCTTCCCTGGACCACCTTGAGGCAATTGACGAGTCCAACCGCTGACATCTCCCTTGTGTAAGATATGCAAATGTAGAAAATGCCCAGGGTACATTGCATTCATAGAGATAAAGTCAGCCTTTCACCTCGTCAGCAGGCTCAACCTGCACCTTGCTCTAATTCAGGTAGGCATCAGGAGGTTGTTATTAACCACAGTAAAGGACACGCCTCCTGCAATAACCACCCAAGTAAGCTGTGGTCTGCTCGTAGAGTGTAGCATCAGCTTCCCAGTGTACCATCAGGTGTGCACCAGGCCTGAGACATACCACTCTATCATTCAATCTATGTCTAAGTCATCCTGATGATGTTGGTCTACTAGTCAAACTTCAACCTTCTGTATACTTTGTTGTCACGCCTTTTCATGTAGACTTGGGCAACTTTCAAATGCTAATGTTTCTTTCTCTAACTCACAAACCCACCTGTTATTTAATATCTTCAACTGGAGTACTTGCTACAAATAGGAATCCAAAACAATGCATTTACTGGATAGAGTGTTGGGTGATTACTCAAGTACCCACTACACGGTTGTTGGAGGTGATTTTATTATCACATTTGAGCCAAATAGTTTAAATTGTGAATTATCTAGACATGAGAATTAAACTTGAGGTGTCCTGGACCCTTTTTGTCCTACCAGGAGCCCCTCTTTAGAGAAGCACTCCAGGTTGTGGACATTACTCGAACGCATGGAATTCAGGCATGCAATGGGTGATCCTCTTCAGACAAACTGCTTGCACTGACATTCAGGTGAAGCGCATACCATAGTACAATTGATTTTATTTTTCTGGACACAAGGCAGTGGAGTAAGCTAGATGATATGGTTGTAGAAGAACGAGAGGAGAGCGACCATGATCCTTTGTCATTAAAGTTAAGAGAATCAATGACTGTCCCATGCCGGAGTAAGTGAGTGCTCTATATTCAATCTTAGTTACCCATATGTATAACACGACCGTCAATTGGTGGAAAAACAACCTTATCCTAGCTGAGCACTATTTGGTATTTTGTAATCTGAGGGACCTCTTTACCAAAGAGTCTTAGGGGACACCCAAAACTATCGCCCACTGAGGGATGGTTTCATAGCTCATGTAAAACGACAAAGGGAGATCTCCTAAAAGCTATGGGGGGGCACACAGGTTATCAAGAAACAAATGTCCACCTACCGGCATAGCCTGATGTAGAAAAATAGCTTTTGGCCTGTTTGTCAGTGTATTTGACTGTGTCTACTGGGATCCTGCTCATCAGGACCCCAGTAATTATGATAGCTCCCTTAAATTATGGTTGTTGCATACAGGTATCCCAGTATTTCATCCACAATTGGCATACTGGTGCCCCCTTATAAGTCCCTAGTACATGGTACCTAGTTACCAAGGGCATTGGGTTTCCAGGGGATCCCTATGGGCTGCAGCATAGCTTTTGCCACCCATAGGAAGCCCATGCAAATGCTTCTAATAGACTGTGATTGCATAACTGTGATTTACTCCTGCTTTACTGGGCTCTGGGGGGGTTCTGTTACTTACCTTTGGTGTTTTTTTAATACTTCCATCGCTCCTCTACACACTACACTTACCTAGGTGGGAAACCAGGTAAGGCAGGGCCCCAGTGCTCATAAGTGTGTGCCCTGTATGTGTTCCCTGTGTGATGCCTAACTGTCTCACTGAGGCTCTGCTAACCAGAACCTCAGTGGTTATGCTCTCTCTGCTTTCCAAATTTGAAACTTACAGGCTAGTGACTACATTTACCAATTCACATTGGCATACTGGAACACCCATATAATTCCCTTGTATATGGTACTGAGGTACCCAGGGTATTGGGGTTCCAGGAGATCCCTATGGGCTGCAGCATTTCTTTTGCCACCCATAGGGAGCTCTGACAATTCTTACACAGGCCTGCCACTGCAGCCTGCATGAAAGAACGTCCACGTTATTTCACAGCCATTTACCACTACACATAAGTAACTTAGAAGTCACCAATCTGTCTAACCTTCACCTGGTGAAGGTTTGGTGCAAAGTTACTTAGTGTGTGGGCACCCTGGCATTAGCCAAGGTGCCCCCTGTAGGAGGCTGGACTGGCTTGTAGTGAGTACCAAGGAGTACTTGCACCTTGCACCAGGCCCAGTTATCCCTTATTAGTGTATAGGGTGTCTAGCAGCTTAGGCTGATAGATAATGGTAGCTTAGCAAAGCAGCTCAGGCTGAACTAGGAGACGTGTGAAGCTACTACAGTACCACTTAGTGTCATATGCACAATATCATAAGAAAACACAATACACAGTTATACTAAAAATAAAGGTACTTTATTTTTATGACAATATGCCAAAGTATCTTAGAGTGTACCCTCAGTGAGAGGATAGGAAATATACACAAGATATATATACACAATAGCAAAAATATGCAGTATAGTCTTAGAAAACAGTGCAAACAATGTATAGTTACAATAGGATGCAATGGGGAAACATAGGGATAGGGGCAACACCAACCATATACTCTAGAAGTGGAATGCGAACCACGAATGGACCCCAAACCTATGTGACCTTGTAGAGGGTCGCTGGGACTATTAGAAAATAGTGAGAGTTAGAAAAATAACCCTCCCCAAGACCCTGAAAAGTGAGTGCAAAGTGCACTAAAGTTCCCCTAAGGACAAAATAGTCGTGTTAGAGGGAGAATGCAAGGAAAACACAAATCAGCAATGCAACAACGATGGATTCCTGTCTGAGGGTACCTGTGGAACAAGGGGACCAAGTCCAAAAGTCACAAGCAGCTCGTAGCTGGGCAGATGCCCAAGAAATGCCAGCGGTTGGTGCAAAGAAGCTCTTACTAGGCTGAAGAACTGTGAATACTGCAGGAACGACAAGGGCTAGAGACTTCCCCTTTGGAGGATGGATCCCCCACGCCTTGGAGAGTCGTGCAGAAGTGTTTTCCCGCCGGATGGACGCCAACAAGCCTTGCTACACGCAAATCGTGCGTTTGGCGTTTTTGGACGCTGCTGGGGCCCAGGAGGGACCAGGAGGTCGCAAATTGGACCTGCAGAGAGAGGGGACGTCGAGCAAGACAAAGAGCCTTCACTGAAGTAGGTAGCTCCCGGAGAAGTGCCAGAAACAGGCACTACGAGGATGCGTGAAACGGTGCTCGCCGAAGTTGCACAAAGGAGTCCCACGTCGCCGGAGACCAACTTAGAAAGTCGTGCAATGCAGGTTAGAGTGCCGTGGACCCAGGCTTGGCTGTGCACACAGGATTTCCGCCGGAAGTGCACAGGGGCCGGAGAAGCTTGCAAAGTCGCGGTTCCCAGCAATGCAGCCCAGCGAGGTGAGGCAAGGACTTACCTCCACCAAACTTGGGCTGAAGAGTCACTGGACTGTGGGGGTCACTTGGACGGTGTCGCTGGATTCGAGGGACCTCGCTCGTCGTGCTGAGAGGAGACCCAAGGGACCGGTAATGCAGCTTTTTGGTGCCTGCGGTTGCAGGGGGAAGATTCCGTCGACCCACGGGAGATTTCTTCGGAGCTTCTGGTGCAGAGAGGAGGCAGACTACCCCCACAGCATGCACAAGCAGGAAAACAGTCGAGAAGGCGGCAGGATCAGCGTTACAGAGTTGCAGTAGTCGTCTTTGCTACTATGTTGCAGGTTTGCAGGCTTCCAGCGCGGTCAGCGGTCGATTCCTTATCAGAAGGTGAAGAGGGAGATGCAGAGGAACTCGGCTGAGCTCATGCATTCGTTATCTAAAGTTTCCCCAGAGACAGAGACCCTAAATAGCCAGAAAAGAGGGTTTGGCTACCTAGGAGAGAGGAAAGGCTACTAACACCTGAAGGAGCCTATCACAAGGAGTCTCTGACGTCACCTGGTGGCACTGGCCACTCAGAGCAGTCCAGTGTGCCAGCAGCACCTCTGTTTCCAAGATGGCAGAGGTCTGGAGCACACTGGAGGAGCTCTGGACACCTCCCAGGGGAGGTGCAGGTCAGGGGAGTGGTCACTCCCCTTTCCTTTGTCCAGTTTCGCGCCAGAGCAGGGGCTAAGGGGTCCCTGAACCGGTGTAGACTGGCTTATGCAGAATTGGGCACCTCTGTGCCCAACAAAGCATTTCCAGAGGCTGGGGGAGGCTACTCCTCCCCTGCCTTCACACCATTTTCCAAAGGGAGAGGGTGTCACACCCTCTCTCAGAGGAAGTTCTTTGTTCTGCCATCCTGGGCCAGGCCTGGCTGGACCCCAGGAGGGCAGATGCCTGTCTGAGGGGTTGGCAGCAGCAGCAGCTGCAGAGAAACCCCAGGAAGGGCAGTCTGGCAGTACCAGGGTCTGTGCTACAGACCACTGGGATCATGGAATTGTACCAACAATGCCAGGATGGCATAGAGGGGGCAATTCCATGATCATAGACATGTTACATGGCCATATTCGGAGTTACCATGGTGAAGCTACATATAGGTAGTGACCTATATGTAGTGCACGCGTGTAATGGTGTCCCCGCACTCACAAAGTTCAGTGAATTGGCTCTGAACAATGTGGGGGCACCTTGGCTAGTGCCAGGGTGCCCTCACACTAAGTAACTTTGCACCTAACCTTTACCAGGTAAAGGTTAGACATATAGGTGACTTATAAGTTACTTAAGTGCAGTGTAAAATGGCTGTGAAATAACGTGGACGTTATTTCACTCAGGCTGCAGTGGCAGGCCTGTGTAAGAATTGTCAGAGCTCCCTATGGGTGGCAAAAGAAATGCTGCAGCCCATAGGGATCTCCTGGAACCCCAATACCCTGGGTACCTCAGTACCATATACTAGGGGATTATAAGGGTGTTCCAGTAAGCCAATGTAAATTGGTAAAAATGGTCACTAGGCTGTCAGTGACAATTTGGAAAGAAATGAGAGAGCATAACCACTGAGGTTCTGATTAGCAGAGCCTCAGTGAGACAGTTAGTCACTACACAGGTAACACATACAGGCACACTTATGAGCACTGGGGCCCTGGGTTACCAGGGTCCCAGTGACACATACAACTAAAACAACATATATACAGTGAAAAATGGGGGTAACATGCCAGGCAAGATGGTACTTTCCTACACAACCCCCCCCCAAACGAAGGACAATAAGACTAGCCATTACCTGATGAGTCTTCATTGTCTAAGTGGAAATATCTGGAGAGTCCATCTGCATTGGAGTGGCTACTCCCAGGTCTATGTTCCACTGTATAGTCCATTCCCTGTAGGGATATGGACCACCTCAACAATTTAGGATTTTCACCTTTCATTTGTTTTAGCCAAAGTAGAGGTTTGTGGTCTGTCTGAACAATGAAGTGAGTGCCAAACAGGTATGGCCTCAACTTCTTCAGAGCCCAGACCACAGCAAAGGCCTCCCTCTCAATGGCAGACCAACGCTTTTCTCTAGGGGTCAACCTTCTACTAATAAAAGCAACAGGTTGATCCTGGCCCTCAGAATTAAGTTGTGATAGGACTGCCCCTACTCCTAATTCAGATGCATCAGTTTGGACATAGAATTTTTTAGAGTAACAAGGGCTTTTCAGGACAGCTGCAGAGCACATGGCCTGCTTCAGCTCCTCAAAAGCTTTCTGACAGTTTGCTGTCCATAATACCTTTTTAGGCATTTTCTTGGATGTGAGGTCATTAAGAGGGGCTGCAATGGAGCCATAGTTCTTAATGAACCTCCTGTAATACCCAGTGAGGCCTAGGAAGGCTCTCACCTGAGTCTGAGTGGTAGGGGGAATCCAATAAATAATAGTTTGGATTTTCCCCTGAAGTGGTGCAATCTGTTCCCCACCAACAAGGTGTCCCAGATAAACCACCTTACCCTGCCCTATCTGGCACTTTGAAGCCTTGATAGTGAGGCCTGCCTTTTGCA
Source organism: Pleurodeles waltl (assembly GCF_031143425.1). NCBI lineage: Eukaryota > Metazoa > Chordata > Amphibia > Caudata > Salamandridae > Pleurodeles > Pleurodeles waltl. The sequence continues at coordinate 1,198,495,683 of NC_090439.1, forward strand.
GGGCCTCCAAAACTTTCCAAAGGTGGACCAGGTGATCATCCCAGCTGGAGCTAAAGACAGCTATATCATCCAAATATGCTGCACTGAAAGCTTCCAGCCCTTGCAGGACTGTGTTCACCAACCTCTGAAAAGTGGCAGGTGCATTTTTCAAACCAAAAGGCATTACAGTAAACTGGTAATGTCCTCCAATGGTAGAAAATGCAGTCTTAGGTTTAGCATCTTCTGACATTTTGATCTGCCAATACCCTGCAGTCAAATCAAAAGTGCTTAGATACTTGGCAGATGCCAGTGTATCTATTAGCTCATCTGCCCTGGGTATAGGGTGAGCATCTGTTTTGGTTACCAAGTTGAGACCTCTATAGTCTACACAAAACCTCATTTCCTTCTTTCCATCTTTAGAATTGGGTTTTGGTACCAGTACCACAGGAGAAGCCCATGGACTGTCAGAGTGCTCAACCACTCCTAGTTCCAACATCTTCTGAACTTCTTGCTTTATGCAGTCCCTGACATGGTCAGGCTGCCTTTAGATCTTACTTTTGACAGGTAAACTGTCTCCAGTATCTATAGTGTGCTCACACCAAGAAGTGGTGCCTGGCACAATGGAGAAGAGTTCTGAAAATTGTCCTAGGAGATTTATGCAATTATCTTTCTGCTCAGCAGTAAGACAATCAGCCAAAACTACACCTTCCACAAGAGCATCTTGTTCTGTGGAAGAGAAGAGATCAGGTAGAGGATCACTGTCTTCCTCCTGTCCCTCATCTGTTGCCATGAGCAGGGTGAGATCAGCCCTGTCATAGTAGGGTTTCAGGCGGTTGACATGGAGCACCCTAAGGGGACTCCTGGCAGTGCCTAAGTCAACCAAGTAGGTGACTTCACCCTTCTTTTCAACAATTGTGTGTGGACCACTCCATTTATCTTGGAGTGCTCTTGGGGCCACAGGCTCCAAGACCCACACTTTCTGCCCTGGTTGGTACTGAACCAAAACAGCCTTCTGATCATGCCATTGCTTCTGGAGCTCTTGGCTGGCCTGAAGGTTTTTACTGGCCTTTTTCATGTACTCAGCCATCCTTGATCTGAGGCCAAGTACATAGTCCACAATATCCTGCTTAGGAGCTTTTAAAGGTTGTTCCCAACCCTCCTTTACAAGTGTGAGTGGACCCCTAACAGGGTGTCCAAAAAGAAGTTCAAAGGGGCTGAAGCCCACTCCTTTCTGGGGTACCTCCCTGTAGGCAAAAAGGAGGCATGGTAGAAGGATATCCCATCTCCTGCGGAGTTTTTCAGGGAGTCCCATAATCATGCCTTTGAGAGTTTTATTAAATCTCTCCACCAGTCCATTTGTTTGTGGATGATAGGGTGTTGTGAACTTGTAAGTTACACCACACTCCTTCCACATGGCCTTTAAGTATGCAGACATGAAATTGCTTCCTCTGTCTGATACTACTTCCTTTGGGAAGCCCACCCTGGAAAATATTCCCAGGAGGGCCTTTGCCACTGCAGGAGCTGTAGTGGTCCTTAAAGGAATAGCTTCAGGATATCTTGTGGCATGGTCCACTACCACCAAGATAAATCTATTGCCTGAAGCAGTAGGAGGGTCAAGGGGGCCAACTATGTCAACCCCTACCCTTTCAAAGGGAACCCCAACCACAGGCAGTGGGATAAGGGGTGCCTTTGGAGTGCCACCTGTCTTGCCACTGGCTTGACAGGTTTCACAGGACTTACAAAATTCTTTTGTGTCCTCAGACATCCTAGGCCAATGAAACAGTGGAACCAATCTGTCCCAAGTTTTCATTTGACCCAGGTGCCTAGCTAAGGGAATGTCATGTGCCAGTGTTAGGAGGAACTTTCTGTACTCCTGAGGAATCACTAATCTCCTGGCAGCTCCAGGTTTAGGATCCCTATTCTCAGTGTACAAGAGGTTGTCCTCCCAGTAAACTCTGTGTGAGTCACTGACATCCCCATTAGCCTGTTTGACAGCTTGCTGTCTGAGACCCTCTAATGTGGGACAGGTTTGCTGTGCCACACTCAGCTCCTCTCTGGCAGGCCCCCCTTCACCCAAAAGCTCAGCAGTGTCTGCTTCCAGCTCCTCTGGTGTAGGTTCTGCACAGGGAGGGAATTCTTCTTCCTCAGAAGTAGAATCCACTGTAGAGGGAGGGATAGTAGGAAGTGGTTTGCTTCTACTAGCCCTAGCTTTAGGGAGCACTTGGTCCATTGTTCCAGGATCCAAGCTTCCCTGTCCTTTTTGCTTTTTGGCCTGAGCCCTTGTCAAAGCAAAAATATGCCCTGGGATGCCCAGCATTGCTGCATGGGCCTCCAACTCCACATCTGACCAAGCTGATGTCTCCAAATCGTTCCCTAATAGACAGTCTACAGGTAAATCTGAAGCTACCACAACTTTCTTTGGACCAGATACCCCCCCCCAGTTGAGATTTACAACAGCCATGGGGTGGCTTTGTGTTATGTTGTGAGCATCGGTTACTTGGTACTGGTGTCCAAGTATGTGTTGTTCAGGGTGCACCAGTTTCTCAATCACCATTGTGACACTGGCACCTGTGTCCCTGTAGGCCTGGACCTCAACACCATTTATTAGGGTTAGTTGCTTGTACTTCTCCAAGTTATGGGGGCAAGCAACCAAAGTGGCTAAGTCAATAGCCCCTTCAGAGACTAAAGTAGCCTCTGTGGTCTCCCTAATCAGACCAACCCCAACTAAATTACCAAAAGTGAGCCCAGCTACTCCCTTGGATTGGCTATTAGTAGGTTTGCTCCCACCACCACTGCTATTAGTAGGGACACTAGGTGTAGCAGTAGGGGTTGTAGTGGTAGGAGCTGTGGTGCCTTTCTTTGGACAACTGGGATCTGTTGTCCAATGGCCTTTTATTTTACATAAATAGCACCATGGTTTCTTTTCCTTGTTCTGATTAAAGGAGGATTTGGGCCCAGCACCCCCACCAGAGTGTTTTTGTGGGCCTGATGAAGACTCATTTTTAGATTTGTCCCCACCCTTGTCAGAAGACTTACCATCCTTCTTTTTGTTGCCATCTTTGTCACCCCCTGTATGAACTTTTCTGTTCACTCTTGTTCTGACCCATTTGTCTGCCTTCTTTCCCAATTCTTGGGGAGAGGTCAGATCAGAGTCCACCAAGTACTGGTGCAACAAATCAGACACACAATTATTAAGAATATGCTCTCTCAGGATCAAGTTATACAGTCTGTCATAATCAGTAACTTTACTGCCATGTAACCACCCCTCCAAGGCCTTCACTGCCTGGTCAATGAAATCAACCCAGTCTTGTGAAGACTCCTTTTTGGTATCTCTGAACTTTATCCTGTACTGTTCAGTGGTTAAGCCATAACCATCCAGGAGTGCATTCTTAAGAACTTGGAAATTGTTAGCATCATTTTCTTTTACAGTAAGGAGCCTATCCCTACCTTTTCCAGTAAATGATAGCCATAGGATAGCAACCCACTGCTTTTGAGGGACATCCTGTACAGCACAGGCCCTCTCAAGTGCAGCAAACCACTTGTTAATGTCATCCCCCTCCTTGTAAGGGGGAACTATCTTATGCAGATTCCTGGAATCATGCTCTTTTGCAGGATGACTATGGGGAATACTGCTGCTGCCACCATGGGTATCTAAACCCATTTTCTGTCTTTCCCTCTCTATTTCTAAAGACTGTCTATCCAAATCCAGCTGTTGCTTCTTGAGCTTCAGTCTGGTTTGCTCCACTCTCAATCTATTGAGCTCCCTTTCCAACAATCTGTCATCAGGGTGGGTGGGAGGGACATTTCTAGATAGAGAGGTATGATGGGAATGAACAGAAGGAGACCTGTCCCTTACAGAGGGCACCCTAACAGCTTGGCTACCAGTATAATGTGAGAGCACATCATCAGTATGATGTGATTCAACCTCTGTACCAACTATGCTAGACTGTCTAGTAATGGGCAGGCTGAGAAGTTTCTTTCCTGAACCTTTTCCTGGGGGAGTCCCTGGATCAGATTGAGAACCATTAGCTACTTTTTCTACAGATTGGGCACTTATGGCCTTATCCTGTACTCTAAGCATATTAATTAACAGTTCTAAGGAAGGATTCTTCCCTACACTCAAACCTCTCTCTATGCAGAGACTCCTTGCTCCTTTCCAGCTAAGGTGATCATATGCAAGTTTGGACAGTTCAACTTTTTGGCCTGTGCCAGACATTTTTAGAGAGAGTTAAAGTGATAGACAAAGAGAAAAAAGTTTTCAGAACTTTTTGGAAAGACAGAAAAAAAACGTTTTAAACTTTTAAGAACTTTTTGAAAGTTTAGTAGTACTTTTCAGCACTTAGAAAAGAGTGAAAAGAGGAAATGCAAAACTTTTTGGCTATGTGTATATACACTGACCTTGTTTTGTATATTTTTCTCTTATGAAAAGTACAATGACAAGAGTGGTAAGTAGTCTCAAGCACTTATCCCACCACTGCACAACCAATGTAGGAGGCTGGACTGGCTTGTAGTGAGTACCAAGGAGTACTTGCACCTTGCACCAGGCCCAGTTATCCCTTATTAGTGTATAGGGTGTCTAGCAGCTTAGGCTGATAGATAATGGTAGCTTAGCAAAGCAGCTCAGGCTGAACTAGGAGACGTGTGAAGCTACTACAGTACCACTTAGTGTCATATGCACAATATCATAAGAAAACACAATACACAGTTATACTAAAAATAAAGGTACTTTATTTTTATGACAATATGCCAAAGTATCTTAGAGTGTACCCTCAGTGAGAGGATAGGAAATATACACAAGATATATATACACAATAGCAAAAATATGCAGTATAGTCTTAGAAAACAGTGCAAACAATGTATAGTTACAATAGGATGCAATGGGGAAACATAGGGATAGGGGCAACACCAACCATATACTCTAGAAGTGGAATGCGAACCACGAATGGACCCCAAACCTATGTGACCTTGTAGAGGGTCGCTGGGACTATTAGAAAATAGTGAGAGTTAGAAAAATAACCCTCCCCAAGACCCTGAAAAGTGAGTGCAAAGTGCACTAAAGTTCCCCTAAGGACAAAATAGTCGTGTTAGAGGGAGAATGCAAGGAAAACACAAATCAGCAATGCAACAACGATGGATTCCTGTCTGAGGGTACCTGTGGAACAAGGGGACCAAGTCCAAAAGTCACAAGCAGCTCGTAGCTGGGCAGATGCCCAAGAAATGCCAGCGGTTGGTGCAAAGAAGCTCTTACTAGGCTGAAGAACTGTGAATACTGCAGGAACGACAAGGGCTAGAGACTTCCCCTTTGGAGGATGGATCCCCCACGCCTTGGAGAGTCGTGCAGAAGTGTTTTCCTGCCGGATGGACGCCAACAAGCCTTGCTACACGCAAATCGTGCGTTTGGCGTTTTTGGACGCTGCTGGGGCCCAGGAGGGACCAGGAGGTCGCAAATTGGACCTGCAGAGAGAGGGGACGTCGAGCAAGACAAAGAGCCCTCACTGAAGCAGGTAGCACCCGGAGAAGTGCCAGAAACAGGCACTACGAGGATGCGTGAAACGGTGCTCGCCGAAGTTGCACAAAGGAGTCCCACGTCGCCGGAGACCAACTTAGAAAGTCGTGCAATGCAGGTTAGAGTGCCGTGGACCCAGGCTTGGCTGTGCACACAGGATTTCCGCCGGAAGTGCACAGGGGCCGGAGAAGCTTGCAAAGTCGCGGTTCCCAGCAATGCAGCCCAGCGAGGTGAGGCAAGGACTTACCTCCACCAAACTTGGGCTGAAGAGTCACTGGACTGTGAAGGTCACTTGGACGGTGTCGCTGGATTCGAGGGACCTCGCTCGTCGTGCTGAGAGGAGACCCAAGGGACCGGTAATGCAGCTTTTTGGTGCCTGCGGTTGCAGGGGGAAGATTCCGTCGACCCACGGGAGATTTCTTCGGAGCTTCTGGTGCAGAGAGGAGGCAGACTACCCCCACAGCATGCACAAGCAGGAAAACAGTCGAGAAGGCGGCAGGATCAGCGTTACAGAGTTGCAGTAGTCGTCTTTGCTACTATGTTGCAGGTTTGCAGGCTTCCAGCGCGGTCAGCGGTCGATTCCTTATCAGAAGGTGAAGAGGGAGATGCAGAGGAACTCGGCTGAGCTCATGCATTCGTTATCTAAAGTTTCCCCAGAGACAGAGACCCTAAATAGCCAGAAAAGAGGGTTTGGCTACCTAGGAGAGAGGAAAGGCTACTAACACCTGAAGGAGCCTATCACAAGGAGTCTCTGACGTCACCTGGTGGCACTGGCCACTCAGAGCAGTCCAGTGTGCCAGCAGCACCTCTGTTTCCAAGATGGCAGAGGTCTGGAGCACACTGGAGGAGCTCTGACACCTCCCAGGGGAGGTGCAGGTCAGGGGAGTGGTCACTCCCCTTTCCTTTGTCCAGTTTCGCGCCAGAGCAGGGGCTAAGGGGTCCCTGAACCGGTGTAGACTGGCTTATGCAGAATTGGGCACCTCTGTGCCCAACAAAGCATTTCCAGAGGCTGGGGGAGGCTACTCCTCCCCTGCCTTCACACCATTTTCCAAAGGGAGAGGGTGTCACACCCTCTCTCAGAGGAAGTTCTTTGTTCTGCCATCCTGGGCCAGGCCTGGCTGGACCCCAGGAGGGCAGATGCCTGTCTGAGGGGTTGGCAGCAGCAGCAGCTGCAGAGAAACCCCAGGAAGGGCAGTCTGGCAGTACCAGGGTCTGTGCTACAGACCACTGGGATCATGGAATTGTACCAACAATGCCAGGATGGCATAGAGGGGGCAATTCCATGATCATAGACATGTTACATGGCCATATTCGGAGTTACCATGGTGAAGCTACATATAGGTAGTGACCTATATGTAGTGCACGCGTGTAATGGTGTCCCCGCACTCACAAAGTTCAGTGAATTGGCTCTGAACAATGTGGGGGCACCTTGGCTAGTGCCAGGGTGCCCTCACACTAAGTAACTTTGCACCTAACCTTTACCAGGTAAAGGTTAGACATATAGGTGACTTATAAGTTACTTAAGTGCAGTGTAAAATGGCTGTGAAATAACGTGGACGTTATTTCACTCAGGCTGCAGTGGCAGGCCTGTGTAAGAATTGTCAGAGCTCCCTATGGGTGGCAAAAGAAATGCTGCAGCCCATAGTGATCTCCTGGAACCCCAATACCCTGGGTACCTCAGTACCATATACTAGGGGATTATAAGGGTGTTCCAGTAAGCCAATGTAAATTGGTAAAAATGGTCACTAGGCTGTCAGTGACAATTTGGAAAGAAATGAGAGAGCATAACCACTGAGGTTCTGATTAGCAGAGCCTCAGTGAGACAGTTAGTCACTACACAGGTAACACATACAGGCACACTTATGAGCACTGGGGCCCTGGGTTACCAGGGTCCCAGTGACACATACAACTAAAACAACATATATACAGTGAAAAATGGGGGTAACATGCCAGGCAAGATGGTACTTTCCTACACCCCCACATTGTTCAGGGCAAATTCCCCAGACTTTGTGAGTGCTGGGACACCATTACACGTGTGCACTATACATAGGTCACTACCTATGTATAGTGTCACAATGGTAACTCCGAACATGGCCATGTAACATGTCTAAGATCATGGAATTGTCACCCCAATACCAGACATTAGGGGGGAAATTCCATGATCCCCCGGGTCTCTAGAACAGAACCCGGGTACTGCCAAACTGCCTTTCCGTGGTCTCCACTGCAGCTGCTGCTGCTGCCAACAACTCAGACAGGTTTCTGCCCTCCTGGCACCAAAACTCAGGCACCAAAAGACTGGAACACTGGTCCTCTGGGTCCCCTTTCATCCCGACGAGCCTGGTCCCTGGAACACAGCAACTCTGTCCTAGTGACTCTCACAGTCCAGTGACTCTTCAGTCCAAGTTTCGTGGAGGTAAGTCCTTGCCTCCCCACGCTAGACTGCAAAGCTGTGTACCGCATGATTTGCAGCTGCTCCGGGTCCTGTGCAGTCTTCCAGGATTTCCTTTGTGCACAGACATGTCTGGGTCCCCAGAACTCCGTCCTGCAGTGTAGGAGGCTGGCCTGGCTTGTAGTGGGTACCAAGGGGTACTTACACTCTGTACCAGGTCCAGTTATCCCTTATTAGTGTAGAAGTGGAGTTTCTAGCAGCTTAGGCTGATAGAAGGTAGCTGATAGAAGGTTTAAAAAGTGGAATGCGAACCACGAATGGACCCCAAACCTCTGTAGCTTGTAGAGGGTCGCTGGGACTGTAAGAAAACAGTGAGGGTTGGAAAAATAGCCCACCCCAAGACCCTGTAAGGTAGGTCTAAAGTGCACCTACAACCCCCAGAGAGCACAGAAGTCGTGACAGGGGGATTCTGCAAGGAACACCAACACCAGCAAAGCAACAACAGTGGATTTCCGGACCTGAGTACCTGTGAAACAAGGGGACCAAGTCCAAGAGTCGCAACAATGTCGAGAGTGGGCAGATGCCCAGGAAATACCAGCTGAGGGTGCAAAGGAGCTGCCACCAGATGGAAGAAGCTTGGTGTTTTGCAAGAACGAAGAGGACTAGGAACTTCCCCTTTGGAGGATGGATGTCCAACGTCGTGAAGAAGCTTGCAGAGGTATTCCGACGCAGAAAGACTGCAAACAAGCCTTGCTAGTTGCAAGGGTCGCGGTTAAGGTTTTTGGGTGCTGCTGTGGCCCAGGAGAGTCCAGGATGTCGTCACTTGGATGAGGAGACAGAGGGGGCGCCCAGCTAGTCAGGGAGCCCTCACAGAAGCAGGCAGCACCAGCAGAAGTACCGGAACAGGCACTTAGAAGAGGAGTGAACCGGAGTCCACCCGAAGTCAGAAAAGGGAGTCCCACGACGCCGGAGGACAACTCAGAAGGTTGTGCACTGCAGGTTAGAGTGTCGGGGAACCAGGCTTGGCTGTGCACCAAGGAAATCCTGGAAGAGTGCACAGGAAATGGAGCAGCTGCAAATCATGCTGTGCCCAGCAATGCAGTCTAGCGTGGGGAGGCTAGGACTTACCTCCACCAAACTTGGACTGAAGAGTCACTGGACTGTGGCAGTCACTTGGACAGAGTTGCTGAGTTCCAGGGACCACGCTCGTCGTGCTGAGGGGGGACCCAGAGGACCGGTGATGCAGTCTTTTGTTGCCTGCGGTTGCAGGGGGAAGATTCCGTCGCCCCACGGAAGATTTCTTCAGAGCTCCTGGTGCAAGAAGGAGGCAGGCTACCCCCAGAGCATGCACCACCAGAAAACAGGTGAGAAAGCTGGCAGGATGAAGCGATACACGGTTGCAGTAGTCGTCTTTGCTACTTTGTTGCGGTTTTGCAGGCGTCCTGAGCAGTCAGTGGTCGATCCTTTGGCAGAAGGTGAAGAGGGAGATGCAGAGGAACTCTGATGAGCTCTTGCATTTGGTATATGAAGAATTCCCCAAAGCAGAGACCCTAAATAGTCAGAAAAGGAGGTTTGGCTACCTAGGAAGGAGGATAGGCTAGCAACACCTGAAGGAGCCTATCAGAAGGAGTCTCTGATGTCACCTGCTGGCCCTGGCCACTCAGAGCAGTCCAGTGTGCCAGCAGCACCTTTGTTTCCAAGATGGCAGAGGTCTGGGGCACGCTGGAGGAGCTCTGGGCACCTCCCCTGGGAGGTGCAGGTCAGGGGAGTGGTCACACCCCTTTCCTTTATCCAGTTTCGCCCCAGAGCAGGGCTGGGGATTACTGAACCGGTGTAGACTGGCTTATGCAGAGATGGGCACCATCTGTGCCCATCAAAGCATTTCCAGAGGCTGGGGGAGGCTACTCCTCCCCAGCCCTGACACCATTTTCCAAAGGGAGAGGGTGTAACACCCTCTCTCTGAGGAAGTCCTTTGTTCTGCCTTCCTGGGCCAGGCCTGGCTGGACCCCAGGAGGTCAGAAACCTGTCTGAGGGGCTGGCAGCAGCAGCAGCTGCAGTGAAACCACGGGAAAGGCAGTTTGGCAGTACCCGGGTTCTGTGCTAGAGACCCGTGGGATCATGGAATTGTCTCCCCAATACCAGGATAGCCTCCTACCACTACAACCCCTGCTGCTACACCTAGTGCCCCTAGTAATAGCAGTGGTGGTGGGAGCAAACCTACTAATAGCCAATCCAAGGGAGTAGCTGGGCTCACTTTTGGTAACTTAGTTGGGGTTGGTCTTGTTAGGGAGACCACAGAGGCTGTGTTAGTCTCTGAGGGGGCCATTGATTTGGCCACCTTGGTTGCTTGTCCCCTTAATATGGATAAGTACAAGCAACTGCCCCTAATAAATGGTGTTGAGGTTCAGGCCTACAGGGACAAAGGTGCCAGTGTTACCATGGTAATAGAGAAACTGGTCCACCCTGAACAACTCCTACTTGGTCACCAGTACCAAGTAACTGATGCTCATTACAACACACTTAGCCACCCCATGGCTGTTGTAAATCTCAACTGGGGGGGGGTTACTGGTCCAAAGAAAGTTGTGGTTGCCTCAGATTTACCTGTAGACTGTCTACTAGGGAACGATTTAGAGACATCAGCTTGGTCAGATGTGGAGTTGGAGGCTCATGCAGCAATGCTGGGCATTCCAGGGCATATTTTTGCTTTAACCAGGGCTCGGGCCAAAAAGCAAAAAGGACAGGGTGACTTGGATCCTGGAAGAATGGACCAAGTGTTCACTAAAGCTAGGGTTAGTAAAGGTAAAACACTACCTACTATCCCTCCCTCTACAGTGGATTCAACTTCTGAGGAAGAAGAATTTCAACCCTGTGCAGAACCTACACCAGAGGAGCTGGAAGCAGACACTGCTGAGCTTTTGGGTGAAGGGGGGCCTGCCAGGGAGGAGCTGAGTGTGGCACAGCAGACCTGTCCCACACTAGAGGGTCTAAGGCAGCAAGCTGTCAAACAAGCAAATCGGGATGTCAGTGACTCTCACAGAGTTTACTGGGAGGACAACCTTTTGTATACTGAAGCAAGGGATCCAAAACCTGGAGCTGCCAGGAGATTGGTGATTCCTCAGGAATACAGAAAGTTCCTCCTAACTCTAGCCCACGGCATTCCCTTAGCTGGACATTTAGGGCAAATGAAAACTTCGGACAGGCTTGTCCCCTTGTTTCATTGGCCTAGAATGTCAGAGGACACAAAGGAATTTTGTAAGTCCTGTGAAACCTGTCAAGCCAGTGGCAAAACAGGTGGCACCCCAAAGGCACCCCTTATTCCACTACCTGTGGTTGGGGTTCCCTTTGAAAGGGTAGGGGTTGACATAGTTGGCCCCCTTGACCCTCCTACTGCTTCAGGCAATAGGTTTATCTTGGTGGTAGCGGACCATGCCACAAGATATCCTGACACAATTCCTCTAAGGACCACTACAGCTCCTGCAGTGGCAAAGGCCCTCCTGGGAATCTTTTCCAGGGTGGGCTTCCCAAAAGAGGTGGCATCAGACAGGGGGAGCAATTTAGGGCCGTATTTATACTCCGTTTGCGCCGAATTTGCGTCGTTTTTTTCGACGCAAATTCGACGCTAAACTAACGCCAACTAACGCCATATTTATACTATGGCGTTAGAGGCGAATAGCGCCAAAGTTCCCGGAATGTGCGTCATTTTTTAGCGTGAACCCCTTCCTTGCGTTAATGATATGCAAGGGAGGCGTTCCCGTCTAAAAAATGACTCCCAGGCCTTTACGTGGTATTTATACTCCCGGGCAAAAGAGACGCCCGGGAGTGGGCGTGGCTAAAAACGGCGCATTTGCGCCGCTTTTTAACGCCTGGGTCAGGCATGGCGTTAAGGGACAAGTGGGCTCAAAATGAGCCCAGAGGTGCCCTCCCCTGCCCCCAGGGACCCCCCCTGCCACCCTTGCCCACCCCAGGAGGACACCCAAGGCTGGAGGGACCCACCCCAGGGACATTCAGGTAAGTATTTTTTTATTTTTTTTTAATAATTTTTTTTGGCATAGGGGGGCCTGATTTGTGCCCCCCTACATGCCACTATGCCCAATGACCATGCCCAGGGGACAGAAGTCCCCTGGGCATGGCCATTGGGCAAGGGGGCATGACTCCTATCTTTACAATGATAGGAGTCATGTTGATGGGGGATGGGCGTCGAAAATAAATGGCGCAAGTCGGGTTACGACGATTTTTTCGACGTAACCTGACTTGCCCCATTTTAAGACGCCCATGCGCCATTTTCCCCCTACGCCGGCGCTGCCTGGTGTACGTGGTTTTTCTCGCGCACACCAGGCAGCGCCGGTCTGCTTGCGCCGGCTAACGCCATTCAATAAATACGGCGCCCGCATGGCGCTTCAGAATGGCGTTAGCCGGCGCAAAACTTTTTGACGCTAAACTGCGTTAGCGCAGTTTAGCGTCAAAAAGTATAAATATGGGCCTTCATGTCTGCTTACTTAAAGGCCATGTGGAAGGAATGTGGTGTGACATACAAGTTCACCACACCCTATCATCCACAAACAAATGGACTGGTTGAGAGGTTTAATAAAACTCTCAAAGGAATGATAATGGGACTCCCTGAAAAACTCCGCAGGAGATGGGATATCCTGTTACCGTGCCTCCTTTTTGCTTACAGGGAGGTACCCCAAAAAGGAGTGGGCTTCAGCTCCTTTGAACTCCTATTTGGACACCCTGTAAGAGGTCCTCTAACACTTGTGAAGGAGGGTTGGGAACAACCTTTAAAAGCTCCTAAGCAAGACATAGTGAACTATGTACTTGGCCTAAGATCTAGAATGGCTGAGTACATGAAAAAGGCCAGTAAAAACCTTCAGGCCAGCCAAGAGCTCCAAAAGCAATGGCATGACCAGAAGACTGTTTTGGTTCAGTACCAACCAGGGCAGAAAGTGTGGGTCTTGGAGCCTGTGGCCCCAAGAGCACTCCAAGACAAATGGAGTGGACCCCACATTATTGTTGAAAAAAAGGGTGAAGTCACCTACTTAGTTGACTTAGCACTGCCAGGAGTCCCCTTAGGGAGCTCTTGTCAATCGCCTGAAACCCTACCATGACAGGGCTGATCTCACCCTGCTCATGGCAACAGATGAGGGACAGGAAGAAGAGAGTGACCCTCTCCCTGATCTCTTCTCTTCCACAGAACAAGATGCTCTAGTGGAAGGTGTAGTACTGGCAGATTGTCTTACTGCTGAGCAGAAAGACCACTGCATAAATCTCCTGGGTCAGTTTTCTGAACTCTTTTCTACTGTGCCAGGCACCACTTCTTGGTATGAGCACACTATAGATACTGGAGACAGCTTGCCTGTCAAAAGTAAGATCAATAGGCAGCCTGACCATGTCAGAGACTGCATAAAACAAGAAGTGCAGAAAATGCTTGAACTGGGAGTGGTTGAGCACTCTGAAAGTCCATGGGACTCTCCTGTAGTACTTGTACCAAAACCTCATTCCAAAGATGGTAAAAGGGAAATGAGATTTTGTGTTGACTACAGAGGTCTCAACCAGGTAACCAAAACTGATGCTCACCCTATACCCAGGGCAGATGAGCTAATAGATACACTGGCATCTGCCAAGTATCTAAGCACCTTTGATTTGACTGCAGGGTATTGGCAGATCAAGTTATCAGAGGATGCAAAAGCAAAAACTGCATTTTCAACCTTTGGAGGGCACTACCAATTCACAGTAATGCCTTTTGGGTTGAAAAATGCACCTGCCACTATTCAAAGGTTGGTGAATACAGTCCTGCAAGGGTTGGAGGCTTTTAGTGCAGCATATCTAGATGATATAGCTGTCTTTAGCTCTACCTGGGATGATCACCTGGTCCACCTATGGAAAGTTTTGGAGGCCCTGCAAAAGGCAGGCCTCACTATCAGGGCTTCAAAGTGCCAGATAGGGCAGGGGAAAGTGGTTTATCTGGGACACCTGGTAGGTGGAGAACAGATTGCACCACTTCAGGGGAAAATCCAAACTATTATAGATTGGGTTCCCCCTACAACTCAGACTCAGGTGAGAGCCTTTTTAGGCCTCACTGGGTATTACAGGAGGTTCATAAAGAACTGTGGCTCCATTGCAGCCCCTCTTAATGACCTCACATTTAAGAAAATGCCTAAAAAGGTATTGTGGACAGCTAGCTGTCAGAAAGCTTTTGAGGAGCTGAAGCAGGCCATGTGCTCTGCACCTGTCCTGAAAAGCCCCTGTTACTCCAAAAAATGAATTGTCCAAACTGATGCATCTGAATTAGGGGTAGGGGCAGTCTTATCACAACTTAATTCTGAGGGCCAGTATCAACCTGTTGCTTTTATCAGCAGGAGGTTGACCCCTAGAGAAAAGCGTTGGTCTGCCATAGAGAGGGAGGCCTTTGCTGTGGTTTGGGCACTGAAGAAGTTGAGGCCATACCTGTTTGGTACTCACTTCATTGTTCAGACAGACCACAAACCTCTACTTTGGCTAAAACAAATGAAAGGGGAAAACCCTAAATTGTTGAGGTGGTCCATATCTCTACAGGGAATGGACTATACAGTGGAACATAGACCTGGGAGTACCCACTCCAATGCAGATGGACTCTCCCGATATTTCCACTTAGACAATGAAGACTCATCAGGGCATGGCTAGACTTATTGTCCTTCGTTTGGGGGGGGGTTGTGTAGGAAAGTACCATCTTGCCTGGCATGTTACCCCCATATTTCACTGTATATATGTTGTTTTAGTTGTATGTGTCACAGGGACCCTGCCAGCCAGGGCCCCAGTGCTCATAAGTGTGCCTTGTATGTGTTACCTGTGTTATGACTAACTGCCTCACTGAGGCTCTGCTAATCAGAACCTCAGTGGTTATGCTCTCTCATTTCTTTCCAAATTGTCACTAACAGGCTAGTGACCAATTTTACCAATTTACATTGGCATACTGGAACACCCTTATAATTCCCTAGTATATGGTACTGAGGTACCCAGGGTATTGGGGTTCCAGGAGATCCCTATGGGCTGCAGCATTTCTTTTGCCACCCATAGGGAGCTCTGACAATTCTTACACAGGCCTGCCACTGCAGCCTGAGTGAAATATCGTCTACGTTATTTCACAGCCATTTACCACTGCACTTAAGTAACTTATAAGTCACCTATATGTCTAAGCTTTACTTGGTAAAGGTTGGGTGCTAAGTTACTTAGTGTGTGGGCACCCTGGCACTAGCCAAGGTGCCCCCACATTGTTCAGGGCAAATTCCCCGGACTTTGTGAGTGCGGGGACACCATTACACGCGTGCACTACCTATGTGTAGCTTCACAATAGTAACTCCGAATATGGCCATGTAACATGTCTAAGATCATGGAATTGACCCATCTATGCCATCCTGGGTCTCTAGCACAGACCCGGGTACTGCCAAACTGCCTTTTCAGGGGTTTCACTGCAGCTGCTGCTGCTGCCAACCCCTCAGACAGGTTTCTGCCCTCCTGGGGTACAGCCAGGCTTGGCCCAGGAATGCAGAACAAAGGACTTCCTCAGAGAGAGGGCGTTACACCCTCTCCCTTTGGAAAAAGGTGTTAAGGCAGGGGAGGAGGAGCCTCCCCCAGCCTCTGGAAATGCTTTCATGGGCACAGATGGTGCCCATTTCTGCATAAGCCAGTCTACACCGGTTCAGGGACCCCTCAGCCCTGCTCTGGCGCGAAACTGGACAAAGGAAAGGGGAGTGACCACTCCCCTGACCTGCACCTCCCCTGGGAGGTGCCCAGAGCTCCTCCAGTGTGCTCCAGACCTCTGCCATCTTGGAAACAGAGGTTCTGCTGGCACACTGGACTGCTCTGAATGGCCAGGGCCAGCAGGTGACGTCAGAGACTCCTTCTGATAGGCTCCTTCAGGTGTTGCTAGCCTATCCTCTCTCCTAAGTAGCCAAACCCTCTTTTCTGGCTATTTAGGGTCTCTGCTTTGGGGAATTCCTCAGATAACGAATGCAAGAGCTCATCAGAGTTCCTCTGCATCTCTCTCTTCACCTTCTGCCATGGAATCGACTGCTGACTGCGCTGGAAGCCTGCAAAACTGCAACAAAGTAGCTAAGACGACTTCTGCAACATTGTAACGCTGATCCTGCCGCCTTCTCGACTGTTTTCCTGGTGGTGCATGCTGTGGGGGTAGTCTGCCTCCTCTCTGCACTAGAAGCTCCGAAGAAATCTCCAGTGGGTCGACGGAATCTTCCCCCTGCAACCGCAGGCACCAAAGAACTGCTTCACTGGTCCTCTGGATCTCCTCTCAGCACAACGAGCGAGGTCCCTTGAATCCAGAAACTCTGTCCAAGTGTCTCCAACAGTCCAGTGACTCTTCAGTCCAAGTTTGGTGGAGGTAAGTCCTTGCCTCCCCAGGCTAGACTGCATTGCTGGGAACCAAGTGTTTTGCAGCTACTCCGGCCTCTGTGCACTTCCGGCGGAAATCCTTTGTGCACAGCCAATCCTGGGTCCACGGCACTCTATCCTGCATTGCACGACCTCCTGAGTTGTCCTCCAGCGGCGTGGGACTCTCTTGTGCAACTTCGGGTGAGCACTGTTTCACTCTACTTCATAGTGCCTGTTCCGGCACTTCTCTGGAAGCTGCTTGCTTATGAGAGGGCTCCTTGGCCTGCTGTGTGCCTCCTCTGTCCCCAGACGCAATTGACGACATCCTGGTCCCTCCTGGGCTACAGCAGCATCCAAAAACTGTAACTGCACGATTTGCAGCTAGCAAGGCTTGTTTGCGGTCTTTTTTCAGGAAAACACTTCTTCACGACTCTTCACGACGTGGGACATCTATCCTCTAAAGGGGAAGTTTCTAGCTCTTGTCGTTCTTGCAGAATCCTCAGCTTCTACTGCCTAGTAGCAGCTTCTTTGCACCCACAGCTGGCATTTCCTGGGCATCTGCCCACTCTCGACTTAATCGTGACTTTTGGACTTGGTCCCCTTGTTCCACAGGTACTCTAGTCTGGAAATCCATCGTTGTTGCATTGCTGGTGTTGGTCTTTCCTGCAGATTTCCCCTATCACGACTTCTGTGCTCTTTGGGGAACTTCAGTGCACTTTGCACTCACTTTTCAGGGTCTTGGGGTGGGCTATTTTTCTAACCCTCACTGTTTTCCTACAGTCCCAGCGACCCTCTACTAGGTCACATAGGTTTGGGGTCCATTCGTGGTTCGCATTCCACTTTTGGAGTATATGGTTTGTGTTGCCCCTATCCCTATGTGTCCCCATTGCATCCTATTGTAACTATACATTGTTTGCACTGTTTTCTAATACTATACTGCATATTTTGGGTATTGTGTACATATATCTTGTGTATATTTGCTATCCACATGCTAAAGGTACTCACTGAGATACTTTGGCATATTGTCATAAAAATAAAGTACCTTTATTTTTAGTATATCTGTGTATTGTGTTTTCTTATGATATTGTGCAAGTGACACTAGTGGTACTGTAGGAGCTTCACTCGTCTCCTAGTTCAGCCTAAGCTGCTCTGCTAAGCTACCATTTTCTATCAGCCTAAGCTGCTAGACACCCCTATACACTAACAAGGGATACCTGGGCCTGGTGTAAGGTGTAAGTACCCCTTGGTACTCACTACAAGCCAGTCCAGCCTCCTACACTAGGTAGTCCAACTGTGACGTTTGTGAGACAGGAGCTAGCAACCTGACACTGACAGAAACACTATGGAACACATCACACAAAGTGGCAAGTGACAGCTAAATCCATCAGCAAATAATGCACACAAACATCCACTATCTCTGAATTACACCCACTACATGCAGTCCCTGCAGACCACAGCTAGCCTACAAACTGCACCATCACACTTGGCCCACAATGAAAGGGGTGACATGTTGGGCACACAGGGGCCCATATTTAACTGAAAATGACGGAGCGTGAAGCTGCACCAAAATTGACAGCGTTGTGCTCTGTCATGTTCACAATGTAGAGATGCACTGTATTTAATTGAATACGGCGCACCCCTGTGTTGTCCCCTGCGCTGGTGCTAAATTGAGCTGCCTAGCACCAACATTGTTGCACTATCATGCAAGGATGTCTGCTTTAAGGGTTTTGATTGTTTATGTGTGGGAAGGTGTCCCTTACTGCACATACACAGTCACTACTGGCAATTTGGCACTTCTGTGTGTGTTGCAAAATGCAGCAAACACAGAAGAGCCAAAGCATAATTTTGAAATGATTGTTTATGTGCAGGAAGGGATACCTTCCCACGCATAAACAATCATGTCTGGCATTTTGCTCTGCAGAATGCAGCACACATAGAAAAAACACTACACGAGGAGGAATAAAAATATTCCTCCTCGTTGCACTTTGCTAACTCCACCCCTGGAGTGGCGTTAGATTTTGGCGCTGCTCAGGTTTACTAAAACTCCACTTCAATTTAAACCAGCTTGGGGATAGTGTTGGAAACTAAAGAGGTGAAATTTATGATTCCCACTCCAACATTACCATTTTAGGGGACGGTGTTGGTCACTAAAGGGGCGATATTTATTATTCCTACATCAACCTAAACCACTTTGAGAATAGATGTAGGACAATAAAGGAGGGACATTTACTATTCCCACTCCAATCTAAAAAACTAGGGAAAGTGTCGGACACCATTCCTACTCCAACTTAACCAATGTGGGGGAAGATGTTGGACATTAAAGGGGTGACATTTGCTATTCCCAGTCCAATCTATACCTTTGACACTAAAGATTTCAAATTTACAATTTACACTCTAAAGTGCAACATTTTACCTGCGATATTGCAAAATTAAAAATATTACATTAATATAGTGTTTAAAAAATGTACTACCATTCATAAATATAAAAAGTATAAATCAAAATATACTACTTTAATAAAAATTATTTTAAATCTGTTTTACATTTTATAATATTCAGTTTTATGTAAAAAAATAAAACACATAAATTAAAAAGATAAACAAAGTATTAAAATAAAACACATTGTGTAATGCAACTTTATTAATTTCCATAAATTTGAAATTATTGACTTCAATTCAAAATTAAACTATGTTTTTCAAAAATATTTCCACCCTTATCCCCTAAAAACCCAACACCCCACTACTAAAAAAAAAATAATTATAAACATTAACAGTAAAAAAAAAAAAAAGAAACACAAATGAAAAGAAATTAACAAACACATAAAGCGGCTCATTCCGAGCTTGGCAGTTGGATTAGCTGACCACCGAATTCACGAAGGTGAGGTGGCCGTCTACCCGGCGGCCTCATCCCTGCGGTATTAGGATACTCCTTGGATCACCAGACTCGTAATGAGGCTCGTAATCAAAAAATACTACAGTACATTATATTCAATATTTCCTACATCAATATTTAACAAAACAATACAAAAACAACACAAAAATTATATATTTTCCCTACCACACTCCTGTCCACAATATTTGTGAAGTCCTGATATTCTTGACACAATATTTTTGTAGCACGATACACAATTTATTCTGATTTTTAGGATTGGACAGGGAGACGGTGATATAGCACAGAGGGTGATGCAGGTGGATTTCAGGAGGTCCGTAATTTCATTTTTGCAGGGTGTGGATTGGCAATATTTGGAGGGCATTTCAGTGGGTGGCGTATGGCCAGATATTTATTTTTTAATATGGGGAGAGGGGACAGGAATATGTTGACGGTGGCTTGTGGAAGGCCTGCTATTTTTGGTTAATATTTTAATTTATATGTGGGATTTTCAGAGGGTGAGGATGGGGAGGGGGCAAAGGTGAGGCATATATTTTTCAATGTGGGGGCAACAGGGTTGGCATATTGCAAGGCTGGCGGGGTTGGGTGGCAAAAGACCATGTTTTCTTTCCATATTAGTGGGCAGTATATATGGTTCCCTTATTACTCCTCTGCAATTGTGTATATGTTGGAAGCAGGGGCAGATGATTGGGGGGCATATATTTGCAGGAAAGCACCCTCTTTTGGCACGTTACCCCCAATTTCTGTCTGATGTCAGTGTGTTTCACTGTGTTTTCTGGGATCCTATTAACCAGGACCCCAGTGGTTATGCTCTCTCTCTTCTAAATGTTGTCACTGCATACTGGTAACCCAGTATTTCACCCAAAATTGGCATAATGGTGCCCCCTTTTTAGTCCCTAGTATATGGTACCTAGGCACCCAGGGCATTGGGGTTCAAGTAGGATCCCTATGGGCTGCAGCATTTCTTTTGCCACCCACAGAGAGCCCATACAAAGGCTTCTACAGGACTGCTATTGCAGCTTGTGTGAAAAGGTGCATGCACCCTTTCACTGCCATTTACACTGCAGCAGGTCACTCACAAATCACCCCTATTGCAGGCCTTCCAGCCCTGAAGGCAGGGTGCAGAGTACCTGTGTGTGAAGGCACCCCTGCACTAGCAGAGGTGCCTCCACGACCTCAAAGACCATTTTCCTGGACTTTGTGAGTACGGGGACGCCATTTTACTCATTTACTGGACATAGGTCACTGCCTATGTCCAGGTACATAATGGTAACTCTGAACATAGACATGTTTGGTATCAAACATCTTGGAATCATACCCCAAGGCTTTTGCAAGCATTGGTTTTATAATTCCATGCACTCTGGGGGCTCCTTAGAAGACCCCAGTATTGCCATTACAGCCTTCTTCTGGTTTCCAGGCAGCCCATGCTGCTGCCACCTCCGAGACAGGTTTCTGCCCTCCTGTTGTTTGAGCAGCTCGAGCCCATGAAGGCAGAACAAAGGATTTCCCATGGGAGAGGGGTGTTACACCCTCTCCCTTTAGAAATAGGTGTTACAGGCTTGGGATTTTATGCCCCCCTGCTTCATCTTGCAGCCGTCAGGGGAGGCGATGAACCTTTGGGGCAGCATATTTGACTTTATTCCACACCTAGGGCCAGATGTAGGAACCGGTTTGCATGTCGCAAACTGCTAAAAACGCAGTTTGCGACATGCAAAACGGCCATTGCGATGTAGAATTGCTTTGTGACCGCGAAAGCGGTCGCAAAGCAATTCGCAGTTAACACCCACTTGAAGTGGGTTGTAACTCATTCGCAAATGGGAAGGGGTCCCCATGGGACCCCTTCCCCTTTGTGAATGTCACTGTAAATATTGTTTCAGAGCAGATAGAAGGTAGCTATCGCAGAGCAGCTTAGGCTGAACTAGGAGACATGCAAAGCTCCTTCTATACCACTGGTGTCATATGCACAATATCATAAGAAAACACAATACACAGATATACTAAAAATAAAGGTACTTTATTTTTATGACAATATGCCAAAAGTATCTCAGTGAGTACCCTCAGTATGAGGATGCCAAAGATACACAAGATATATGTACACAATACCAAAAATATGCAGTAATAGCAAAAGGAGTAATGCAAGCAATGTAAAGTTACAGTAGATTGTAATAGGAGCACATCCATCAAGAGGATCCCCTGAGTCAGAGTGTGAGCTATCTACTAACTTCTCAGTTGAAGTGCCAGCTAGGGACTTATCATTCATAATGAGCAGGTAAAATAGAAATTCTCTTGAAGGATTCTTTCCTATCACTAAACCTCTATCAATGCAGAGACTCCTTAGGCTCTTGAAGTTTATATTGTCATAAGTTGTATTGACCATTTTGAGAGCAGTTCCTTCATCAGACATGATAGAAGAAGGTTTAGAGACAGTGAGAAAAGAGAAAAAGTTTCAGGACTTTTGAAAGAACAGAAAAAAAACCTTTTTCAAACTTTTGAAGTTTAGGAGTACTTTTCAGCACTTAGCAGAAAGTATAAGAGGAGAAAAACTAAACTTTTTGGTTAGGTGTACATACACTGAACTTGTTTTGTATATTTTTCTCTTATGAAAAGTACAACATTACAAAGTGTTCACAAACAATGTAGGAGGCTAGCCTGGCTTGTAGTGGGTACCAAAGGTACTTACACCTTGTGCCAGGTCATGTTATCCCTTATTAGTGTAGAAGAGGTGTTTCTAGCAGCTTAGGCTGATAGAAGGTAGCTATGGCAAAGCAGCTTAGGCTGAACTAGGAGACATGTAAAGCTCCTACTATACCACTGGTGTCATATGCACAATATCATAAGAAAACACAATACACAGATATACTAAAAATAAAGGTACTTTATTTTTATGACAATATGCCAAAAGTATCTCAGTGAGTACCCTCAGTATGAGGATGAGAAAGATATATGTACACAAACCAAAATTATGCAGGTTATAGCAAGAAAAGTAATGCAAGCAGTGTAAAGTTACAATAGATTGCAATAGGAGCACATGGGTATAGGGGCAACACAAACCATATACCCCAAAAGTGGAATGCGAACCACGAATGGACCCCAAAGCTATGTGAGCTTGTAGAGGGTCGCTGGGACTGTAAGAAAACAGTGAGGGTTAGAAAAATAGCCCACCCCAAGACCCTAAAAGTAGGTGTAAAGTACACCTATAACCCCCAGAGAGCACATAAGTCGTGATAGGGGGTTTCTGCAAGGAAGACCCACACCAGCAAAGCAACAACAGTGGATTTCCAGACCTGAGTACCTGTGAAACAAGGGGACCAAGTCCAAGAGTCTTGACAATGTCGAGATGGGGCAGATGTCCAGGAAATGCCAGCTTAGGGTGCAAAGAAGCTGCCACCGGATGGTAGAAGCTGTGGATTCTGCAAGAACTTAGAGGGCGAGAAACTTCCCCTTTGGAGGATGGATGTCCCACGTCGTGAAGAAGCTTGCAGAGGTGTTCCCACACAGAAAGACCGCAAACAAGCCTTGCTAGCTGCAAGGGTCACGGTTAGCGTTTTTGGATGCTGCTGTGGCCGCGGAGGGACCAGGATGTCGCCACTTGGATGAGGAGACAGAGGGGGTGCCCAGCAAGTCAGGGAGCCCTCACAGAAGCAGGCAGCACCCACAGAAGTACCACAACAGGCACTTAGAAGAGGAGTGAACCGGAGTCCACCCGAAGACACAAAAGGGAGTCCCACGATGCCGGAGGACAACTCAGAAGGTTGTGCACTGCAGGTTAGAGTGTCGGGGACCCAGGCTTGCTTGTGCATGAAGGAAATCCTGGAAGAGTGCACAGGAGCCGGAGCAGCTGCAAATCACGCGGTACCCAGCAATGCAGTCTAGCGTGGGGAGGCAATAGCTTACCTCCACCAATCTTAGACTGAAGAGTCACTGGACTGTGGAAATCACTTGGACGGAGTTGCTGAGTTCCAGGGACCACGCTCGTCATGCTGAGAGGGGACCCAGAGGACCGGTGATGCAGTCTTTTGTTGCCTGCGGTGGCAGGGGGAAGATTCCGTCAACCCACTGGAGATTTCTTCAGAGCTCCTGGTGCAAGAAGGAGGCAGGCTACCCCAGAGCATGCACCACCAGGAAACAGGCGAGAAAGCCGGCAGGATGAAGCGATACAAAGGTTGCAGTAGTCATCTTTGCTACTTTGTTGCGGTTTTGAAGGCGTCCTGAGCAGTCAGCGGTCGATCCTTTGGCAGAAGGTGAAGAGAGAGATGCAGAGGAACTCTGGTGAGCTCTTGCATTCGGTATCTGAAGAATTCCCCAAAGCAGAGACCCTAAATTGCCAGAAAAGGAGGTTTGGCTACCTAGGAAGGAGGATAGGCTAGTAACACAGGTAAGAGCCTATCAGAAGGAGGCTCTGATGTCACCTGATGGCACTGGCCACTCAAAGCAGTCCAGTGTGCCAGCAACACCTCTGTTTCCAAGATGGCAGAGGTCTGGAGCACACTGGAGGAGCTCTGGGCACCCACCCTGGGAGGTGCAGGTCAGGGGAGTGGTCACTCCCCTTTCCTTTGTCCAGTTTTGTGCCAGAGCAGGGCTGGGGGATCCCTGAACCGGTGTAGACTGGCTTATGCAGAGATGGGCAACATCTGTGCCGATCAAAGCATTTCCAGAGGCTGGGGGAGGCTACTCCTCCCCAGCCCAGACACCTTTTTCCAAACGGAGAGGGTGTAACACCCTCTCTCTGAGGAAGTCCTTTGTTCTGCCTTCCTGGGCCAGGCCTGGCTGGACCCCAGGAGGGCAGAAACCTGTCTGAGGGGTTGGCAGCAGCAGCAGCTGCAGTGAAACCCCGGGAAAGGTAGTTTGGCAGTACCCGGGTCTGTGCTAGAATGGCATTGGGGTGACAATTCCATGATCTTATACATGTTACATGGCCATGTTCGGAGTTACCATTGTGACGCTATACATAGGTAGTGACCTATGTATAGTGCACGCGTGAAATGGTGTCCCTGCACTCACAAAGTCCGGGGAATTTGCCCTGAATAATGTGGGGGCACCTTGGCTAGTACCAGGGTGCCCACACACTAAGTAACTTAGCACCCAACCTTCACCAGGTGAAGGTTAGACATATAGGTGGCCTATAAGTTACTTAAGTGCAGTGGTAAATGGCTGTGAAATAACGTGGACGTTATTTCACTCAGGCTGCAGTGGCAGGCCTGTGTAAGAATTGTCAGAGCTCCCTATGGGTGGAAAAAGAAATGCTGCAGCCCATAGGGATCTCCTGGAACCCCAATACCCTGGGTACCTCAGTACCATATACTAGGGAATTATAAGGGTGTTCCAGTATGCCAATGCGAATTGGTGAAATTGGTCACTAGCCTGTTAGAGACAATTTGGAAAGCAGAGAGAGCATAACCACTGAGGTCCTGGTTAGCAGAGCCTCAGTGAGACAGTTAGTCATCACACAGGGAACACATACAGGGCACACTTATGAGCACTGGGGCCCTGGCTGGCAGGGTCCCAGTGACACATACAATAAAACAACATATGTACAGTGAAATATGGGGGTAACATGCCAGGCAAGATGGTACTTTCCTACAGGGACTGGACAAGGAGATGAGAGTTCAGCTACTGAGAGCAGGGAAAATAGAAATGGGGTAATTTGGGTACACAAGCAAACAGAGGTAGAGAATGATTTGAGCAAGAAAATGCCCAATTTCTAAAAGTGGCATTTTCTAACTGACAATCTAAAAAACTAATTTACCAAAAGAAGTATTTTTGAATTGTGAGTTCAGAGACCCCAAAGTCCAAATCTGTATCTGCTCCCGATGGAAATCTGCACTTAAAAGATATTTAAAGGGAGTCCCCAGGTTAACCTGTGAGAGAGATAGGCCTTGCAACAGTGAAAACTGAATTTAGCAATAGTTCACTGGTAGAACATATAAACCACACCGGTACATGTCCTACCTTTAACAATCACTTCACCCTGCCCATGGGGCTACCTAGGTCCTACTTTAGGGGTGCCTTACATGTATAACAAACATTTGAAATGCAATAGGTCTTGCATTTGTGAGCATTAGAGCTATTGGTGTTGTTTATGTTATTGGATTAGAATACAAATGGTATTGTGAGCATCTAATGGTAGATTTGCTACAACAAGAAAATGTAATTTCAGAAAATAGGGTACTTATTTTTTTTATTTAGATTTTAATTGTAGTTTTGTACATACATATACAGTATTATAATTTCGGTGCAATTGTTTTATTTGAATAGCAGTATAAACATTGGTATAAATATTAAAGCATGTTCATTTATTAGTTTATATTGAGAACATTTCTTGAAGAATGTCTTTGATGACTCCGTTGTTGTACATTATTTCACATATTACTGGTAAATGTTTCATTAGTTCATCTGCAAATCCATCTACTTGTGGACTGATTGTAAGTTTTCATTCCCTTGAACTTGTGTTGTTAGTGGTGTTATTTCTTGAGTTGTTTTTTTCAATTCCAAATATGTGAACTGTTATTTTTTCTGGTGGTGCTTCTGTAGTCTGTGAATAAAATACATGAACATATTAGTATTGCATCCATATATAAATACAGAAATTGCCTGTTTTTTAAAGTTGCCAATGTATATTTCTAAGCGTTTATATTAAGCTGAAGTTATTTTGGTATTATGCTTATGTTTTTTAGTAAGTATGTAAATATGTAAAAATATTCATAGTGTGATTATTAGAAGTGCAAATAGTGTTTTAAAGATGTAATGGAAATCCTTCCATTTAGACACATTTTTAGATTAGATCTAGATGTTAAAATGTGTTATTTGATGGCTGTTATAGAGTGTTTTACTGATGTTTTTGGCAGTGTAATTCAATGTGTTTTATTACCAGAATTATGCTTTTGGATAGATATTTGTTGTCTGCTAGGTTTTTTAAGGCCCCCCTAGGTGTGCTTGTTTTCTAGTGTGATGACCTCTGTTAAAGATGTTTTTAGTACTCGAGGTTTAGCTGTGCTTTTTTTTTGGGCAAGTATTTCAAATTAAATTGAAGGCTATAACTGCATTGTTTTTCTACATTTTGGTATGGTTAGTGTGTTTAATTGTGTATGGTTATGTGGCTTTTGAACTTACTTGAAGTTTGCTGTGCCTTGTTGTATTTAAGATCTTTTCTTCATTGAATTCGTGGACAATTACATGTGTAATTTTAATGTATTCTCCAATTTTTATTGGGAATTTTGTTGCCTCCCTCCATAAAGTTATTTTGTGTTTAATTGTGATTGATTTTAGTTCTGTATCTTGTCCTCCAATTAAAACATTTTTACAGGTTCCTCCTGTAAAAAAAAAAAGAGAAACAGTGATAGCTTTTTTTAATGAACTAAAACCATTTGGAGCAATAGCTGTATATTGTAGGGTTTTAAAGTGTTGATTTATTTTAATTTTATTTCTAAGAAGAAAGAGTTATATTTTGCTATTTAGTAATTTTGAAACCAGAATGTGAGTAAAAGTGGTGTGAATAAATATAGGAGAGGGAATAAGAAATAAGAGAGTTATGAAGGAATGTTGAGAATATTGAAAGAGTAAATAATGTTAAATAAATGAATAAAGAAAGGATTTAAAAAAGGGATAATGAAGGATATAAATAGTGAAATAGAAGGATGTTTTTTAAAAATGATAAACGTAAAAAAGTTAATAAGGAATGAGTTTAAAAAAATGTGAATGATTTGTTTAGTAATGTTGAAAAAATTAGAAAAAGGAATGCGATAGTGATGTGAAAGAAAGTAAATGAAGAAAGTTTAGGAATTGTAACTGAAAGTGTTTTTTTTTTTATAAGGATATAATTGATGTTAAATTTATAATTGTAATGAATTGAATTAGTGTTGTTTAGATGGAAGGAAAAAGAAAATGAGAAAGGAAAAAATGTAATAATGTGTTAAACATGAATTTTGTATTGAAAAAAATACATTTGTAATAAAAATGTGTTCATTTTTTTTCTTTAAATAAAGATAAATGAAGTTGAAGGTAGGTTGTCGTACTAGTTTTACCTCTGTGATTGTTCCATAAACTGTCATCATTATTTTAAGTTTTGCTTCTCTCTCTTGTTTGTTTTTGCCCGTGTGTCACTGGGATCCTGCTAGGCAGGATCCCAGTACTCATAATGTATGCCCTGCATGTGTTCCCTGTGTGGTGTCTAACTGTATCACTGAGGCTCTGCTAACCAGAAGCTCAGTGTTTATGCTCTACAGGCTTTCACAATTGTCACTGCAGGCTAGTGAACATCTTAACCAATTCTCATTGGCACACTAGAACACCCTTAAAATTCCCTTGTATATGGTACCTAGGTACCCAGGGTATTGGGGTTCCAGGAGATCCCTATTGGCTGCAGCATTTCTTTTGCCACCCATTGGGAGCTCAGACAAATCTTACACAGAACTGCCAGTGCAGCCTGCGTGAAATAACGTCCACGTTATTTCACAGGCATTTTCCCTGCACATAAATAACTTATAAGTCACCTATATGTCTAACCCTCACTTGGTGAAGGTTAGGTGCCAAGTTACTTAGTGTGTGGTCACCCTGGCACTAGCCAAGGTGCCCCCACATTGTTCAGGGCAAATTCCCCGGACTTTGTGAGTGCAGGGACACAATTACATGCGTGCACTACACATAGGTCACTACCAATGTGTAGTGTCACAATGGTAACTCCGAACATGGCCATGTAACTTGTCTAAGATCATGGAATTGTCACCCCAATACCATTGTGGTATTGGGGGGACAATACCATGATCCCCGGGTCTCTAGCACAGAACCCTGGTACTACCAAACTGCCTTTCCGGGGTTTCCACTACAGCTGCTGCTGCTGCCAACCCCTCATACAGGTTTCTGCCCTCCAGGGGTCTGGGCAGCCCAGTCCCAGGAAGGCAGAACAAAGGATTTCCTCTGAGAGAGGGTGTTACACCCTTTCATTTTGGAAACAGGTGTGAAGGGCTGAGGAGGAGTAGCCTCCCCCAGCCTCTGGAAATGCTTTGATGGGCACAGATGGTGCCCATCTCTGCATAAGCAGGCTACACCGGTTTAGGGATCCCCCAGCCCTGCTCTGGCGCGAAACTGGGCAAAGGAAATTGGAGTGACCATTCCCCTGACCAGTACCTCCCAGGGGAGGTGCCCAGAGCTCCTCCAGTGTGTCCCAGACCTCTGCCATCTTGGATTCAGAGGTGTTGGGGCACAATGGAGTGCTCTAAGTGGCCAGTGCCAGCAGGTGACATCAGAGACCCCTCCTGATAGGTGCTTACCTCTTTCAGTAGCCAAGCCTCATTCCTTAGTAGACAAACCTCCTTTTCTGGCTATTTAGGGTCTCCCCTCTAGGCTATTCCTCAGATAACGAATGGAAGAGCTCACCAGAGTTCCTCTGCACTTCGCTCTTCGACTTCTGCCAAGGAGCGACCGCTGACTGCTCCAGGACACCTGCAAAACCGCAACAAAGTAGCAAGACGACTACCAGCAACATTGTAGCGCCTCATCCTGCCGGCTTTCTAGACTGTTTCCTGGTGGTGCATGCTCTGAGGATTGTCTGCTTTCACCCTGCACTGGAAGCCAAGAAGAAATCTCCCATGGGTCGACAGAATCTTCCCCCTGCCAATGCAGGCACCAAACTTCTGCATCACCGGTCCTCTGGGTCCCCTCTCATCCTGACGAGCGTGGTCCCTGGTACACAGGAGTTGGGTCTAAGTGTCTTCCACAGTCCATTGGCCCTTCTGTCCAAAGTTGGTGGAGGTAAATCCTTGCCTTCCGACGGCAGACAGCTAACCTGTGTACTGCGGGATTTGCAGCTGCTCTGGCTTCTGTGCACTTTTCCAAGTATACCTTTGTGCACAGCCTAGCCTGGGTCCCCAGCACTCCATCCTGCAGAGCTCACCTCGCTGAGTTGAAATTCGACGTCATGGGATCCTCTTTTGTGACTCTGAGTTGACCGCTGTCCTCAGATCTTCTAAGTGCCTGCTCTGGTACTTCTGTGGGTACTGCCTGCTTCTGCGGGGTCTCTCTGAGTTGCTGAGCAGCCCCTCTGTCTCTTCTTCCAAGTGGTGACATCCTGGTCCTTCCTGGTCCCCAACAGGACCCATAATCCTCAACCATGACTCTTGCAGCTTACAAGGCTTGTTTGTGGTATTTCTGCCTGGAAACACTTCTGCAACCTCCAGCATGCCGTGGGACATTTTCCTTCCAAAGCAGAAGTTCCTATCCCTTTTCGTTGTTGCAGAATCTTCAGCTTCTTCCACTCGGAGGCAGCCTTTTTGCACCTTAATCTGGCGTTTTCTGGGCTCCTGCCCCCTGGACACTTTCGTGACTCTTGGACTTGGTCCCCTTCCTTTACAGGTCCTCAGGTCCAGGAATCCATCTTCATTGTTTTGCTGGTTCTTGTGGTTTTTGCTGAATCCCCTATCACAACTATTCTGTCTTTCTGGGGTAGTAGGGTAACTTTACTCCTACTTTTCAGGGTCTTGGGATGGGGTATCTTGGACACCCTTACTGTTTTCTTACAGTCCCAGTGACCCTCTACAACCTCCCATAGGTCTGGGGTCCATTTGTGATTCGCATACCACTTTTGGAGTATATGGTTTGTGTTGCCCCTAGACCTATGTTTACCTATTGCATACTATTGTGATTCTACATTGTTTGCACTACTTGTCTTACTATTACTTACATGTTTTGGGTTTGTTTACATATAATTTGTGTACATCACTTACCTCCTAAGTGAGGGTATCCTCTGAGATACTTTTGGCATATTGTCACTAAAATAAAGTATCTTTATTTGTAGTAACTCTGAGTATTGTGTTTTCTTATGATATTGTGCATATGATATTAGTGGTATAGTAGGAGCTTTTCATGTCTCCTAGTTCAGCCTAAGCCTCTTTGCCATAGCTACCTTCTATCAGCCTAAGCTGCTAGAAACTCCTCTATTCTACTAATAAGGGATAACTGGACCTGGCACAGGGTGTAAGTACCACGTGGTACAAACTATAAGCCAGGCCAATCTCCTACATTGGTGGTGCAGCGGTGGGATAAATACTTGTAACTGCTTTACCACTTTGTCATTTGATTTTTTTCATAAGAAAATCATATACCAAATAGTTCAGTATATGTACATTTAATCAAAGCCGTTTACTTGTCTACTCTAAAACGTTTAACTGAGTTTCTGAAAAGTTTTGAAAACTTCTAAAAGTTTTCCAAAAGTTTGAAAAAGATTTTTCTCTGTGCTTTCTAAAGTTCTAAAACTTTTTCTCTCACTATCCTTAAACCTTTCCTATCATGTCTTCAGTAGAGCCCACTCCCAAAACTGTTAATGCAACATATGAGAGTTGTGAGAAAGTAGACTCTTTCTTGCCTTGTTACCCCCACTTTTGGCCTGTTTGTGAGTATATGTCAGGGTGTTTTCACCGTCTTACTGGGATCCTGCTAGCAAGGTCCCAGTGTTCATAGTGACAACCCTAGGTTGTAAGTGTGGTTGTTATGTGTCACTGGGATCCTGCTAGCCAGGACCCCAGTGCTCATAAGTTTGTGGCCTATATGTATGTGTTCCCTGGTGATGCCTAACTGTCTCACTGAGGCTCTGCTAACCAGAACCTCAGTGGTTATGCTCTCTCTGCTTTCAAAATTGTCACTAACAGGCTAGTGACCAATTTCACCAATTCACATTGGCATACTGGTACACCCATATAATTCCCTTGTATATGGTACTGAGGTACCCAGAGTATTGGGGTTCCAGGAGATCCCAATGGGCTGCAGCATTTATTTTGCCACCCATAGGGAGATCTGACAATTCTTACACAGGCCTGCCAGTGCAGCCTGAGTGAAATAACGTCCACGTTATTTCACAGCCATTTACCACTGCACTTAAGTAAATTATAAGTCACCTATATGTCTAACCTTCACCTGGTGAAGGTTGGGTGCAAAGTTACTTAGTGTGCGGGCACCCTGGCACTAGCCAAGGTGCCCCCACATTGTTTAGGGCAAATTCCCCGGACTTTGTGAGTGCGGGGACACCATTACATGCGTGCACTATACATAGGTCACTACCTATGTATAGCGTCACAATGGTAACTCCGAACATGGCCATGTAACATGCCTAAGATCATGGAATTGTCACCCCAATGCCATTCTGGCATTGGGGAGACAATTCCATGATCCCCCGGGTCTCTAGCACAGAACCCGGGTACTGCCAAACTGCCTTTTCAGGGTTTGCACTGCAGCTGCTGCTGCTGCCAACCCCTCAGACAGGTTTCTGCCCCCCTGGGGTACAGGCAGCCCTGGCTAAGGAAGGCAGAACAAAGAATTTCCTCTGAGAGAAGGTGTTACACCCTCTCCCTTTGGAAATAGGTGTGAAGGCTAGGGAGGAGTAGCCTCCCCCAGCCTCTGGAAATGCTTTGATGGGCACAGATGCCGCCCATCTCTGCATAAGCCAGTCTACACCGGTTCAGGGATCCCCCAGCCTCTGGAAATGCTTTGAGGGGCACAGATGGTGCCCATCTCTGCATAAGCCAGTCTACACTGGTTCAGGGATCCCTCAGCCCTGCTCTGGCGCGAAACTGGACAAAGTAAAGGGGAGTGACCACTCCCCTGACCTGCACCTCCCAGGGGAGGTGCCCAGAGCTCCTCCAGTGTGCCCCAGACCTCTGCCATCTTGGAAACAGAGGTGTTGCTGACACACTGGACTGCTCTGAGTGGCCAGTGCCAGCAGGTGATGTCAGAGACTCCTTCTGATAGGCTCTTACCTCTCTTAGTAGCCAATCCTCCTTCCTAGGTAGCCAAACCTCCTTTTCTGGCTATTTAGGGTCTCTGCTTTGGGGAATTCTTCAGATACCGAATGCAAGAGCTCACCAGAGTTCCTCTGCATCTCCCTCTTCACCTTCTGCCAAAGGATCGACCGCTGACTGCTCAGGACGCCTGCAAAACCGCAACAAAGTAGCAAAGATGACTACTGCAACCTTGTATCGCTTCATCCTGCCGGCTTTCTCAACTGTTTCCTGGTGATGCATGCTCTGGGGGTAGCCTTCCTCCTTTCTGCACCAGGAGCTCTGAAGAAATCTCTCTTGGATCGACGGAATCTTCCCCCTGCAACCGCAGGCAACAAAAGACTGCATCACCGGTCCAGTGACTCTCCAGTCCAAGTTTGGTGGAGGTAAGTCATTGCCTCCCCACGCTGGACTGCATTGTTGGGTAACGCGTGATTTGCAGCTGCTCTGGCTCCTGTGCACTCTTCCAGGATTTCCTTCATGCACAGCCAAGCCTGGGTCCCCGACACTCTAACCTGCAGTGCACAACCTTCTGAGTTGTCCTCCGGTGTCGTGGGACTCCCTTTTCTGGCTTCGGGTGGACTCCGGTTCACTCCTCTTCTAAGTGCCTGATCCGGCACTTCTGCGGGTGCTGCCTGCTTCTGTGAGGGCTCCCTCACTTGCAGGGCGCCCCCTCTGTCTCCTCATCCAAGTGGCGACATCCTGGTCCCTCCTGGGCCACAGCAGCATCCAAAAATCCTAACCGTGAACCTTGCAGCTAGCAAGCCTTGTTTGCGGTCTTTCTGCGTGGGAATACCTCTGCAAGCTTCTTCACGACTTGGGACATCCATCGTCCAAAGGGGAAGTTCCTAGTCCTCTTCCTTCTTGCAAAACACCAAGTTTCTTCCATCCGGTGGCAGCTTCCTTGCACCCTCAGCTGGCATTTCTTGGGCTCCTGCCCACTCTCGACACTGTCGCGACTCTTGGACTTGGTCCCCTTGTCTTACAGGTACTCAGGTCCGGAAATCCACTGTTGTTGCTTTGCTGGTGTTGGTTTTCCTTGCAGAATCCCCCTATCACGACTTCTGTGCTCTATGGGGGTAGCAGGTGCACTTTACAGCTACCTTTCAGTGTCTTGGGGTGGGCTATTTTTCTAACCCTCACTGTTTTCTTACAGTCCCAGTGACCCTCTAAAAGCTCACATAGGTTTGGGGTCCATTCGTGGTTCGCATTCCACTTTTGGAGTCTATGGTTTCTGTTGCCCCTATACCCGTGTGTTCATATTGCAATCTATTGTAACTTTGCACTGCTTGCATTACTTTTCTTGCTATAACCTGCATAATTTTGGTTTGTGTACATATATCTTATGTATATTTCTCATCCTCATACTGAGGGTACTCACTGAGATACTTTTGGCATATTGTCATAAAAATAAAGTACCTTTATTTTTAGTATATCTGTGTATTGTGTTTTCTTATGATATTGTGCATATGACACCAGTGGTATAGTAGGAGCTTTACATGTCTCCTAGTTCAGCCTAAGCTGCTTTGCCATAGCTACCTTCTGTCAGGCTAAGCTGCTAGAAACACCTCTTCTACACTAATAAGGGATAACTGGACCTGGCACAAGGTGTAAGTACCTCTGGTACCCACTACAAGCCAGGCCAGCCTCCTACATTGGTTGTGCAGCGGTGGGATAAGTACTTGTAACTACTTACCACTTTGTCATTTTTTACTTTTCATAAGAGAAAAATATACAAAACAAGTTCAGTGTATGTTCACCTAACCAAAAAGTTTTGCTTTTCTCCTCTTACACTTTCTGCTAAGTCCTGAAAAGTACTCCTAAACTTCTAAACAAATTCAAAAGTTTGAAAAAGTTTTTTTTTCCGTTCTTTAAAAAGTCCTGAAACTTTTTCTCTCTTCTCACTGTCTCTAAACCTTCTTCTATCATGTCTGATGAAGGAACTGCTCTCAAAATGGTCAATACAACTTATGACAATTTAAACTTCAAGTGCCTAAGGAGTCTCTGCATTGATAGAGGTTTAGTGATAGGAAAGAATCCTTCAAGAGAATTTCTATTTAACCTGCTCATTATGAATGATAAGTCCCTAGCTGGCGCTTCAATTGAGAAGTTAGATAGCTCACACTCTCACTCAGGGGATTCTCTTGATGGAGGTGTAGAGGGTTCTCTTCCAAATCTGCCCCTTAGCAGACCACCTAGCAATGTTGGTAGTAATAGGAGCTCCCATCATAGTAGGGATGTTTTTATTCCTGGAGGCCAATTTGTTAGAGTCCAAGCTGTTAGGGACAGATCTCCCTCTGTTGGTTCCAATATATCCTCAGTGTCCAAGCATTCCCAACCCACCCACCCTGAAGACAACATGTTAGAAAGGGAACTCAAAAAGTTGAAAGTGGAAGAGACCAGACTGAAGCTTAAACAGCAACAGCTGGCTCTAGATAGGGAATCCCTAGACCTGGAGAAGGAGAAACAGAGATTGGGGTTTGGACCCCATGGTGGCAGCAGCAGTATTCCTGATAGTAATCCTGTTAGGGAGCATGATTCCAGGAATCTGAACAAGATAGTTCCCCCTTACAAGGAGGGGGATGACATTAACAAGTGGTTTGCTGCAATTGAGAGGGCCTGTATGGTACAGGGGGTCCCTCAAAGGCAATGGGCTGCTATACTGTGGCTATCTTTCAATGGAAAGGGTAGGGATAGGGTCCTTACTGTTAGAGAAAGTGATGCTAACAATTTTGCAGTTTTGAAGGATGCACTCTTGGATGGATTTGGCTTAACCACTGAACACTACAGGATTAAGTTCAGAGACACCAGAAAAGAGTACTCACAAGATTTGATAGACTTTGTTGACTGTTCAGTGAAGGCCTTGGAGGGGAGGTTACATGGCAGTAAAGTTTCTGACTATGAAAGCCTGTATAATCTTATTCTGAGAGAGCATATTCTGAATAACTGTGTGCCTGACTTGTTACACCAATATCTAGTGGACTCAGATCTGACCTCTCCCCAAGAATTGGGAAAGAAGGCAGACAAATGGGTCAGAACAAGAGTGAACAGAAAAGTTCATACAGGGGGTGACAAGGATGGCAAGAAGAAAGATGGTGAGAAATCTCAGGATAAGCATGGGGATAAGGGTAACACCAAAGATCCTTCTTCAAATCCTAAACACTCTTCAGGGGGTGGGGATAAATCAAATTCTTCCTCTTCTTCACAACATACACACATTAAAAAGCCTTGGGGGGTCATTCAGACCTTGGCGGACAGCGGAGGCCGTCCGCCAAGGTACCGCCGACAAATGACCGCACCGTGGTCAAAAGACCGCGGCGGCCATTCAAACATTTCCGCTGGGCCGGCGGGCGCTCTCCAAAAGAGCACCCGCCGGCCCAGCGGAAATGCCCCTGCAACGAGGACGCCGGCTCAGAATTGAGCCGGCGTAGTTGCAGGGGTGCGACGGGTGCAGTTGCAACCGTCGCGTATTTAAGTATCTGCAAAGCAGACACTGAAATACTTTGTGGGGCCCTCTTACGGGGGCCCCTGCAGTGCCCATGCCATTGGCATGGGCACTGCAGGGGCCCCCAAGGGTCCCGCTGCACCCCCTACCGCCATCCTGTTCATGGCGGGTTTCCCGCCATGAACAGGATGGCGGTAGGGGGTGTTTGAATCCCCATGGCGGCGGAGCGCGCTCCGCCGCCATGGAGGATTCAATGGGGCAGCGGTAAACCGGCGGGAGACCGCCGGTTTACCCTTTCTGACCGCGGCTGAACCGCCGCGGTCAGAATGCCCTTGGGAGCACCGCCAGCCTGTTGGCGGTGCTCCCGTGGTCGGTGACCCTGGCGGTGACTTGGTGTTTTGTGTGTAAAAATAAAGGCCATAGGCCATGGGATAAGTCCTGTCCAGATAAACCCCCTGAGCCAACCACCACTAATACGCCAAACTCTAGTGCCCTTAGCAGTAGTAGTAATAGTGGTGGGACTGCTGGCAACAGTCAAAGTAAGGGTGTAGTTGGGTTCACTTATGGGTCCATCATAGAAACTGGGGTAGTCAGTCCCAAGACAGTTTCTGTTACACCTAGTGGCATTGGCCTTGCCACACTGGCTGCTTGTCCCCTTACAATGGATAAGTACAGGCAGACAGTCTCAATAAATGGTGTCGAGGCCCAGGACTACAGAGACACAGGTGCCAGTATCACTTTGGTGACTGAAAACCTAGTGGCTCCTGAACAGCACATCATTGGACAACAGTACAAGATTATTGATGTCCATAACTCCACTAAGTTTCTTTCCTTAGCTATAGTTCAGCTTAGTTGTGGTGGAGTTACTGGCCCTAAGCAGGTGGTAGTGTCAACTAGCTTACCTGTAGACTGTCTCTTGGGTAATGACCTAGAGACCTCAGGTTGGGATGAGGTAGAGTTTTATACCCATGCAGCCATGCTGGGTATCCCTGAGGAATTGTTCCCTCTCATTTCTACTGAAATGAAAAAGCAAAGGAGAGAAAAAGGCCTGAAAACTCAGGATCCTTCTCCAACAACAGGTAAAAAGGGTATCACAGTATCCCCTACCCACCCTGCCATTCAGGATACCATTCCTGTGGTGGGAGAAACCTCTCCTGGGGTGGAACCTGTACCCAGGGAATCATCAGCTGGCATAGCTGTACTCCCTGAGGTGGAAGTACCTCTCTGTGGGATAACTAATATTGGTGAGAAAAAGCCCACCATTGTAGTAAACATGGAGCATCCCTCCAACCCTCCCAGAGAAACTTTAGTGCAGAAACCCTGCACTGCCTCACAACACTTAGGACAGCAACCCTGCCCTAGTGTGGAGCTCATAGGACAGCATCCCTGCCCTGCTCCAACTCAAGAGAAACAGCATCCCTGTTCTCTCTTACAGCCATATGGACAAAGTTTTTGCCCAGCTATGGCTTTACTGAGACAGCATCCCTGTCTGGCATTCTCATCACTAGAAATAGGTCCAGTGGACAATTCCCAATGTTCTAAACTAAAACCTACTGATAGGAACTCTGAAAATATATCTTCACATTGTTGGTTACCTAAAAAACTTCAAACAGGGTGGTTTACCTCCCCACAGGGAAGTAACCATATAGTGGATGATAAAGTGTAGGAAAGCACTGTTTCACTCCTCTTCGTAGCACCTGTTCCGGCACTTCTGCGGGTGCTGCCTGCTTCTGAGAGGGCTCATTGTCTTGCTGGGTGCCCCCTCTG
The DNA here is from genome assembly GCF_031143425.1 of Pleurodeles waltl. Taxonomy (NCBI): domain Eukaryota; kingdom Metazoa; phylum Chordata; class Amphibia; order Caudata; family Salamandridae; genus Pleurodeles; species Pleurodeles waltl. Next base: position 1,198,532,784 of record NC_090439.1, read on the forward strand.
TGTCCTGACGCAATTGGCGACATCCTGGTCCCTCCTGGGCTACAGCAGCATCCAAAAAATCCTAACTGCACGATTTGCAGCTAGCAAGGCTTGTTGGAGGTCTTTTGGAAGGAAAACACTTCTGCACGACTCTCCACGGCGTGATGGACCATCCTCCAAAGAGGAAGTTTCTAGCCCTTGTCGTTCCTGCAGAATCCTCAGCTTCTACTGTCCAGTAGCAGCTTCTTTGCACCCACAGCTGGCATTTCCTGGGCATCTGCCCATCTCCGACTTGCTTGAGACTTTTGGACTTGGTCCCCTTGTTCCACAGGTGCCCTCGTTTGGAAATCCATCATTGTTGCATTGCTGGTTTGTGTCTTTCCTGCAGAATTCCCCTATCACGACTTCTGTGCTCTTTGGGGAACTTTAGTGCACTTTGCACTCACTTTTCAGGGTCTTGGGGTGAGCTATTTTTCTAACCCTCACTGTTTTCTTACAGTCCCAGCGACCCTCTACAAGGTCACATAGGTTTGGGGTCCATTCGTGGTTCGCATTCCACTTTTGGAGTATATGGTTTGTGTTGCCCCTATCCCTCTGTGCTCCCATTGCATCCTATTGTAACTATACATTGTTTGCACTGTTTTCTATTGCTATACTGCATATTTTTGGTATTGTGTACATATATCTTGTGTATATTTGCTATTCTCATACTGAGGGTACTCACTGAGATACTTTGGCATATTGTCATAAAAATAAAGTACCTTTATTTTTAGTATATCTGTGTATTGTGTTTTCTTATGATATTGTGCAAGTGACACTAGTGGTACTGTAGGAGCTTCACTCGTCTCCTAGTTCAGCCTAAGCTGCTCTGCTAAGCTACCTTTATCTATCAGCCTAAGCTGCTAGACACCCTATAAACTAATAAGGGATACCTGGGCCTGGTGCAAGGTGTAAGTACCCCTCACACAGAACCTCAGTGGTTATGCTCTCTCATTTCTTTCCAAATTGTCACTAACAGGCTAGTGACCATTTTTACCAATTTACATTGGCTTACTGGAACACCCTTATAATTCCCTAGTATATGGTACTGAGGTACCCAGGGTATTGGGGTTCCAGGAGATCCATATGGGCTGCAGCATTTCTTTTGCCACCCATAGGGAACTCTGACAAATCTTACACAGGCCTGCCACTGCAGCCTGAGTGAAATAACGTCCACGTTATTTCACAGCCATTTTACACTGCACTTAAGTAACTTATAAGTCACCTATATGTCTAACCTTTACCTGGTAAAGGTTAGGTGCAAAGTTACTTAGTGTGAGGGCACCCTGGCACTAGCCAAGGTGCCCCCACATTGTTCAGAGCCAATTCCCTGAACTTTGTGAGTGCGGGGACACCATTACACGCGTGCACTACATATAGGTCACTACCTATATGTAGCTTCACAATGGTAACTCCGAATATGGCCATGTAACATGTCTATGATCATGGAATTGCCCCCTCTATGCCATCCTGGCATAGTTGGCACAATCCCATGATCCCAGTGGTCTGTAGCACAGACCCTGGTACTGCCAAACTGCCCTTCCTGGGGTTTCACTGCAGCTCCTGCTGCTGCCAACCCCTCAGACAGGCAGCTTCCCTCCTGGGGTCCAGCCAGGCCTGGCCCAGGATGGCAGAACAAAGAACTTCCTCTGAGAGAGGGTGTGACACCCTCTCCCTTTGGAAAATGGTGTGAAGGCAGGGGAGGAGTAGCCTCCCCCAGCCTCTGGAAATGCTTTGTTGGGCACAGATGTGCCCAATTCTGCATAAGCCAGTCTACACCGGTTCAGGGACCCCTTAGCCCCTGCTCTGGCGCGAAACTGGACAAAGGAAAGGGGAGTGACCACTCCCCTGACCTGCACCTCCCCTGGGAGGTGTCCAGAGCTCCTCCAGTGTGCTCCAGACCTCTGCCATCTTGGAAACAGAGGTGCTGCTGGCACACTGGACTGCTCTGAGTGGCCAGTGCCACCAGGTGACGTCAGAGACTCCTTGTGATAGGCTCCTTCAGGTGTTGCTAGCCTATCCTCTCTCCTAGGTAGGCAAACCCTCTTTTCTGGCTATTTAGGGTCTCTGTCTCTGGGGAAACTTTAGATAACGAATGCAAGAGCTCATCCGAGTTCCTCTGCATCTCTCTCTTCACCTTCTGATAAGGAATCGACTGCTGACCGCGCTGGAAGCCTGCAAACCTGCAACATAGTAGCAAAGACGACAACTGCAACTCTGTAACGCTGATCCTGCCGCCTTCTCGACTGTTTTCCTGCTTGTGCATGCTGTGGGGGTAGCCTGCCTCCTCTCTGCACCAGAAGCTCCGAAGAAATCTCCCGTGGGTCGACGGAATCTTCCCCCTGCAACCACAGGCACCAAAAAGCTGCATTACCGGTCCCTTGGGTCTCCTCTCAGCACGACGAGCGAGGTCCCTCGAATCCAACGACTCTGTCCAAGTGACCCCCACAGTCCAGTGACTGTTCAGCCCAAGTTTGGTGGAGGTAAGTCCTTGCCTCACCTCGCTGGGCTGCATTGCTGGGAACCGCGACTTTGCAGCTACTCCGGCCCCTGTGCACTTCCGGCAGAAATCCTTTGTGCACAGCCAAGCCTGGGTGCACGGCACTATAACCTGCATTGCACGACTTTCTAAGTTGGTCTCCGGCGACGTGGGACTCCTTTGTGCAACTTCGGCGAGCACCGTTTCACGCATCCTCGTAGTGCCTGTTTCTGGCACTTCTCCGGGAGCTACCTGCTTTAGTGAGGGCTCTGTGTCTTGCTCGACGTCCCCTCTCTCTTCAGGTCCAATTTGCGACCTCCTGGTCCCTCCTGAGCCCCAGCAGTGTCCAAAAACGCCAAACGCACGAATTGCAGCTAGCAAGGCTTGTTGGCGTTCTTTCAGCGGGAAAACACTTCTGCACAACTCTCCACGGCACGAGGGATCCATCCCCCAAAGGGGAAGTCTCTAGCCCTTTTCGTTCCTGCAGAAACCTCAGCTTCTTCTGTCCAGTCGAAGCTTCTTTGCACCCGCAGCTGGCATTTCCTGGGCATCTGCCCATCTCCGACTTGCTTGTGACTTTTGGACTTGGTCCCCTTGTTCCACAGGTACCCTAGATTGGAAATCCACAGTTGTTGCATTGCTGGTTTGTGTCTTTCCTGCATTATTCCTCTAACACGACTTCTTTGTCCTTAGGGGAACTTTAGTGCACTTTGCACTCACTTTTCAGGGTCTTGGGGAGGGTTATTTTTCTAACTCTCACTATTTTCTAATAGTCCCAGCGACCCTCTACAAGGTCACATAGGTTTGGGGTCCATTCGTGGTTCGCATTCCACTTTTGGAGTATATGGTTTGTGTTGCCCCTATCCCTATGTTTCCCCATTGCATCCTATTGTAACTATACATTGTTTGCACTGTTTTCTAAGACTATACTGCATAGTTTTGCTATTGTGTATATATATCTTGTGTATATTTCCTATCCTCTCACTGAGGGTACACTCTAAGATACTTTGGCATATTGTCATAAAAATAAAGTACCTTTATTTTTAGTATAACTGTGTATTGTGTTTTCTTATGATATTGTGCATATGACACTAAGTGGTACTGTAGTACCTTCACACGTCTCCTAGTTCAGCCTAAGCTGCTCTGCTAAGCTACCATTATCTATCAGCCTAAGCTGCTAGACACCCTATACACTAATAAGGGATAACTGGGCCTGGTGCAAGGTGCAAGTACCCCTTGGTACTCACTACAAGCCAGTCCAGCCTCCTACATTGGTTGTGCAGTGGTGGGATAAGTGCTTGAGACTACTTACCACTCTTGTCATTGTACTTTTCATAAGAGAAAAATATACAAAACAAGGTCAGTGTATATACACATAGCCAAAATGTTTTGCATTTTCTCTTTTCACTCTTTTCTAAGTGCTGAAAAGTACTTCTAAACTTTCAAAAAGTTCTAAAAAGTTTTAAAAGTTTTTTCTGTCTTTCCAAAAAGTTCTGAAAACTTTTTTCTCTTTTTCTATCACTTTAACTCTCTCTAAAAAAATGTCTGGCACAGGCCAAAGTGTTGATCTGTCCAAACTTGCATATGACAACCTTAGCTGGAAAAGAGCAAGGAGTCTCTGTATAGAGAGAGGTTTGAGTGTAGGGAAGAATCCTTCCTTGGAACTGTTACTTAACATGCTTAGAGAACAGGATAAGGCCATAGGTGCCCCATCTGTTGAAAAAGTACCTAATAGTTCCCAATCTGATTCAGGGACTCCCCCACGAAAAGATTCAGGAAAGAAACTTCCTAGCCTGCCCATTACTAGACAATCTAGCATAGATGGTAATGATGATGAGCCACACCAAATAAATAGTGTTGTCTCACATCATAGCAAAAGCATTTATTCTCACCATACTGGTAGTAATGTTTCTGTAAACCAAGCTGTTAGGGTGCCTTCTGTAAGGGACAGGTCTCCTTCTGTTCATTCCCATCATAGCTCTGTTTCTAGAAATGTCCCTCCCACCAACCCTGATGACAGAATGTTAGAGACTGAACTCAATAAGTTGAGGGTGGAACAAACCAGACTGAAGCTTAAAAAGCAACAGCTGGATTTGGATAGACAGTCTTTTGAATTAGAGAAGGAAAGACAGAAGTTGGGTTTAGATACCCATGGTGGCAGCAGCAGTATTCCCCATAGTCATCCTGCAAAAGAGCATGATTCCAGGAATCTGCACAAGATAGTTCCCCCTTATAAGGAGGGGGATGACATTAACAAGTGGTTTGCTGCACTTGAGAGGGCCTGTGTTGTACAGGATGTCCCTCAAAGGCAGTGGGCTGCTATCCTATGGCTATCATTTAGTGGAAAAGGTAGGGATAGGCTCCTTACTGTGAAAGAAAATGATGCTAATAATTTCCAAGTTCTTAAGAATGCACTCCTGGATGGTTATGGCTTAACCACTGAACAGTACAGGATAAAGTTCAGAGAGACCAAAAAGGAGTCTTCACAAGACTGGGTTGATTTCATTGACCAGGCAGTGAAGGCCTTGGAGGGGTGGTTACATGGCAGTAAAGTTACTGATTATGACAGCCTGTATAACTTAATCCTGAGAGAGCATATTCTTAATAATTGTGTGTCTGATTTGTTGCACCAGTACTTGGTGGACTCTGATCTGACCTCTCCCCAAGAATTGGGAAAGAAGGCAGACAACTGGGTCAGAACAAGAGTGAACAGAAAAGTTCATACAGGGGGTGACAAAGATGGCAACAAAAAGAAGGATGGTAAGTCTTCTGACAAGGGTGGGGACAAATCTAAAAATGAGTCTTCATCAGGCCCACAAAAACACTCTGGTGGGGGTGGTGGGTCCAAATCCTCCTTTAATCAGAACAAGGAAAATAAACCATGGTGCTATTTATGTAAAATAAAAGGCCATTGGACAACAGATCCCAGTTGTCCAAAGAAAGGCACCACTGCTCCTACCACTACAACCCCTACTGCTACACCTAGTGTCCCTACTAATAGCAGTGGTGGTGGGAGCAAACCTACTAATAGCCAATCCAAGGGAGTAGCTGGGCTCACTTTTGGTAATTTAGTTGGGGTTGGTCTGATTAGGGAGACCACAGAGGCTACTTTAGTCTCTGAAGGGGCTATTGATTTAGCCACTTTGGTTGCTTGCCCCCATAACTTGGAGAAGTACAAGCAACTAACCCTAATAAATGCTGTTGAGGTCCAGGCCTACAGGGACACAGGTGTCAGTGTCACAATGGTGATTGAGAAACTGGTGCACCCTGAACAACACATACTTGGACACCAGTACCAAGTAACCGATGCTCACAACATAACACAAAGCCACCCCATGGCTGTTGTAAATCTCAACTGGGGGGGGGTAACTGGTCCAAAGAAAGTTGTGGTAGCTTCAGATTCACCGGTAGACTGTCTATTAGGGAATGATTTGGAGACATCAGCTTGGTCAGATGTGGAGTTGGAGGCCCATGCAGCAATGCTGGGCATCCCAGGGCATATTTTTGCTTTGACAAGGGCTCAGGCCAAAAAGCAAAAAGGACAGGGAAGCTTGGATCCTGGAACAATGGACCAAGTGCTCCCTAAAGCTAGGGCTAGTAGAAGCAAACCACTTCCTACTATCCCTCCCTCTACAGTGGATTCTACTTCTGAGGAAGAAGAATTCCCTCCTTGTGCAGAACCTACACCAGAGGAGCTGGAAGCAGACACTGCTGAGCTTTTGGGTGAAGGGGGGCCTGCCAGGGAGGAGCTGAGTGTGGCACAGCAAACCTGTCCCACATTAGAGGGTCTCAGACAGCAAGCTGTCAAACAGGCTAATGGGGATGTCAGTGACTCTCACAGAGTTTACTGGGAGGACAACCTCTTGTACACTGAGCATAGGGATCCTAAACCTGGAGCTGCCAGGAGATTAGTGATTCCTCAGGAGTACAGAAAGTTCCTCCTAACACTGGCACATGACATTCCCCTAGCTGGGCACCTGGGTCAAATGAAAACTTGGGACAGATTGGTTCCATTGTTTCATTGGCCTAGGATGTCTGAGGACACAAAGGAATTTTGTAAGTCCTGTGAAACCTGTCAAGCCAGTGGCAAGACAGGTGGCACTCCAAAGGCACCCCTTATCCCACTGCCTGTGGTTGGGGTTCCCTTTGAAAGGGTAGGGGTTGACATAGTTGGCCCCCTTGACCCTCCTACTGCTTCAGGCAATAGGTTTATCTTGGTGGTAGTGGACCATGCCACAAGATACCATGAAGCAATTCCTTTAAGGACCACTACAGCTCCTGCAGTGGCAAAGGCCCTCCTGGGAATATTTTCCAGGGTGGGCTTCCCAAAGGAAGTAGTATCAGACAGAGGAAGCAATTTCATGTCTGCATACTTAAAGGCCATGTGGAAGGAGTGTGGTGTAACGTACAAGTTCACAACACCCTATCATCCACAAACAAATGGACTGGTGGAGAGATTTAATAAAACTCTCAAAGGCATGATTATGGGACTCCCTGAAAAACTCCACAGGAGATGGGATATCCTTCTACCATGCCTCCTTTTTGCCTACAGGGAGGTACCCCAGAAAGGAGTGGGCTTCAGCCCCTTTGAACTTCTTTTTGGACACCCTGTTAGGGGTCCACTCACACTTGTAAAGGAGGGTTGGGAACAACCTTTAAAAGCTCCTAAGCAGGATATTGTGGATTATGTACTTGGCCTCAGATCAAGGATGGCTGAGTACATGAAAAAGGCCAGTAAAAACCTTCAGGCCAGCCAAGAGCTCCAGAAGCAATGGCATGATCAGAAGGCTGTTTTGGTTCAGTACCAACCAGGGCAGAAAGTGTGGGTCTTGGAGCCTGTGGCCCCAAGAGCACTCCAAGATAAATGGAGTGGACCCCACACAATTGTTGAAAAGAAGGGTGAAGTCACCTACTTGGTTGACTTAGGCACTGCCAGGAGTCCCCTTAGGGTGCTCCATGTCAACCGCCTGAAACCCTACTATGACAGGGCTGATCTCACCCTGCTCATGGCAACAGATGAGGGACAGGAAGAAGACAGTGATCCTCTACCTGATCTCTTCTCTTCCACAGAACAAGATGCTCTGGTGGAAGGTGTAGTTTTGGCAGATTGTCTTACTGCTGAGCAGAAAGACCATTGCATAAATCTCCTAGGACAATTTTCAGAACTCTTCTCTACTGTGCCAGGCACCACTTCTTGGTGTGAGCACACTATAGATACTGGAGACAGTTTACCTGTCAAAAGTAAGATCTATAGGCAGCCTGACCATGTCAGGGACTGCATAAAGCAAGAAGTTCAGAAAATGTTGGAACTAGGAGTGGTTGAGCACTCTGACAGTCCATGGGCTTCCCCTGTGGTACTGGTACCAAAACCCAATTTCAAAGATGGAAAGAAGGAAATGCGGTTTTGTGTAGACTATAGAGGTCTCAACTTGGTAACCAAAACTGATGCTCACCCTATACCCAGGGCAGATGAGCTTATAGATACACTGGCATCTGCCAAGTATCTAAGCACTTTTGATTTGACTGCAGGGTATTGGCAGATCAAATTATCAGAAGATGCTAAATCTAAGACTGCATTTTCTACCATTGGAGGACATTACCAGTTTACTGTAATGCCTTTTGGTTTGAAAAATGCTTCTGCCACTTTTCAGAGGTTGGTGAACAAAGTCCTGCAAGGGCTGGAAGCTTTCAGTGCAGCATATTTGGACGATATAGCTGTCTTTAGCTCCAGTTGGGATGATCACCTGGTCCACCTATGGAAAGTTTTGGAGGCCCTGCAAAAGGCAGGCCTCACTATCAAGGCTTCAAAGTGCCAGATAGGGCAGGGTAAGGTGGTTTATCTGGGACACCTTGTTGGTGGGGAACAGATTGCACCACTTCAGGGGAAAATCCAAACAATTATTGATTGGGTTCCCCCTACCACTCAGACTCAGGTGAGAGCCTTCCTAGGCCTCACTGGGTACTACAGGAGGTTCATTAAGAACTATGGCTCCATTGCAGCCCCTCTTAATGACCTCACATCCAAGAAAATGCCTAAAAAGGTATTATGGACAGCAAACTGTCAGAAAGCTTTTGAGGAGCTGAAGCAGGCCATGTGCTCTGCACCTGTCCTGAAAAGCCCTTGTTACTCTAAAAAATTCTATGTCCAAACTGATGCATCTGAATTAGGAGTAGGGGCAGTCCTATCACAACTTAATTCTGAGGGCCAGGATCAACCTGTTGCTTTTATTAGTAGGAGGTTGACCCCTAGAGAAAAGCGTTGGTCTGCCATTGAGAGGGAGGCCTTTGCTGTGGTCTGGGCTCTGAAGAAGTTGTGGCCATACCTGTTTGGCACTCACTTCATTGTTCAGACAGACCACAAACCTCTACTTTGGCTAAAACAAATGAAAGGTGAAAATCCTAAATTGTTGAGGTGGTCCATATCCCTACAGGGAATGGACTATACAGTGGAACATAGACCTGGGAGTAGCCACTCCAATGCAGATGGACTCTCCAGATATTTCCACTTAGACAATGAAGACTCATCAGGTCATGGCTAGTCTTATTGTCCTTCGTTTGGGGGGGGGTTGTGTAGTAAAGTACCATCTTGCCTGGCATGTTACCCCCATTTTTCACTGTATATATGTTGTTTTAGTTGTATGTGTCACTGGGACCCTGGTAACCCAGGGCCCCAGTGCTCATAAGTGTGCCTGAATGTGTTACCTGTGTAGTGACTAACTGTCTCACTGAGGCTCTGCTAATCAGAACCTCAGTGGTTATGCTCTCTCATTTCTTTCCAAATTGTCACTAACAGGCTAGTGACCATTTTTACCAATTTACATTGACTTACTGGAACACCCTTATAATTCCCTAGTATATGGTACTGAGGTACCCAGGGTATTGGGGTTCCAGGAGATCCCTATGGGCTGCAGCATTTCTTTTGCCACCCATAGGGAGCTCTGACAATTCTTACACAGGCCTGCCACTGCAGCCTGAGTGAAAAAACGTCCACGTTATTTCACAGCCATTTTACACTGCACTTAAGTAACTTATAAGTCACCTATATGTCTAACCTTTACCTGGTAAAGGTTAGGTGCAAAGTTACTTAGTGTGAGGGCACCCTGGCACTAGCCAAGGTGCCCCCACATTGTTCAGAGCCAATTCCCTGAACTTTGTGAGTGCGGGGACACCATTACACGCGTGCACTACATATAGGTCACTACCTATATGTAGCTTCACCATGGTAACTCCGAATATGGCCATGTAACATGTCTATGATCATGGAATTGCCCCCTCTATGCCATCCTGGCATAGTTGGCACAATCCCATGATCCCAGTGGTCTGTAGAACAGACCCTGGTACTGCCAAACTGCCCTTCCTGGGGTTTCACTGCAGCTGCTGCTGCTGCCAACCCCTCAGACAGGCAGCTGCCCTCCTGGGGTCCAGCCAGGCCTGGCCCAGGATGGCAGAACAAAGAACTTCCTCTGAGAGAGGGTGTGACACCCTCTCCCTTTGGAAAATGGTGTGAAGGCAGGGGAGGAGTAGCCTCCCCCAGCCTCTGGAAATGCTTTCTTGGGCACAGATGTGCCCAATTCTGCATAAGCCAGTCTACACCGGTTCAGGTACCCCTTAGCCCCTGCTCTGGCGCGAAACTGGACAAAGGAAAGGGGAGTGACCACTCCCCTGACCTGCACCTCCCCTGGGAGGTGTCCAGAGCTCCTCCAGTGTGCTCCAGACCTCTGCCATCTTGGAAACAGAGGTGCTGCTGGCACACTGGACTGCTCTGAGTGGCCAGTGCCACCAGGTGACGTCAGAGACTCCTGCTGATAGGCTCCTTCAGGTGTTAGTAGCCTTTCCGCTCTCCTAGGTAGCCAAACCCTCTTTTCTGGCTATTTAGGGTCTCTGTCTCTGGGGAAACTTTAGATAACGAATGCAAGAGCTCATCCGAGTTCCTCTGCATCTCTCTCTTCACCTTCTGATAAGGAATCTACTGCTGACCGCGCTGGAAGCCTGCAAACCTGCAACATAGTAGCAAAGACGACTACTGCAACTCTGTAACCCTGATCCTGCCGCCTTCTCGACTGTTTTCCTGCTTGTGCATGCTGTGGGGGTAGTCTGCCTCCTCTCTGCACCAGAAGCTCCGAAGAAATCTCCCGTGGGTCGACGGAATCTTCCCCCTGCAACCGCAGGCACCAAAAAGCTGCATTACCGGTCCCCTGGGTCTCCTCTCAGCACGACGAGCGAGGTACCTCGAATCCAGCAACTCTGTCCAAGTGACCCCCACAATCCAGTGACTCTTCAGTCCAAGTTTGGTGGAGGTAAGTCCTTGCCTCACCTCGCTGGGCTGTATTGCTGGGAACCGCGACTTTGCAGCTACTCCGGCCCCTGTGCACTTCCGGCGGAAATCCTTTGTGCACAGCCAAGCCTGGGTCCACGGCACTCTAACCTGCATTGCACGACTTTCTAAGTTGGTCTCCGGCGACGTGGGACTCCTTTGTGCAACTTCGGCGAGCACTGTTTCACGCATCCTCGTAGTGCCTGTTTCTGGCACTTCTTTGGGAGCTACCTGCTTCAGTGAGAGCTCTTTGTCTTGCTCGACGTCCCTTCTCTCTTCAGGTCCAATTTGCGACCTCCTGGTCCCTCCTGGGCCCCGGCAGCGTCCAAAAATGCCAAACGCACGATTTGCGACTAGCAAGGCTTGTTGGCGTCCTTTCGGCGGGAAATCACATCTGCACGACTCTCCAAGGCGAGAGGGATCCGTCCACTAAAGGGGAAGTCTCTAGCCTTTTTCGTTCCTGCAGAAACCTCAGCTTCTTCTGTCCAGTTGAAGCTTCTTTGCACCCGCAGCTGGCATTTCCTGGGCATCTGCCCATCTCCGACTTGCTTGTGACTTTTGGACTTGGTCCCCTTGTTCCACAGGTACCCTAGATTGGAAGTCCACAGTTGTTGCATTGCTGGTTTGTGTCTTTCCTGCATTATTACTCTAACACGACTACTTTGTCCTTAGGGGAACTTTAGTGCACTTTGCACTCACTTTTCAGGGTCTTGGGGGGGGTTATTTTTCTAACTCTCACTATTTTCTAATAGTCCCAGCGACCCTCTACAAGGTCACATAGGTTTGGGGTCCATTCGTGGTTCGCATTCCACTTTTGGAGTATATGGTTTGTGTTGCCCCTATCCCTATGTTTCCCCATTGCATCCTACTGTAACTATACATTGTTTGCACTGTTTTCTAAGACTATACTGCATATTTTTGCTATTGTGTATATATATCTTGTGTATATTTCCTATCCTCTCACTGAGGGTATACTCTAAGATACTTTGGCATATTGTCATAAAAATAAAGTACCTTTATTTTTAGTATAACTGTGTATTGTGTTTTCTTATGATATTGTGCAAGTGACACTTGTGGTACTGTAGTAGCTTCACACGTCTCCTAGTTCAGCCTAAGCTGCTCTGCTAAGCTACCATTATCTATCAGCCTAAGCTGCTAGACACCCTATACACTAATAAGGGATAACTGGGCCTGGTACAAGGTGCAAGTACCCCTTGGTACTCACTACAAGCCAGTCCAGCCTCCTACATTGGTTGTGCAGTGGTGGGATAAGTGCTTGAGACTACTTACCACTCTTGTCATTGTACTTTTCATAAGAGAAAAATATACAAAACAAGGTCAGTGTATATACACATAGCCAAAAAGTTTTGCATTTCCTCTTTTCACTCTTTTCTAAGTGCTGAAAAGTACTTCTAAAACTTTCAAAAAGTTCTTAAAAGTTTAAAAAGTTTTTTTTCTGTCTTTCCAAAAAGTTCTGAAAAACTTTTTTCTCTTTTTCTATCACTTTAACTCTCTCTAAAAAATGTCTGGCACAGGCAAAAATGTTGAACTATCCAAACTTGCATATGATCACCTTAGCTGGAAAGGAGCAAGGAGTCTCTGCATAGAGAGAGGTTTGAGTGTAGGGAAGAATCCTTCCTTAGAACTGTTAATTAACATGCTTAGAGTACAGGATAAGGCCATAAGTGCCCAATCAGGTGAAAAAGTAGCTAATGGTTCTCAATCTGATCCAGGGACTCCCCCAGGAAAAGATTCAGGAAAGAAACTTCTCAGCCTGCCCATTACTAGACAGTCTAGCATAGTTGGTACAGAGGTTGAATCACACCATACTGATGGTGTGCTCTCACATTATACTGTTAGCCAAGCTGTTAGGGTGCCCTCTGTAAGGGACAGGTCTCCTTCTGCTCATTCCCATCATACCTCTGTATCTAGAAATGTCCCTCCCACCCACCCTGATGACAGATTGTTAGAAAGGGAGCTCAATAGATTGAGAGTGGAACAAACCAGACTGAAGCTCAAGAAGCAACAGCTGGATTTGGATAGAAAGTCATTAGAATTAGAGAAGGAAAGACAGAAGTTGGGTTTAGATACCCATGGTGGCAGCAGCAGTATTCCCCATAGTCATCCTGCAAAAGAGCATGATTCCAGGAATCTGCACAAGATAGTTCCCCCTTATAAGGAGGGGGATGACATTAACAAGTGGTTTGCTGCACTTGAGAGGGCCTGTGCTGTACAGGATGTCCCTCAAAAGCAGTGGGCTGCTATCCTATGGCTATCATTTAGTGGAAAAGGTAGGGATAGGCTCCTTACTGTAAAAGAAAATGATGCTAATAATTTCCAAGTTCTTAAGAATGCACTCCTGGATGGTTATGGCTTAACCACTGAACAGTACAGGATAAAGTTCAGAGAGACCAAAAAGGAGTCTTCACAAGACTGGGTTGATTTCATTGACCAGGCAGTGAAGGCCTTGGAGGGGTGGTTACATGGCAGTAAAGTTACTGATTATGACAGCCTGTATAACTTAATCCCGAGAGAGCATATTCTTAATAATTGTGTGTCTGATTTGTTGCACCAGTACTTGGTGGACTCTGATCTGACCTCTCCCCAAGAAATGGGAAAGAAGGCAGACAAATGGGTCAGAACAAGAGTGAACAGAAAAGTTCATACAGGGGGTGACAAAGATGGCAACAAAAAGAAGGATGGTAAGTATTCTGACAAGGGTGGGGACAAATCTAAAAATGAGTCTTCATCAGGCCCACAAAAACACTCTGGTGGGGGTGGTGGGTCCAAATCCTCCTTTAATCAGAACAAGGAAAATAAACCATGGTGCTATTTATGTAAAATAAAAGGCCATTGGACAACAGATCCCAGTTGTCCAAAGAAAGGCACCACAGCTCCTACCACTACAACCCCTACTGCTACACCTAGTGTCCCTACTAATAGCAGTGGTGGTGGGAGCAAACCTACTAATAGCCAATCCAAGGGAGTAGCTGGGCTCACTTTTGGTAATTTAGTTGGGGTTGGTCTGATTAGGGAGACCACAGAGGCTACTTTAGTCTCTGAAGGGGCTATTGATTTAGCCACTTTGGTTGCTTGCCCCCATAACTTGGAGAAGTACAAGCAACTAACCCTAATAAATGGTGTTGAGGTCCAGGCCTACAGGGACACAGGTGCCAGTGTCACAATGGTGATTGAGAAACTGGTGCACCCTGAACAACACATACTTGGACACCAGTACCAAGTAACCGATGCTCACAACATAACACAAAGCCACCCCATGGCTGTTGTAAATCTCAACTGGGGGGGGGTAACTGGTCCAAAGAAAGTTGTGGTAGCTTCAGATTTACCTGTAGATTGTCTATTAGGGAATGATTTGGAGACATCAGCTTGGTCAGATGTGAAGTTGGAGGCCCATGCAGCAATGCTGGGCATCCCAGGGCATATTTTTGCTTTAACAAGGGCTCAGGCCAAAAAGCAAAAAGGACAGGGAAGCTTGGATCCTGGAACAATGGACCAAGTGCTCCCTAAAGCTAGGGCTAGTAGAAGCAAACCACTTCCTACTATCCCTCCCTCTACAGTGGATTCTAATTCTGAGGAAGAAGAATTCCCTCCCTGTGCAGAACCTACACCAGAGGAGCTGGAAGCAGACACTGCTGAGCTTTTGGGTGAAGGGGGGCCTGCCAGAGAGGAGCTGAGTGTGGCACAGCAAACCTGTCCCACATTAGAGGGTCTCAGACAGCAAGCTGTCAAACAGGCTAATGGGGATGTCAGTGACTCTCACAGAGTTTACTGGGAGGACAACCTCTTGTACACTGAGCATAGGGATCCTAAACCTGGAGCTGCCAGGAGATTAGTGATTCCTCAGGAGTACAGAAAGTTCCTCCTAACACTGGCACATGACATTCCCTTAGCTGGGCATCTAGGACAAATGAAAACTTGGGACAGGCTTGTTCCCCTGTTTAATTGGCCTAGGATGTCTGAGGACACAAAGGAATTTTGTAAGTCCTGTGAAACCTGTCAAGCCAGTGGCAAGACAGGTGGCACTCCAAAGGCACCCCTTATCCCACTGCCTGTGGTTGGGGTTCCCTTTGAAAGGGTAGGGGTTGACATAGTTGGCCCCCTTGACCCTCCTACTGCTTCAGGCAATAGGTTTATCTTGGTGGTAGTGGACCATGCCACAAGATATCCTGAAGCTATTCCTTTAAGGACCACTACAGCTCCTGCAGTGGCAAAGGCCCTCCTGGGAATATTTTCCAGGGTGGGCTTCCCAAAGGAAGTAGTATCAGACAGAGGAAGCAATTTCATGTCTGCATACTTAAAGGCCATGTGGAAGGAGTGTGGTGTAACTTACAAGTTCACAACACCCTATCATCCACAAACAAATGGACTGGTGGAGAGATTTAATAAAACTCTCAAAGGCATGATTATGGGACTCCCTGAAAAACTCCGCAGGAGATGGGATATCCTTCTACCATGCCTCCTTTTTGCCTACAGGGAGGTACCCCAGAAAGGAGTGGGCTTCAGCCCCTTTGAACTTCTTTTTGGACACCCTGTTAGGGGTCCACTCACACTTGTAAAGGAGGGTTGGGAACAACCTTTAAAAGCTCCTAAGCAGGATATTGTGGATTATGTACTTGGCCTCAGATCAAGGATGGCTGAGTACATGAAAAAGGTCAGTAAAAACCTTCAGGCCAGCCAAGAGCTCCAGAAGCAATGGCATGATCAGAAGGCTGTTTTGGTTCAGTACCAACCAGGGCAGAAAGTGTGGGTCTTGGAGCCTGTGGCCCCAAGAGCACTCCAAGATAAATGGAGTGGACCCCACACAATTGTTGAAAAGAAGGGTGAAGTCACCTACTTGGTTGACTTAGGCACTGCCAGGAGTCCCCTTAGGGTGCTCCATGTCAACCGCTTGAAACCCTACTATGACAGGGCTGATCTCACCCTGCTCATGGCAACAGATGAGGGACAGGAAGAAGACAGTGATCCTCTACCTGATCTCTTCTCTTCCACAGAACAAGATGCTCTTGTGGAAGGTGTAGTTTTGGCTGATTGTCTTACTGCTGAGCAGAAAGATAATTGCATAAATCTCCTAGGACAATTTTCAGAACTCTTCTCTACTGTGCCAGGCACCACTTCTTGGTGTGAGCACACTATAGATACTGGAGACAGTTTACCTGTCAAAAGTAAGATCTATAGGCAGCCTGACCATGTCAGGGACTGCATAAAGCAAGAAGTTCAGAAAATGTTGGAACTAGGAGTGGTTGAGCACTCTGACAGTCCATGGGCTTCTCCTGTGGTACTGGTACCAAAACCCAATTCTAAAGATGGAAAGAAGGAAATGAGGTTTTGTGTAGACTATAGAGGTCTCAACTTGGTAACCAAAACTGATGCTCACCCTATACCCAGGGCAGATGAGCTTATAGATACACTGGCATCTGCCAAGTATCTAAGCACTTTTGATTTGACTGCAGGGTATTGGCAGATCAAATTGTCAGAAGATGCTAAACCTAAGACTGCATTTTCTACCATTGGAGGACATTACCAGTTTACTGTAATGCCTTTTGGTTTGAAAAATGCACCTGCCACTTTTCAGAGGTTGGTGAACACAGTCCTGCAAGGGCTGGAAGCTTTCAGTGCAGCATATTTGGACGATATAGCTGTCTTTAGCTCCAGTTGGGATGATCACCTGGTCCACCTATGGAAAGTTTTGGAGGCCCTGCAAAAGGCAGGCCTCACTATCAAGGCTTCAAAGTGCCAGATAGGGCAGGGTAAGGTGGTTTATCTGGGACACCTTGTTGGTGGGGAACAGATTGCACCACTTCAGGGGAAAATCCAAACTATTATTGATTGGGTTCCCCCTACCACTCAAACTCAGGTGAGAGCCTTCCTAGGCCTCACTGGGTATTACAGGAGGTTCATTAAGAACTATGGCTCCATTGCAGCCCCTCTTAATGACCTCACATCCAAGAAAATGCCTAAAAAGGTATTATGGACAGCAAGCTGTCAGAAAGCTTTTGAGGAGCTGAAGCAGGCCATGTGCTCTGCACCTGTCCTGAAAAGCCCTTGTTACTCTAAAAAATTCTATGTCCAAACTGATGCATCTGAATTAGGAGTAGGGGCAGTCCTATCACAACTTAATTCTGAGGGCCAGGATCAACCTGTTGCTTTTATTAGTAGGAGGTTGACCCCTAGAGAAAAGCGTTGGTCTGCCATTGAGAGGGAGGCCTTTGCTGTGGTCTGGGCTCTGAAGAAGTTGAGGCCATTCCTGTTTGGCACTCACTTCATTGTTCAGACAGACCACAAACCTCTACTTTGGCTAAAACAAATGAAAGGTGAAAATCCTAAATTGTTGAGGTGGTCCATATCCCTACAGAGGATGGACTATACAGTGGAACATAGACCTGGGAGTAGCCACTCCAATGCAGATGGACTCTCCAGATATTTCCACTTAGACAATGAAGACTCATCAGGTCATGGCTAGTCTTATTGTCCTTCGTTTGGGGGGGGGTTGTGTAGGAAAGTACCATCTTGCCTGCATGTTACCCCCATTTTTCACTGTATATATGTTGTTTTAGTTGTATGTGTCACTGGGACCCTGGTAACCCAGGGCCCCAGTGCTCATAAGTGTGCCTGAATGTGTTACCTGTGTAGTGACTAACTGTCTCACTGAGGCTCTGCTAATCAGAACCTCAGTGGTTATGCTCTCTCATTTCTTTCCAAATTGTCACTGACAGGCTAGTGACCACTTTTACCAATTTACATTGGCTTACTGGAACACCCTTATAATTCCCTAGTATATGGTACTGAGGTACCCAGGGTATTGGGGTTCCAGGAGATCCCTATGGGCTGCAGCATTTCTTTTGCCACCCATAGGGAGCTCTGACAATTCTTACACAGGCCTGCCACTGCAGCCTGAGTGAAATAACGTCCACGTTATTTCACAGCCATTTTACACTGCACTTAAGTAACTTATAAGTCACCTATATGTCTAACCTTTACCTGGTAAAGGTTAGGTGCAAAGTTACTTAGTGTGAGGGCACCCTGGCACTAGCCAAGGTGCCCCCACATTGTTCAGAGCCAATTCCCTGAACTTTGTGAGTGCGGGGACACCATTACACGCGTGCACTACATATAGGTCACTACCTATATGTAGCTTCACCATGGTAACTCCGAATATGGCCATGTAACATGTCTATGATCATGGAATTGCCCCCTCTATACCATCCTGGCATAGTTGGCACAATCCCATGATCCCAGTGGTCTGTAGCACAGACCCTGGTACTGCCAAACTGCCCTTCCTGGGGTTTCACTGCAGCTGCTGCTGCTGCCAACCCCTCAGACAGGCAGCTGCCCTCCTGGGGTCCAGCCAGGCCTGGCCCAGGATGGCAGAACAAAGAACTTCCTCTGAGAGAGGGTGTGACACCCTCTCCCTTTGGAAAATGGTGTGAAGGCAGGGGAGGAGTAGCCTCCCCCAGCCTCTGGAAATGCTTTCATGGGCACAGATGGTGCCCATTTCTGCATAAGCCAGTCTACACCAGTTCAGGGACCCCTTAGCCCCTGCTCTGGCGCGAAACTGGACAAAGGAAAGGGGAGTGACCACTCCCCTGACCTGCACCTCCCCTGGGAGGTGTCCAGAGCTCCTCCAGTGTGCTCCAGACCTCTGCCATCTTAGAAACAGAGGTGCTGCTGGCACACTGGACTGCTCTGAGTGGCCAGTGCCACCAGGTGACGTCAGAGACTCCTGCTGATAGGCTCCTTCAGGTGTTAGTAGCCTTTCCTCTCTCCTAGGTAGCCAAACCCTCTTTTCTGGCTATTTAGGGTCTCTGTCTCTGGGGAAACTTTAGATAATGAATGCAAGAGCTCATCCGAGTTCCTCTGCATCTCTCTCTTCACCTTCTGATAAGGAATCGACTGCTGACCGCGCTGGAAGCCTGCAAACCTGCAACATAGTAGCAAAGACGACTACTGCAACTCTGTAACGCTGATCCTGCCGCCTTCTCGACTGTTTTCCTGCTTGTGCATGCTGTGGGGGTAGTCTGCCTCCTCTCTGCTCCAGAAGCTCCGAAGAAATCTCCCGTGGGTCGACGGAATCTTCCCCCTGCAACCGCAGGCACCAAAAAGCTGCATTACCGGTCCACTGGGTCTCCTCTCAGCACGACGAGCGAGGTCCCTCGAATCCAGCAACTCTGTCCAAGTGACCCCCACAGTCCAGTGACTCTTCAGTCCAAGTTTGGTGGAGGTAAGTCCTTGCCTCACCTCGCTGGGCTGCATTGCTGGGAACCGCGACTTTGCAGCTACTCCGGCCCCTGTGCACTTCCGGCGGAAATCCTTTGTGCACAGCCAAGCCTGGGTCCACGGCACTCTAACCTGCATTGCACGACTTTCTAAGTTGGTCTCCGGCGACGTGGGACTCCTTTGTGCAACTTCGGCGAGCACCGTTTCACACATCCTTGTAGTGCCTATTTCTGGCACTTCTCCGGATGCTACCTGCTTCAGTTAGGGCTCTTTGTCTTGCTCGACGTCCCCTCTCTCTTCAGGTCCAATTTGAGACCTCCTGGTCCCTCCTGGGTCCCGGCAGCGTCCAAAAACGCCAAACGCACGATTTGCGACTAGCAAGGCTTGTTGGCGTCCTTCCGGCGGCAAAACACTTCTGCACGACTCTCCAAGGCAAGCGGGATCCGTCCACTAAAGGGGAAGTCTCTAGCCCTTTTCGTTCCTGCAGAAACCTCAGCTTCTTCTGTCCAGTTGAAGCTTCTTTGCACCCGCAGCTGGCATTTCCTGGGCATCTGCCCATCTCCGACTTGCTTGTGACTTTTGGACTTGGTCCCCTTGTTCCACAGGTACCCTAGATTGGAAGTCCACAGTTGTTGCATTGCTGGTTTGTGTCTTTCCTGCATTATTCCTCTAACACGACTACTTTGTCCTTAGGGGAACTTTAGTGCACTTTGCACTCACTTTTTAGGGTCTTGGGGAGGGTTATTTTTCTAACTCTCACTATTTTCTAATAGTCCCAGCGACCCTCTACAAGGTCACATAGGTTTGGGGTCCATTCGTGGTTCGCATTCCACTTTTGGAGTATATGGTTTGTGTTGCCCCTATCCCTATGTTTCCCCATTGCATCCTATTGTAACTATACATTGTTTGCACTGTTTTCTAAGACTATACTGCATATTTTTGCTATTGTGTATATATATCTTGTGTATATTTCCTATCCTCTCACTGAGGGTACACTCTAAGATACTTTGGCATATTGTCATAAAAATAAAGTACCTTTATTTTTAGTATAACTGTGTATTGTGTTTTCTTATGATATTGTGCAAGTGACACTTGTGGTACTGTAGTAGCTTCACACGTCTCCTAGTTCAGCCTAAGCTGCTCTGCTAAGCTACCATTATCTATCAGCCTAAGCTGCTAGACACCCTATACACTAATAAGGGATAACTGGGCCTGGTGCAAGGTGCAAGTACCCCTTGGTACTCACTACAAGCCAGTCCAGCCTCCTACACAGTGTGCCTATCAGAATTGGTAAAAATGGTCACTAGCCTGCAGTGACAATTTTAAAAGCAGAGAGAGCATAAGCACTGAGATTCTGGCTAGCAGAGTCTCAGTGACACACAGGGAACACATTTAGGCTACAAACTATGAGCACTGGGTTCCTGGCTAGCAGGATATCAGTGAGACAGGCAAAAACAAACTGACACACAAGTAAAAATGGGGGCAACATGCCAGGCAAGATGGCACTTTCCTACAGTGCCCCACTACACATGCTTGTGTCTGGAAATGCAGTCTCCTTAGACCAGGAGGCACAAAGTCCTGCCCTCAGAGTCTATGTAGTGTTAATAATGTTGATAAGAGTAAGATATAGAACGGACTATTTAACCATGTGTAACTGAGGGGTGACTGATGGCTAACTCACTTATTCTAAAGGTATGTTGTGTGACACACTCAACCCAGATCTACGTCATGTTTCATCATATATGTGGTCATGACAACATCAAGTACGGCAAGCTTGGGCCTGGCCAAGGCATTCACAACCGAAAATTTACAATGTGTAACTGTCTGCACATGCAGAGATTGTGTGTGCTGCTACCTTGTGTTCAGCAAGAAACCCTCTGCCGCAGTCCAAAGTGAGTGTAGTACCAAATAGTGTGCAATGACTTAGGCCCTCATTATGACCCTGGGCCACAGTGGCGGTATCACCGCCAACAGGCTGGCGGTGAAGACTGCCACATTATGAGTGTGGCGGGTTGGCCTCTGCCAACCCGCCACATCCCCGCTCAGGCCACCAGGGCGATCGGACCAGCTGGGCCGCAGATGACCATCTCTAATCTGGTGGTCCACAGGAGACCTGCGGCGGTATTAGGAGCCGTCTTTCCACCAGGGTTCCTGCGGCTGTAGCACTGCCACGAAAACCCTGGCCGAAAGGCTACCGGTGACAGGGAATTTCTTCACTGTCACCGGCAGACGGGTCCCTCCCCAACCGGATAAATTATGTCTGCCCCACAGTCACAGGTGTCATATGGGCCTAACACCATACCTTCATAAATACCAGGTCAATCTGTGTGCTGGATGCCACAAACACTGTAGACTGGCTGAAGCAGCCAGTGTATCATGTTCCTTGAGTGTGTATTGCATCTGTAATCTATCCTATGGCAAAAATTCAGACAGATAGTAGGAATTTGAACTTTAGAAATTAGCCCCTGATGACCCCGCAGTGCAGGGGAGGCTCAGAGGTCCCGGTGTCCCCCTCTGGCACTATGCAGGCAGTGATGGCCTTTGGCCTGAGAGCTAATGACTTGGTCCAGGATGTGGGGCCGCCCACTATATACGTTGCGGGGAGGCCCCCCCCACATTTCTTCATGCCACACTTCAGAAACGAGCCTGTACAGAACAGGAATGTTTAATGTTGAAATACCCTCCACTTGTAACATGTAAGGAGCAAGGTAATGAAAATCACGTACCATGTTCACTGTCTGCTGTGTGTTGCATTGTTCAGCACACATATAGAGTAGGGCATACCCCTGCCAATTTAATAACTTCCAGAGTGTAGTCCTTGCAAAATTGAATGTTGATACAGCCATCAAAGGCATGCACCCTTGCACCATGTAGCAAGGAAGGATGTTTTGTGCACACTGCTCTCTGTGAACCAGTGACATGATTAGTTTGATGTTGTCCTTAAACACTTCCATATGGCACACATCTGTCCATTATTAAGCCACTTCAACTTTGTCACATGCTACGTGTCCAACATGCAGAGAATACAAGATATTTGTGAAGCCATTGATCTGTGCTTCGTATGTACGCAGTGTGCATGTTCAATATTCACAAAGCAATGTAACATGTTTTTGATGTGTATGGGGTCGCATCATTCACCTGAAACCAATGTACAGTACAAGTCAATTCACCAATGAAGTAGCACATTGTAACATGTGCCAATAATAAGGACAAATGTCAATGTGCATGTAGTGGCAATGTATGCATGCCCACATGATGGATGGCTCAGTATCTGCTGTGGTAATATTTGGCCAGCTACGGTTTGGATGCTTAAGGCACATGTACCATCACCAGCCCCACTATCTACAGGTGGTGAGGAGTTTCATTGTCTAGCACCTATACCATGGCAAACACGTCAAAAATGTTGATCCAAAATATGTTACGGAGAAGTGGCATGAGATAGTCTTAGTTGTTCAGGGCACAGAATGCTTGCCTATGTCCATATTTGAACATGAGACGGATGGGGAGCAGTGTAACACATATTCAAGACTACATTTACAATTGTCAACATTACAGGGTGATGGAATACTATACACAGTGAACCTCCTTTCAAAAACAATACTTCCACTATTGTTGTTTAGCATGATACTATGCCCATTCACACAGAATACGTTTATCCTTGCTACCAAAATTAACATAGTGTAAAAGACTATAGGCATGATCAGACATTCATGCTGTTCAATAACAAATGTTTTGTGATCCATGCATGTACCAGTAGCTAGGCGTGTAGCCAAACTTCACAATCAGGTAAACTTGTGTGACCACATGAGCAGGCTAGGCATCACAAAACAACATCCCTTCCTATGATAGATGCTGCATATGTAGTTGTGAGGGGGTAAAGTTAAACATAGAATTGATTAGAGTAATCACAGTGGCCAGATGGCATATCACCGTGTGTTTCTTTGAGGGTGTAAGTACATTGTCTATAGAAATCATTTACTTCCTTTCATCACTTAGGCAACATTTATCCTAAACTAATGCAACAGTAATCCTGCCTCATGTGTACCTTAGCATCCCTCAGAGTACTCCATATCATTAACATGTGAGATGGGGTAACAGAGGAGCATTTAAAAAGATGCCATGGGGAATGTGAGGTTGCAGGGGAGAAACTAATTGACCATCGGGTACACATGCACATGTCACTAGTCTACACATGGAAATGCAGTTAAATACCTGACTCATGGCCTCATATACCCAATGTCCTTATCTGGAAAAAGATTCATACCTTTGCAGTGAGTTTCTCAACTTAGATGCAATGTGGAAAGGACCATATGAAGGTCTGAACTGTGTCAGCAGAATACAGCCTATTACATTGGTTACCTACTGTTAGCATTACCACTACTGTCTAGCACCAAAGCTGTCACCCTTGACCTTCAAGATACAGCACAAAGTACCTGTAAACATGTGACCTGAAGCATGGATGCACACTCTCATTACATGGATATGCTTTTTGTTAATGTGCATCAAGGAAAGAAGCCTTGCTGACATGTGGACAGACACCAGGATATGTAAATGTCCAACTGGTATTGCAGGAAATGTATTCCATAAGCTATGTGTTAGAGTTCTTGGTGTTTCCATGAGTCAACATTGGTGAAGTGTCCAACAGGTCTGTTTTACAGGAAGTAGCTATCCACCCTCCATCTATGTTTTAATTAGCTGGCAGAGTCAGTCAATGCAGCAATATGTGGGACCATGTGTATTTGCCATATGAGTTAACTAATGCTGAGACACTCTACCTGTACTTGCTTGATATAACTCATTTCACATAGGTTACTGACCACAGAATATACCCTGCTGCATGCTCCATAACCAACACCAGGGAGTCCCTATGTGGACCATGTGTTCAATTCCATGTGTACACCACATCATACTTCCAACTCACTCTCTGGATTGATATGGTTATTAGTTTATTTGTGTGGACATTGCCATTTCATATACCTACACTGCCAGCACTTGAGTATGTTTGTCTTGTCACATTAGGAGAAGTGAATGCTTAGAAGGAAGATTGTTCATTTCTCTTTCCAAAATTGTGGTTTTGTCTGGACATGCCACATGTGATGTTTAGAAAATGTGAGCCTATTATTGCTGACAACATGCACAAGTTCAGCTCTGGTTGATATATATTTCCTTCATTTCCACCCAACAACATGACATGACAGCAGAGGAGGGAAACCCCATATCATCAGGCTGGATAACTACTGTCACATCATGCACAGGGCAAAGGCCTACAAGTGGATGGGGAGACTTGTACAAGGAAGGAAAGGCGGCTAGTACCTGGAAGTCAGACAGGCAGGGGCAACCAAGACCTTCCAAGGCATCAACACCTCAAGATGTGGGCCAGCACCACAGTGGAGTCCCAGTGGCGGTTCCAGGCACATCATCTGCACAGCTGGGCTAAGCAACACATGCAATGCTCACAACCCTTGCAGTGAGCTCAACATTTGAGACACAGGCCCTGAAAGACCCACAAGATCTTGATCCGAGGAATGGCTGCTATGGAGGGGAAACTCTCTAGTCTGTGGGCACTGATGCAGACTTTGCAGCAGACAGGGGACAGGATGAGTGCCCAGATTTAATTCTCCCTCGGGCTTTTACCTTCCCCTTGTTGTTTAATACTTCTTTCTATAGTCTTTTTAGCATAGTTTGAATAGGTTTAGCATAGGTATAGATTAGGGCAGTATTAGTTATTATAATATTTCATTAGTGAGTAGTGTTACTGTGTGCATATGGTTGGGTATGTTTTTGTTGGAGCCTGATATATTGTGTGTGTTTTATGAAATAGCAAAAATATATACTTGTTTAGATTTATTTGTTTAGGCAGTGTCTGTTTAGGATATTTTTGTCTTTTGTGTTGTGCAGAGATAGGTGTAGCGAGGGGGTGAGGGATTGATGTTTAACATGTCTGTAGTGTTACATGTGTAGCACAGATTAGGCTAAGTTTACGTAGGTTAAGGTAGTTTTATGATACAGTAGTGTGGGGTAGGTAGGTAAGTTTATTTCAGGCTTAGGTTAGATAGTGTGAGGTAGTGTAGGCTACTTAGTTTTAGTTAGTGATATTTAGGACTTTTAGGATATTCAATTTGTTTCTATTTCACAAACTAAAGACGTTGTCATGATTGCTAATGTTGGTTTGAGTGCATGATATTTTTGGTAAATATGTGTAACATAGTGAGAAGCCTATGGACAAGTTTCAGTAAACGTTGCAATGGAGTCAGTTAGGGAGTCTTCAACATTCTTTAGGCACTGAAAGTAGTCGACTTTGTGTGACTGGACAAACAGCCCAACACAGATAGTCATCTACTTTAGCACTGAGTGTAAGTTAAGATACAACAGGGATGGAACAGTCACCACAGGGTACACAATCATAGCTTTGTACACACACTGGTGCCTGGCACTTACACACTCACCCTTGCAGCATTGAGCTATTATGCCATTGTGGTTTGCTGGTTTATATCCATAAAAGTGCCCTCCCATCTGACTAGAAATGTCAGTCATTGTTGGCATTGAGTACTTGCTAAGTGAGTCACAACCTGCATGGGAATTAGTGCAAATACTTGCTAAGCTGGAATATACAATTGTCTGACATTTCCTCTCAGCTTAGGGATGTGTAGCTTGTTTCCAAGCTCTGTGGTCTGGCTCCTCTATATTGTCATGTGTGTACATAATACAGTTGATGTCATATGTGGTTGCACTCACACTCAGGGTTCTCAGTGCCATAAGCACTCATTGTCTCTTTGTATCCCAATGTGCTTTGACACACCATTTAATAGTTGCAGTTCATGTTTAATAACATCCCAAATGTAGCACTGAGCTTCTACATCCTTGATTGGCATAGGTATGATGCTATACTGAAGGAGTCTGGCCATTTTTTATGAGCATATTGTCAGTGCATGCATTATGATAGTACTGATAACATATGTTCTGTGTAAGCATTGAGGCTGACATATGTGCATGAGGACCTTATCATTGTCGAGACGGGCCACTCACCTGAAAAGCAGGATGTCTGCAGGGGTGATGATATGCCCTCCAGACCTCCTGGAACACCTCTCGACACTTCCTGGTGGACACAGAAACCCCGGCAGGTGTCCCAAAAGGAAAGGGGGAGTGGAAGAGAAAGAGACAAAACACTACCACGTATTGCCGATCCAGCCAGGCACCCTGTATCTTTGGGGGCAGGTCGCTGTTGACTGAGTGATAGTAGAGTTAGTGCACTCAACTTCCTTGAAACTGAATCTCTCTTTCTGATATGGGCACAGGAGCGGTAGAAGAACACCGGGATGCTCAAGCACTTTTCGTGGATAATAATAACTGTTGACACAATTACTAACACTGCATTACCAAAAACCCAAACTGAGTACCATAACAATAAGTACTGCAACACTAGGGCTGGCTTCACAGAGATTCACTGTTGCACACTAAAAGTAGAACTGTGGTTGCACGTATCATGCACAAGAAAGACAAACAAGGGCATTAATTATATCACATATAACATTCCTGCATGCATAGGGTTATACTAAAAGGAAGAAAAACAATCCAAGAAATACAAATGTCCACTCTAGGTTTAAACAGTTAGGGTAGCACAGTGTTGTTTCACTGTGTGTGTGAAAACCCTTCAAAAGCAAATTCCTCAAACCTGAAACACAGGCATGAATGACACAATTTAAATCCAAGAGTTATGCTATTAGAGGAAGAAAAGTCACGTAAGTGCTCTTTTAAAATTGCACTGTCACTTTTTGTAGTACCTGAGCTAAAGCAGATTTCCTGAAGCACATTTAGGCAAGTAACTACAATAATAATGTAGAATGTTCAGAAATGCATTTGTCTCTTCATGATAAGCACTCTGCCAAAATACGAGGTCTGAAATACACCAGCTGTTCTAGGAAAGCGCGGCGCTCAAAGAACAAACTCCCTGGAGAATACTAGTCACTTAGCTGCAGTCTTTTCTGGAGTGCTGTTGGAATTCCTGGTGTCAGCTGGTACAGGAACGAAGAAAATAATTGCCTCAAAAGTCCTGAATACAAGGATGACAGCAGGGGCTGGAATGCCAAATCAGATGCTGAGATCAGGAAGCAAAACAAAGACAATCAGGGAGGCATGCTTCACTCTGCAATTTATAGCCAATCAGGAAAGCAGTTGAGTTTCCACATGTGGATGAGTCACCACACCCAATTAGAAGCACATGTCTACACCACACCCAATTAGAAGCACATGTCTACACCTGCTCACATTAGCAAACAAGCATTAGTAAAACAAGCATTGATAAAACCAATTGTGTAACACAGCACATTATGTTTACCTAGAAACATGAAGGTTTAACCAAGAACAAAGATATGATTTAATCCTAATCCATGGGGATGCTGACAGATAACGCAGGAGGCACCTTGGGGATTTCTGACAGTCCTCCCCACCAAGGACCATCTCAAAGGGCGGGGCTTGGAAGGGTGCAGGAGATGGAATTTTTTAGTAAGACGTGGAGCATAAACTGTGGACGCAGGTTCCCATGAATTGTCCTCCGGCCCATAGCCTTTCCAAGCCAATCAATAGTGCAGAACACCACGGATGCGCCTGGAGTCAAGAATTTTGGTCACTTCAAATTCCCATTGCCTGTGTACTTTTACCGGGGGAGGTGGTGGGGCAACGGGGGTATCAGGGGAATAGGGAAGGAGTAATGACACATGAAACACGGGGTGTACCTTGAAATCATCTGGCAATGTCAGTTCTATTACCACAGGATTGATGATTTTGGCAATAGGAAAGAGGCCTAGAAATCAGGGGTTTAATTTTCTGGATCCTGCAAGATGGAGATTTTTTTATGAGAGCCACACCTGATCTCCTATCTGATAAGAGGGTGCAGGTCTCCTTCTTTTGTCTGCTTGTTTTTTTACTTGAGCTTGGTAGAGTTTTAAATGGTGTTGTACTTGTTTTTGATTCTCCTGTAACTCTTTATGGTGTTTCTGTACTGATGGGACTCTTGTGGATGTTTGGGACCCAGTTATAGGTAGCATTCGTAGGTGCAAACCAAACAAACAGAAAAATGGGGATACTCCTGTAGCCATGGGGACACTGTTGTTATATACAAATTCAACAAGAGGTAAAGCCTTATCCCACTCGGTAGACCATGTGTCAATGTAACATCTCAGAATTTGCTCCAGCGATTGGTTGGTACATTCCGTCAGCCCATCCATTTGTGGATGATATGCAGAGGACAAGCGGACGTCCATAGCGACAGAGGAACAGAAGCGACGCCAAAATCATGATTTAAATTGGGGGTCACGATCGGAAACAATTGTGGTGGGCAACCCATGAATCCGTACAATGTGTTGGACAAACAAATCAGAGCGCTTGGAAGCCGTAGGGGGGCATTTTAATGGAACAAAATGAGCCATTTTAGTTAGGTAGTCTACAACCACCCATATGAAAGTGTGTCCATTGGAAGCAGGGAGATCAGAAATAAAATCCATACTTATGGTACGCCATGGGGCCACCGGAATTGGCATGGGAAGTAACAATCCTGCGGATGGAGTATGTGGGGTTTTAGCCGGAACACAGGTGGAACAAGTCTGGACGTTGCTTCTGACATCCTGCACAAGTGTGGGCCACCAAAACCATCTTTGACAGAGATCTAACATCTTTTTCTCACCCGGGTAACCTGCGAGGACAGAATCATGCCCCAATGTAAGACTGTGTCCCATAATTCTTGGTAGGGACGTACAACTGATCAGCATGGTATAGTAAACCCTCTTTTTCATACACAGCAATTGAACAGGGAACCTTGTGTTGGGCTACCCGTATTTTCTCAAGGAACTCTTGGGAAATGCACCCAGCCACAATGTTTTCTGGGGGTATAATGCTTCTGACCTGTCCTAGCGCAACATCAAAGGAGAAACCCATCCTAGACAATGTGTCTGCCTTTTGTTCTGTAGTACGGGGCCTATGGGTGATTACGAAGTCAAACTCGTTAAAGAATAGACGCCAGCGTAATTGACGAGGTGTCAGGGCCTTGGTCGCTTGAAAAAACTGTAAATTACGGTGATCTGTGTAAATAGTTACGGTGTGTCTGCCTCCTAGTAGGTGGTGATGCCATTCCTGGAAGGCAAGCTTGATGGCCAGAAGTTCCCGCTCCGCCACTGTCTAATTTTGCTCTGCGGGTAGCAATTTCTTTGAGAAGTAAGCTACTGGATGGAAATGCCCAGACTCAGGATCTTGTTGGGACAAGACACCACCCACTGCCATTTGGAAAGCGTCTGTTTCCACGAAAAATGTCTGAGCCGGGTCGGGATGTTGGAGAATAGGTGCTTCAGTGAATGTGTTTTTAAGATGTTGGATGTTGGAAGGCTTTCTCAGCTTCCGCATCCCAGAGGAACTCAACCCCCTTTCCTAGGAGACGAGTTATGGGAGATACCACGGTAGAAAAGTGGGGTATAAATCTCCGATAAAAATTTGCAAAGCCCAAAAACTGTTGCACTGCCTTGATGGATCTTGGGCCTACCCAATCCAGGATGGCCTGTACCTTGGACCTATCCATGGAAATTCCATCAGGAGTGATCACATATCCCAGGAATTCTACAGTTGTAGTGTGAAAAACATATTTTCCCAGCTTGGCGAAGAGATGATGCACAAAATCGTTGTAAAACCAATCTTACATGCTCTATATGTTCCTCAGTGGAAGACAAATAGATCAAAATTTAGTTTATGTATACCACTACATAGATATCCAGAAACTCCAGCAGCACTTCATTGGTGAAAAATTGAAATGCTGCAGGAGCGTTACACAACCCAAAGGGCATCACTGGGTACTCAAAGAGTCCAAATTTAGTTCGGAACGCCATCTTCCACTCATCCCCCTTCATCACTCGGATCAAGTGGTAGGCGCCCTGGAGGTTGAGTTTAGTATAAATTGTTGACTGACGTACCTGATCTAAAAGTACTGGGATCAACGGAAGTGGATATCAATTTTTTATGATCACTTTGTTCACTGCGCGATAATCTATACAGACGTGCAGCTCGCGATTCTTCTTGGGCACGAAGAACAAAGATGACAATACTGGTGACGTTGGATGACAAATGAAACCCTTAGCCAATAAATCATCCAGGTAGTCTCGCAGGTATCGATTCTCAGGCTCAGAAAGAGCATACACCCTACTACATGGTAGCGTTGCCCCTGGAATCAAGTCTATGCGACAATCGTATGACCTATGTGGCGGCAGCTGGGTGGCCTTCTGATCACTAAAGACATCATGGAAGTCTTTATATGGTGCAGGAATGGCCAGTGTGTCATCCGGCTTGATAGCCGTACTATGTGTGGACCCACAATGCAAGGGTGTCACTAGTAATGGTTTGTCTTGGTAACAGGAGTGCCAGCAATGTTTAGAGTCTGATGTCACTGTCCTTGCTGCCCAGTCAGTTTTGGGATTGTGTAACTGAAGCCAGGGTATCCCCAAAATGGCTCCAAATACTTGGGTATCTATGAGGTCAAACTGAATTTGTTCTCTACGGTTGTTTGCACAAAGCATGAACAAGGGTGTTGTTTGATAAACAATAAGCCCGGAGGATAATTCTGAGCCATCCAAGGCTCTGACTGGTTCAGGGGCGTCTTTTCGGACAGTCATAATATTTAGAGTTTTAGCCAAACCCAAGTCTAAAAAGTTTCCGGTAGCCCCAGTGTCAAGCAATATGGGAATGACCTTACAAACCTGAGGGGACAACACTAACGTCACAATAAGAGTTAGATGTAGAGGTACTGGACTGGTGGTATTAGCCAGAAGATGTGAGACCACATCCTTGAGATCGTCCCAAAGGCCGCAATAGAAGAGGGAGGTCCTCTTCTCCAGTGGTGATCCTTGGGTGAGGTCCAGAACCCTTTGTGTCCTGTGATGCCATGACTGAGGCCTGGTAGCCCAGCATGCCGCATTCTCAACATAGACAGTATGGGGTGGCCCTGCAATCTCTGGGCTTACCACTCCTTCTTTTCTGGAATGTCCTGACACCAGCAGAGGACCTGCATCCGGTGCTCTATAGCCCGTCTGTCCCATCAGGGAAGGGCGCTGCACCGAGCAAGGGTAGCCGGCTGGATTTGAGGAGGCTTGTGGTATAGTAGGAGCTTTGAATGTCTCCTAGTTCAGCCTAAGCTGCTCTGCTATAGCTACCTTCTATCAGCCTAAGCTGCTAGAAACACCTCTTCTACACTAATAAGGGATAACTGGACCTGGCACAAGGTGTAAGTACCTCTGGTACCCACTACAAGCCAGGCCTCACTCACAGGCAAACACTCTTAGCCACCCCATGGCTGTTGTGAATCTTAACTGGGGGGGGGGTTACTGGTCCAAAGAAAGTTGTGGTTGCCTCAGATTCACCTGTAGACTGTCTACTAGGGAACGATTTAGAGACATCAGCTTGGGCAGAAGTGGAGTTGGAGGCTCATGCAGCAATGCTGGGCATTCCTGGGCATATTTTTGCTTTGACAAGGGCTCAAGCCAAAAAGCAAAAAGGACAGGGTGACTTGGATCCTGGAACAATGGACCAAGTGCTCCCTAAAGCTAGGGTTAGTAAAGGTAAATCACTACCTACTATCCCTCCCTCTACAGATGATTCTACTTCTGAGGAAGAAGAATTTCCCCCCTGTGCAGAACCTTCACCAGAGGAGCTGGAAGCAGTCACTGCTGAGCTTTTGGGTGGAGTGGGGCTTGCCAGGGAGGAGCTGAGTGTGGCACAGCAGACCTGTCCCACACTAGAGGGTCTAAGACACCAAGCTGTCAAACAGTAAAATGGGGATGTCGGTGACTCTCACAGAGTTTACTGGGAGGACAACCTCTTGTATACAGAGGCAAGGCACCCAAAACCTGGAGCTGCCAGGAGATTGGTTATTCCCCTGCAATACAGAGAGTTCCTCCTAACTCTAGCCCACGACATTACATTGGCTGGACATTTGGGGCAGATGAAAACATGGGACAGGCTTGTCCCCTTGTTTCATTGGCCTAGAATGTCAGAGGACACAAAGGAATTTTATAAGTCCTGTGTCACCTGTCAAGCCAGTGGCAAAACAGGTGGCACCCCAAAGGCACCCCTTATTCCACTGCCTGTGGTTGGGGTTCCCTTTGAAAGGGTAGGGGTTGACATAGTTGGCCCCCTTGACCCTCCTACTGCTTCAGGCAATAGGTTTATCATGGTGGTAGTGGACCATGCCACAAGATATCCTGAAGCAATTCCTCTAAGGACCACTACAGCTCCTGCAGTGGCAAAAGCCCTCCTGGGAATCTTTTCCAGGGTGGGTTTCCCAAAAGAGGTGGTATTAGACAGAGGTAGCAACTTTATGTCTGCATACTTAAAGGCCATGTGGAAGGAGTGTGGTGTTACATACAAATTCACCACACCTTATCATCCACAAACAAATGGACTGATTGAGAGGTTTAACAAAACTCTCAAAGGAATGATAATGGGACTCCCTGAAAAACTCAGGAGGAGATGGGATGTCCTGTTACCTTGCCTCCTTTTTGTTTACAGGGAGGTACCCCAGAAAGGAGTGGGCTTCAGCCCCTTTGAACTCCTATTTTGGCACCCTGTAAGAGGTCCTCTAAAACTTGTAAAGGAGGGTTGGGATCAACCTTTAAAAGGTCCTAAGCAAGACATAGTGGACTATGTACTTGGCCTAAGATCCAGATTGGCTGATTATATGAAAAAGGCCAGTAAAAACCTTTAGGCCGGCCAAGAGCTCCAAAAGCAATGGCATGTCCAGAAGGCCGCTCTGATTCAGTACCAACCAGGTCAAAAAGTGTTGGTCTTGGGGCCTGTGGCCCCAAGAGCACTCCAAGACAAATGGAGTGGACCCCACATAATTGTTGAAAAAAAGGGAGAAGTCACCTACTTAGTTGACTTAGGCACTGCCAGGAGTCCCCTTAGGGTGCTCCATGTCAATCACCTGAAACCCTACTATGACAGGGCTGATCTCACCCTGCTCATGGCAACAGATGAAGGACAGGAAGAAGAGAGTGACCCCCTCCATCATCTCTTCTCTTCCACAGAACAAGATGTTCTAGTGGAAGGTGTAGTTTTGGCAGATTGTCTTACTGCTGAGCAGAAAGACCACTGCATAAATCTCCTGGGTCAGTTTTCTGAACTTTTTTCTACTGTGCCAGGCACCACTTCTTGGTGTGAGCACACTATAGATACTGGAGACAGTTTGCCTGTCAAAAGTAAGATCTATAGGCAGCCTGACCATGTCAGAGACTGCATAAAACAAGAAGTTCAGAAAATGCTTGAACTGGGAGTGGTTGAGCACTGTGAAAGTCCATGGGCCTCTCCTGTGGTACTTGTACCAAAACATCATTCCAAAGATGGAAAAAGGGAAATTTGATTTTGTGTGGATTACAGAGGTCTCAACCAGGTAACTAAAACTGATGCTCACCCTATACCCAGGGCAGATGAGCTAATAGATACACTGGCATCTGCCAAGTATCTAAGCACCTTTGATTTGACTGCAGGGTATTGGCAGATCAAGTTATCAGAGGATGCTAAAGCAAAAACTGCATTTTCGACTATTGGAGGGCACTACCAATTCACAGTAATGCCCTTTGGTTTGAAAAATGCACCTGCCACTTTTCAGAGGTTGGTGAACACAGTCCTGCAAGGGCTGGAAGCTTTCAGTGCAGCATATCTGGACGATATAGCTGTCTTTAGCTCCACCTGGGGTAATCACCTGGTCCACCTATGGAAAGTTCTGGAGGCCCTGCAAAAGGCAGTCCTCACTATCAAGGCTTCAAAGTGCCAGATAGGGCAGGGGAAAGTGGTTTATCTGGGACACCTTGTAGGTGGAGAACAGATTGCACCACTTCAGGGAAAAATCCAAACTATCATAGATTGGGTTCCCCCTACAACTCAGACCCAGGTGAGAGCCTTCTTAGGCCTCACTGAGTACTACAGGAGGTTCATAAAGAACTATGGCTCCATAGCAGCCCCTCTTAATGACCTCACTTCAACGAAAATGCCTAAAAAGGTATTGTGGACAGCTAGCTGTCAGAAAGCTTTTGAGGAGCTGAAACAGGCCATGTGCTCTGCACCTGTCCTAAAAAGCCCATGTTACTCCAAGAAATTCATTGTTCAAACTGATGCATCTGAATTAGGGGTAGGGGCAGTTTTATCACAACTCAATTCTGAAGGCCAGGATCAACCTGTTGCTTTTATCAGCAGGATGTTGACCCCTAGAGAAAAGTGTTGGTCTGCCATAGAGAGGGAGGCCTTTGCTGTAGTCTGGGCACTGAAGAAGTTGAGGCCATACCTGTTTGGCACTCACTTCATTGTTCAGACAGACCACAAACCTCTACTTTGGCTAAAACAAATGAAAGGTGAAAACCCTAAATTGTTGAGTTCGTCCATATCTCTGCAGGGAATGGACTATACAGTGGAACATAGACCTGGGAGTACCCACTCCAATGCAGATGGACTCTCCAGATATTTCCACTTAGACAATGAAGACTCATCAGGTCATGGCTAGTCTTATTGTCCTTCGTTTGGGTGGGGCGGTTGTGTAGGAAAGTACCATCTTGCCTGGCATGTTACCCCCATATTTCACTGTATATATGTTGTTTTAGTTGTATGTGTCACTGGGACCCTGCCAGCCAGGGCCCCAGTGCTCATAAGTGTGCCCTGTATGTGTTCCCTGTGTGATGACTAACTGTCTCACTGAGGCTCTGCTGACTAGAACTTCAGTGGTTATGCTCTCTCTTTGTTTTCCAAATTGTCACTAACAGGCTAGTGACCAATTTCACTAATTCACATTGGCATACTGGAACACCCTTATAATTCCCTAGTATATGGTACTGAGGTACCCAGGGTATTGGGGTTCCAGGAGATCCCTATGGGCTGCAGCATTTCTTTTGCCACCCATAGGGAGCTCTGACAATTCGTACACAGGCCTGCCACTGCAGCCTGAGTGAAATAACGTCCACGTTATTTCACAGCCATTTACCACTGCACTTAAGTAACTTATAAGTCACCTATATGTCTAACCTTTACCTGGTAAAGGTTGGGTGCTAAGTTACTTAGTGTGTGGGCGCCCTGGCACTAGCCAAGGTGGCCCCACATGGTTCAGGGCAAATTCCCCGGACTTTGTGAGTGCGGGGACACCATTATACGCGTGCACTACACATAGGTCACTACCTATGTGTAGCTTCACAATGGTAACTCCGAATATGGCCATGTAACATGTCTATGATCATGGAATTGCCCCCTCAATGCCATCCTGGCATTGTTGGCACAATCCCATGATCCCACGGGTCTCTAGCACAGACCCGGGTACTGCCAAACTGCCTTTTCAGAGGTTTCACTGCAGCTGCTGCTGCTGCCAACCCCTCAGACAGGTTTCTGCCCTCCTGGGGTCCAGCCAGGCCTGGCCCAGGAAGGCAGAACAAAGGACTTCCTCAGAGAGAGGGTGTTACACCCTCTCCCTTTGGAAATAGGTGTCAGGGCTGGGGAGGAGTAGCCTCCCCCAGCCTCTGGAAATGCTTTGATGGGCACAGATGGTGCCCATCTCTGCATAAGCCAGTCTACACCGGTTCAGGGATCCCCCAGCCCTGCTCTGGCACGAAACTGGACAAAGGAAAGGGGAGTGACCACTCCCCTGACCTGCACCTCCCAGGGGAGGTGCCCAGAGCTCCTCCAGTGTGCTCCAGACCTCTGCCATCTTGGAAACAGAGGTGCTGCTGGCACACTGGACTGCTCTGAGTGGCCAGTGCCAGCAGGTGACGTCAGACACTCCTTCTGATAGGCTCTTACCTGTCTTGCTAGCCCATCCTCCTTCGTAGGTAGCCAAACCTTCTTATCTGGCTATTTAGGGTCTCTGCTTTGGGGAATTCTTTAGATGACGAATGCAAGAGCTCATCAGAGTTCCTCTGCATCTCTCTCTTCACCTTCTGCCAAGGAATCGACTGCTGATTGCTCAGGACTCCTGCAAAACTGCAACAAAGTAGCAAAGATGACTACTGCAACCTTGTATCACTGATCCTGCCGCCTTCTCAACTGTTTTCCTGGTGGTGCATGCTGTGGGGGTAGTCTGCCTCCTCTCTGCACTAGAAGCTCCGAAGAAATCTCCTGTGGGTCGACGGAATCTTTCCCCTGCAACCGCAGGCAACAAAAGACTGCATCACCGGTCCTCTGGGTCCCCTCTGAGCACGACGAGCGTGATCCCTGGAACTCAGCAACTCTGTCCAAGTGACTCCCACAGTCCAGTGACTCTTCAGTCCAAGTTTGGTGGAGGTAAGTCCTTGCCTCACTACGCTAGACTGCATTGCTTGGTATCGTGTGATTTGCAGCTGCTCCGGCTCCTGTGCACTCTTCCAGGATTTCCTTTGTGCACAGCCAAGCCTGGGTCCCCGACACTCTAACCTGCAGTGCACAACCTTCTGAGTTGTCCTCCGGCGTCGTGGGATCTTATTTTGTGACTTCAGGTGAGCTCCGGTTCACTCCTCTTCGTAGTGCCTGTTCTGGCACTTCTGCGGGTGTTGCTTGCTTTTGAGTGGGCTCCTTGTCTTGCTGGGAGCCCCCTCTGTCTCCACACACAATTGGCGA